>NC_072409.2:1220625-1823437 GCF_028858775.2 Pan troglodytes | reverse complement strand
GATGGTGCTGGGAGGCCAGACAGGCTTTGGGGAAGTTACCTGACCTCTCTGAGCCACGAGGTCTTCATTTACAGGATGTGGCTGTGTGTCTCGCTGTGACTCTGGGGAGGGACAGGGCTTAGTCAGTGCCTGCGCGGACGCCCACACCCAGCACACAGTAGGTGCTCAGAAAACGCAGCCCAGATTGTTGGAGGCAGAGGGACCCAGGGGCCCCTGGAACAAAGCCCTCGTTGAGCTGGTAGAGACCAAGGCCAGAGAGCCCTAGGCACCTCCCCCGTCTCCCAAGGCCTCTGGGGACCCCCTTTCCACCGAGACCCCTCTGCCCCTGCCCCTCCGGTGACTCGGTGGTCCCCACGTCAGTGACAGCAGGGCCCCTCCCGCCCAGGACAAGCACCACCGCAGGCTGGGGCTGCCTTTCCCTCCTCCGTCTCCCCTCTGCCCACTCGGATCCCACCAGCCTCCTCCAAGGGCCTGTCTGGCCTGCCCAGTCTGTGGGACTCCAGCCATGTTGACGATTCCCCACCATCTCTTGGGGAGGACTGGAGTCATGGTTCAGCTCCAACTGGGGGAGTGCTCCGGTTCCCAGTGGCCAGAGGACCCCGGGGTTGGGGCTCATCCTCGTCAGTCACCCCATCACCAGCTGAAGACCCCCAGCGCCTCCCATGCCCCCTGAGGTGAGGGGGCTGCCTGGAGCATGTGCCCCTGGGGTGACTCGTCCAGGCCGCCAGAGAGGCTGCCCAGGAGCACCCGTGTGAGGGGCTGGCCTGGCTCCCATCGTCAGGCACGTGAGGCTGCATGGGGGCTGCATGGGACTTCGCGCCCTTGTCCCCAGGTAGAAGAAGGGGGCGCAGATACCCCCCAGGATGGTCACAGACCCTCCCCATCCCCCTCCAGGGCCAGGGCCAGGTGGTTCGCAGGCTGAGCCTGGGCTCCTGGATCTTGCAGACAGAGGAGACAAAGCAAGAGGTCTCCAGCCATCTGGGCCATTGGTGCACTTGGGGCCTGAGGTTTCTCCAGCCCGTCGGGATTGACCCCTGCTGTCCGAGTAGCCTGGGATGTGGGCCCCCACCCTGTCCATCTCATATGTGTCCCCCCGGCTCCCCACCAGAGGGGATGAGTGTGTGGAAGGATGTCGGGGGGCTGCTTTGCTTTCTCAGGTCAAAGAAACATTGCCCTTGCCTTTCTGGAGCCCAGAGAAGTGGGTTCTCCAGGATCCAGCCCACGGAACATTCCAGAGCCTGGTGGGAGGGGCCTCACCCCTCCCCTACCTCCCCATGGGGGTGATTTCCTCTGCTCGGCCACTCCCAGGCTCACCTCCAGAATGTCCAGTTGCTGGACCAGGCAGGTCACAGGCCGAGCTCTGCTTCCAGCTGTCCAAACACACAGTGCCTGCAGGGCGACCTGGGGGTGATGGGGGTGTGGGATTGGGGGCTGGGGGCACAGGCCTGAGGGAGGGCCTCGCCCACTTCCCTGCAGGAGCCTCGGCCAGCCCTGCCTGTCTCTGATCTGTTGCCTCTTTGGGTTTAGGAAGTGCCAAAGAGGGCCATTATGGGGAGACCCTCAGGACTGCAGGGGGAGGGGCTGAGAGCCATGCAGGAGATGTGGGCTGCCCACGGGGTGTGGCGGAGTGGGGAGGACAGGGCCCTTGGAGTTTGATGGCACTGGTGTGGGGACTGGCAGGCCCCGGGTCTGGGACCAGCACCCACACAGGAGATGCGAGCCCCAAACGGTATGGCGGGAAGTGGTGGGGCCCGTGTGCTGGGAACAGGTTCGTGCCTCCTGCAAGCTGTGCCGCCACGCTGGGCCGCCACGCTGGGCCAGGCTACCGAGTCGAGAAGCATCGGATGGGCCTGGCCCTCAGGGGCTTTGCAGGGCCTGGGGCTGGTTGGAGCTGAAGGAGGCGGCCCCTCCAGACCAGGTGCCCTCCAGTGAGTGTCTCTGTCCTGTCCTCTCCCCTGTGAGTTGGAGAGAATGGCAGCACCCTGAGCTGCTGCAAAGTGAAAGAGATTGTGGGTGAGAAGAGGCTCCTTGCTGGGGGCAGCTCTGTAGGCTCCTCTACTTGGGGCGATCGGGAGGCTCTGGAAAGAGCAGGCATCTGAGCTTGGCCGGAAGGCCTGGCCCCGGCGGCTGCTGCCCCTGGGACTCCCACATGAAGAGGCTGGGCAGGGTTGTGCCTGGAGGCCTCCCAGGCAGGTGCAGAGAGCGGCTGGCAGAGAGCTAGTGTGGAAACTGCCTTCCAGGGCAGTAAACTCCCCAGCAGCCAAAACCAGAAGGACATGAGAGGGCCCTAGTTGGGGCTGTCAGCCGGGCACCCACACCAGCCACAGCCAGCCTGGGAGAAGCTAGGGAAGAGGTGGGCTTGCCGAGGTGTATGGAAGAGGGTTTGGGCTGAAGGAGAGACCATTCTTTTAAAGGAAAAGGCGACACAAACTCAGAGTCACTGTCAGCACGCGGTGTCTGGCCTGCTGTCACCTGGGGGAAAGGCACCGGTGCTGGGAAGTCCTGCCCAGCCGCTCTGCCTGTGTGAGAACCACCTGGGGGAGGCCTGCGGGGCCGCCAGCCAGAGCGGGGATCTCCAGCCAGCCCAGCCCTGTTTTTTCCTCTCCTCCCACCTCCGCACTGGCCAATTTTCCTCTGTAGTGCAGGCATTACTTGCTGTTTTGTGAAGCACGTGCTGAGCCCAGCGCAGGCCTGTGGCAGGTGCTGCCAGCCAAGACCTGCCTCAACGAAGGCCCCACACCAGGCACTTCTGCCGGGTGCAGCCCCTCAAGGCGTAGGAGCTGGTGGTGCAGGCAGCATGGAGGCCGGTTCCCTGGGCACAGCTCTCCTTGGAACTAAGTGAGACCTAAGTCCCACGTGGACGGGACCCTGGCCATCCCCCTGCACCCCTGCGTGGCCGTGGCCAGTCTCCGTGGGCGCCCACTGCTCCGTAAGCATCTGCCATCTTTCACTTCCTTATCCTGTGAGGGAAGTGGTGAAGAAGCCGAGGCTGCTGGCTGGGTCACACCACCAGCAAGTGGCAGAACCCCACCCAAGTCACACCGGCCCCGAGGCCAGGCTGTGAGCCACAGCCCAGCAGCCGCGGCCAGGCCAGGACATGCCGGCTCTGGACGCAGGAGCACGGGGCAGTCTGGGCAGTGGAGACTCAGCCCGGGCGCCAGGACACTGCAGCCCCCACCTCAGATGTCCCCTGGGGCCAAGGAGGGAGTGTGAGGGAGGCGGGTCCCAGGAGAGGACGCAGAGGCCTGGGGTGCCTGAGGTCCTTGGCCTGCCCCTGCTCTCCCAGCTGCCACTTTCCTGCGGGAACAGCTTCCTGGCTTTCTGGCTGACGGCACGTTGGGAGCAAAGGTGGGGAGGCCAGGAGACCAGAGCCCTTGCTGGCACACATACGCTGTCTGGGTGGAGATGAGCACACCTTCCACCTAGAGAGGCATGTGAGTTGGGCCAAGCAATGGGCAAACATTTATGGAGCGCCTAATGTATGCCAAATCCAGTGGGGGGAGACAGGGAAGAACTGGATGCACCAACTGTCCTCAAATAGCCAGAAAAGGGCATCAGTAGGGGGTGCCCCATTGCCCAGGGAGGCCGAGACCCCTTCTGGGTGAGGCAGTCCAGGAGGACTTCCTGGAGGAGGAGGAAGAAGGGGAGGAGCTTTAGGGACCCTTGGAGGCTAGGCACCTCTCTGGATCTCATTTTCTCTGAGGCAGGGAGAAGAGGCCAGTCCTGCCACGGGAGGAAGAGGGGGAGGAATTTTAGGGACCCTTGGAGGCTAGGCATGTCTCTGGATCTCATTTTCTCTGAGCTAGGGAGAAGACGCCAGTCCTGCCACGTGGGTTTGGTTGGGTTCTTTTCACCAGAAACAGATGAGCTTATGGCCAGGAAGCACTGGAGCCCCCGTGTGCATTTCCCCACTTTCCAGATGGGTGTAAGCGTCATGTCCCTGTGTTCACTGGTGAGGCCGGTGGTCTGGGGACTGAGCCCTGGCAGGCACAGGGAGCCGCCTTGCACTACTGGCACCCCCAGAGGAGGCTGCGGTGCTTGGCCCCGACCCACAGAGCCCGGCTGCTTCAGTGACTTGTGACCACAGAGCAGTCAGAGGCCGGCACCTGACCGGGGCCTGGGCCAGCGGCGCTCACCGTCCAGAGGTCGCGCACAGAGTGGAGAGGAAGCCGGGCCGGGAACTCTGTGGTGCACCGCGGTTGTTTGTGTTGACCCAGGAACTTGTGCAATGAACTGGGGCCCGGAAGGCTGGCTGCCCATGGCCACACGCAAGGGGCAGGCCGAGGGGCCACCCAGGAGGCTGCCCAAGAGCCAGGGTGGCCCGGGCCAGTCCCACCAGGTCGAACCCACCCAGCTGGGGTCACAGTCCAAGAACAGTGAAAACTGAACAACTCTCCTGGCCCCGCAGGACCCTCCCCAGTCTCTGCCCCTGCATGGTGAGGGAAGAAGAGAGGCAGGAGGCCCGTGTCTCCTGGAGTGACGGCCTTGCAGAGGACAGCCTGGAGAGTGCAGGGGAGAGGAAGTGGGGAGGGGGCTGCAGACCCTCCCTCAGGACTCCTGGGCCTCCGCCAGGCTGACCTGGGGTTGGGGGTGCCGCTTGGACCGTGTCTGTCTCAGCTCCCCTGACAGAGCTCGGGCCACAGACCCCAAAGGCCCAGCCAGGCCAGTTCTTGGGCCCCTGCCAGGCCCAGGCCGGGGACCGGAGAGGGGTGTGGGGCATTTCCAGCCCCCCACACCAGCGCCTGCTATCTGGAGTGGCCTGGTCCCACCCGAGATAGTCGCCCACAGCAGAGATGGACGCTGAGACCTGAGCGCAGGGCCGGCTTGGGCTGGAGAGCCGCTCCATGTCTGCCCAGGGCACCTGGAGGGGACGCCCGGGGGCTCCACACAGCTCGGCAGAGCCTGGCAGCCTGGGCAGCCCCTGGAGGAAGCACGCCGAGGCCCAGAGAAGGGGGCGAGCTGCTGGGGTCACGGGCGCGTTTGGGCCCGCGCTGAGCTCAGCTTCCCAGGGGGCTCCTCTTCCCAGACCCTCGCAGTGGCCTCTGCATGCGGCTGCACCCCTGCAGGCCCCCAGGGGCTCTCCTCCTGGGAGGGGACCTCAGGACGGAGGCTGCAGCCCCCTGTGCCCATGGGGCCGCCCCTGCGGCATCCCCAGCCTGCAGGCCTCTGCCGGGAGGAGCCAGTGCCTCCCTCCGCGCCGGGCCCAGCGTGCGATTTCTGGGGACGGGGAGGAGATGCCCACCCCGCCGCCACCTGGGGCCCCCCGGGGCAGAGTGCGGCTGCCTCGCCCATGTGGGGGGTCCTGGGATTCCAGAAAGCCCCCTCTTCCCACACGAAAGTCCTTTCAGGCCCCCCTAAGGCCCACCCAGCGCCTGCGGCCAACCTTTCTCTGCTCTTGCGACACTCGCCTGAGTGCTGAGGCAGAAATCTGACTCCCCGGCTCAGGCCCCAACCTGCCGGCCGCCCTCTCCGCAGGCTCCTCTCCCACAGGGAGGGCGCACCGGGCACAAGGACCCCGTGGAGACCTGCTGGTTCTGGGAGGCGGCGGGGGTCCTGCCCTGCCATGGCTCCTTGGGAAAAGGTGCTCTGTACACAGACCCTCGGCAGTGAGGTCCACCAAGGCCCCCGTACTGTGGCTTTCCCGCCTCTGAACAGGATGCTCAGCCGGGACCCTCACCAGATGCGTAGGCTGTGGCAGCCCCAGCCTGGCCCACGGCTGCTAGAGTCTGAGCCATCCCACCTCTCACAGGCAGGGCAGGCTGTGAACAACCACGTCTCCCAGGGCCCACGTTGCCCCCAGGCTGACCTCCCCAGCACAGCCCCTCTCGGCTCATGGGGGAAGGGGAGGGACCCTTGGGTGTGGAGTCTTGCCCTCACCCCAGGGACCCTGGGTGTCGGGGGAGATGGTGGGTTCTGCCCAGGCACGTATGGGGCTCACGACGCCTCTCCAGGACACGATCAGAGCCAGGGTGAAGAGGCAGGGCTGGGTGGGCTCGTGGGGCTGGGTGGGGGTAACCTGGCTGGAGGCCCACAGGCTCATGTCTAGCTGAGCCCAGCCTCACCTTCCCCCGCTCCTCCTAGGCTGGGAACAGGTGGCCTGGTCCCCTCGGCTTCCCGTTCCCAGCGCCGGCCGCCGCAGGTGGGGTGGGTAACGGGGGCCTTCCTTCCTCTGCAGCAGATGGTGAAGGAGCCGTGGTGACTTGGCCATAAACAAGGGTGGCCCCTCCCTGTGGGGGAAGCTGCCGGGGCAGGATGCTCGAGGTGGGCTCCGTGGTGGAGGGGCTGGCCATGGGATCAGGAGGCTCCTGAAGGTGAGCAACCTCCTGTCTGCCCCAGGGCCAGGCCCCTGCCATCCTCCATGCTGAACCTGGTAGTGTGTGGTTGTGCAGGTTGAGCACTGCTCACAGGGCCTGGGGCATCTTTCTTTTTTTTTTTTTTTTTTTTGAGACGGAGTCTCGCTGTCGCCCAGGTTGGAGTACAGTGGCGCGATCTCGGCTCACTGCAGGCTCCGCCTCCCGGGTTCACGCCATTCTCCTGCCTCAGCCTTTTGAGTAGCTGGGACTACAGGTGCCCGCCACCTCGCCCGGCTAATTTTTTGTATTTTTAGTAGAGATGGGGTTTCACCGTGTTAGCCAGGATGGTCTCGATCTCCTGACCTCGTGATCCGCCCACCTCGGCCTCCCAAAGTGCTGGGATTACAGGCGTGAGCCACCGCGTGGGGCCTCTTTCTAAGGTGTGAATTGGACGTCTTCGTGCACCAGCAAAACCCACCCCCTGCCCGAAGGATGAAGCTCGAGTCCTTGGCCCCTGCCTGTCCCCCAACCCCCTACCTCATCCCGAGTGACTCCTCCGAGAGCCAGGCCAGCGAGCCACCCTGCTGTCCCCATCAGTGCCCGGTCACACATGCCATCGCTGTGTGGTCCCTGGGACATCTCCTCCCCTGGTCGTTGGGTGCTGCCTGGAGTGGCCTAAGTAAAGCCACTTTGGAATCTCCAGGGTCCGACAGGAGCCCCTCACACTGAGGCTTGTGGAAGCCAGGTTTTGCTGGTGAGGGGTCCAGGACTAGAGTGCTGAGTGAGCCGAGGGCTGGGGGGCAGACAGGCCCAGGGGATCCTCTGGTCAGGGCCCAGCACAGCCCAAGGCAGGTGAGGACAGACCTGTGGCCCACCAGGGAGGGCACGGGCGGGACGCCAGGCCCAGCCCCATGCCCCAGGCTCCTGAGTCCTCTAGCCCCCAGGGCCTGTGCCCTGCCTCTTCTGCCTCATCACACAGACACGTGGGGAGCAGCCTGGATCTTCTCTTCTGTGCAGGGGATTTGCCCGGGCACCGCTCTCCCTAGCCACGGTGCCACCCCTGCTGTCTCTCAGGCACATCGGTCGGTCTGCAGCCGCCTGGGGCATGAAACGCCTCTTCCCGGGAGCCTCCCCGGAGCTCCTGGGCAAAGCTGGTGTCTCCCCAGTCTTGCTGGGGCCAAGGCTGAGCCCCCTACAGGGAGTCCTGAGGGGCCTTCATGGGCCTGGTGGGCTCTGGGGCCATTTGAAGCCCCTTTGTGGTGCAGAGACTGGGTGGCCTAGGTCAGCTGCATCCTTGCTGGGTGCCTCAGTTTCCCCATGTGTGAAGCAGACAATATGTCTAAAGCCAGTGGGCCTAGGAGGCTCCAGCCAGAGCCCTGTGATGGGGGACCCGCCTCTGATGCTGCTGGGCTCTCAGGGCAGCCCCGGCCGGTTCTCACCAGGCAGCTCCTGGTGTGGAGAGCGGGCACATGCCCGGGCAGCATCCTCCACAGCTGGCTGCTCAGAGGACGGGGCGCCTGCCCCACACCCACCGTAGGCTCATGCCCCTCAGGGTCAGGGTTCAGGGAGGCCCCGTGCACTCCTGGCTCTGGGCCCCTCCTCCTTTCTCCTTCCTTCTCTCCAGTGGCCCACGAAGGACCCGGGGCCACTCCTGGGACCCAGAGACCAGGCCTCGGTGCTCCCGGGGCCCTGGGTGAATGCTGGGAATGTGGGGCTCCCTATCCTGGGAACCCTGGGGCTGCCAAGGAGGCCCAAAGACTCTGGGCTCTGTGTCTGGCTCTTGGGACAGCAGGACAGCAGGGATCTCTGGGGTGGCCCAGGCCCCACACCTGACCCAAGGCCCACCACAGCCCAGATCCGTGACTCCAACAAGGAAGGAACTGCTCTGGCGAGCCTCCTCCACCCCTACAGACCCCTGCTGGCCACATGGCCAGACACCCAGCTCTGCCTCCTGTCCTGATGGAGACAACTATTTAGCGCCAGCTGTGTGCAGCCACGCACTGCTTCAGGGGCAGAGCTGAGGGGCAGGCGTGGGAGCTGCAGCCAGGGGCCAGCCCCCGAGGGGCTGGAGGTGGGTACTCTCTGCCCCAGCTCCAGGACAGGGCCAGGGGCAGCGGCCAGGAAGGGCAGAAGCTGGGGGCTGGGCTCAAGAAGGTGGGCACTCACCTGGCGCCACACTACACCCTCCTTCCCGGCTCAGCACTTTCTCACGCTCAGAGCTGGCACGGGGGCCAGGCCTCGCTGGGGCTTGTCCTGGCCCTGGGAAGGCGGGCGAGGCTTTCCTCTGGGCCCAGGGGCAGGGGCCGCTGCAGGTTGGGACACGTCTGGAGTGGGGGAGCCCGGTTGCAACACCGGCTGAGCAGCTGCAGGATCTCATGGGGCTGCAGGAGGCCCAGCCCCCACTGCACATGTCCCAGCCCCCTTGGTCCCCAGAGAGGACAGGGGGCATCAGAGAGAGGCAGCTCCCAAAACTTGGACCTAGAGACCTGGGCCAAGGCCCTGTCCCTCCCTGGTCCTCCGTGTTCTCCCTTTGAATTTGGGGATCCTGGTCAGAGCACCCGTGTGGGATCTTGTGCGCACAGCACACACCACGCCTTGCTGGGATGGTCAGCAGCATCTCAGCCTCAGTGCCACTCTCTGGAGAGTGGGATGACGGGGCCACGTCAGCTGCTGGGAGGCTCCCAGGAGGAAGCCGCACACTCGGGACTCTTGCCCAGCTGTGTGGTGGCTGTGCCTTCAGGACGTGCTGTCAGGAATTCTTAAGGGCCCCTGAGTCTGAGGGCTGGGGATGGAGGCCTGTGGCCCCTGGCTCTCAGCCTCACCCAGCCCCAGGCTTTGACCTCAGAGCTGTCCACCCAGAACTGCTGGGGCTCCTCAGCCCCCTGGAGCTGGGAGCTGGGCGGAGTCACCCTCAGACGGTGTACCTGCCCCAGACCTGCTCCAGCCGCCAGCCAGTCTCTCAGAGCCAGCCGGGCCCCTCTGGCCACACAGGCCCCGACCCCTGCACGAACCCGCTGGAGGTGATGCCTCACCTGGAGGTCTCACCCGCAGACTCCTGGGATGGGCCTCTGGTTCTAAGGACAAACTGGCTCCTCCTGGGACCCACCCACCTCAATGGGTCTGTAGGGACCCAGGCTGTTGTCAGCCCCCAGGAGCAGCCAAGGCCCCCGTGCATCCTTGGCCAGTCAGATTTGTCACACTGGGATGAGAGACAGGCCAGAGGGGCCTTGGATGGCTCCCGTCCAGCCATCACCCCTGCCCACTCTGTTCCTGGGGAAACTGAGGCCCAGAGAGATACAGACCCATGGCTGGCTTCCTGAGTCACAGAACCTGGGGGAAGCACCCGGCCTCTCCCACCTTGATCTGCAGGCCTGCAAAGCCCTCCATCTCCCCGGCCCCTCACCCTGGGGCAGGAAGGCGGGAACGGGGACACGGCTCTGGGGAAGGGAGCTCACAGGTTAGGAGCTCCATCTGCAGGAATCTCGTGCTGTCCTCAGAGCTGGGCAGGGTGAGAGGCAGGTCCCCTGGGAGGCAGCCCCCGACACCCAGCCACTCTCTGGCAGCCTCCCAGGCCGGCGTGGGAATGTGGCTGGCGGGAACGGGGCCTCTCCCTCGGGGAATCAGCTGCTGGGTGCTGGCCAAGAACGCTCTGATCCAAAGAGGAAGCAAAGTTCAGCTGCAGCAACTTGACCCAGGACAGCTGGGGAAAAATGGGCGGCCGGGGCAGGGGCAGAGACTGTCCAGACCAGGTTGAACTCCAGCCCCTGCCCTGGTCTGATCCTTAATCCCAGCTACAGTCTGAGCCCTGATCCGAGCTACAGATTAAGTCTTGACAGACACAGTCTGGGTGTCTACTCCAGCTATGGACTCATCCCTAATCCCAGCTACAGGCTGGCCTCTGATCCCAGTCACACACTGAACCCTCATCCCAGCCATACACCAAGTCCTCACCCCAGCCGCAGACTAACCCCTGAGGCCACCTATAGGTCAACCCCTCACCCTGGTCACAGACTGAGCCCCCATCACCAGCCCAAATTGACCCTTGATCCCAGACTAAGCTGAGCCTTGGTCAAAAGTATAGACTGACCCCTGATCCCAGCTACAAACTAAAGTCTGCTCCCAGCCATAGCCTGAGCCCTGACCCAGGCACAGAATGAGTTCCCATCCCAGCCACAGGGTGACCTCTGACCTCAATCAGAGCCTGGCTTCTGATCCCAGGCACAGACTGACCCTGGCTCCAAACCAACCTTAGCCTCAGCTCTGCGGATCTCCAACTCAAAGTCTGCTCAAACCCCAGACTGAGACCATCCCGAGTGGCATTTGCCAAGGGCGAGCGCCTCCCGCCACTCTGGAAGTGACTGTCAACTCTGCTGGGCCCCATCATGCCTCTCTGGAAGTGACTGTCAACTCTGCTGGGCCCCATCATGCCTCCCTGGCTGCCATGTCCCCTCCTGGCCCTGCACTTTCAAGGGAACTCGGGCCAGCTGGAGCGGGTGCAGGAGGGAGGCCAGGCGCAGGCCGGGGGGCAGCTGAGGGAGCCAGGCAGGCCAGTGTGGGGCTGGGAGGCCAGGTCGCCGGCTTGCCAAGTGCCTGCTGTGTATCAGCATGTCCCCTCCACCACCTCTACTCTTCCTAGCCAGCACCAAAAGGTGGAGAGCCAGGCTGGACGGGGCAGCGACGGCAAAGCAGACAGCAGGTGCATGGTGGCCGAGCTCCAACCATGTCCATCCAACCCCAACCTGGTTGGCCCTTGCTGGAGACAAACCCCAACCCCGTCCGGGAGATGCCCACCTGCAGGGTGGGACTGCGGGGGTGGCAGGGGCTCCTGGGCTGGTGGTGTGTCCCGGGGTGCCGGAGATGCCTCGGACCGGGAAGCCAGAGCCGCGACGGGTCGGGGCAGGGTGGGGCAGGGGTGGGGGCAGGGCGGGGGCACCTGCACTCTCAGCCCTTGCAGCTGCCAGTCTGGGGTCTGGTGCTGGGAATCCCATGCTGGGGGAGAAGAAGCTGTTTATTGGGAGCTGAGCGATCCTCTAATCTCTGCCTTATCGCCGCCTGTTTGCCCAGTGAGAGTGCAAACACAGGGGTGGAGGTCACAGGGCTGTGGGGAGGGGCCCACACTATTTGCCTGACTTCTCCCAGTGGTGTTAAAAATAGCACAGAGCTCTGGGCTCAGAGGGGTCTGCGGTGTTCCCGCCTGGCCCCTGGCCCACGGGCACCAGCTGCCAGGTGGAGGCCTGAGGTATTGACACTCCCCGGCTCTGTGTTTGGCTTCTGATAGCGGCCCAGGAGGGCGTGGCTGGAGGGGCCCTTTCTCAAGAAAAGCCCAGAGAAGTGGTGTCCAGCCCCCTGCCCTGCCCACCTCACCGCCCCCCCACACCATCCCAGCCCACACCTGGACTGGGGGCAGGGGGTACCCAGGAAGCCCAGCTGGAGCACGGGGAGGGGCTGGAGGCTGGCTCCCAGCTCCCTGCTGCTGCCAGGACTGGCTGGGGCTGGGGTAGTGAAGCCCCAGGGAGAGGCAGGCCCAGTGCCGAGTCTGAGCCCATCCAGGGAGCCCCGTGCTCTGCCCCTAGAAGGCAGCATTGCCTGGTGGTGGCGGCACCTGAAGGGTTCCATGACCTGGTGCAGCCGCAGAACTGTGGAGCCTGTTTCCCCAGCTGCAAAGACGGGTACTCATGGTTCCTACGTCCTGAGGTGAGGCAGAGATGGATGCAAAGCTCACTGCAATGCAGGCATCAGCACTGCTCCACAGCCTCCAAGCCGAGGCCCTGCCTGTCCTAGCGTGCCTCTCACGGTCATCCCCGCCTGGTGGAGGACACAGGCTGGTGCCAGCTCCTGGCACCCCGAAGAAGATCCTTTTCCTTTCTGAGTTGATTGAGATTTAATCGCCCTCATTACCTGGTTTACAGTGCCTCTGGGGTGCTTCAAAGCTCTCCTGGCACCAGCAGCATGGGGAGCCCTCCCTGCCCCCCGGAGACGGATGTTGGCTGGAAGATCCCCAGGTTCATGGAGCCACGGGGCCACCCCACAGGCTTTGGGCCCAAAGGACCTGGAGAATGGGGCAGGGAGATGATGGGCAGGCTTGGTGCCCTTGAGGCGCCTCGACGGGGCCACCAGACCGGCAGGTGCCATCACTGTATCTGCCCGGCACAGACACAGACTCGCTCCACCCCCAGGGCTGCAAGGCCAGGCAGGGTGGGCCCGGCCAAGGCGGTGATAACACAGTGGCCATCTCGGGGGTGGGCCAGCTTGGGCCAGGGCTGCGGCGCCACATGGATGGGGCCGGGGCAACTTCCTGAGCACCCCTCCACAAAAATAAAAGTAGTAAACAACATCATATTTTATGTCTGTGCTGGCATAAAGACAAATATATTCATATTATGTATTAAAGCATTTTCTTGGCCCTAAAAGTTCAGTTTTTTTCTCCTGATTTTAAAAGAAATTAAAATATTTCTGTGAGCCCCTGCAAGTCTCCCAGGTGCAGGTGTTCGGGCCTAAAGCTGGAGTCGGCCCACAGGGGATGCCAGAGCTCAGAGATGGGGACCGAGAGAGGGGTTAGAAAAGCGTCTCAGAGCCATCGGGCCGGGAGAGAAGAGGCAGGAAGAAAGGGGGGTCACAGAGACGGTTGTGGAGGCCAGCTGGTCCCAGCAGCCGTGCCTGTGGCCACAGCGGCCGGAGGTGGCAGCAGCTGGACGAGATCCCGCAACATCCTGGAGGCTGCGGATGGGGCGCGTGGAAGGTGGGGGCTGCGGGCGGGGCGCGTGGAAGGTGGGGGCTGCGGGCGGGGCGCGTGGAAGGTGGGGGCTGCGGGCGGGGCGCGTGGAAGGTGGGGGCTGCGGGCGGGGCGCGTGGAAGGTGGGGGCTGCGGGCGGGGCGCGTGGAAGGTGGGGGCTGCGGGCGGGGCGCGTGGAAGGTGGGGGCTGCGGGCGGGGCGCTGGAAGGTGGGGGCTGGGGCTCCACCTTGGAGCCCGGGGAAAATACTGCTGCTGGGGTCGGCTACTGTGGGGCCTGGGTCCAGCTTTCTGGGGACTCAGTGAGCAGGGGTGCTGAGGCTCAAGCTGGCTGCCGGGGAGATCAAGTGGCTGGCCCGAGCCCCAGGCCTCAGTTTCCCCACCTGTACAAGGGAGGGTTGGATAAGAGGGTCTCCAGAGAGGTTCCTAAAAGCCAAAGGAAGAAATTGTGGTGCTGGCGGAAAGGGGAGTGTCATCTCGGTCGAGGGGTCTTCACCCAGTATTCTAGAAAGGCGATGGGGTGAGGCAGCTGCCCCCGGCCCTACAATCACTGTGTCTTCCAGCTAGAGCTCAGCCCTCTCTCCCGGGACTCCTCCTGGGGTCTGCCTGCCCAGGGACAGACGCCGGGCCAGCTGCCAGCCGGCCCTCTGTCCCCCTACCTGTGGGCGAGCGCCTCCCCCTGCCTTCTTGCTCCCTCAGGGAAGCTGCCATCAATCAGGCCCCAGCGGCCCCTGTCACCGTGCAGGTTCCCACGTCCTCTGCCCTTGACCCCCAGCCTGGGCATGGCCCGCCCACCCTCCCTGGCCCTCAGCAGCCCCTCAAGGACGCGGGGCAGGCCCCCCGGGCCTGGTGGTAGCAACCCTGCCTCATGGACCTGCCTGTCCTGTGAACACTGGGAGAGCCCCTGAGAATCCTGGCTTCGGACACGGCCCTGTGCACCTCGGGGAAGAAGCTGCAGCTGATGGCACAGGTGAGCAAGCCGGAACTCCACAGGCTCCCTGTCCTGGGTTTGCCCCTGGGGCCCTCGGCTCCTCTCCCCAGCAACCTGTGTGTCCGGGATTCCCCCGCCTCTGTCCTGTGTCCAGCTGGGGAGTGGGGCCCCGGGATGGATCGTGGGAACAGCCACGGGGCCACTGAACAAGGCTTGAGAGGGCTGGGCAGGGTGGAGGCGGCTGCACCTGTGCCTGTCTTGCTGGGGGGTCCCTGGAGACTGGGGTCCTCGCCTGGGCCCTGTGCCCACCGCTCTGCACTTTGGTTTCCTGGTGGCATCAGGACCCATCACTCTGGGCCAGCCAAGGGCTATCCAGCTAGGACACCCAGGCCTGGTGGCTGCCCAAGGCCCCTGAGGCTGGGCCCGGTCAGGGCTTCCCAGCCCCTTCTCCCTTCTTGGCAAACAAAGGCCCTGCCAGCCATATGCTGCGACTCTGATTTGTTGGGCGGGGGACCTGGGGCACTGGGCACGCCCCACCCCACCCACCCTGGCACAGCACAAATGCCTCTTAGCCTGCACAGTTCCTCTCTGCACCCCATAACCCCTCAAACTGAGCTGCTCCCCACAGCTGGGTCACCATCACCCCAGCTGCCCAACCGAGGCGTGTCACAGTGAAGGCCCCAGCCCTGCCTGTTGCAGGGGTGAGGGGAGGGGCGCGACGACACCACCCTGTCCCCAGCTCCACTCCCTCAGGCACCGTCTCCTCCTCACAGCCCCCACTGGTCTCCTTACTGCAGTGCCCAAGACCCATCCTGGACTGGGGTCTGGTGCTGGGAATCTCACACTGGACCCCCAACCTGGCTCCCATGTGCCTGTCCTGCCCAGCCCCAGGCTGCCCCTCAGCAGCTCTCACCCCCTAGACCCCAGACTCCTGTCTCCCCTTCCCCACTCCTCCCAGGCTGGGCTGGGTCCCGCTGTGCCCATGTCTGCCCGCATATCTGTAGGACCACTCGCCGCCTCACCCCTGCACCCCCACCCGCCGGCCACAGCCACTCCCAGCCTGCACCTGCCAGGGCTTCACAAATGACCAAGGGCAAATGAAAACACAACTCTTCTGAGTTCAGCTGTCCAAGGCAGAGGCTGGGCAGTGCCCCCTGCCCACCAGCTCCTGGAGCTGAGCCAGGGGCTCTGGGAGTGGGGGAAGGAGTCAAAGACCCCCGAGCAGAGGAGAGACTGGAGAGGGACTGGTTGGGGTGAATCGGCCTCCAGCGTCTTCCAGCAAAGCGTCTCCTCCCACCCACGCTGGCCTGCGACCATTCCCCAGACACCTGGCGCCACCCACCGGGCCAAGTGGAGGCTGCGTGTGGGAGGGCTGTAGCCCTCAATGCCCTGGGGTGCTCAGATGAGGGGGCTGAGAAGGGGAGGGGCCCTAGATGGGGAGGAACAGAGAAGCCCTGTTAGACACATGCCTTGAAGAAACTTGGTTTACACACATACACATGCTTCCACGTGCGTGCACACACTGGCAGACACACGTACATACACACGCACACATGCTCACACAGATGCCCATGCTTGCACACACCCATCCACGCTCACTAATACACATGCACGCATGCTCACAAACTGACACCCGCATGCTCACAAACTGACGCCCGCATGCTCACACACAAGCACACGTGCTCACACACATACATACGCATGCATGCTCACACACATACACGTACATGCATGCTCACACGTGCACACACACACACCCATGCTGACACACATACATACATGCCTGCACACACACACGCATGCTCACACAGACTACCGCATGCTCGCACACGCACACATGCACACATGCTCACATACATACACACGCATGCATGCTCACACATATACACACGCATGCATGCTCACACACATGCTCACACACATACATACACACACATGCTTACACACACGCACGCATGCTCAGACTCCCGCATGCTCACACACGTGCTCACACACGCACGTGCTCACACATACACATGCACAAATGATCACACACACACCTGCATGCATGATCACACATGCACACATATGCACCCATGCTTGCACACATGCTGACACACATACGCACGCAGGCATGGTCACACGCATACACACGCACACATGCTCACACGCACTCATGCACACACATACATGCTCACACACATGCACACATACACACACACCCATGCTCGCGCGCACACACACACACACATGCTCACACACATACACACACACCCATGCTCGCACACACACCACACACGCATGCTCCCACACATACACACATACATGCTCTCACACACTCTCACTCTCACACATACGACTGTTCCTGGGGCTGTGCTGCCCCCCTGTGGCTGCTGACAACTCCATGTCCAGCCCACTCAGCTGCCGGATCCCCAGGAGGGCCAGCATGGATGCCTGGGGCAGAGGAGGCACGCAGCCACCCAGGGCCAGGGAGCACCAAAGCCTGGGTAAGGGCAGAAGCCGCCAAGCCCCCGGTTTGCTCCACCCCTCAGTCCCCATCACAGTCTGGGCCAGGACTCAGAGCCCTGGGTTCCCCAACAACCTGCCCCTCCAGGGAACCCAGGACCCCTTAGGACGGAGCTCCAGACCCCATCAAGGACTAAAGGAAGAAAATTAAACACAAACAAGGTAGAAGAAATAATGAAAACACGAGTGGACAGAAATGAAGTAGAAAGCGGACAAACAACAGAGAAAATCAAGGAAAGCAAGAGTGAGTGATTTGGAAAGATCCACAGAACCCACAGATTTCCAGCTGGACGAATCAAAGGAAACAAAAAGAAGAAACCACAAATCAACACTGTCAGGAAGGAGAGGAGGCGCCATCTCACCTCCCACAGACACCGAGAGAGTGAAAGTGTCAGGAAGGAGAGGAGGTGTCGTCTCACCTCCCACAGACACCGAGAGAGTGAACGTGTCAGGAAGGAGAGGAGGCGCCGTCTCACCTCCCACAGACACCGACAGAGTGAACGTGTCAGGAAGGAGAGGAGGTGTCGTCTCACCTCCCACAGACACCGAGAGAGTGAACGTGTCAGGAAGGAGACGAGGCGCCGTCTCACCTCCTACAGACACTGACAGAGTGAACGTGTCAGGAAGGAGAGGAGGTGTCGTCTCACCTCCCACAGACACCGAGAGAGTGAACGTGTCAGGAAGGAGAGGAGGTGTCGTCTCACCTCCCACAGACACCGAGAGAGTGAACGTGTCAGGAAGGAGAGGAGGCGCCGTCTCACCTCCCACAGACAGTGAGAGAGTGAACGTGTCAGGAAGGAGAGGAGGCATCGTCTCACCTCCCACAGACACCGAGAGAGTGAACGTGTCAGGAAGGAGAGGAGGCGCCGTCTCACCTCCCACAGACACCGAGAGAGTGAACGTGTCAGGAAGGAGAGGAGGCGCCGTCTCACCTCCCACAGACACCGAGAGAGTGAACGTGTCAGGAAGGAGAGGAGGCGCCATATCACCTCCCACAGACACCGACAGAGTGAACGTGTCAGGAAGGAGAGGAGGTGTCGTCTCACCTCCCACAGACACCGAGAGAGTGAACATGTCAGGAAGGAGAGGAGGCGCCGTCTCACCTCCCACAGACACCGACAGAGTGAACGTGTCAGGAAGGAGAGGAGGTGTCGTCTCACCTCCCACAGACACCGAGAGAGTGAACGTGTCAGGAAGGAGACGAGGCGCCGTCTCACCTCCTACAGACACTGACAGAGTGAACGTGTCAGGAAGGAGAGGAGGTGTCGTCTCACCTCCCACAGACACCGAGAGAGTGAACGTGTCAGGAAGGAGAGGAGGTGTCGTCTCACCTCCCACAGACACCGAGAGAGTGAACGTGTCAGGAAGGAGAGGAGGCGCCATATCACCTCCCACAGACACCGACAGAGTGAACGTGTCAGGAAGGAGAGGAGGTGTCGTCTCACCTCCCACAGACACCGAGAGAGTGAACATGTCAGGAAGGAGAGGAGGCGCCGTCTCACCTCCCACAGACACCGACAGAGTGAACGTGTCAGGAAGGAGAGGAGGCGCCATATCACCTCCCACAGACACCGACAGAGTGAACGTGTCAGGAAGGAGAGGAGGTGTCGTCTCACCTCCCACAGACACCGAGAGAGTGAACATGTCAGGAAGGAGAGGAGGCGCCGTCTCACCTCCCACAGACACCGACAGAGTGAACGTGTCAGGAAGGAGAGGAGGTGTCGTCTCACCTCCCACAGACACCGAGAGAGTGAACGTGTCAGGAAGGAGACGAGGCGCCGTCTCACCTCCTACAGACACTGACAGAGTGAACGTGTCAGGAAGGAGAGGAGGTGTCGTCTCACCTCCCACAGACACCGAGAGAGTGAACATGTCAGGAAGGAGAGGAGGCGCCGTCTCACCTCCCACAGACACCGAGAGAGTGAACGTGTCAGGAAGGAGAGGAGGCGCCATATCACCTCCCACAGACACCGACAGAGTGAACGTGTCAGGAAGGAGAGGAGGTGTCGTCTCACCTCCCACAGACACCGAGAGAGTGAACATGTCAGGAAGGAGAGGAGGCGCCGTCTCACCTCCCACAGACACCGACAGAGTGAACGTGTCAGGAAGGAGAGGAGGTGTCGTCTCACCTCCCACAGACACCGAGAGAGTGAACGTGTCAGGAAGGAGACGAGGCGCCGTCTCACCTCCTACAGACACTGACAGAGTGAACGTGTCAGGAAGGAGAGGAGGTGTCGTCTCACCTCCCACAGACACCGAGAGAGTGAACGTGTCAGGAAGGAGAGGAGGTGTCGTCTCACCTCCCACAGACACCGAGAGAGTGAACGTGTCAGGAAGGAGAGGAGGCGCCGTCTCACCTCCCACAGACAGTGAGAGAGTGAACGTGTCAGGAAGGAGAGGAGGCATCGTCTCACCTCCCACAGACACCGAGAGAGTGAACGTGTCAGGAAGGAGAGGAGGCGCCGTCTCACCTCCCACAGACACCGAGAGAGTGAACGTGTCAGGAAGGAGAGGAGGCGCCGTCTCACCTCCCACAGACACCGAGAGAGTGAACGTGTCAGGAAGGAGAGGAGGCGCCATATCACCTCCCACAGACACCGACAGAGTGAACGTGTCAGGAAGGAGAGGAGGTGTCGTCTCACCTCCCACAGACACCGAGAGAGTGAACATGTCAGGAAGGAGAGGAGGCGCCGTCTCACCTCCCACAGACACCGAGAGAGTGAACGTGTCAGGAAGGAGAGGAGGCGCCGTCTCACCTCCCAGAGACACCGAGAGAGTGAACGTGTCAGGTTTATTAACAGCTTTATGACCACAAATTTCCCAACTTAGATGACATAGAAAAATTCCTTGAAAGACACCAATTGTTGGATCTGGCAGAAGAAGTTTCATCACCAAAATGGCCCTAGATCTAGTAAAGAAATTCCATATACAACTAAAACCTTCCCACAAAGACAATTCCTGGCCCAGATGTCTTCCCTGGTGGATGCAACCAAACATTTAGGGAACAAATAATATCCATTCTACACAGACTCTTCCCAGAAATACAAGTTTAAGAGGCCACCATTACCACAAGCTCAAAACCAGAAGAGATATCATGGGAAAAGGAAATTACAGGCCAACTTTCCTCATAGACATGGACACAAAACAGTTTCTAGAACACTTGCCTGAAAAGCAAATAGAGGCCGGGCGCGGTGGCCATGCCCGTAATCCCAGCACTTTGGGAGGCCAAGGAGGGCGGATTTCTTGAGGTCAGGAGTTTGAGACCATCTTGGTCAGCATGGTGAAAACCCGTCTCTACTAAAAATACAAAAATTAGTCGGGTGGTGGCGTGCACCTGTAATCCCAGCTACTTGGGAGGCTGAGACAAGAGAGTCACTTGAACCCGGGAGGCGGAGGTTGCAGTGATCCGAGATCGTGCCATTGCACTCCAGCCCAGGCAATAAAGCGAGACTTCATCTCAAAAAAAAAAAAAAAAAAAAAAAAAAAGCAAATAGAATAATTTTTTTAAAAACACATAGACACAAAAGTTGTAATGAAATAAATGCAAAGTAAATCGAATTGTGCAATATATAAAGAGGATACTACATCAAGACCAAGGGGAGTTTATCCCAGGAAGGCAAGGGATCCAGCTTTCTTTTTTCTTTTTTTGAGATGGAGTCTTGCTCTGTCACCCAGGCTGGAGTGCAGTGGCGCAATCTCAGCTCACTGCAAGCTCCACCTCCCGGGTTCACACCATTCTCCTGCCTCAGCGTCTTGAGTAGCTGGGACTACAGGCAACAACCACCACACCCGGCTAATTTTTTTGTATTTTTAGTAGAAACAGGGTTTCACCGTGTTAGCCAGGATGGTCTCAATCTCCTGACTTTGTGTCCGCCTACCTCGGCCTCCCAAAGTGCTGAGATTACAGGTGTGAGCCACCGCGCCTGGCCCCTTTTTTTTTTGAGATGGAATCTTGCTCTGTCACCCAGGCTGGAGTACAGTGGTGCAATTCTGGCTCACTGCAACACTGCAGCCTCCGCCTCCCAGGTTCAAGTGATTCTCCCGCCTCAGCCTGCCAAGTAGCTGGGATCACAGGTGCGTGCCACCACGCTCGGCTAATTTTTGTATTTTTAGTAGAGACAGGGTTTCGCCATATTGGCCAAGCTGGTCTCAAACCCCTGACCTCGTGATCCACCCACCTCAGCCTCCCAAAGTGCTGGGATTACAGGCGTGAGCCACTGTGCCCGGCCAGGATTCAGCTTTCTAAAGTCAATCAGCATAATTTACCATGTCCAGCTAACAGACAGACAGAGAGGGACTCCCTAAAAGAAGAGCGGTTTATTTGGGACTAGCAAGCTGCAAAGGGAATGCTTGGCCTCTGTAAACTACGTGCATATTCCTGTAGGGAAAGGAAGAGGAGGGTTTCTAAGGGAAAATGGGGAGAATCATGTTGTTTTGAAAATTATCCTTGGCTACAAATACCAACAGCTGGGGTGAGGCCAGTCAGAGGTTGGACAGGCGGTGGCTGAGCAGACATCCTCGGAGAAGCATTGTTTGGGTCTCAAGGCCTTCGTGCAGGGCTGTGCTGCCCATAGTCTTTTTCCTCAGGCACAGGCATGACACATCTCTTCATGACCTCGCCCAGCTCTGTTTGTCACGGTTTGGTGGTGGTGGTGGTGTTGTTTTGTTGGTTTTTGAGATGCCGTTTTGCTCTCATTGCCCAGTCTGGAGTGCAGTGGTGCGATCTCGGCTCCCTGCAGCCTCTGCCTCCCGGGTTCAAGCGGTTCTCCTGCCTCAGCCTCCCGAGTAGCCGGAATTACAGGCACATGCCACCACACCAGGCTAATTTTTGTATTTTTAGTAGACACGGGGTTTCACCGTGTCGGTCAGGCTGGTCTGGAACTCCTGACCTCCGGTGATCCTCCTGCCTCAGCCTCCCAAAGTGCTGGGATTACAGACGTGAGCCACCGTGCCCAGCCTGTTGTTGTTTTAACACCAGTGACCTTATATTTATTCTGACAACTTTCACATTCATGTTAACAGAATAAGAAAAAAATCCATGTAATCCCCTCGGGCAAAATCATGACAAAATGCGTCATCGTTCGTGGTGCAGACTCTCAGCAAACCAGCAATGGAAGGGAGCCAACTACACTGACAAGACCATCTATCCAAACCCATCGCTGAAGCCATGGCTGACGGTGAACCACAGAAGGCCCCAGCTGAGGTGGGGACCAGGGCCGGGGGGCTTCTCTCACCACCTCTCTCTGCACCGTGCAGGAAGTCCCGGGGCAATAGGGCAGGAAAAGGAAAGGAAGACATACATGATCCGACATGTAGAAAATCCTTTTAAGGCCGGGCGTCGTGGCTCACGTAATCCCAGCACTTTGGGAGGCCAAGGTGGGAGGGTCGCTTGAGCCCAGGAGTTGGAGACCAGCCTGGGCAACACAGCAAGACCCTGTCTCTATAAAAAAATTTTTGAAAATTAGCTGGGCATGGTGGCACGCACCTATAGTCCCAGCTACTCAGGAGGCTGAGACAGGAGGATTTCTTGAGCCTGAGAGGTTGAGACCAGCCTGGCCAACATGGCGAAATCCTGTCTCTACTAAAAATACAAAAATTAGCCAGGTATGGCGGCACATGCCTGTAATCCCTGTTACTCGGGAGCGGAAGGCTGAGGTGGGAGGATCACATGAACCTGGGAGGTGAAGGCTGCAGTGAGCCGAGATTGTGCCACTGCACTCCAGCCTGGGCAACAGGCTGTCTCAAAAAAAAAAAAAAAAAAAGAAAGAAAGAAAAAAATTGAACCTTAACTTTATTTCCCTCTGCACAAAAATGAAATCAAGATGAGTCCCATAGACTTAAACATAAAATCCAAGACCTTCTGGAAGAAGACGAGGGACAATCGTCACAATTTGGGGTAGGCAAAGACTTCTTTCAGGTCACAGAAACACCAGACATACAAGAAAAGAAATTGACAGCAAAGTAGATTTTTATCAAAATCAATTTTTTTGCTGATCAAAAGATACCATGAAGAAAATGAATAGGCAATCCAGAGACTGGGAAAAATATTCATTGTAGATATCTCTGACAAAAGATTTGCATTCATGGCTGGGTGCAGTGGCTCACAACTGTGATCCCAGGAGCTTCGGAGGCCGAAGTGGGTGGATCAGCTGGGCTCAGGAGTTCGAGACCAGCCTGGCCAACATGTGAAACCTCGTCTCTACTAAAAATACAAAAATTAGCTTGGTGTGGTAGTCGGCCCTCTAATCCCAGCTACTTGGGAGGCTGAGGCAGGAGAATCGCTTGAACCCGGGAGATGGAGGTTGCAGTGAGCCAAAATCATGCCACTGCACTTCAGCCTCGGCAACAGAGTGAAACCCTGCCTCAAAAAAAAAAAAAAAAAAAGATATTACACAAATGGCCAATAAACATAGAAAGGTGGGGGTCAGGTGCGGTGGCTCACACCTGTAATCCCAGCACTTTGGGAGGCTGAGGCAGGCTGATCACCTGAGGTCAGGAGTTCAAGACCAGCCTGGCCAACATGGTAAAACCCTATCTCTACTGAAAATACAAAAATTAGCTGGATGTGGTGGTGCATACCTGTAATCCCAGCTACTTGGGAGACTGAGGCAGGAGAATCACTTGAACCAGGGAGGCAGAAGTTGCAGTGAGCCAAGATCTTGCCACTGCACTCCAGCCTGGGTGACCGAGTGAGACTCCAACACAAAACTAAATAAATAAAAAATAAAAATAAAAAAACACAGAAAAGTGCTCAACATCTGTAGAACCAGAGAAATGCAAATTAAAATTACAGTGAGATGCAGCCAGGCGCAGTGGGAGGCCGAAGCAGGCAGATCATGAGGTCAAGAGATCGAGACCATCCTGGCCAACATGGTGAAACCCATCTCTAAAAATACAAAAATTAGCCGGGTGTGGTGGCGCGTGCTTGTAGTCCCAGCTACTAGGGAGGCTGAAGCAGGAGAATCGCTTGAACCCAGGAGGTGGAGGTTGCAGTGAGCCAAGATCACGCCACTGCACTCCAGCCTGGCAAAAGAGCAAGACTCCATCTCAAAAAAAAAAAAAAAAAGAAAAATTACAGAGAGTTGCCAGTACATACCAGTTCATCAATGGTAGCAAACACATCTCACGAATGTAAGACGTTAAATAATCAGAGAAACTGTGTGCGGGCTGTATGGAACTGTCACGAAACAACATTGCAACAAATTCAGCTTAAAAATCTTAATTGGCTTTCATTCACAATTCTGAAATTGGCTTAGAACCAGGACAAATTCAAACCTGGAGCTGCACAACGTTCATGGAAAGGGAAGTGATGCGCAGAGGCAGTTTTGGTGGTGGCCACTGGGCACTTTGCCTTGAAATCAGCGGCCACTGGCAACTGACAGCTGGCAGCTGCGGTGACCTGGACCCAGTCCCTGTGACAAGAGGCCAGCCTTCTGTGGCCTTCAGGCCATGCCAGGCTGCAGTTTGCTGTATGGACTCATGCCCCAGGCCTCCTCGGTGAAAACTTAACAGGACTCTCGGGTTCATTTTGAAACCTTTATGTAAGTCTTAGCTGGGCACGGTGGCTCATGCCTGTAATCCCAGCACTTTGGGAGGCTGAGGCAGGTGGATCATGACGTCAGGAGTTTGAGACTAGCCTGACCAACATGGTGAAACCCCGTCTCTACTAAAAATACAAAAACTGGAGGCCGGGCACAGTGGCACATGCTTGTAATCCCAGCTACTCGGGAGGCTGAGGCAGGAGAATCACTTGAACCCAGGAGACGGAGGTTGCAGTGAGCTGAGATCGCGCCACTGTATTCCAGCCTGGGCAACAGAGCGAGACTCCATCTCAGAAAAAAAAAAAAGAAGAGAAACCTTTATGTAAGTCTAAATCTATTCTGAAATTAAAAGTTGATGTAAAAATCTTTAAAACGTAGCCTGCAGTCACATGGGGGGAAGCCAGAGGAGGGGGAAGATGAGTGAAGCCCAGCTCTGCTCCTGGGAGCTGAAAGCACAGGTGTCAAAACACCAGCCGGGAGTGCGGCAGTGCAAGGCCTGGCCCTGCCTTCCCCGAGTGCTCCGGACAGAATTTTCCATCTGTTTTATTTTTTAAATTTGTATTGATTGATTCATTCATTCATTTATTGAGATGAAATCTCGCTCTGTCGCCCAGGCTGGAGTGCAATGGCATGATCTCGGCTCACTGCAACCTCCACCTCCCAGGTTCAAGCAATTCTCCTGCCTCAGCCTCCCAGATAGCTGGGATTACAGGGGCCTGCCACCACACCTGGCTAATTTTTTGTATCTTTAGTAGAGACGGGGTTTCACCATGTTGGCCAGGCTGGTCTCGAACTCCTGACCTCAGGTGATCTGCCCGCCTCAGCCTCCCAAAGCACTGGGATTACAGGTGTGAGCCATCGTGCTGGGCCCATTTATTTATTTATTTATTTATTTGAGACAGAGTCTCGTTCTCTCTCCCAGGCCAGAATGCAGTGGCGCAATCTTGGCTCACTGCAACCTCTGCCTTCTGGGTTCAAGCGATTCTTCTGCCTCAGCCTCCCGAGTAGCTGGGATTACAGGCACCCGCCACCACGCCCAGCTAATTTTTTGTATTTTTAGTAGAGATGGGGTTTCACCATGTTGGCCAGACTGGTCTTGAACTCCTGACCTCAGGTGATCTGCCCACCTCAGCCTCCCAAAGCACTAGGATTACAGGTGTGAGCCACCACACTGGGCTTATTTATTTATTTATTTTATATATATATATATATTTTTTTTTTTTGAGGCGGAGTCTCGCTCTGTCACCCAGGCTGGAGTGCAGTGGCATGATCTTGGCTCACTGCAACCTCCATGTCTGGGTTCAAGCAATTCTCTGCCTCAGACTCTCGAGTAGCTAGGATTACAGGTGGCCACCATCACTCCCAGCTAATTTTTTGTATTTTTAGTAGAGACAGGGTTTCACCACGTTGGCCAGGCTGGTCTTGAACTCCTGACCTCAGGTGATCTGCCCGCCTCAGCCTCCCAAAGCGCTGGGATTGCAGGTGTGAGCCACCCGCCTGGGCCATTTATTTATTGTTTGAGGAACTGCTATATTGCTTCCCACAGTGGCTACATCATTTTACATTCCACAACATCACACTAGGGCTCCCATCTCTCCACACCCTGAACAACACTTGTTACTTCTTTTTTTTTTTTGAGATGGAGTTTCGCTGTTGTTGCCCAGGCTGGAGTGCAATGGCGCGATCTCGGTTCACTGCAACCTCCACCTCCCGGGTTTAGGCAATTCTCCTGTCTCAGCCTCCTGAGTAGCTGGGATTACAGGCGCCTGCCACCACACCCAGCTAATTTTTGTATTTTTAGTAGAGATGGGGGTTTCATCATATTGGTCAGGCTGGTCTCGAACTCCTGACCTTGTGATCCACCCGCCTTGGCCTCCCAAAGTGCTGGGATTACAGGCGTGAGCCACCGCACCTGGCCACTTTCTTTTTTTGAATAGTAACCATCCTAATGAGCTCGGGACATTGAGTTGTGGTTCTACTTAACTTCTGAACAGAGGGAACACAGCAAAAACGACTGCTTCAATGCCCCCCTCTGCTCATTCTCACATCTGTGTCAACTTTGGGATGGTTTTACCTTTTTTTTTTTTTTTTTTTTAATCATAGAGATGGGGTCTTACTATGTTGCCCCATCTGGTCTTGAACTCTTGGCCTCAAGTGATCCTCCACCTCAGCTTCCCAAAGTGCTAGGATGACAGGCGTGAGCCACCGCACCCAGCCCTGGGATGGTTTCGATTACATCATTTTTCTCATCATGGGTCCCGTTCTCCTGCTTTTCCCATTGCCTGGCAGGTCCTCTTCCTTTGGACGCCAGTCCTTGTGAATTTCACCTGGCTGGGTGCCGGGGATTTTTGTCTTCCTGGAAATCTTCAGCTTTGTCCTGGACGTGCGGTTAAGTGATCTGGAGGCAGTTTGATCCTTTCTAGTCTTGCTTTTATGGCTTGGTAGGAGGGCTCAGAGCACAGCTCGGGCTCAGGCTGATCGTCCCCCGCCGAGGCAAGCCCTTCCCAAGGGCTTCACCCAAGGCCCCGTGAGTTACGAGATTTCCTGCTTGGCTGATGGGGAGAGACACTGTCCTCAGCCCTCCAGGAGTCGGGCCCTGTTCCCTCTCATCCTTCCGGGTGCCTTTTTACCCACCCTGGGGAGTTTCCTTATGGGGATCCGCAGGGCCATGCTCTTCCAGATACTCCAGGGGTCCCATCCAGGTCTTCAGGGTCCCTCTCTGTGCGACCCTCTCCACTCTGGTACTGTGTCCATGAACTCGAGCCGCCTCGGTCTGTCCAGCCTCGGGGGTCCACTGGGACCTGCGTGGGTTCCCCCTTCCCACCCACAGCCCGGACTGCCTCCCAGGGCAGTGAGCACGGGTGACTAGGGCACGGCTGTTCCCATCACTCAGGGTTACTGTCCTCTAATGCCTGGTGTCCCGTGTCTTGGAAGCCATGTGTCTGCGTTTTGTCTGGTTTTGTTTTGCTTTTTGGCTGTTTCGGGTAGGAGGGTAAGTCTATGACATCCCGCCTCAGCTGGACGGAGAAGCTTTTCCTAGAGTAATGGAAATATTCTCAATGTGGTTTTGGATGGTGCCGCAGGGTCTGCAGTGGACACACTCGCTGACCTCATGCAATCCGGCGACTCTGCTGCAGATGCTGGGACTCGTGGGCCCCCACCGTCGGGGGAGCCGGTCCCCATAAACTCCACCGTCGCGGGGGCCGGTCCCCGTAAACTCCACCGTCGCGGGAGCCAGTGTCTGTAAACTCCACCGTCGCGGGGGCCGGTGTCTGTAAAATCCACTGTCGCGGGGGCCGGTCCCCGTAATCTCCACCGTCGCGGGAGCCAGTGTCTGTAAACTCCACCGTCGCGGGGGCCGGTCCCCGTAAACTCCACCGTCGCGGGGGCCAGTCCCCGTAAACTCCACCGTCGCGGGGGCCGGTCCCCGTAAACTCCGCCGTCGCGGGGGCCGGTCCCCGTAAACTCCACCGTCGCGGGAGCCAGTGTCTGTAAACTCCACCGTCGCGGGGGCCGGTCCCCGTAAACTCCACCGTCGCGGGGGCCGGTGTCCGTAAACTCCACAGTGCACTCACAGTGCACGCCCAGAGAGCAGCAGCAAGGGGGCTCAGCAGGTGATAATTTTCTGGAGAAAAGAAAGAAGTGGCCTGGTTGGTTCCCCATGCCTAAGATTGGGCCTCCCGGCCCCTCAGCCTGGTGCCCTTGAGCATCTGTCCCTGCCTGACCTGGGGCTGTCACTCACCTGCCAGCTCCTCCCTGTCTGCTGTGCCGCACAAGCCTGCCCCACACACCAGACAAGACCTCCTCTTTCCCCCCACGTTTTCCACGAATGTTTGCACACAAAGGCTCAGTTCAGGGCCTATTAACTAAAAATTTTTAATGTTTATATTTTTATTTTTATTTTTTTGTTGAGAAAAGGTCTCACTCTGTCGCCCAGGCTGGAGTGCAGTGGCACTAACACAGCTCCCTGCAGCCTCCTCCCGGGCTCAAGTGATTCTCCCACCTCAGCCTCCCAAGTAGCTGGGACTACAGGCAGCACATTGGCCAATGTTTCAGTGTTTTTGTGGAGATGGGGTCTTGCTGTGTTGCCCAGGCTGGTCTCAAACTCCTGGGCTCAAGCGAGTCTCCCCCCTCGGCCTCCCAAAGTGCTGGGATTACAGGCATGAGCCACCACACCTGGCTGTGTTTTTTTAAATTTTAAAAGCAATGTGTGCACTTAGTTTAAAAGTTTCCCCAAGACATAGAGAAAATAGCAACTCCAACTCCAGAAGTGATCACTTAAAATTCCTTTTTTTTTTTTTTTTGAGACAGAGTCTCGCTCCCTCGCCCAGGCTGGAGTGCAGTGGCACCATCCCGGCTTACTGCAAGCTCCGCCCCCCAGGTTCACCCCATTCTCCTGCCTCAGCCCCCCAAGCAGCCGGGACCACAGGCACCCACCACCAAGTCCGGCTAATTTGTTTTATTTTTTAGTAAAGATGGGGTTTCACCGTGTTAGCCAGGATGGTCTCCATCTCCTGACCTCGTGATCCACCCGCCTCGGCTCCCCAAAGTGCTGGGATTACAGGCGTGAGCCACCGCGCCTGGCCCACTTAAAATTCTTTTAGCCAACTTAGCTCTTCTAGCCGGCATTACTCCCTGTTTTGAAATAATATGCTCATCATGCAGGTCCTTGAAGCTTCCTGTTGACTTCCTACCAGAAGATGAGGATCTCACTTTCCCGTCTCTCCTGGCCAGTGCATGCCCTTCTCCCCTCCCACCTTCAAACAGATGACGGATCCCAAATTCTTCACACGGATAGTCAGCACTTGCATTAGTATAACTCTGTAATTGTTCACTCTTGAGCCAAGTACTATATGATAAATGCATTTCCTTTTTACAACTTTTTGTTTTTCCTGGAATTCAAAGTTGCTTCCTTTTTCACTTGCTTAGTTAGAATATTGGTTAAGTTACTGAGGCAAAGAACCAAAACAACAGGAATCTAAACATGATAGAGTTGGTTTCTCCCTCACATGAAAGTCCCGAGGCTGATGGGCTTCCCTGCCGCTCTCAACACGCGGCTTCTGGCTCAGGACCAAAGGGGCTGCTCCACCTCTCACCATCTCCCTGCCTGCAGGAGGGAAGGAAGGGTCAACAAGAGAGTGACCCTGGCCAGGCACGGTAGCTCACACCTGTAATCCCAGCACTTTGGGAGGCCGAGGCAGGTGGATCACAAGGTCAGGTGTTCGAGACCAGCCTGGCCAATATGGTGAAACCCCAACTCTACTAAAAATACAAAAATTAGCCAGGTGTGGCGGCGGGCACCTGTAGTCCCAGCTACTTGGGAGGCTGAGGCAAGAGAATCACCTGAACTTGGGAGGTAGACCTTGCAGTGAGCTGAGATCGCACCATTGCACTCCAGCCTGGGCAACAAGAGTGAAACTCTGTCTCAAAAAAAAAAAAAGGAATAAAAGAAAAAATAAATAAAAACCAACCACCTTCAATCTGATAATTCTGGGCGGAAAACTGAATATAGTTTGGACCAGATCTTCGAGAAAAATTCATATACACCAAATTAACTAGTTCTGTTAAAAGGCTGCTATAAAAATACACATCATCATGAGATATACAGAACTTTAGAATCCAGCTAAGAGTGGAGAAATACTGAATTTCTTAATTTATCTGGAGGGGGCTGTAAATCCAAAGGTAGAAGGGCATTTCAGCGTTCTGGCATGTTCTGAGATTCTAGGGTATAGTATCTCCCATACACACAGAGAGCATTTTGAAGGTGGCTACGGCCAGGACACCTCAGGGTGGGTTCTCCCAGAGAATGACCCTTTCTTTTAATGGGAAGATCCGGAAGTGACACCTCCCACTCCTGCTCTGGTCCCATTGACCAGAACTTGGTCACAGGCTAAGTTAGAGTCTGCAAGGAGGCTGGGAAACGTGGTCTTTAGCTGGACAGCCTTGAGCCCAGTGAAACCCCTTTTACCATGAAATGGGAGGGCACAGCTTGGGTGACAATTAGAGGTCGCCGCGGCACGGGTGGTCCTCACCCGAGCTCTCCCACGGAGCCGCAAGGCTCGTCCCTGTGTTCTCACACGCATCAGGTCATCGCTCCTTTCCATTTCTTTTCTTGAAGGCATCGCCTGGCCTCCTGGAGACCTTTGCCCCACCCGTCTCCTCTGGACTGGCCACTCTGGTCACTCTGACAGCCTCCCTTCAGCTGTGATGCTGCCACTTCTTCTTTCAGTCATCACGGGAATGCCCCCTGTGGGTTTTCCACGTTTGAATCCCAGAGATTTGGCAGCCGGCCCCTCCCCAGAAGATCGCGGGGACCTACTGCCCCTGCAGAATCCCTTGGCCTGCCCCAAAGCCGGCAAGCAAACCCTCACCCCAAAGCGTCTGGCATTCCCTGGTCACCTCAGGACAGCCCAGCCTGCCATCCTCCCCGATATGCAGGCCGTGCCGCCGTGTGACTCGCAGGATTCAGGAGTCAGGGGGCCAGAGTCGGCGGCCAGGCTTTCCCTGGAGGCTGTGCCCAGAGCTCCCCAGAATGTGAAATGTGGTGACAGCGGTGCCCGCTGGCTGCTTGCAGGACCCCGGCAGTGACCCCGCGGGCAGGGCCCCCCCGGACGGCCCCCTGCGGAGGGCACAGCCTTGCAGGTGGGGTCGGAGCACAGGGTCCCAGGGTCCCAGGCCCCACTTCCCAACCAAGCCAGGTCCTCTCTCCGCCCCTCTCCTCGAATCTTAAGAGCCTTTGGAGAGAAGCCACGCAGGGCGGGACGCACAGGCTGTCAGGGTGGGAGGGGTGCGTGTCCCACGTGCAGGGAGCCCCGCCCAAGGCTGGCAGCAGCAGGGTAGAGGCCACTGGTCCAGGGCAGCTTCCGCGGGGAAACACCGCCGCGCTGTGAGCATTGGGGGAACTGCAGCCGCCGCCCCATCTGCCGGCTGCGGGTCGTTGGGGGGGCCCCATGCCAACGGCCATGGAGGCCAAGGACCCCCGGAACCCCTCGGCCTTTGTCCCAGGAGAGGCTCCTCACACCCTCGGTGCCAGGGCCCTGGGAGCCCGTGAGACCAGGGTTCTCCCTGCTCAGACTCTTCCTGTGGCCTGGAGGGGACAGTGGGGGTGACAGGCACTGACCACCAGGCAGGCAGCAGCCAGGCAGAGCCTGGGGTGTGAGGACACAGAGGTGACCAGGTGCTGAGCCCCTCCCTGATGAGCTCAGCACAGAGGTGGGAGCCCCTGACCCTTTCCCAGGGCTCTGAGTCGGCCTTGGAGAGTGTGGCGTTGAGCCTGGCCAGAGGTCAGCAGATGGCGGGCGGCTGGCGCTGGGGCCCCGGCTCTGCAGAAGGGTCAGGCCCCAGCACACCCGGGCATTTCCTGTGCAGCCCCAGATGGGTGAGGTCAGCTGAGAAGGGGAGAGGCCACAGGGGACTTCCTCTATCCTCTCAAATTAGCGGAGGCAGGGCCCCGGGCCGGGCCAGGGCCTAGGGCGGACGTGCTCTGGATATGGCAGCCTCTCCTCTCCCACCCCCCAAGGAAGCGCTACTCAGCTACAGCCCCAGCCCCAGTTGATGGGTGGGAAACTGAGGCACAGCCAGATCCACAGATGACAATGCGCCCGGTCGGCGACTGCGGGTGGCCCTGCGCTCTCTGGCCTGCAGGTCACAGGCTCCAGCCACGGCCAACAGAAAAAGACTCTCACGGCCTGGCTCACCCATTGTCAGTCAGGGACGCAAAGGTCCCTCCCACAGCAGGGCCACGACCTGAATCTAGCCACTGGGCTCAGGATGCCTCCCCGGGAGGCAAGGGAGAGCCCTGTCACCACGGAACAGGTTAGAGGGGCACAAGCCTCTGTGGGCCTCTCCCACGCCCCCCGCTCCCCATCCCCCGTGCTTCTGCAGAAGTGGGGGCCTGCAGGGGCTCTGGCGCCTTCCCACAGCAGGTGTCATCAGGGCAGGAACACAGTCCCCACCGCCTACCCATGGGTTTCACGTGCTGGGGGCAGTCATCACCCCAACCTCAAGAAGCCAAGAGGACTGGATGTGGCCTCAGCACCCCACCAGCAGCCATGTCCTCCCAGGGAGGGAGCATGACTTACGCCTGGGGCAGAATAGGCTGCAGGGCCTGCTAGGAAGCCGTTCCCGGACCCCAGCTCAGTCCTCCGGCAGATTCACTCCGAGGAAGGTAGCACTGGTGACCTGGCCGGTGCTAGGCCCCCAAGCCCGCCCGCCAGCGTTCTTCAAGTCTGCACGTCCGAGGGCGGGAGGGAGCATGGACCCTGGCAGCCCCACCCTGACTGGGGTGGCCCCACATCCACCAGAGGGCAGCTGGGCCCAGTCCCGGCCATCCCCTTCAGGAGCCAGCACAGCAGGAGGGCCCCTTGTCAGCCAGAGCCTGGGTGGACGGCAGAGCCCCAGGGGCCGCCTCTGGACTGAGTTTGTGCCTCACCTAGCTGGGGCCTGACCTCGAGAGGTCACTGTCGCCCTGGGCCTCAGTTTCCCCATCCAACGGGTGGGGAGAGCGTTAGCACCCACATCACAGCGGCCCCACAGATCAGTGCAGCGTGAAGGACTCAGCTAACCCTCCAGACCCCAGAGGCTGGGCCTCCCACCCCGCTGCCCCTGACCCATCCTGCACATCTGCCCCCACCTGGCTCCCCTTGCTCCCCTTGCTCCCCTCAGCGTCCCGTCCTGCTGGGTGGGGGCCTCCAGCGCCTCCGCCTCCGGGCTTCCAGGCAGGAAGGCGGCGGAGAGGAGCGTTTCCGCGCAGGCTGCTGTGCTGGGAGTGCGGCCTCTGATAAGGACACACATGGCCGGCTGCACGTCCGCCTTTTGTCCCTGGCTCCCGCCAGCCCTTCCTGCTCCGGCCTGCAGGGTGGGGACTATGGGCCCAGCTGCAGCCCTCCCCCGACCCCCACCTCCACTCTGCCCCTGGCTCCACAGCCCCTGGGGTCCTGGCTGCCCTGGGGGAGTTTGAGGCCCCCAGTAGCAGCTACGGCTGGGGCCCCGGACAAACTGGGGGTGTAGGAGCTCTAGGAAATCAACCCCAGGGGGGCTGCTGAGGCTAAACAGAAGCATCAGCCCCAACCCAGCAGGGCCAGATGTTCTGCTCTCCCTCCCCCAGTTTCGGCTGCCGGGAGGGTCCCCACCGAGGGTCCCCCCCGACTCCTGCACAGGCCTAGCCACAGGCTCCCTCCCGGGCTGGACCGACCACTCTCCTGCTTGAGGTCCCAGAGAGGCGCTGGCCTGGCCCGGCCCATGTGCCCCACAGACACCCCTGGCTGCTCCTCCGGCATCTGTCTTAAAGTGCCAGCCCAGCGTGAGCCCCGCATCAGCGACCGAGAGGCATCCATCCTTACCCCCGACTGCCCATGGTGCCCACGCGGCAACCTCACAGCCGGTCTGCTGAGCTGGGCGGAGGAGAGGTTCCACCCACCCCAGAAGGAATCCACTCCCATCCCCTAAACTCCAGGAGCTGCCCTTGGCTGAGGAAGGACTGCAGAGGGCACGGGGCAGGCTGAGCCCAGGGTGGCAGGGGCTGCATGGTGCCCGGGATGCCTGGCAGGAGAGAGACCCGCAGCCCAGAAGGCTTCCTCTCCAGGACTGGGGGCCCCTCAGTGCTCACACCTCCCACTGACTCCCAGCATCCCCTACAACATGGCCCACGTCTCAAGGGATTGGAAGGAGCCCCCGCAGAGGCCATTGGCACGGACTAGAATGCAACCCAGTGGGGCATCCACCGATGTGGTCAAACGCTCAGCCAAGATGGTGGGAAGCATTCAGGTCTGAGGCATTTCTTCTTTTTCTTGAATAACACCTTTATGGCTGGCCACAGTGGCTCATGCCTGTCATCCCAGCACTGTGGGAGGCCGAGGTGGGCAGATCACCTGAGGTCAGGAGTTTGAGACCAGCCTGGCCAACATGGTGAAATGCTGTCTCTACTACAAATACAAAAATTAGCTGGGTGTGGTGGCAGGCGCCTGTAATCCCAGCTACTAGGGAGACTGAGGCAGGAGAATTGCTTGAGCCCAGGAGGCAGAGGTTGCAGTGAGCTGAGATCGTGCCACTGCATTCCAGCCTGGGAGACAGAGTGAGACTCCACCTTGAAAATAAAATAAAAATAACAGCTTTATTAAGAAATCACTTATATACCATACAATTCACCCATTTAAAATGTACAATTCAGTCCGGGCTCGGTGGCTCATGCCTGTAATCCCAGCACTTTGGGAGGCTGAGGCGGGTGGATCACCAGGTCAGGAGTTTGAGACCAGCCTGGCCAATATGGTGAAACCCTGTCTCTACTAAAAATACAAAAATTAGTCGGGCGTGGTGGTGGGCACCTGTAATTCCAGCTACTCGGGAGGCTGAGGCAGGAGAATCACTTGAACCTGGGAAGCAGAGGTTGCAGTGAGTTGAGATCGCGCCACTGCACTCCAGGCTGGGTGACAGAGGGAGATTCTGTCTCAAATAAATAAAATAAAATAAAATAAAATTAATAATAATAATAAGCGGGCGCAGTGGCTCACGCCTGTAATCCCAGCACTTTGGGAGGCCGAGGCAGACGAATCACCTGAGGTTGGGAGTTCAAGGCCAGCCTGACCAACATACAGAAACCCCATCTCTACTAAAAATACAAAATTGAATGGGCGTGGTGGTGCATGCCTGTAATCCCAGCTGCTTGGGAGGCTGAGGCAGGAGAATCACTTGAACCCGGGAGATAGAGATTGTGGTGAGCTGAGATTGCACCATTTCACTCCAGCCTGGGCGACAAGAGTGAAACTCCGTCTCAAAAAAAAACAGAAAGAAAGAAAAAAAAGAAAATAGTAATAATAATAATAAAACGTACAATTCAGTGGGTTTGAGTAATAATTACATCATTAATTCTTTAAAATTATCAAATTATACATAACATAATTTGCCATTTTTTCCATTTTTTTCCAGACAGAAGTAATTTCTAAAACATTGCTAGGGAAACGCTCTGACATCTTCCGCAGAGGTGAAAAAGCACAGGCCTGACTCAGGTAGCCGCGAGTTCAAGTTCAGCCGCAGGCTCTTCCCCAAGGTGCTGGTCTTCGCAGGAACCCCTTGCAGGCAGCTGCAAAGAGCAGCACGGCGCGCACACACAGGGTCCGGCTGGCGTCTGGCCAGAGCGAGGGAACAGTAAGTGTGTCCTGGAGGCGCTCGCCATGCACTCACACGCCATCTGTGGATTCGGAAGTGACCTCCCCCTCGGCTGACGAGGGTTCTCTGCGTCTGGAGAACACAGGACGTCCACAGGAAAGTTCTCCCCACTGCACTCCCGGCTGGCTCTGAAAATTATGAAGTAAGTTGAATGCTCTGAGGGCTTCATTCCATCTGCCCAACTTTTACATAAAACAAGGAAGTTGAGCCCAGTTTAGGGGAAGAATGTACAGAGCACCAGGAGGCAGGGTCTCCTCTGAAGTCTTTTTTTGGACCGAATCTCACTCTGTGGCCCAGGCTGGAGTGGAATGGCATGATCTCGGCTCCCTGCAGCCTCCACCTTCCGAGCTGAAGCAATTCTTGTGCCTCAGCCTCCTGAGGAGCTGGAATGACAGGCATGCGCTACCATGCCTGGCTAATTTTTATATTTCTAGTAGAGATGGGGTTTCACCATGTTGGCCAGGGTGGTCTCGAACTCTTGACCTCAGGTGATCCACCCACCTCAGCTTCCCAAAGTGCTGGGATTACAGGCGTGAGCCACTGCGCCCGGCCTCTCCTCTGAAGTCTTATTGCCTACCTTTTTTTTTTTTTTTTTTAACAATTAGGCATTGTATTTTATATTCTTTTCTTTCTCCAGTGCACTGACTACTTATTTTATTTATTTTTTTGTTATTGTTGTTGTTTTTTAAGACAACATGTTGTTTTTTAAGAGTCCCACTCTGTTGCCCAGGCTGGAGTGCAGTGGGGCAATCTCGGCTCACTGCAACCTCTGCCTCCCAGGTTCAAGTAATTCTCCTGCCTCAGCCTCACGAGTAGCTGGGATTACAGGTGCCTGCCACCAAGCCCGGCTAATTTTTGTATTTTTAGTAGAGACAGGGTTTTGCCATGTTGGTCAGGCTCGTCTTGAACTCCTGACCTCAAGGGATCTGCCCGCCTTGGCCTCCCAAAGTGCTGGGATTACAGGCGTGAGCCACCACGCCCTGCCTGTTTGTTTTTTAATTGACAAACATGGTACATATTTATGGTACATGGCACGTTATGGTCTATGTGGACATTCGGGAACAGCTACGTCAAGCCAGTTCATACCTACATCACCTCCCGTGCTTGCCTTTGTGGTGATGAGAAAGACTCTCTTGGAAATTTTCAAGAGCACAGTGCCTTTATTCACTCAAGTCGCTGGGTGTCCCATAGATCTTGGCACCGACTCCTCAACTGAAACTTTGTGTCCCATAGATCTTGCACCCACTCCTCAATTGAAACTTTGTGGCCTTCCGCCAACATCTGGCCACCCCGCCCCGCCCACCCCGGGAGCAACTACCCCACTTTCTGCTTCTAAGCTCCACTATTTCACACTCCACATATGAGTGAGAGCATGTGGGATTTGTCTTTCTGTGCCTGGCCTATTTTACTTAAGATTGTGACCTTAGGCCAGGCGCACTGGCTCACGCCTTTAATCCCAGCACTTTGGGAGGCCGAGGCAGGAGGATCACCTAAGGTCAGGAGTTCGAGACCAGCCTAGCCAATATGGTGAAACCCCATCTGTACTTAAAAAATACTAAAAAATTAGCCGGGTGTGGTGGCGGGCCCCTGTAGTCCCAGCTGCTCAGGAGGCTGAGGCAGGAGAATTGCTTGAACCAGGAGGCAGAGGTTGCAGTGAGCCGAGACTGTACCACTGCACTCCAGCCTGGGCGACAGAGTGAGACTCTGGCTCAAAAAAAAAGATTGTGACCTCCAAGTTCACACATGTGATCACAAGTGACAGGTCTCCTTGCTGAAGGGTGAGCAGTGCCCCGCTGTGTGTATCCGCCACACGTATTCATCCTTGCATGCACTAACTTTGTTTCTTGGCTATTATGAACAGCGTGCGACGCCCGTGGCCTGCAGCTATCTCTTAGACACATCGATTTCATTTCCTTTAGGTCTATACCCAGAAGAGGGATTGCTGGGTTACATGCAATGTTTAATGTTTTGAGGAACCTCCACACTGCTGTGCCACTTTAGCCATTTTTAGGTGTCCCTCAGGGGAATTCTATTCACAATAGGGTGCAATCACCACCACTGTCTATGTCCAAAACTTGTTCATGCTCCCAGATTGAAACTCCACGCACCTCAGGTGTGTATCCCCGTTCTCCCCTCCTGCGGCCCTTGGTAACCACTAAGCTGCTTCCTGTCTCTATGGCCCTGCCCGCTGCGGACATCCCTTGTCAATGGAATCACTCAGGGCTCATCCATGCCGCAGCTCCTGCCAGGGTGTCATTCCATTTTTTTTTTTTTTTTTTTTTCAGTTGGAGTCTTGCTCTGTCGCCCAGGCTGGAGCACAGTGGCGTGATCTCGGCTCACTGCAACCTCCACCTCCCGGGTTCAAGCAATTCTCGTGCCTCAGCCTCCCAGGTAGCTGGGATTACAGGTGCGAGCCACCATGCCCAGCTAATTTTTGTATTTTTAGTAAAGACAGGGTTTCACCATGTTGGTCAGGCTGGTCTTGAACTCCTGACCTCAGGAGATCCGCCCGCCTCGGCCTCCCAAAGTGCTGGGATTACAGGTGTGAGCCACCACGCCTGGCCTAGTGTTAATTTTTTTTTTTTTTTTTTGAGACGGAGTCTCGCTCTGTCGCCCAGGCTGGAGTGTAGTGGCGCAATCTCAGCTCACTGCAACCTCTGCCTCCGGAGTTCAGGCGATTCTCCAGGCTCAGCCTGCTGAGTAGCTGGGACTAAAAGCACGCACCACCACACCCGGCTAATTTTTGTATTTTTAGTAAAGACGGGGTTTCACCATGTTGGCCAGGCTGGTCTCAAACTCCTGACCTAAACTGATCCTCCTGCCTCAGCCTCCCAAAGTGCTGGGATTACAGACGTGAGCCACCGCCCCGGGCCTCATTCCTTTTTTTTTTTTTTTTAATATTTTTTTCCCCTGTTTTAATATTTGAGACAGGGTTTTGCCAAGTTGCACAGGCTAGTTTTGAACTCCTGAGCTCAAACAATCCACCCTTCTTGGTCTCCCAGAGTGCTGGGATTACAGATGTGAGCCACCGCCCCTGGCCAGAGCTTCATTCCTCTTTACGGCTCAGCAGTGTCTCACTGTACGGATGGGCCTTGGCTTGTCAATGCACTCATCCGTGGATGGGCATCCGGGTGTATCCACCTCTCGGCTCCTGTGAGCACGCCTCTGTGTGTACATTGCGCGTCTGTTTGAATCCCTGCTCTCGGGGAATGTACCTAGCAGTGGAGTTTTGGAGACTGTGGTAATCCTATGTTGAGTCTTGTGAGAAGTGGGGGGACCCTTTCGTTGTTTGTTATTATTTTTAAATTTTTTTTCCAAACTCTCTTCTCTCTGAAATTAAAATGTGTTCATATAAACTGTGGCCCTGGAGTTGGGCATGGTGGCGTGTACCTGTTATCCCAGCTACTCGAGAGGCTGAGGCACGAGAATCACTTGAACCACAGAGGCGGAAGTTGCAGTGAGCTGAGATTGCGCCGCTGCACTCCAGCCTGGGTGACAGAGTGAGACCCTGTCTCAAAAAATAAATAAATAGGCCAGGTGCGGTGGCTCATGCCTGTAATCCCAGCACTTTGGGAGGCCGAGGCAGACAGATCACAAGGTCAGGAGATCAAGACCATCCTGGCTAACACAGTGAAACCCCGTCTCTACTAAAAATTTAAAAAATTAGCCAGGTGTGGTGGCGGGTGCCTGTAGTCCCAGCTACGTGGGAGGCTGAGGCAGGAGAATGGCGTGAACCCAGGAGGCGGAGCTTGCAGTGAGCCGAGATCGTGCCACTGCACTCCAGCCTGGGCGACAGAGCCAGACTCCATCTCTAAATAAATGAATGAATGAGTGAATGAACCATGGCCCACTCAGACTGTGGACTCCTACGAAGCAGTACTGAGTCACAGACACACACAGCACAGACCATCCCTAACCCATCACGGCCACGCGCAGTGGCTCACACCTATAATCCCAGCACTTTGGGAGGCCAAGGCAAGTGGATCACCTGAGGTCAGGAGATCGAGACTGTCCTGACCAACATGGTGAAACCCCATCTCTACTAAAATTAGCCGGGCATGGTGGTGTGCACCTGTAATCCCAGCTACTCAGAAGGCTGAGGCAGGAGAATCGCTTGAACCAGGGAGGCGGAGGTTGCAATGAGCCAAGATTGTGCCACTGCACTCCAGCCTGGGCTACAGAGTGAGACTCTGTCTCAAAAAAAAAAAAAAAAAGGCCATCGTGCTGAGCACAGGGCACTGGCCACTTGGCTCCCAAAACACAAATCTCCCAGAGGCAGCAGAGAGCACGTCGGGGCTGCCAAGGGCCAGGCAGAGTGTGAGGGACTTCGGAGGGGTGGGAAACATCCTATCCATCCTTGGCGGTGACGATTACACGGGGGTGCTCATTTGCCCAAATGCATTAAACTGTCCACGTAAAGAGGGTGCCTCTCGGACGATTTTAGGGCAGAGACGTCCGTGCCTGATACTGTCCTGGCAGCCACGTGCCCTCATACACTTGCCCAGACCCTGAATGTGCTACACGGAGTGACCCCAATTACACCGTGGGCCCCGGGTGACTGCGACACGTGAGTGCAGGTTCACCCGTGTCACAGACGAACCGCTCCGGTGCGGGGGGAGCTGCGCACGTGGGGGCGAGGGCTGTGGCGTGGGACCTCTGTACCTTCTCTCAATTTGGCTGTAAGCCTACAACTGCCCTAAAATAAAGTCTCTTTATTTTTTTATTTATTTATTTTTACGCAGCTCTCTTTTCCTTAAAATAAAGGCTCTAAAATTGTGTGATTCCACCTCCCTGAGGCTAAGCGAAAGAGCCGCGTCTGCCCCTGTCCTTCCCGGGGGCTGGCAGGGAGTGGGTGCCCGGCGGTGACTCAGCCCTGCAGCCTCCCAGCCCTTCCCCGTATGCGGGCAGGTGATGCGGACGCCTCCGACCCTCGTGGGGTTTGTGGAGAGCGTTGATCAGCGCTGCCGTCAGAACAGGACCTGTGCGAGGCCTCGCAGATGCCGGGAGCCGGGCGGTGCTCTCGGTGCTTCTCATCAAATCCACTGGCTCTTCGAGAGGAAGCACATGTCACAGCCCAGCTCAAACAAGAAGCAAGAAAATCACTCTTCATTTTGGAATTGTAAAATAAAGTGGAAATTATCCTCAGGCTAGAGTGACCTTCCTGTCCTGCCCCAGCCACCCCCTACCTCCCAGCACCTGCCGGTAACAGCCCTGCACACACCCCCGAGACCCTCCGCCAAACCCAGCCCACCACCCCCGGGAGGGCTGTGGAAGAGGCCAGAGAGCGCATCCCCTCTGGCTCCTGGGGTGGAGGCCTGCTGTGGGTTGGCTGGAATCAGCCCCCTCCCCCGTGTCCTGGGTCCCTGCAGCCCAGCGAGGCGGACACCTAGCCACCCCTCATCCCAGGGAAGCCAGGGCCAGGGAAGGGCCCAGGAGGGGAGGGTTCGGCCTTCCTGCTGGATGTTGTTCCTTTAAAAATCCCTGCCACTGGCCGGGCGCGGCGGCTCACGCCTGGAACCCCAGCACTGTGGGAGGCCGAGGCGGGCGGATCACGAGGTCAGGAGATCGAGACCATCCTGGCTAACACAGTGAAACACCGTCTCTACTAAAAATACAAAAAATTAGCCGGGTGTGGTGGGGGGTGCCTGTAGTCCTAGCTACTCGGGAGGCTGAGGCAGGAGAATGGCGTGAACCCGGGAGGCGGAGCTTGCAATGAGCCGAGATCGCACCACCGCGCTCCAGCCTGGGAGACAGAGCGAGACTCCGTCACAAAAAAAAACCAAAAAAACAAAAAAAATCCCTGCTGCTGGAGTGGTTGGGGGAGCCGGCTGGGGGTGCAGACTGTGGTGCCACTGTGGCCGCCGCCATCATTGTCACCATCATCAGCATCACCATCATCAGCTGCCATCCCTGAACCCTCAGGCTTTGCTGGTGGCTGGGAGGGAGGCCGAGGCTGGCATGGCCTGCTGCCCTGACCTGCTTCCTGAACGCTCCGGCCACCCAGGCCTGCATGGAGTAGGGTCCACGGGCAGACAGATGGGCAGGCCCCTTAGGCAGAGCAGCCCTCCCCATCCCGGCAGTGTGGGGTCTGCCGGGCAGCCTGAGAGAGGAGTTTCCAGTCATTGCCCAGGCAGGGGTGGCTCAGGAAGCTGCAGTCCCCCCCGAGAGGCCTGATGGTGCTGGGCGGGTTTGCGGCATCCCGGCTGAGAGTCCAGTTGGTGTCACCTGGGCCAGGATGGTGGCCAGTGGCAGCAGCAAGGATATAGGCATGGGGGTGATCCCGCCTGATGCAGAGTCACTGCCAGGGCCTGGGGAGGGACCTGCCCCGTGTCCCCTCCCTGCCTGGGGAAGGGCCCGGACCACCTTCACACAGTCACCCTAGGGCACTAATGGGGAGTGAAGGAGCCGCCCCCCCAGAGCAAGACAGGGAGCTGGTGTTGAGACATGCAGGACAGGGCGCTAGGATGCAGGGGTGCAGGGTGCTGGTGTGGAGAGATGCAGGACAGGGCGCTGGGGTGGGGACGCACACCTGGCAGGGCTGGAGGGAGCACGGGCTGGTGGCAGCCTTGCCTCTCAGGCTGCTCCGGGCCAGGGTGACTTGGGAAAGCCAGGCTCGAGAGGTGAGGCGTTGCCTGGGGTCACACGGCTGGCAGGAACGGCCAGGGCTGGCTGCAGGGGCCCGCACTGCCCTCCCGCCTCCACCAGAACCCGCTATGTTTATTCAGGGACGTGAGGGGGTGCCCAGGTCCAGCAGGTGTTAAGCCGAGCAGAGCCTGCAGCCCCAACGAGACAGCCACGGGAGCTCGGCACCCTCAGTCCCCCAGACAGGGCTCTTCCCCTCTTTGGGCCTCAGTTTACCCATAGGTGAAAGGAGGGCACAGTTAGATGGTCCCTAAGGCCCCAGGGACCCAGGCCAGCCTTGCCCTCCCCCCAGCCCCAGCAGTAGGGCATCTGAGCCTTTCATCAGGAAAAGGAGACTAAATTTATGCCTCAGGCCCCCTCTGCGCTTGGCGGGGCAGAGGTCAGGCTTCCGGCAGCCCCCACCCCTTGACGCAGTTCCCCTTCCCCTCTGGGGGGCTCTGGGGGGGCTCTATTGTTCTGGAGGGCTGGTTCCCAATCTCCCCGAACACTCACTTCCTGTTTCCTGGCTGAGAGGAAACAGAGATTCCTGACCAGGCAGATGCCTTTTTTTCCCTTTCTCTCTTTACATTTTTTAAGGGTATTAAATAATAGTGATAATATGACGGCAGCCTTGGTGCTGAGGAGTGTGGACTCCGGGACTGGAGGAAGCCCAGGGCCACCTGCATGGGGCTCTGTTGACCCTCCTTCGAGAATCTGCTGGAAGCTATGGACCCCTCCTCCCTCCCCACCAGGGAAGGGCCCGGACATAAACTGTGTGCACTGTGACTGGGAACAGGGAGACCCCGGCACCCTCCCCAGGACTCCCAAGACCCTCCACGCCCTGACCTGACACGTGGGGAAACTGAGGCAGAGAAGCCTTCAGGGCACCTATGGTCCCTGACCCTACCGGAGCTCTATGACAACCCCGCAAGAGAGACAGGGATGAAGCCTCCAGGGAGGGACCCTCACACCCTTCCCAGAAGCCCACAGACCCCAGACACACGGGCATCCCCAGGGGAGGGGCCCCCCGCCACTGTGCCTTGCGGAGACTGGGGTCCCTGTGGCTCTGGGTTCCAGTCCAGCCCTGCCGGGGAAGGCCCTGGGAGCTTGAGCAGCCACTCCCATGGGGACTCAGTTTCCTCGTCTGTAGATGGGGTCAGATCATTGCCTCCACTTCGCAGGGCCAGGGCAATGGCCCCAGGAGGAGACACCCGAACGCAGCACCTGCTCACAGGCATCCACCGTCTCTCCCGCTATTTTCTCCCCTAAAAGCTTGGAGCGCCTGGTCCCCAGCTCTCCCCACACGGGCAGGCGGGGAGAGGACAGGGCGGCCCCCAGATCTCCCCAGGCGGGCAGGTGGGGAGAGGACAGGGCGGCTCCAGCTGGGGGCCGGGCTGCTGAACTGCCGCCACCTCAACTGACTGCCCCACAGGCCCTGAGCTCTCGGGAACTTCTCCTTCCGTCGCGGGAGATGAAGTGCTTTTTCCCCTTGACGTTAATGGCTGCCCCATCCGTCGGGCCTGGGCAAATCACAGCCCACCGAGTGGGACTTCTGTGCCATGTACTGGCGCCAGGCATGAGGGCAGCCTCAGGGGGCCGGCAAGTCCCCCTTCCTCAGCCCCATGGGAACCTCAGCAGGGATGGGAAGCAGTCTCCAGGGCCTGCAGGAGCGGGATCCCGGAAGCTGGACACTGGGACCAGCCCCGTTCGTGGCGCTGAGGACCCCGAAGGGACACGCGAGGCCCTGGCAGCCGCATTGGGTGGGGACTCTGAACTCACTCGAGGGTCACATGACCCTCCTTCAAGAATCTGCTGGAAGCTACGACTCGAGGGTCACATGACCCTCCTCCAAGAATCGGCTGGAAGCTACGGACCCCTCCTTCCTCCCTCCTGGGAAGGACCCAGGCACAAACTGTCTGCCCCATGACTGGGAACTGGAGACCCCGGGACCCTCCCCAGGGCTCCGAAGACCCTCCATGCCCTGGTCTGACACGAGGGGAAACTGAGGCAGAGAAGCCTTCAGGGCACCTATGGTCCCTGACTCTACTGGAGCTCTATGACAACCCCGCAAGAGAGACAGGGATGAAGCCTCCATGGAGGGACCCCCACACCCTTCCCAGAAGCCCACAGACCCCAGAAGCACAGGCATCCCCAGGGGAGGGGTGCCCCACACACTAGGGGGCTCCATCTGGGGCTCACCCTGCTCAACAAGGCTTTCTCGAGAGTCAGACCACCAGTGCCCACCTCGTGAGCTGCCAGGCAGCACCCAGTGTCCATCTGGGGACCCCTCTCCCAGGCTCACTCCACAGTGGAGGCCTCTTCTCTCTCCTCCCCTCCAGACTCCCTGGGTGCTGCTGGGGACATCCACGGAGCCTGCAGCACACAGCCCCCTGAGCCCACACTGCGCTCTCACCCCAGCCAGGTGTCTCCCCTGTGAAGCAAGTCTCTCCCTAGGGACGGATTCTGCTGTTTAAAAAATAAGATTTTCTTCACCTTCCTACATGAACAAAAATAACAATACAGCAATACCACTGCAAAATCATCAGAGTGGCTAAAATGAAAAAGACAGACAACAGCAAGTGCTGACAAGGGTGTGGGGCGGCCAAATGCTCCTGCACTGCTGGCAGGGGACCTGAGAACTGCAGGGCATTCCCTGGCTTCCTGCCCCTCCTGGGACTGGGGACCCCCCAGGGACAGCCTAAGGGAACTGCATTTATCTTCACGTCTGCCAAAAGATAACGCGAAGATGTTCAAAGCTAAGCCCCCAGGCTGGTAAGAGCTCCAAGGCACCAGCAGTGTGTGCAGAACTGGGGGGAGTCTGTTCTCCCAGGGATGCTCCCATCACCTGCTGCCAGCAGTGGGGCACGCCAGTCCCCTGGGGTGTGGCCAAGGGGCTGTGTCTCCTGCCCGGGCTGCCGGCCCCTCTCAGGTTCACTTTCCCATCTCTAAGCCCACGTCTCGCTGCAGTTCGAGTTTGCCAGGCCACCAACGGGTGACACGCCTGGCGCAGTGGGGGACTCCGCACCTTCTGCGCACCTGCTCCAAGTCACCTCTTCCAGGTCTGGGTCCCTGCCCTGTGGAGCGCGCACCCTGGCAGGGGCATGGAGCACCGGCAGGATTGGACTTTGTGCTGAGTGTGGTGGCGCCTTAGGAGGAGGTCACACAACCCGATGTCTCCCTCCGCGAAACTCCCTGAGCACTGGGTGTGAAGGGCAGCGGCGCCCAGCAAGGCCGAGGAGGGGCGACTGTTATCCAGGCAGGAAGCGGGGTGGACCGGACCAGGGTAGGGGCAATGTCAGGAGAAGGGGACACTCAGATGCAAAGCCGGTGGGGACCTGCCAAGAAGCCAGCCCACAAGGCCATGGACTCCTCCACGCCATCAGCTGGAGCAGTGGGCAGCCCCAGGAAGGGAGACGGGAGCGGCCAGGGGAAGGGCGAGGGGTCCCCCGGGCGACCCCCGAGGCTCAGGTGCCCGGACTCCAGTCCTGGGCCTCCGTTTTCCACCCTTGAACAAGCGGCTTCCACCTGTGAGCCAGCCGCCTCCTCTGAAAATGGAAGCCCCTCAACTCAGAGGGTGTCGCTCTGGGGCGTGGGTCAGGGGCCGGAGCAGGCAGGGAGAGGAGAGAGGAAAGGCTGGGGACCCTCACTTCTCCCTGCCCAAACCCTCGCTCGGGAGCAGACGGCTCCTCTGCCCGCAGGCACCCCTGCCCGGCAGCTCCCTCCAGCCCCCGTCGGGTCCGGGACGTCCTCTGATGGGAAGGTTCCACCACATCCGTGGCTGACAGAGCCAGCCCGTCCGAGGCCGGGGGGCGCTCGGGGTAAACAGGAAGCCCCATCCCTCCCGCACTCTGCTTCACTCCCTCCTCCTGCACCTCCTGCAGCCCGGCTCCCGCGGCCGCGCCTGGTGCCCCTCTGTCTCGCACCACCTGAGATGCCCAGGCTGGCCTCTGCCAGGGGCTTAGTCTGCCCTCTCCTGGGGCTTCAGAGGCCAAAAGCACCCTGGTGAGGGGTCCGGGAGGCCCGGGAGGGCCCGGGGGGCTCTGCCAGGCCCCTCCACGCCTCTCTGCCCAGCCAGCACGCTCTGGGAAGGTAAGGCAGCCCTTCCCCTTATAACTAACCTCAGAACATTCCCAGGTGGCTGGAAGGCCACTGGACAACATGGCCCTGCTGACAAGAGAGCCAATGGGGAAACTGAGGCCTGTGTGGGGCACAAAGCTGGGACCAGAGCTCCAGCTTCCTGCCCCTGCCGGGCCTCCACCTCTGACGCCACCCCAGGCAGGGTGAAGCCCTGGGCTCCAGACCTTCCAGTGCCCAGATGAGGACAGGCGCAGGCCTTGGGGTGGCCACACTCTCCCACCAGGTCTCCCCCTCTGTGCTGGGCCCCTGAGGTGAGGGGAGGAGGCCAGGCGTGGGGCCCGGCCTGGCTTCTGTGGGGCTGGAGCCTGGGCAGGAGGCACTGCTGACTCCCAAAATGATTCCCTGCTGAAGGTCTGTGCCATGATCCCAAACACACGCCACCAGAGCGGCCAGGGCAGGGAAGGGGGCACCTCCAAGGACCGGAGGGTGAGGGAGGGGCCCGCCTGCCCCTTGCTGAGCCCCTGGGCCTTGGGCACAGAGTGTGCTCCACCCATACCAGAACCCGGGGGCAGCCCCAACCCCCTGGACCCCCAGTACCCTCTGGCGTCCAAGAACCCATGTCTGTCCCCTGCCAACCCCCCGCCCCTCCTGTCCCCGCTGGGCCCCCGACATTAGGGCAAGGCCCCAGCCCACCTCCTGTACCTGCCTCTGAGGCTCCAGGAGCCCAAGAGAGTGGAGTGCCCCTCCTGTGGTGGCTCCAGGCTATGGGATAGGGCAAAGCTGGCACTCTGGGCCTGAGCCCAGGCCTCCTTCCCTTGGGGAGGGTCTAGTCTTGGCCTGGGGAGGGGCTGGGGGCAGGGCAGAGCTTATCAGGAGGGGGTTGCAGTGAAGAACAAGTTGGCAGCAGGCGGTGGCCAGCCCCCCAGGCTGTCACCCAGGAGTCCAGTGCCAGGAGGACAGCCTGGGGAGGACGCAGACTCTGCCCTCGCCCCTGGCCTGTAAGCACAGCAGTCAGTTCACCGGGAAGGCCCCCAGCGGGCCAAGCCTTAGCAACTCGTGCACTCGGCTACTTAGCTACTCCTGCCCCGAGCTGTCCCCTGGCCGGATAGGTCTGATGACAGGGGCTGCTCCAGGTTGGGACATAGGACAAGCTGGGGTGGGGGACATGGGGCTCCCCAAGAAGAGGAAGGAAGGGTGAGGCGGCCTCCTGTGCCAAGCATCCCAGCCCTGTCCGGCCTCCAGGCTCACCTGGGCCGGTCACTTCTCCCTCTGGGCCTCAGTTTCCCCCTCTGTACACAGAAAGGGCTGGATCTAGCCCACCCCATGCTTGTGGGTCCTTCCACCAGGAGGCCAGGGCAGATCCAGGGGCATGCAGGTGGGGGAGGAGGGGGCAGGCCGCAGGGATGCAGGCAGAGGGCAAGAGGGCACCTCCTGGGATGGGGGCACAAGCCTACTGGGCCCCTATACGGTGGAGTAGCTAAGTAGCCGAGTGCACGAGTTGCTAAGGCTTGGCCCGCTGCGGGCCTTCCCAGTGAACTGACTGCTGTGCTTACAGTCAGGGGCGAGGGCAGAGTCTGGGTCCTCCCCAGGCTGTCCTCCTGGCACTGGGCTCCTAGGTGACAGCCTGGGGGACTGGGCCCAGCCTGCTGCCAACTCATTCTTCACTGCAACCCCCTCCTGACAGCTGGAGGGACAGGCTGGCCAGGGCAGGATGAGCCCCTGGGTGGGAGAGCCAGGGGGCCGAGGGAGGCACAGGGCGGCTGAGGGTGCAGCCAGTAGGGTAAGGGCCAGATCCCAGGGTGGCCTAGTGTGGAGGAGGTGGGGAAATGGGGTTCTGCCTATCTGCTCCAACCTCGGGGCAGGGGCCACCTCTGGAAAGAGGCCCCTCCCGCTCAGACCAGCGGTGCCTGGGTGCCAGGAGCGCCCCCTTAAACCAGCTCAGTGACCATGGAGCAGGTGCAGAAACAGGCCCGGAGAAGAGTGAGGGCCTGCCTGGCTGAGGCCCTGAGCCCTGACCACAGCCTGGCGCCCAGAGCAGACCCTTCCCCTGGCCATGGGTAGAGGGGAGCTGGTTCCTGCTTGAGGGGGAGGCGCATCGCGTGTGGGTGAGGTTTCCACCTGCCCTCCAAAGTCCCGTGGGGAATTTCCCCAGCTGCCCCAGCCTCCCTTGGCTCAAGTTGCCCAGCTGAGTGGGGCTGGAGAGGTGGGGGCACACTGACCGCCCAGGACCAGGGAAATGGGGGTGTCCCAGCCATCAGGCCGACAGGGGCTGACCCCAAAGCAGGGCTCACACCCCACGGACAGCGGGGTTGGGAGAGGCCCTGCTCTCCTGGGGTTCCAGGCGTGCCCTCCAAAGCCACCCAGCTCCCTTCGGCACCATGTCCCCTCCCACCCAGCCCACCTTTGCCACAGTGGCTCGCTCGGCCTGAGGCTCCCACTGCCGCCTGAATAGGGAAGCTGAGGGTCAGACCTGGAGGCTGGGACGCCGGGAATCTGACAGAGCACCCCCTGTGATCACCCACAGTGTCCCGCATCCCTCCCCACACCCCCGGCCGCAGCCTGCTGCCAGCCCAGAGCACCCCTGTGAAGTGGGGCTGAGGGCGTTGGGCCTGCTTGCCCATCTCCAGGGCAGGGGCTCACAGCCTCACTGGCAGCTCTCTTAGGGGAGAGAGCTTGGACTCCATGCTTGTCCCCTCCCGTCACCCCCTCACCATGGGCCTCAGGGACCCACGGAACAGGCTGTTCTCGGACCGCTCAGCCTGTCTTGCCACCCCAGTCCCTTCCTGCCGGGCCTCGCCACTCGCCATCCCTCACTGGTCAAGGCTCCCGTGTGGCTGGTCCCTGCCTTGGCCTGGGGCCCCTCCAAGCTCCCGTGCTGTGTCACACACATCTGGGGGTGTCCTGGGGGAGGGCCCAGCATCCTGTGGCCCAAAGATGCAGCAGCTCCCTTCTGTCCAGCCACACGTGAGCATGGCCTGTGGACCCACGGTCCTGGGAGGGCCCTGGGCTTGCGTCCTCCACCCCACACTCTCCCCAGGGTCTCCAGCAGGGTCCAGCCCTGGTTTCTGGCTGTTTTGGGGCTAGACTCTGATGGCCCAGGGGACGGCTTCCCCACCCCTGGGCAGTTTGTCCAGGCCCCCTCACACGGTGGCCCCCACCCCCCTCAGCCTCCTGTTTGTCCGACGACACGTCCCGTTATCAGCGGAGAACACACACAGGAAGTCCGGCTGGGAAGGGCCCATCCCAATCCCGATTACCCAGGACGGAGCATAAAAAGCCGCCCTTCCTCGCCCGGGGGGAGCCTCCCTGCACCAAGCCGGCCCCGCACGGCTGCAAGGGAGGCTCCTGTGGACAGGCCAGGCAGGTGGGCCTCAGGAGGTGCCTCCAGGCGGCCAGTGGGCCTGAGGCCCCAGCAAGGGCTAGGGTCCATCTCCAGTCCCAGGACACAGCAGCGGCCACCATGGCCACGCCTGGGCTCCAGCAGCATCAGGTATGGCGGGGTGGCCTCGGAGGGGCAGGGAGCGGACAGGGCGGGCCCCCCGTGCCCCTCACTCCCGCTGACCGCGGCGCCCGCTGGCTGCTCCGCAATCTGCTCCCCAGCGAGGTCACAGGGGAGGGGTCCCAGTCTCCTCCCCTTCTGCACAGAGGAGGCCACTGAGGCCCCTTGGCCAAACGCCTGCTAGTGGGTGGCCCAGCGTAGATCCCAATCCAGTCTGCTGACTCCAACACTTCACCCCCAGTCGCCCTTCCCCTGAACCCCACCCTCTGGCCTCTCTCTCCCTCCGCAGAGCAGCCCCTGTGGTTGGCAGCAAAGTTCAGCTTGGCTGGGCCCGCTGTGAGGGGCTTCGCGCTACGCCCTGCGGCGTCCCAAGGGCCGAGGTCTCCTCATCTTCTCCCTAGCAGTGGATGAGCAACCCAACGGGGGCCTGGGGAGGGGAACTGGCCCCGAGGGAGAGGAACCCCAAAGCCACATCTGTAGCCAGGATGAGCAGTGTGAATCCAGGGTGCGGGATGTGGGGCTCAGGCTTAGGGATGACTTGGTAGGGTGCGGTGGGCAAATGGGTGACTCTGTGGGCCCTCCTTGGACCCTGGAGAAGCCCTTGTTCTCCTTCTCCCCAGCCTCATGCAGAGTGGCTGAAGCCCCATCCCAAAGCCCCCAAAGCCATAGTGGGTCCTAGAAGGCCCCACTTTTTGTCTCATACGTCCACACCAAGAAGCCTGTCTGAGAACCCCCACTTTCCAAATGGTGCCTAGCCAGGATGGGGGCAGCAAGGGCTGACTCGGGGCAGCCCTGGAGCTGCCCTTTCTGCTCCATCGCCTCTTCCAGACTCAGGCAGGAGAGGTGGGGAGGCAGGTCAAAGGGTTAAGTGACCGCAGATCCAGAGATGAGGCCAGGGGCAGGGGACAGGGAGGGTGGCGGTGGCTCTCCCACCCAGAGGCCCCCTAGGCCCCACTCTGAACACTTCACTGCTGGGGGCTAGGTAAGAGCTGCCCTGCGTGGGCTCAGGGCGCCAGGAGCCCTAGGACTCCCCAGTCAGATGAGGAACGCCCCCTGACAGCAGCTGCTCTGGTCATCCCTCGGACCATGTGCCAGGGGCTTCCAGGGCCCCTGGTCCAGAGCAGTGGCCACTGGATTGCAGGGTGGGGCGGCCTCATTTTGGGGACTCCTCTCCAGGGACCTGGGCCCCTCCCTTCCTCCAGCTCCCATGCACCAAGGTAGGACCAAGCTGGTGGCCCTCTCGGACCCATCTGCAGGCCCCTTGCCCAGCACCCTGGGTTACATGGAGAGACCTCCAGCTCCACTCACAGCAGCCTCCCATCCCCATGCCAGGGAGTCCAGGGCTGGAGGCAATAACCCCATTTTACTGAGGCCAGGGGCTGCGATCCGAGAGGACAATCAGCTTAGGACAGGATGGGGTCGGGGTAGGTGCAGGACAGGGGCCTGTAGGCCTAGTGCAGGCGGAGGTCCCACAGCAGCACCGAAAGCTGGTCCCGGGCCCCTTCCCAGCCCCCAGACATCAGGGTGACCAGGACTGTGCGGAGGCACTGACGCACACCTCCTCTCCAACCAGCAGCCCCCAGGACCGGGGAGGCACAGGTGGCCCCCACCACCCGGAGGAGCAGCTCCTGCCCCTGTCCGGGGGATGACGGATTCTCCTCCGCCAGGTGAGTCCCAGCAAACCCCTTGCTCCGAGGGAACACTTCTCACACCGGCACCCACGCGGGTTATGACACAGGGCGCTGGCTCCAGCTGGGGTCTGAGGGGCTGCTGAATTGGGCTGGCCCGAGCCCCACGTGCCGCGCCCGCAGTAACAGCTGTAACAATTGTTGTGTGGCCACGACCTCACCATCACTAGATCCCAGGGCTGTTTAGCCCCATCTTATAAATTTGGAAATGGAGGCCTGGAGAAGAGAGGTGACCAGCCCAGGGACCTCTGGTGTGAGGAGACTCTCTGGGGGCCTGTGGATTCGCTGGGAGGAGTGTTCTGCGATGGCCCTGACTGTGCTGAACTCAGCAGTGACCCAGTGACCCCGGTGAGGGTGCCTGATGCCTGAGAGAGGGCCAGGTGGGGGCCGGCGCAGGGGCCCCCAACCTAACACGCTAAGGCTAGGAGGCAGGCCTGGGCTCTGCCATGTGGTCTCAGAGGAGATCTGGGTCTCTGGGCCTGCGGTGGGGACGGTCATGATGCCCACTGCCTGCGAGGCTGCAGGACCCAGCTCAGTGCTAACCTGTGCCGGGCGCCTACCGCGCGGCCCCCCAGCGGCTGAGATGGGCGTCCCGGGGTGGTTTTCAGCCTGGGGGGCTTGAAAGCTAGCAAAGGGCCCGCAGCCCCGTCAGTGTGGGCGCCCTGGGCGGCCTCTCCTGGCTCCTGGTGGCCGGGCTTGGTCGTGCGTCCCCAGCGACCGCGCAGCGAGCGCCCTGCCGCGGGGACTCGGGCCCCAGGATTCCCGGAGGGGGGCTGGCGGGCCGCGGCTCAGAGGCGCGTTTGCGTCAGCCCCGGGTTCCAGCAGAGTCACTGCCCGCCCGGGGGCAGCTCGTCCGCCGCGGGGCCTCAGTTTCCCCGTCTGCGCAATGGGGGCGGGGCGGGGCCGCCAGGTGGGGCGGGGCCGGGGGCGGGGCGGGGCGGGGCTCGGGGCCCCCACGGCGCGGGCTCGGGCGGCAGTGGCGGCGGCGCGTGCGCGCCCCGGATCCGGCGGTGAGTGCGGAGCGAGCGGGGCGCGCCGGGGTCGGGGTCTGCTAGCCGCCCGGGCTGGGTCGAGGGCGGGACCCGCGGAGCCCCCGGGGGCGGGGAACCTGGCCGCGCGCGGAGCCGGGGGCGGCTCCGGGACGAGGCAGCGCGACCGCTGGGGCCGGGGGAGTAGCGGGCCGGGGCGCCCGCGGCTGGGTCGGGCCGGGCCGGGAGAATGGGCCCAGCGGCCCCGAGAACCGGCTCCCCCTGCCGGCGGCGGGCGGGCGGCGCGGCGGGGAGGGCCGGGGTCGCCGCGGCCCCTCGTCCGACCCGGCGCGACTCAGCGCCTCGGGGCCCAGCCTATGCTGCCTGCTCCGCCCCCCGCGAACCCCGGAGCCAGCAGCGCGGCTGGGAGGGGGCGGCGGGCAGGTCCGTCTCGCTCCGCCTCTGCGCCCTCCCTCGTGGGCCCCGAGGTCCCCAGCCCTGCTCCCGCCGCGAGGGGTCCGCCAGTGCCTGCGGCGCAGCCAGGCCCCTCCCTCTGCGGACCCGGCCTCTCGCGGGTGGGGGCTGCGGGGCTGCTGCCGGGCAGGTGGGGAGGGAGCCCGTGGGCGCTGGGGGCACGGGGACCGGACTGCTGGTCCACCTGGAGCCGCCGCCCCCTCCCCGCCCGGCACCCCTGGGTCGAGGCTGTGGCCCCCCCCAGGGAAATGGGGCTTGCAGCACCAGCTCGGAGAGCACCACGGGCTTCCTCTGGCCTCGGGAAAAGCATGACTTTCAAAAATTGAGTCTCCACTTAGCACCACTTCCTTTCCAGACGACTGTCAGGAATTGTGGGGGGTGCTGTGCGAATATGTGTGGGGGGCAATGAGGTCTGGGAGATTCGCCTCCCCCCAGGCCCGCCCTGGCATCCCCCTGCCCACATCAAGCCGCCGGGCCGCTGCCCTACCTCTTCCTTCCCGGGTCCTACTCCCCAATGTCCCCCGACTTCGAGTCTTGCCTTGAGGTCGCACCAGACCCAGCCCCTAACAGTGTCCTTCATCCAGGGCCCATCCCCAGAGTTAATCTCCAGCCAGCTCTGCCCCCTGGACAAACTCCTGCCCAAAAACTGCTGTGATGCCCCCCCTGGCCCAAGCTAAGTCCCCACCCCTCAGCTGCCCAGGGCAGCCTCTGCCTAGTTGGTGGCCTCTGCCCTGCCCTCCTCTCTCCAGCGCACAGGGGACAGGAGGCCCAGGAAGGACCCCCAGCCACACTCCCTGCTGGGACCGGGTGATGCCTTGGCAGTGCCCGTGGGAAGCAGGTGTGGGATTGTGCTCCACACCCAGTGGGGCTGGCCAGCAGCGACTGAGGACAGTGTGACTATTTATAGGACTGGCTGTCAGAGCTGAGGAGGGGCCTCAGAGACCCTATTCTAGTGTGTGAGGAAACTGAATCCCAGAGAAGGGACAGCCTTACCCCAGCCTCTGCCCCCACCCGAAGCCTGGCCTTTCCCTGCGGAGGGCCCTGCAGTGCCTCGGAAGGAACCCACCCAGCGTTTGGGAAGCACCCGTGAGAGGCCTTGGGTGGGACCCTGCAGCATGGCAGGGGCTCGCCAGCTCTCCAGACCCCTGGCTGCGCATAGGACAGAAGCCCATTCCCGGCATTGTCACAGACCATTAATTCTGGGCTCTCTCGTGCTCTCAGGAAGCCTCACCCGGGCCCCTGGCTCCTGCTGCACAGCCAGGAGGGGGTTGGATTCCGGTTCCAGTGACACTGTCGGGGGCTGCTCCTCACCCCCAGGTGTGCACCTGGCACAGCCACTGTCCCAGGATCCCTGGAGGCTGACTGCACACATATCCCAGCCTGGGAGGGACCCCCTCTAAAATGAAGGCCGCCCCTCTGGTGGTCTTAGAATGTGTGCACCCCCCGCACGGTTCCTGCTGGCTTGCAGCTGCTGGCCCACCCACTGGGGCCGGTTCCACACTCAGATGAGAAATCCAATTCCAGAAGGGCTGAGGCCGGCAGGTCCCTGGTGGGGCTGGATCCCAGCTCTGCCCACGAACACCCCGTTTGCACAGACTGGGGTGCAAACTCACCCCTGCCCTGCTGTGAGGAGGGCCCTGGAACCAGGCAGGACAGGAGAAACTGGGCCACCCGTAGCTGGAGCCATCCTTCCCGGAGCCTCGGGCAGATGCCCAGCAGGATCCACTCGATTCCTGCACCAAGAGCTCTGGACAGCGTCACCCCCCCTGTGGCCCCCAGGCTGTGGCCCCAGCTGTTTGTGCCTGGTGAGGGTCTGGCTAGCTGGAAGAGGGGGCCAGCGGAGGAGAGAGTGGGCGCCACCGTGGGGCTGTCCCACTGGTGGAGGCTCCAGCGGAGATGAGCTGGGCAAGCCTCGCGGAGCAAGTGCAAACTGCACCCGCGTCCTGGGGGCATCTGCGGGGAGACTTAGGGGTCATGCTTTGTGCCCCAGGCCACCCAGAGGAGAAGGCCACCCCGCCTGGAGGCACAGGCCATGAGGGGCTCTCAGGAGGTGCTGCTGATGTGGCTTCTGGTGTTGGCAGTGGGCGGCACAGAGCACGCCTACCGGCCCGGGTGAGCCAAGCCCTAGCCTGGGAGTGCTGGGGTGGGGGGACCGGGAGCCCTCAGCACCTCCTAGAGGCAGCCCTCAGCACCTGTCGGGGACTCCCTGGGGGCTCCTGCTGAGGGTCCTGCCCCGGCCACAGGTTCCCATCATTCTTGGGTCCTGCTCTGGGACTCCTGGGCTGACCCCCTCTCCACCCCCGCAGCCGTAGGGTGTGTGCTGTCCGGGCTCACGGGGACCCTGTCTCCGAGTCGTTCGTGCAGCGTGTGTACCAGCCCTTCCTCACCACCTGCGACGGGCACCGGGCCTGCAGCACCTACCGGTGAGTGCCCCACCACACCGAGCTCACCCAGCCCCAGCCTCCCAAGTAGGCCACACATCAGCATGTCAGGGGCGAGGCGGGGGTGAATCCTGGGACCCAAGATGGGAAACTGAGGCCAGAGCCATGAGAGGGCTGCCTGAGATGGGCGACCCAGGGCGGCCGGAGCCAAGGGGTTCCACGATCACCTCCAGTGTCCTAATCCTTGCTCTTGCCCCGACACGTCTCAAAGGACCGCACCTCTAAGAGCATCCCCGTGTTTAGAGGGGTCACCCATCCTGTCTGCACCCCTCCACTTCCGGGGGACTAACCCCTCCCTACCCTGGCATCCCTGGCTGCAAGTTGCCATATACACAGAATGGTGCCTGACTCCCCTGGTCCCACTCCACTGGGCACCCCCCTCCACATGACGGCCCCCAGTGGGCACAGATGAGACCGTGAAATGTCCTGTATGCCCACACAAGGGGCACACACCCCTAAGTCTCCGCCTGGGGCAGAGTCCTTCCTGGGTGTGGGAGCTCCACCCCCTGCTGGGGGAGGGGCCTGGGAATTCAGACTCCTGGAGGTTTGAGAAGCGCTCCGATGCCCAGGGCCCACACTCTGCCGTGACTCGCCGTAGGCCGGGCACACCCTCTCCTCTGGGGCCTGGATGCCCCCACAGTAGGAGGCCAGATAGGTGGGGGCACACACAGGCCTGGCCACTGCCTCTGCTCCATGCGGAGTGTGGCTGGGCCTTCCTGCTGTGGCTTGAGTCCCGGCCAGCACCGGAAGGCCCAGGCAGGGAAACGGCTGTGCAGTGACCCCTCAGTGCCATCCCTTGAGGAGAAGACCCTTGGGGGCATGCTGGGGTAACCCTGTCCACTCTGAGAGGGGACTCTAGATGCCCAGCAGGTGACTAAGGGGGAGTAGGATGCCCCTCTGAGCTGTCCCACCCACCCCACAGAACCATCTATAGGACCGCCTACCGCCGCAGCCCTGGGCTGGCCCCTGCCAGGCCTCGCTACGCGTGCTGCCCCGGCTGGAAGAGGACCAGCGGGCTTCCCGGGGCCTGTGCAGCAGGTGAGGGCTACGTCCCTCGGCGCCCGGTGTTAGGAGGGCGACTGTTCCCCAATCTTCCAGCAACGCTCCTGCTGCTTTTCTTGAACCCCGAGCAAAGCACCACCTTGCCGCAGAGCACCCCCTCCCTAGCAGCTGCCCCCACAGGGTGCTGGGGACCCAACTGAGCTGGTGACCAGCCTCCCCCGCCCACAGCAATATGCCAGCCGCCATGCCGGAACGGAGGGAGCTGTGTCCAGCCTGGCCGCTGCCGCTGCCCTGCAGGATGGCAGGGTGACACCTGCCAGTCAGGTGAGGCTGGCTCTACCCTGGGGGGCCCTGGAAGGGTCCTGGGCACCTCCTTGCATGTCCTGGGGTTACTGCTGGCCCATGAGTGGGTGGTTGTGAAGGGAGCTGTGTGGGCAGGACCCCTCCCGCAGGCATGGCCGCCTGACACCCCGTTTCCTGCAGATGTGGATGAATGCAGTGCTAGGAGGGGCGGCTGTCCCCAGCGCTGCGTCAACACCGCCGGCAGTTACTGGTGCCAGTGTTGGGAGGGGCACAGCCTGTCTGCAGATGGTACACTCTGCGTGCCCAAGGGAGGGCCCCCCAGGGTGGCCCCCAACCCGACAGGTAAACAGCCCTGGCTGTGCCTGGCCTGGGGAGGCAGGCAGGCAGTGGACATTGCCGTGTGGCTCTCTGTTAGGCATGGTGGGGGGCACTGGAATCTGGGCGGAAGGCGGTGGGGGCTCCCTCTCCAGGGAGGGAGGATGGGGAGGGAGGATAGGTGGGTTCCCGAGAACTGGGGGCAGGTTGCCCGGAGCCTCATATCAGCCAAGAAGGCAGAAGTGCCCCATCCCCGGGGTCCTGTCTGCATCCAGCGCAGCATTCTGGAAGATGCCACGCCTCCGCTGGCGACGGGACATTATTACTTTTGGTACGCGCTGTGACACTTCAAACTCGTACCGTGAGTAATAATGCGCCGTCCACGGCACCGCATCGAAAGCGCCGCTGAGACCTCAGCCTTGACCTCCCTCAGCGTGGCCGGGACCCTGAGCCTCTGCGCAGAGCCACGCGCCCCGACGTACTTAGGCGGCACAGCCCTGAGACCTCTGGCCAGCGCCAGGCAGGCAGTGGGGGCGGCAGAGGCCTGGGCCTGAGTCTTCTGGCTCTGCCTCTCCCTGGGGACAGGAGGGAGCCTGGGGGTGTGGGTGGGGAGCCGGCCGGCCGTGACCCAGCGCCTGGCTCTGCTCGCAGGAGCGGACAGTGCAATGAAGGAAGAAGTGCAGAGGCTGCAGTCCAGGGTGGACCTGCTAGAGGAGGTGAGGCATCGGGGCGGGGGAGGCAGTCCAGGGTGGACCTGCTGGAGGTGAGGCGTGGGGGGGGGCAGGCAGTCCAGGGTGAACCTGCTGGAGGAGGTGAGGCGTTGGGGGGGGGCAGGTCCTCACGACAGCAGAGGCCCAGGCCCGGGTACAGGCTCCGTAGTCTCCTGGGACATGGTCCCAACCCACGGATGGCTAGGGGTGGTCTGGGAAGGTCCTGGCCCTGGGGAGGCGGCTTCCTCGCTGCTGACTGCCAAGGGGGCCCTGGCCTGGATCCATGCTGGGCAGAAGCAGCTGGACACTGACCAGGAATCCCCAGGGCTGGAGGAACCAAGCTTGACAGCCCCCCAGACAATACACAGAGCCTGGACCCAGACGAGACCTCCCACCCCCCACCATCTTTGTCCCCACCAGGACAAAGAGCTCTTGCCAGTCTTCCCACTGGCCAGTGGTCCAGCTGTCCCCCAGTTCTGCTGCCAGGGACCCCAAGGCTGGGACCACCCCGCCAGCCTGACGCCCCAGGCACCCACTCTGCCGCAAGCTTTTCTGCCACGGCAGCCCCCTCTAGTGGACACTTGGAGCCCTGCCGCGGAGGCTGGGGCTGGAGGCTTGTGGAGCTCTTCCCAGGGGTTCTCCCTAGACCCCGGTGGAGCAGAAAGGGCGGGGGCCGGCCCAGGGTCACTGCCCTTCTGCACCCGCAGAAGCTGCAGCTGGTGCTGGCCCCACTGCACAGCCTGGCCTCGCAGGCACTGGAGCATGGGCTCCCGGACCCCGGCAGCCTCCTGGTGCACTCCTTCCAGCAGCTGGGCCGCATCGACTCCCTGAGCGAGCAGATTTCCTTCCTGGAGGAGCAGCTGGGGTCCTGTGAGTGCCCCCACCCTCCAGAGCCCTCCTCCCGGGTCTGGGCCCAGTGGGCCTAGAGGGGCTACCCAGGCTTGGGGGTCGGGGGCGACCAAAGGCCAAGGGGTCAGTCAGATCTAGCTGGGCGGGGAGGCTGTGGGGAGCGGTGATCTCTGACCTTAGCCTCATCCAACCCTAGGCTCCTGCAAGAAAGACTCGTGACTGCCCAGCGCCCCAGGCTGGGCTGAGCCCCTCACGCCGTCCTGCAGCCCCCATGCCCCTGCCCAACATGCTGGGGGTCCAGAAACCACCTCGGGGTGACTGAGCGGAAGGTCAGGCAGGGCCTTCCTCCTCTTCCTCCTCCCCTACCTCAGGAGGCTCCCCAGACCCTGGCATGGGGTGCGCTGGGGTCTTCTCTGTGAATCCACCCCTGGCTACCCCCACCCTGGCTACCCCAACGGCATCCCAAGGCCAGGTGGGCCCTCAGCTGAGGGAAGGTACGAGCTCCCTGCTGGAGCCTGGGACCCATGGCACAGGCCAGGCAGCCCAGAGGCTGGGTGGGGCCTCAGTGGGGGCTGCTGCCTGACCCCCAGCACAATAAAAATGAAATGTGAGCTGCTGTGTCAGTGGATGGACTGGGGACCTGGGAGGAGGGCGCTCACCTCCTGGCCACCCCTCCCAGACCCACTGCTGGGTGCCGGCTGGCAAAGGGGGCCTGGTGGAGCGGGCAGTCGTGGGGTGGGGAGGGGTCTCCAAGGCAGAGGGGGTGGGCAGGTGGTTTCTGTGAGGCCACAGAGAGCTTTGTCCTGGGGACATGTTGGCCCCAACCAGAGGCCAAAGAGCAAATCTCTGGCCTCCTTCCCAGTAGCCTGAGGATCCCGGCACACTTGCCCGTTAGGCGACACCCCCACCCATCGATGGAAGTAGTATAGGGTGATGTGGGTCCACTCCTGGATAGGGAACACGGGTGGGTGGCGGTGCCTGCACCCTGGGCCTCTAGGGAGGGCAGCTGGGAAGACACAGCGTCGCCTCCACCGCCCTGGTCACCTGCCCGCCCTGTGAGTGACCACAGCTCCCCAGCCACTTCCAAGAGTGTGTTTATAAAAAAACAGCAACGGAGTACAGTGCTGACCCCACAGAGTCTTCCAGGCCAGCAGGAGCAGCAGGCCCCGATTCCCAGCTCCCTGTGGCCCAGGGTGCGTGAGTCTGGGACTCCCGGCCCTCCAGGCCCCTCCTCTCCCAGAGAGCCTGATGCAGCTTGTGGGCTGGACCCTGGAGCCCAGCTGCACCCTGGTGGGTCCCAGGCGGCTGAGCAGAGGGCTCGGACAGTGTGCGTCTGGCCTTGGGGTCCTCCCATCTGCTCCTGGGCCATCGGGGGCCTTGTGGCTCAGCCCACCAGCGGGCCACAGCCGCAAGCCTCATCTTTATCATCCCAGCTCCCAGAGGCGCTGTGGGCGCGAGTCCCTGCCCTCGAGCCCGGGGAGGGTCCAGCTGAGCCCCCTGCAGGGGACACCAGGGGCCTGTGTCTGAGGCCAGTGACAGAAGGGGCTTCCTGCTTCCCGGGCTGAGTGGGAGCCGGGGGAGCCAGACAGAGTGGTATTTGGAAGCCCGGAGGGGTCCCCTCTGCCCATCCTCCAGCCATCGGCTTCCACCTGCCCTCCCCAGGTCATGCCCTGCCGTGGTCTGGGCTACTGGGCCGGCTGCACGCCAGACCCCGCAGTGGCCCCGTTCTCCTGGGGGGTCTTGGAGATGTGGAGGAAGGTGGTCCTCATGGCCCGGTGGCAGGTGTCCACGAGCGCAGGGACGTCCGCCACAGTGAGGCCGCTGGTGGGGATGGCTTCCAGCACCTGCACTGTGACTGTTCCTGTGGGGGAAGCAACAGACCTCAGTGGCCTGTGGGGAGCTGGGGCCCACCTCAGCCTGCTGCCCTGGCCTCACCTCTCCCCAGCCCCCCACAGCCCCTCCCTGGGAAGCCCGAGGCCGGGCTCTTCCCCTGGACTCCCTAGCTGTGGTGGGTTATTTTAATTGCAGTAACGTTGCTGCAGTAAACCCCATGGCTGCCTGGCCTTCACGCCGCATTTTCGACAAGTCTGCGCTCCCCTGTTACTGCCCCCAAAAAGCCCCACTTCCTGATCAGCCCCTACCTCACTGCCTGGTCTCTGCCCTCCATACGGGGCGAGGGGCTGTGGGAGAGATGGAGCTGGGTTCCCCCACTGCTCTCCAACTTTGACCCCACTGTCCTGCCTGGGCACCAGGTGCCCACGTTCTGGGAACTGGCTGGAAGGGGCAAGAGGTCATGAGCCCCGCAGCCTGTGCCCCTGGGCTGCCTGGGTTCCATCTACCCCATGCAGGAATCAGCCTGGACACATGGGCTCAGAGGCCGCCCTCCAGGCCCCCAAGCTGTGTGCACAGCTGGGGTCCATCCGTGTGAAGTCTCTTGGAGCCTCAGTTTTCTCATCTGAAAAATGGGCCCAGCACCACCCATCTCACAGGGCCATGAGGCCATGAAGCCCACAGCTGGGACTCCAGCCTGAGTCACTCATTCGCCACATGGTCACCGTGTGGCCACGCCACGGGTGCCACCCGGAAATGGGAACGATGAGGGGCCCGGGGCTCCGTGACTGTAGGGTCAGGCGGGGCCTACACCCCAGGTGCACACATGTGGGGGTACCTGAAGTGAAGAACTTCTTCCTGGTGTTGTAGAAGGAGGAGAAGGAGGAGTACACCACGGGGACGATGGGCACCTGCAGGCAGGGAGACGCACAGCTGAGGCAGCCCTGGGGACAGGCCGGGCACACCCCAGGCTGCATGTGGTTGGGGAGCCCTGTCCTGCGGCCCACCCACCCCTGCCTTCGCTGCTGCCATGGGTCCTCGTGGCTGTCCTGCCCCTGGGACCTGGGATACGTGTCCTGCTCTGGTTGGCCCAGAGTTCCATAAGCTCATCCTGCAAATCTTTACTCATCTCCTCTAGGAAGCCCTCCTGAGCTAGCACGTGTTTGCCTGGTTCACACCTGTCCCCATATTGGGTGTGCAGCTAGCCAGCGGGGCAGGGCCCTGTCCGGTTTAGAAGGAGGTTATGGCACTCTTCCCTGCCCACGCCTCTCTCCCAGTCCTCTCCATCTCAGGAAGCCAGCGAGGGAGGCAGCCCTAGCCAGGGGGAGGGGTGGAGCCTGCTGGTGTTCCTGGAAGTCACTGGGGTCAAATCCAAGGGCACTTGGGGGTGATCATTAACCCGAGGCAGCCAGGGAACCCCCAGGGGGCCAGCAGGTAGGCTGGGGACTGGCAGCAGGAAGGGAGGGAGCTAGCAGGTAGGCTGGGGACTGGCAGCAGGGAGGGAGGGGGCCAGCAGGTAGGCTGGGGACTGGGAGCAGGAAGGGAGGGGGCCAGCAGGTAGGCTGGGGACTGGGAGCAGGAAGGGAGGGGGCCAGCAGGTAGGCTGGGGACTGGGAGCAGGGAGGGAGGGGGCCAGCAGGTAGGCTGGGGACTGGGAGCAGGGAGGGAGGGGGTCAGCAGGTAGGCTGGGGACTGGGAGCAGGGAGGGAGGGGGCTAGCAGGTAGGCTGGGGACTGGCAGCAGGAAGGGAGGGGGCCAGCAGGTAGGCTGGGGACTGGGAGCAGGAAGGGAGGGGGCCAGCAGGTAGGCTGGGGACTGGGAGCAGGAAGGGAGGGGGCCAGCAGGTAGGCTGGGGACCGGGAGCAGGGACGGAAAAGCTGTGGGTCTCCTGGCTGAAGCTGCACTGTGGCCACCCCCAGCCACCCCATCACAGCCGCCCGTCTCCCCTCTGCTCTCCCAGAGCTGATCCAGCCCTCACTCCGCCCCCAAGGGGAAGTGACATCAGCCCCAGGCTGGGCAGGTGTGCCCTGCACCTGGGCAGGGCTGGGATCAGAGCCCAAGGATGCCCACCCAGCCCAGCGCCTCCGGGGCTCCCCAGGCTTCATGGCCTTAGCTAGGAGCCTCCAGAAGGAGGGCCCCCTCCCCACCACCTTGCACAGGGCCAGGCACTGGGGGCCACTAGTGGCCAGTGTGAGGGAAGGAGCTGAGACCCCTGCCCTGAGCGAGACCCCACCCAGATGGGTAAAAGCTCCTTCTCCTGACGCAACTCTTCCCAGCACAGCGGCAGAGGCAGGACAGGTGCTGGGGGAATGGCTATACCCTGGCCTCTCCCAGACACCCTAGGATGCACTGCACCCCTGGAGGCTGGGGACCAGGAAGTCCAGAGTCTGGAGGCGCTGCTTACAATGAGCTCCACCCACCCTGAGCTCTGGCCTGACCTGATACTACACCAAAAGCCTGGTTTGTCCAGACCCACTGCCCATGCCCTGAAGCCCACCCCAGCCAGGCACAGGCCCAGAAATGAGCCTCCTGAGAGCTCTGCAGCAGAGGCCAGCGGCCCGGCTCCCCACCCCTCTACCTGCCCAGCCTCGCAGGCCAAGCACTGGGTGCCCACCAAGGGCAGCTGGTCACTCTGGGCTCTGTGCGGGCAAAAGGCCCAAGGGGCTGCCCTACCTGGTCGGTCAGGGGGCAAGTGCAGGAAGGGGCAAGGAGGCCCTGTCCCCAACTCAGTGGGAGGAGTCCCTTGTGTGTCAAAGGTCCTCAGCTTGGCTGGTGGTTGCCTCCTGCCTTAAGCCAGCCTGACCCCGCCTCCCCAGCCTGCACCCACCCCGGGAGGGCTGGGCTCGGCCTACCTGTGCCTGGACTGCCAGGTAGAAGGCGCCCTTCTTAAAAGGCAGCAGGTCCCCATTGTCGTTGCGAGTACCCTCGGGATAGATCCACACTTTGAGCTGCAGGGAGAGAAGAGCCTGGACTGACCTCACGCCCAGGCCGCCCCAGAAAGGCCACGCCGCCTCGCCTCCTAAGAAGCCCCACTTCGCAAAGCAGCTGGCATGGGACCCCACCTGCGGAGCATGGATGATGTAGGGGTCTGGCGTGGGACCCCACCTGCGGAGCATGGATGATGTGGGGGTCTTGTTTTTTCTGCCAAAACCAAGTCACAAGCTGGCCCCTGCCTGGCCCCGCCCAGGCCCCACCCCAACCCCACCCAGCCCGGCCCTGCACACTCACGTTCTCCCTGACCATGCGCTCGCCCAGGTCGGCCATCACTGTCATGGCAGTGCTAGAGCGCTGCCGGTTGATGAAGAAGACGCCCCCGAGGTACATGATGAGGCCCACGGGCCCCAGGAAGAGCAGCTCCCGCTTGGCGATCTGCACACAGCGCTCCGGAAGGACCTCCATGAGGCCTGGGAGACAGAGAGACAGAGACAGAGACAGAGGGGGAGACAGCGTGCGCTGGAAGACAGCTGCTGAGCACCCACAGGCCTGCCTGGCACCCTGCCTTCTCCCTGGCTACCTGGACAGGTCGTGTGGCCTCCGAGCCTCTGTGTCCGGCCCTGAGGGAGGTACTGAGGCCGAGCTCGCCCAGGCACAGGCAGTCCTGTGTCCTCGTCCCCGGGACCCAGCCCCAGCCCCACACAGCCCCAGCTCAGCCGGCCCCACTCAAACCCCAGAAGCCGCCCCCGAGGCTCGGCCTACCCATCATGTCCAGGATGCTCTGGTGGTTGGAGACGATGACACAGGGCCGGGCCTCCTGCAGCCTGCGTGGGTCCCGCACCTCGAAGCGGAGCCCGTAAAAGTACTTGAAGCTTCGCACGAACCAGCTGATGATGCTGCAGGGGAGGCCACCATGAACACGGGTCCCGCAGATCCCGCAGCCGAGGCTGGGGCGCGAAGGCCTGGGGGTGGGGTGTGGAGGAGGCTGGGGAGGGGCCCTCCTGGCACGGGGCAGGAGACCGGGAGACACAGGGGAGGGAGCCCCTGAAGCGGACAGAGTCCCGGGCCCGGCTCACCCACCTGGACGGCTGCCCTGCCTCCGTCTCCCCAGCAACAGAGGAAAACCCAGAGCCTCTGGAACTCGGATGCTAGGAGCATGGGAAGGCGCCCACTTCCAAATCCACGTCCAGGGCCCACCCAGCCCTCATCCACCCCACAGGGGACCCAGCCGGAAAGGAACTGGCACTGGCTCTCACGTCCGCTATGAAGGACCCACGTCGGGGAGAGCAGCCTCTGCACCCCAGCAGAGGAAATGGGGCCCCACACACCCTGGGGAAGGTCACTGGCCCCTCAAGGCAGGGCCACATCAGGAAGAAAGTGTCGGCGCCAGTGGAGACCCCTGAAGCGACCTCCAAAAGGTTCTTCCAGAAAAGAGCCGAGACCGAGACCCTCTCTCGCCCCTACCCTACAGAATCAGGCCGGTTCCCTTTCCCCGTGAAGAGGCGGCGGGGGGCTCGGGGCTTGTCTGAGGTCACACCAGGAGCAGCAGCAGAGCCAGGGTCCGGGCCACCTGAGCCCCGGCCCCAGCAGCCCCCACTCTGGCAGGGGCCCAGCCCACTGGGGGCTGCCCTTGGAGCACCTGCAAATGTGAGGTGGCCTTGTCCAAGCAGCCCATCATGGTTGGGACCAGGGATGTCCAAGGGGCACCCGAAGACTCTGACCAGCTCCGAGCGCCCCAAGCCTCTGCCCTGCTGTGCTGCCAGGAAGCTCTGGGCACACCCCAGATAGGGCACCCCATCACAGGGCAGCCGGCGGGGATGGAGCCAGGAGGACGGAGCTCCACTCCGAAGCTCCAGCAGGGGTGGATGGCCGGGGCAAGGCTGTGCCAGCGCTGACCGGGGGGCTGCCAGTGCTGCTCCCCTCTCCATGCAGACTAGTGCCCCCCACCATTTGATCCCCCAGCACTCCTAAGGGCCCCACGCTTCCTACAGATGAGTCTGAGTAACTGCCCCAGGCCATAGAGCAGAGATTCAAAGCCGGGGCCTTCTCTCAAAGCCATACTGGTGGGGATTTTTGTTGTTTTAACAGGGTCTTGCTCTGTCACCCAGGCTGGAGTGCAGTGTCACAATCTGGGCTCACTCCAGCCTCCATCTCCTGGGCTCCTCCCACCTCAGGCTCCTGACTAGCTGGGACCACAGATGTGAGCCACCACACCTGGCTAGTTTTTGTATTTTTGGTACAGATGGGCTTTCACCATCTCTGGCCAGGCTGGTCTCGAACTCCTGGGCTCAAACAATCTGCCCACCTCGGCCTCCCAAAGTGCTGGGATTACAGGCCTGAGCCAACTCGCCCAGCCTTTAAAAAAAAAATTGTGGTAAAATACACGTAACATAAAATGTATCTCCTTGGCCTTTTCTGGGTGCACAGTTCATGGACGCTGGGCACATTCGGTGTCCAGCAGCCATCTCCTCCCTCCAGCTCCAGAACTCTCCACCTTCTCTGGCTGACGTCTGTTCCCATGTGACACAAACCCCTGTCCCCTCCCCAGCCCTGGCACTCTGCCCTTCCATGTGTGAGCCCAGGCCTGCGGCAGCACCACCTCAGGCTGATGGGGCAATGCTCATGACCCCCTGTTGCAGATGGGGAAACTGAGTCAAGGGTGGCCTAATGGTTAATTCTGGTGATGAGTCCAGCCGTCCGTCCCTGGACTTGGAAGCCTGGGGCCTCCTCAGATCTGCCCTCCTCAGCCAACTCTAGATATCTCCTCTCCAGGCCGCGCCGGCCACCGTCCCCTCCCACCCAGAAGGCACACCCGGGCTGGTAGCACCCGCACACTCAGGGGAACTGCAGGGCTGTTTTGCCTCCATACTCATCTGCGCAATCCAGCTTCCTGGACCCCTGTGACGCTCCAAGAAGACGAGGAGGCAAAAGCCGGCAGTTCACCAACAGAAAACACGGAACTGTCTGGTGCTAGCAAGACGGCCGTGTCGCCAATCAAAGAAGTGCAAATGGAAACAAGAGACTGTCCTCATCCTTCCCCCTGGCACAGATTAAAACGCCTGATAACAGGAGGTGCCAGCCAGGGCGTTGGGAACAGGCCCAGCGGCTGGCAGGAGTGAGGAGTCGCACAGACAAGATGCTTCTGTGGAGGGCAGGTTGGCAGGCCCGGCCAGAGCCCTGAGGAAACCTGGCCCTCTCCTCTCAGAATCTTCCAGGAATTCGCCCGACGGCTGGAGTGAGAAGCCTGCGGTGCTGAAGTGTGCGGTGAATTAGGAAAACCTGAAAATGCTTAAATAGCCACCAGTAGAAAGAGGGAAAGTAAATTAGGGTCCATTTCACAGACAGCTGGGGCGCGGGGAAAGAACAGGACAGGTCCACACTCATCTCCTGTGAAGGACATGTGTACGATTTCTAGCAGCAGCCAAGACACACCTGCAATTCCAAAGCTAGCTGCCTGCAGGAGGCTCGGGCCACATCTGAAAGGGACATTGGTTCCCTCTGGTAGTGACATTGGCCAGTTCCATCTTTTATTTACTTTTTTATTTTTGAGACAGGGTCTCACTCTGTCACCCAGACTGGAGTGCAGTGGTGTGATCTCAGCTCACTGCAACCTCCGCCTCCCGGGTTCAAGCAATTCTCCTGCCTCAGCCTCCTGAGTAGCTGGGATTACAGGTGCCTGCCACCAGGCCTGGCTAGTTTTTGTATTTTTAGTAGAGACGGGGTTTCACCATGTTGGCCAGGCTGGTCTCGAACTCCTGACCTCAGGTGATCCTCCCGCCTCGGCCTCCCAAAGTGCTGGGATTACAGGTGTGAGCCACCGCGCCTGGCCAGCTAGTTTCTTAGTGTTAACAACTGCATCTTGGTGATGTAAGATGTTAACAAGGGAGGAAACTGGTGAGGGCCATATGGGGTCCCCCGTAATATCTTTGCAACTTCTCTGTAAATCTGAAATTATTAAAAAATAAGATCTTCATTTATTTTTTATTTTTTTGAGACGGAGTCTTGCTGTCACCTAGGCTGGAGTGCAGTGGCGAGATCTCAGCTCACTGCCATTTCCACCTCCCGGCAAGCGATTCTCCTGCCTCAGCCTAGCAAGTAGTTGGGACTACTGGTGTGCGCCACCACACCCGGCTAATTTTTGTATTTTTAGTAGAGACGGGGTTTCACCATGTCGGCCAGGCTGGTCTCAAACTCCTGACTTCATGATCCGCCCGCCTCGGCCTCCCAAAGTGCTGGGATGACAGGAAGGAGCCAGCGCGCCGAGCCCTCCTCTGTTCTGATTGTGGTATAACACGCACCACCTAAACAATATAATTGTACCCATTTCTCAGCCACCCCCCGCGGTGTCCCGTACATAGTTCAGAGCTTTCTGAAAGCTGGTGGGAAAGTCTAGACTCACTTTACAAGCAGTTCCTGGATGGGCGGGTGGCTCACGCCTGTAATCCCAGGACTTTGGGAGGCCGAGGCGGGCAGATCACCTGAGGTCAGGAGTTCAAGACCAGCCTGGCCACCATGGTGAAATCCCGTCTCTATTAACAATACAAAAATCAGCCAGACGTGGTGGCAGCTGCCTGTAATCCCAGCTACTCGGGAGGCTGAGGCGGGAGAATCACCCGAACCAGGGAGGAGGAGGTTGCGTTGAGCCGACATGGTGCCATTGTACTCCAGCCTGGGTGACAGAGCAAGACTTCATCTCACACACACAAAAAAAGTGTTTCCTCAGAGAGGAAGGGACTGAACTAAGCCCTGCAGAGGCTCCTGCGGCCGAGGACACCCCCGGGAACCCAGGCAGAGAAAAATCGCCTTCTAAGCACAGAGGCCCCCTGCACCTCCTGTGTGCAAAGCCTCGAGACAAGGGCTCTACATGAGTCACCTCCTTTTGTTCTGACAGTAACCCCCCAGGGTAGGTACGATCATAACCCCCCTCTTCAGATGAGGAATGCGAGGTTCAAGGTTCAGCAAAGTTAAGTGACTTCCCCAAGGCCACACAGCAGGGAAGCCAGAACAGGCCTGAGCCCCCCTCGGAACCCTGCTTCGGAGCTGGCAGAGTCGTGCTGGGGCAGCGCGGGCCCCCAGTAGGACTCTAGGAGCTCATCCTGAGGCTCCCTCCCTCCCCCGGGCTCCGCAGTGCCCTCAACCCCTCAGCAGGGCTGGGAGCTTGCTCGAGCCTCCCCCAGCAGGAAGCTCAGAGCAGCCACTGTCCCCAGGCTTCCCCCACCAGCTTGCCCAGCCCAGGTCCTGTCCTGTGCCAAACACCCTGCCTCACTCAAACTCCCCTCCCACCAACCACAGGCGGGCGAGGGGCTGCCCTGTCCTTTCCTCAAAGCCTGGAGCAGGTGTCGCTGTGCCAGACCAGGACACAGTCACACGGACCCCAAATCCAGGTCCTGGACTCCTTGCCTCCCCGGGGTACCCCAGCAGGGGCAAAGCCAAGGTTGCCAGAAGCCTGGAGCTCAGGGAGACCTGCTGGCCACTGCCAGGCGGGTGACTTGTGCCAGCTTTGCCCAGCAAGGCAGGAGGCCCAGGGAGCAGCCCAGTGCCCAAAACTAAGTGAGGCTGAGCCCAGACTGGGCCCTTCTGGTGGCATCGGAGCAGTGGGCTCCTGCTGAGGGAAAGCCCAGGTCCTGCCTCGGTCTTTTTCAGGAGCCCTCAGACTGGAGTCCACTGGCCTCGAGCGAAGCCCCGTAAGAGACCCCTCTGGGGTCTGCAGGAACCCAGCCTCCTCAGACCGCCTGAGCTCAGCCCCCAGGCACCTGGGCTGCTCCCACACTCAGGCTCTGGGCCTGACGGGGATTTGGATCCCATTTCCCTTCTTCCGAGCTATGGCCTCGGGCAATGCATTTGACCTCCCAGGCTCCTGTGGAAGGGTGTGCAGGCTTACATTCTATGAGGCGGAGACCCCCGGGGCACCATCGGGCCAGGGCAGGACCTCCACCAACAGTGGCTGTGATGGGGATGACTAGGGGGCGGGGGGGAGGGGGGGAAGAATCCAAAATGGGTGGGGCCAGGCACGGTGGCTCACGCCTGTGACCCCAGCACTTTGGGAGGCTGAGGCAGATGGATCACTTGAGCCCAGGGGTTTAAGACCAACCTGGGCAACAGAGCGAGACCTTGTCTCAAAAAATAAAAAAAAAATCCAAAGTAAATCAAAGCGAAAGGCCCCTCAATGTGCCTAAGCCCCCAGTCCCACCAGCACCTGGCTCAGGCAGCTGGGAGGCGGTTCTAGGTCAGGGCCCAGGCCACTGGCCAGGCTGTCCTCGTGGAAGGCCACTCGCTGACCCTTGCCTTGGTCCCGGGCTGGGACACTCCCAGGAGACCCAGCAGCTCTCTGAGCCAGGACTTGCCCATCTTCAGCTGCGTGAGCTCATTCAGGGCAGCCCCCTCCCCCTCTGCTGGGGCTCGTTGGGGCCACCGGGGACAGGGACCCCAGTGAGGAATCTGGTGTTTTCCGGCAAGTGTCATCCAAGCTGCAGCACAAGGCGGGACGGGTCCATAGGGGTGCGGGGTCCAGCCCACACAAACACCCGGATGTGGGGGGTCCCCATGACTCCTCAAAGCGGATGTGTGGGAGTGCAGGTGTGGCGGGCGGGAAGGAGGTGGGACCAGAGAAGCCCTCCCATCCCTCAATCAGGACAGCTCCAATTTCTGGGCCTGCACAGAGACACCTGGAGCGCTCTGGAGGACCAAGGTCACGGTCTCCCTTGGGACTAAGACCCCAGTGCTGTGGTGACACAGGGCCCCCGATGGCATCTGTCATCACCGGACATCTGTCAGGGGACCCGGGACCATGCACTGGCCGGCAAATCTGGGTCAAACCTTGCCCGACATCCCAAGTCCCCTGTGCCTTCTCCCCACACTGGGCGTGTGGTGTGGGCACGTGCTCCATGGGGACAGGAGCCTGCCCTGCAGCCAGGAGCTGCCACAACCACTAGGTCCCGGCCTCCAGATACCAGCAGAGCGTGGGGTTCAATTCGGGGAGCATCCTTAAGAGGAAGAGCACCCCTTTTCTGTCTGGGACCCTGAAAATGGTCGGAATAGAGGTCAAAGGAGCCGGAAACTAACTGCTGTTTCCCTAGGCTGCCCATCTGGTCTCCTTTGCTGTATGAAAAAGTAAACTTCTCTGTGAATTAAGCTGCTGTCTTGAGGGTTTTCCGATCCTGTAGCTGAACCCAGCTGTAGGACACGGAGCCGCTCTGGGCTTTGCTTTCCTCTGTCGAATGGATGTACCAGGGCATCGGCCCCTGGTGAGGAAACGTCCCCTGCAGCTCCACCCTAACTGCGCACACAGGGAAGGGCTCAGGGGGCACCCCCTGCCTGGAAGGGGTCCATGGTCTCAGCCCCAAGCCCGGTGGGAACGAAGGCTGCCTCAGAGGTTCTAGTCCCATCACTGTCCCTCACACGCTCAGAACTATGGTGTAGAAGGTGGGGGTCTCTTGGGTGCCGCCTGGAACCCCGTGGGGAGGGGCTGGGCCTCAGCCAGGGCAGCCATTGCTCAGGGGCAAGATGGAGCGCCCCTCCCAGAGCTCAGGCCTGCGGCAGGGCTGCCTCAGAGGCCCCAAGCGCTGGGCTGGGAACAAGGGGAAAGGGAAAAGCAGGTACTCTGGAGTCACTGTCAGTGGGTTCGAACCCCAGTTCCACCCCATCCTGGCTTGGGGACCCTGCCCCAGTTTCAAGTTGCTTATCTCAGCCTCAGTGTCCTTATTTATAACACAGAGCACACGCGAATCCCTGTTCCTGAGGCTGGAGGCACCCGTGGCGCACAGCAGGAACAGAGGCCGAGTATCCCCTCCTTCCCTTCCAGCCCCCCGGGTCCCTTCCCTGGAGTGACAAAGCGCCTGCTCTTCATCTGCCTTTCTCAGCCCTCCCGACGGCCCCCATGGAGGGAACGCACATTCGCAACAGCCCCACTCTTAGCCATTGCTGGGAGTCTTGGAAGTCATCAGGGACCCTGGGGCCTGGGGAGCATGTGCAGAGGTGTGGGGGAAGGTAGCCATGGAGCCCCAGGCCTCTCCTCCAGACTGCCCTGCCCTCTGGCCCTCCCTTCTCTTCAGGGACCAAAGCAGGAACAAAGCACCTGCTGTTAGCAGCCAGTGTCCCGGAAGCCACTACTCCACAGGCCTGAGCCTGGTGCTGCCCTGGAGAGGTGAGGGCGGCAGGAGGGTCCCATCCAAGCACCATCAGAGGCCCCAGGTCCCGAGGACACCCAGGTTAGCCAGAATCTCCAGGCTGAGATGGGGACAGGGCCGAGTGGGGCAGCAGGGCCAGTGCCAGCCAACCCAGCCTGCCAGGTTCATAGAAAGGGCAGCAGGTGAACTGTGATTTGGTCCCTGGAAAACAACCATGAAGTCCAGGCAGAGGCCCCTGCAGAACAAGCCAGGCTTTCTCACACGAGGAGGCCGCCAATGAAGAGGCCCGTGGCCTGTGGCCTGGCTCAGTAGTGGGGTCTGCTCCAGGGTCTCCTAAGTCAGGTGCCCCATCACTTCTGCTGAAAGAACAGGACCCCGTCCCCTGTCCACACCCCAGGACACGCCCAGCACAGGATGCCCTGCGGGCATCAGAACCACACAAGCCATTTCCTCGGGGTGGGGGGCACCCCCCCAAGGAACCCACAGACTGGCCCCTCCTCAGCTGGGAAAGCCGCACCCTCGCCCCTACTCTGAAGCACCCCGGGGGCTGAGGGGGGCCCCTCACAGAGACCCCTGCCTACAGGGGATCCCAGGGCCAGAACCACAGGGGAGGCTTTCAGGGATTCCAGCACAGGTGCCCAGAGCCCAGCCCCCAGGAACTCCCTGTTTCTGCAAACTGCCTTCCTCGCTGAAGGGTGCTCCACTGGGGACGTCAGCGCCAGTCACCACCTGGGCCAGCCCTGGAGTGTGCGCTCCCCGGGACCCCGGCCTGGGCCACCTGGCCTGCATCACCACTGGTCACACACATGTCTGGCTGAGCAGCCAGCAGGCCCTTCTCGGACTCTCCATGCTCACCATCAGCCCCAGGGTCCTCCTTCATATTCCTGGAGCTTCTGGGGCTCCGTTGGAAGCCATGAGTGTAGGCCCGTTCCAGCAGCCTCAGTGCCCTCCCAGGGCTGGCAAGGACAGCGAGTGCAGGGAGCTAGCAAACCCTCACCCACTGCCCCTGGAACCACGGATAAGGGGGCCTCTGGGGCCACAATGCCCCCACCCCAGGCCATTGCAAAAGCCACTGGCTGGGCAGTCCAAACAGGGCAGAGAGAAATGTAGCAACAGCCTGGGGACGGCTAACAGGGAGAGGGGGCAGGCAAGAGCCTTCTCCGGCAGCCCCCGTCGTCTTTGGCAGCCCAGTCTGACCTCTGGCCCCCAACCTCAGCCTGGCAAAACCAAGCTCCCACCTTCTGGAAGGCGTCCAGGGGAAGATTTCAGCCCCGCCAAACCCTAGTCCTAACTCTTCCTTCCCTTCGCTTGGAAGCTGGGCCCCCGGAGCTGGAGGCCAGGGGCGTGCTCCCCAGCACGGAAGCAGGTCCCCTCCGGGTCCCCCACCTCCCTGCGAAGAGGAAGGGGAGAGAAAGGGGAACCCGCCCCACAGGTGCGCCCATCACCGGGCGGACAGGCAGGAGGGCGTCGGAGGGAGGCCGAGGGGTGCCCCCACGCCGTCGTGCGCCCTGATCAATGGCCCTGGGGCAAGTCCCCGCTGCCCCGGCCTCGGTTTCCCCGCTCAGGAAGCAGGGCTGAGCCTCTCCCAGCGCGGACCGGCCCCCTTTCTCTCCGAAAGCTGCTCCGCCCCCGGAACCCCACGCCGGGCTGCAGGGACGCGGCGGAGGCCGAAACCGGTGTAGACGCCCGGGGCCAGGGCGGGGGGTGGGGTGCTGGGCACTGTGACGCCGGCTCCTTGACCCCCTGACTCCGGGACCCCCTGACTCCGGGACCCCCTCCCGTGCCTGCCGCCGGCCCAGGCGCGCTCTCCCCGGAGCCCCGGAGCCCCGGAGCGGGGCGGGACGGGCGGGGCAGGAAGGAGGGAAGCCCAGAAGAAAGTTAGGGAAGCGGAAGCGGCGCGGCGGTTCCCCGGCCCCTCCCGGCGGCCCCCGGCCTTGCCTCATGTTCTCCACCGTCCGGCCGCCGTGGCGCAGCAGGCAGACGAGCGAGGCCACGGCGGACACCGTGAAGCACAGCGCGCAGTACAGGGCGACCTTGGCGTAGAACTCGGCCGCGCGGCTCAGCTGCACCAGCAGCAGCAGCAACAGCAGCGCCGCGGCCAGACACGGCCACAGCTCCATGGCCCGGCCCGGCGCCCGACGGCGCGGCCAGCTCGCTCTGGCTCCCGCTCCCGCTCCCGCTTCTCCCCCGCGCGCTCAGGCCCCTTATTGCGAGGGCGGCGGGGCTGGGCGGGGCGGGGCGGGGCGGGGCGCGGGGTGGGGGAGGAGCGCGCGGCAGGGAAGGGCTAGGTGCGGCGCCCCGCCCCGACACTGTCCCCAACCACGCCCCGACACGGTCCCCTCACCAGGCCCCGCCCCGACACGGCCCCTCAGCCCCGCCCCGACACGGTCCCCTCACCAGGCCCCGCCCCGACACGGCCCCCCCTTCCTGCCCTGGGTCACCCGGCCCGGACCTCCCCTCCACGCTCCCTCCCCACAGCCTTCTGCCAGGTTACCGAGGCTCTGGCGCTCTGCTCCCACCCTCCCGGTCCCAGGGGACCCCCCCATCATGGCTTGCCGGTGGCTCGGGCTCTGGCGCTGCGCCCCATGGTCTGGGCCTCCTGCCCCGCCCGGTGCCCCCTCCCCCCGCTGCCGGGGCAGCCACAGGCTCCTGCGCGCAGAACCACAGCTCCCCAAGGGCGTAAAACCAGCGGGGATGCGCCCGTGCCAGGCCGGTGGCCACGCAAAGGGCCGCCGGAACCGCCCCCGAGTGACCGGTGGCCACCTGGCAGAAGGCCTGGCTCTTAGGGTGTTCTCGGTCCCCTGCGGGGAGACTCGTGGGGGCGCGCAGGCCAACTGGGGCGTGTGTCCGGGCGGGGCTGGGTTGCCCCACCCTGGGTGCCAGAAGTAGCCTTGTCACCAGGGACGCTCCGGGGGCAGGCGAGGTGGGTGTCAGGTGGCGGCGTTCACATCCGCTTGGCAGCACGGCCAGCGTGGCAGGGCAAGGTGCAGCTGGGACAAGGGCAGCAGTCACCTGGCCCGGCCCCCACCCGGCGTCCCACCTCAGGCAGCAGATGGAGATTGAAAAGCAGTTTCCTGGGGTCCCTCCTCACAGGGACTCTTGGGTTTGCTGCAGTTGCGGGAGTGCTGGCCGCCCTGCGCTCTAACGGGTCAGCAGGGGAGCACGGCCCCTCTTTTTTCAGATGCAGAGTTGAGCTGTTAAAACATTTCCCTGAACATGGTAACCACCCCCCAAACTGTACTGAGAGAATGACAAATACAGAAACTGCTCTTCAAATGAATGGGGAACTGCGGTCCTGAAGGACGTGGGGTCTCGCTGCCTGGGCTCAGCAGCCCCTGCCCAGGCAGTCCCAGCTTTTCTTGAAAGTGGAGACACATCCTTTTGCCTTAGGCCTGTAGGCATCTTACAGCGAAACCCAGGAGAGCATTTTCCAGCCCAGTCTCCTTCCAGATCCATATGGGCTTCATCTGGAATCAGCTTGGAGGGCCTGGCTTGACCTCTTTCCACGCTTGGAGCCGGAACTGCACACCCCGCAGCCGGGAGGTCTGAGAGCTGCACTGCTGTGCCTCTGAGAGGCTGAGAGGTGGCTGCTGATGGCTGCGGGGTTTTCATCTTCCAGGGCAGATGTGGTGGGTGCACCCTGCAGACAGGAGTGCCGCTGCCGGGAGCTGGGGGATGCGGGGGTGTGGGCTGGGGTCCCAGGTGGACTTCCTGGAGGAGTGGGGCTTCACAGCACCTTCAGCTGGAGGCTCTGTGCACCCAGGTCCCGAGCAGGTTGCACCCTGGCTGTGGAATCCAATCCTCACAACCATCAGGCCTGTCCAGGGGCTTTACATGCCAGCCCCCTTCTTGTCCTTTACCTCCCAGCCCACCAACCTTTCCAGGGTGGCCACCATCTTCCTGCACCCCCAGGTGACTGTGTGTGTGTTGGACACCTCTCCCTCCTCTCCTCCCCCGGGAATGGAGCCCGTGGCGCCTCGTCTGTTTTGTGCACCATGTGCGACCAGCACTCAGGCCAATGTCTGGCACATAGCAGGTGCTCAGCACACACTTTCCATAGTAGCAAAGGCATCCCCATTTTACAGAGGGAAAACTGAGGCTCTCAAGGGTGAACACCAGACAGCCGGGACGTGACAGAGGAAAAGAGGCTGACTCTGAGCCGGAATACTCCTGCCAGGGCAGCACACGGTGACCCTGTTGCCTCCCCAGACAAGGTGGGGTTTTGCCCACTGCTCTCCTGAAGAGGGTGAGACCTAATCTCACCTCCTCCCTCTTCTCTGCACCTTGCAGAAGGGTTGAGAGAAATGTCCACTTTTCCTCTGACAAGATCCGAGAGGAGGCGGGCCAGGGACTTGGGGAGTGATGAGGAAGTACTGTGTATTTTAATATAATGCCACATTTAGGAAGCTAACACATTATTTGTTTCTAGAAGTAAAGCTCCAGAGAATCTTATGGGCTGGCAGAGACGCCAAGAAAAGAGATTTTCTTTTTTTTTTTTTTTTTTTTTTGAGATGGAGTCTCGCTCTGTCACCCAGGCTGGAGTGCAGTGGCGTGATCTCGGCTCACTGCAAGCTCTGCCCCCTTGGTTCAAGAGATTCTCCTACCTCAACCTCTTGAGTAGCTGGGATTACAGGCGCCCGACACCACACCCGGCTAATTTTTGTATTTTTAATAGAGACAGGGTTTTGTCATGTTGGCCAGGCTGGTCTCAAACTCTTGACCTCAAGTGATCTGCCCGCTTCGGCCTCCCGAAGTGCTAGGATTACAGATGTGAGCCACCGCGCCCAGCCTAGAAAAGAGATTTTCTCTAAAATGAGTGCTTCTCACCCAGGGAGGGCTGGCATGGGCTCTGCTGGGTTTATCCCAAGAGTGTGGTGAGGGACTGGGAGCCTGGTTCTGTTGTGTAGGGATGGCCAGCGCCCTGTCTGACCCTTGAGATGCCCTCAGCTACCAGGGGCAGGGAGTGCTGGGCCGGTGGTGGCCGTGCGGCTGTACCCACCCAAGGACAGCTGAGAGTCCTCCTGGGCATTTGCTGGGACCCGGCCAGACAGCGCATGACACCAGGTGACAGTGAGAGCTGAGCTGGCACCGGCTGCTGAGGCCCGGGGAGCCCACACAGCTCAGGGAGCGAGTGAGGACGGAAGGACCAGCCAAGCCTCTCCAATTCCAGGAAGCAGAGATGAAGCCAGTGCTGTGTGGCCCAGGAAGGACTGGCAGGCGTAGGGCAGCCAGGCTTTGAAGACCAGTCCATCTGGCTTTAAACCCTGAGTTAGCCAAGACACCAGAGCCTCGGTTTCCTCATCTGTAAAGTGGAGACGCGACGCTCGCCGTGCCCAGTGTGTGACAGGAGGCAGCTGCCGGGCTGGCGGGGCACGTGGGCCTGACTAGGCCTCTTCCCAAAGACCTGCCCCGGAGAGACACCAGGACAAGAGCCAGGGAAGGGGAGAGCTTCTCGGCAGCTGGAGACACGGGGACGTGTGGCCAGGGGGCAGCCACGGCACAGCTGGGCCCCGGGCTGGACCCTTCAGGGGCTCCTTCCTTCCAGGGAGGACATCAAAGCCTGGCTTGGGGGCTGGACGGGGAGGCCGGGCTGAGGTCCAAGCCGGGCATGCCTGGGGCTCTCGGGCAGAGCGTACCCTGGCCAACGGGTTGTCCGGCCTCCTGGTGGGTGTGCTGGGCGCAATGCCATTCCCACCACCTGTAAATAAAGCAGCCTGTGAATCTTTCATGGGCTTGTGCTTAAAAATAGATGAGGTGAGCCCTCTGGGCTGGCTGCCCAGGCCTCTGCAGCAGGCGGGGCGGTCCACACTCTCCCTAGGGAGTCAGGGAGGGCGGGTGAGGGCTCCAAGGGGCGCTGGCCAGGGCACGTGGGACCTTGGGGCATATGGCCCCAGATGTAGGAGCCAACAGGAGGTCACGCCTTTGGATGTCCCATCCGGAGCTCTTAGGTCACAGGCTGGGGTGGGAGTGAGGGGCAGAGTGCACCCCACAGGGTCCTTCTCCTGCCAGGATGATGTCTGGGCTGGGAGACAGAGGACAGAGGTGGATGGAGAGGACAGGGGCGGGGAGGCATCAGGAGACAGAAGGGAGGAGACCCAAGGGAGGAGGGGCCCACACTGCAGTAGCACTTCCCTGCCCAGAGCAGCTGTGCCCTATGCACGGCCTCTCGCACCCAGCACACCTGTGTCTAAGTGGAGCCTCTGAGGAGCAGGGAGCCCGGGCAAGTCGGGCTCCGTGGCAGGAAGTACCAGAGCAGACACAGAACTCCGGCCTCTGACACGGCCACGGCTGGAGCTCACACAGGACCACGGAGGCCCAGAGGGTGCCTGGGTCCCAGTCCGAGAGGGATGTGGTGCGGGGCTGAAGAGCCCAGGGTCAGGGTCAGGCAGCCCAACCCAGCCAGGAGACCCTGGGTGACCTTGGATCAGCCCTGCCTCTCTAGGCCTCAGTTTCCCTTTCGTGCAGGGTGCGTGTGATGATTCAGTGGGACCGAGGCTTGGGACGGCCCAGGCCAGCCACCAGCCTCGGCCTCACCCCACGGCTTTTTACTCACTGCTGAGGGCGGCGTCCAATCAGGCCTGGGGCCTCCAAGCCCCCTCCTCTGGTATCTTGCCTAGGGCACAGGAGGGAGGCAAGTGCCCCAGAGAATGGGCGGTTCAGGAGCCCCCTCCACTACCAAGGCTGCCCCACCCACCACAGCGGGCTCTGCTCCCTGAGCCCCTCCAAGGGCCTCCCGACTGTGGCGGGGCTTGGAGCAGCTGATCCCACTGGGGCAGAGGAGCCGAGGTCCCAACCCCAGCAAGCGGGGGCAGGGGGGCCTGGGCTGCAGTCGGCTCCTCCTTCACCCTTCCCCCAAATACCTCCAGAGCACCTATTTCCCCAATTTCCCCACCGGCAGTGGTCTCCAGGGGCTTGGCTCTTGCAGGGTGGCCCTGGCTCTGGCCCTGCGCCCTGCCCATGACGTGGTCGGAAGGGCCTTTGGCAGCACCGGTCCAAGCCTTAGCAAACCCAACTGGGGGCTCAGAGCCGCCCCCCAATTTCGGGAGCGACTTCACCTTTCCACAGGATCATCCTCTTGGCAAGATGAGGCTGAGGCCGGGGGTTCGGGGCTCAGCATCGCCGTCAAAGCCGGGGCCTGGGTGCCACAGGCCGTGACCTCTTCCACCAAATGAGAGAAACGGCAAGACCTCAAGGAAGGGCCGTCGGAGCCCAGACGAGGCTGCAGTTTCCTTTGGTGAAGTGTCCGAGGGCCGGCTCTGGCGCCTGCAGGGGCTTCCGACGCTGGGTCCTTCTCAGGCTGAGCGCCGCACTCCCACGGCCACCCGGGTGGTGCACACAGTTTCCAGGGTGTCCAGGCAGCCCCCAGTGGACCTGGTGTCCACGTCCTCCTCTGAACCATGCCAGGCCTGGGCCGTGGGAATCCATGCTGCCGTGTGGGGCAGGGGCCTGTGTCCTGGTGCCGTGTCAGGCCTGGGCTCCTGTGGGCAGAGGCAGGCAGGCTTCCCTCCCCACCCGACCGCCCACCCATGGGTTCGCTTCCAACACCCTCTACTCTGCTCCTGGCCCATGGCAGGTGCCCCATTGGTGAGTGAATGAGTGACGGAAGGAGGGAGGAATCTGCCCTTCCGATCCCAGTGGCAGCGTGGACTGTGCAGAGCCTGGAGCCCTCAGTCGTCAGGGGCCACCTGGGAAACGACGCACCGAGAGCCTCTGGACATCCTGGGAAGGAGCGGCCTTCGGGGATGGTGGTTGGGCTTCAGCCAGCACCAGGGGCAGCCTCCGAGATCCAGACAATGGGGCAATGACTGGGACCCAGTGAGGGAGAAGAGGATCTGGAGCCTGGGAACCTAAGGCTATTTCACGCTGACTCCGTAGAACAAAATCAAATGGAAACACATCAGCTACGACAGGAAATAACCTCTCCGTTTACATAGGGCATATACCAAGTAACCAGTGGAAACCTCTGGAGCATATTTAGACCCCAGGCAGTTCTGTAACAGGGCTCCCGAGCCCCTGTGCTCAGCCCGGCTCCCACTGTGGAGTGCGCGTTCATGTTCCACACATCTCTGCCTTTGCTGCGTCCTTCTTCCGTTGCTTTGTGCATTTTGTCCAATTCTTTGTTCATGGTGCCAAGAACCTGGACACCCTCTGCCGGACATGAGGCTGTGCTGACCTGCCCTCGGCTCGGCCGCGTCTGCCCCACACTCTCCATTTTCTTCTTTTCCATCCCAGAGGGTTGGGGTGTCTGAGCCCAAGTTGAATTCCAGGTGGAGCTGTGACTTAAATGTCATCAAGGAGACTCCAGCAGGAGTCCAGAGGCCACAGTGAGGGCGGGCGCACGGCAGGCAGGGAGAGAGAGAGGAGGGCAGGACCTGGGTGAGGAGGGCAGGACCTGGGTGAGGAGGGAACCAGGGGAGCTGCCCCGGGCGCCTAGCCCAGCTGTGCAGGTTGTGCACTGCACAAGCCTAGAGGGTGTCAGCAACACTAACTACACCTGCAGCCGTGCCTTCCGGAGCAGAGGACACAGGGCTCTGGCCTTTGACCTGTACCACGCCCCTTACCACCCCAAGGCCTCAGCACAAGAGCCCTGAGTGCAGGTGAGTAGGTCAGGTCCTCTTGCCTCTGGGTAAGAGGTGAGGGTTAAGGTCCAGCAGCTCAGCCACCCAGCTCCCACCCTCCCCGCCCTGCCGCACCCTGCCTGAGTCACAGCCCCGTCTGAGTCACAGCCTCGGGCAGGTGTGGCAGACGGTGGCCAGCCCTGCCGAGCTAGCTGCAGCCCTGCCTGCTCCTGGGAGCCGCCTTCCAAGAGCCTGCAAGTCACCTGTGCTGCCCCTGGCAGGGTTGCCAGATTTATCAAACAAAACAAAAACCCAGGGCTCAGGTTAGATCTGCACTTCAGATTGGCAAGGAAGAATATTTTGGCATAAACGTGTCCCGTGTAATATGGGGACATACTTATACTAAAAAATGTTATTTGTTGTTTATCTGAAACTCAGATCTAACTGGGTGTCCTGTATTTCAGCTGGCGACCCCTTCCCCAGCCTAGGGCCAAGTCCGGCAAGGCCGCCCCTGGATTCTCCCCAAGGCCTCTGCAAAGGGCTGGGCAGCACTGCCCTCTGGTGGACAGGCCCCGGGGTGGGGTGGGGTGGGGTGGAGGCAGCGCCAGGCCACAGGGCAGAGGGACGGAGGGAGGACGGGGGACATGTGGCCCCAGACGCGGGAGCCCACAGGAGGTCATGCCTTTGGATCTACCATCCTTCGTCCTTAAAGCGTCCCCAGGGGCACTTGCCACTTGCCGTGCTCCAACCTTCCGCACAATCCCAGAGTCCTCTGATGAGCGCTGGGCTGGGCAGGTACCACCCCAGGAATCCGCGGCCCCTCCAATACTCAGCAGCGCCAGGCAGGAGCCTCCCAGCCCCAGCCACGGGGTGCGTCCTCCGAGCAGTGGGAACCAGCATGGAGCGGCCCTGAGACTGCGGCTCTGCCTGCGTGACTGGAGCTGCACAGGCGCCTCCGAGCGTTTGAGGTGCATTGAAGTTCCTCCCCTCTGCAAATCCACCATCGTAGTTTCTGGGCTTGGGGAATTAGTTTTCCCTCCCTCCCTCCCTCCCTTCTCTTCCTTTCTCCTTCCCCATTCCTTCCAGTTTCCAGGTGTCCTTCATCTGCATCCCCGGCGCCCCCTCCCCCCCCCCCCGTTTGCTGTTGCTCAATGGCCAGGACCCTCCACACAGGGCGCGATGCCTGGGGGCCCCGGGCCCTTTGCCTTCAGGGGCTCCTTCCTTGATAAAAATACATTGAAAATTATATTTTATGAGTGTGTTGGTGTAAAGACAGATACAATCTTCCACTCTAAACATTCATTTCCAGCCGGGCACGGTGGCTTACATCTGTAATCCCAGCACTTTGGGAGGCCAAGGCAGGCAGATCATGAGGTCAGCAGTTCGAGACCTGCCTGGCCAACATGTGAAACCCCGTCTCTACCAAAAATACAAAAATTAGCCAGGCGTGCTGGCAGGTGCCTGTAATCCCAGCTACTTGGGAGGCTGGGGCAGGAGAACCGCTTGAGCCTGGGAAGTGAAGGTTGCAGTGAGCTGAGATCGTGCCATTGCACTCCAGCCTGGGCAACAGAGTAAGACTCTGTCTCAAAAAAACAAAAACAAAAACACTTTCTTTAAATGACATTAACCTCGCCCTGTTGTTGCTCAGTCACCTGTATAAATAAAGGCAGACACATTCTCTTGCCAGCGCACTGCACTGCCCAGCACTGTGGGGCCTGGCTGGGCACAGTGCCCGGGCCCTGAGCCTTCCTCCTCCCCAGCCTCCCAGAGAACCCTGCTGAGAGCACCTGGCTGCGGCCCTGGGGCGACGTCAGGTGGCTCTGTTTTCATGCCACCTTCTTAATAAGCAGGCAGAAGCCAGGCGGGCCAGGAGAATGTGTCGTAGCTGGTAAGACAGATGGTCAAGAGGCCTGGCAGGAGCCCAGTGTCTGCCTGGTGAGACCACAGCCGGTCAAGAGCCCATCCCCACAGGCCCAGGGTCATGGTAGGCTGCACCCCCTGGGGAAAGCCTGCCTTCAGGGAGCTTGGCCTTGTGGGGGAGCCCCACACGTCCCCCCAGGCAGGCACCCGGGTCCTGATCCGTCTGAGCTTTAGGTGAAACCCCCCTTCCCTCTGTGCATCCTGCTCCATCTCCTAGGCTCACCATCTGTCGAGGAGGGCTGAGCGTCCCCCGCGGAGTCAAGCACAGCAGGGCCAGGATCTCCTCAGGGACCCCCCGTGCCAGCTGCACGCACGGCTCTCCGCAGGGCTGGTGAACCCGTTCCCTGGAGGAATTTACACACCACAGGCTCACACGGCCAGTGCCGATGTGCACTGCTCCCCTTACGTGACATGGGACGGTGACAGGTGTTCGGCTGCCTGCTATCTTTGCACGTCCATGTACCCTGAGTGTCTCCGGCCAGGGCCACCTGGCACCAGCTGCTGTCTGTGCCACAGTACCGGTTCTAACCAGCCCCGCCGAGGGGCCCTGGGCGCCCAGGAAGCCACACACCAACACTCCCACCAAGGGCTGTGGGTTGCACAGACCAAGCCCAGAAGACCACGGGAGGGCAGGAGGTGACAGATGCTGGGAGTTGAGGGTCCCTGGGGCCCCCTGGGGCCTGGCCACCGCACACCCTGTAGGACACACTAGGTCTAGACAGGTAGGCTGTGATTAAAACACAATAGGAGGCCTGGAGATTCGACCTGGTGCAGAACTTCCCTGGGCGACACCAGACCCTGCAACACAGGCCCTCAGCAGATTCTCACCGCAGCCCCGACAGCAGGGTGGGCTCCAGGCTGTGCGGGTGAACAGCTGGGGTGTCAAGAGGAGGAGCTGCCCCTCAAAGTCACGTGGTTGAGGCCGTGCAGCCAGGACTGGGGTCTGCTAGGCCAGTCCAGGACTCAGCTCTCCACCACTGCCTGCACCTCCACCCCACCAGCCTGGCGGAGCCTGGGGGGCCTGGGGCGCAAATGAGGCCCAAAGATGTTTTTATTCAGATTGCAAGATTCCTCCCCCTCCTCCTTCCTCTCCCCCTTCTCCTTCTCCTCCCCCTCCTCCTTCCCCTCCCCCTCCTCCCTCCCCTCCCCCTCCTCCCTCCCCTCCCCCTCCTCCCTCCCCTCCCCCTCCTCCTTCCCCTCCCCCTCCTCCCTGCCCTCCTTCCCCCTCCTCCCTCCCCTCCCCCTCCTCCCTCCCCTCCCCTCCTCCTTCCCCTCCCCCTCCTCCCTCCCCTCCTTCCCCCTCCTCCTCCTTCCCCCTCCTCCTCCTTCCCCCTCCTCCTCCTTCCCTCTCCTCCTCCTTCTCCCTCCTCCTCCCCCTCCTCCTTCCCCCTCCCCCTCCTCCTTCCCCTCCCCCTCCTCCTTCCCCTCCCCCTCCTCCCTGCCCTCCTTCCCCCTCCTCCTTCCCCTCCCCCTACCCCCTCCCCTCCTTCCCCCCTCCTCCTCCTCCTTCCCCCTCCTCCTCCTTCCCCCTCCTCCTTCCCCCTCCCCCTCCTCCTTCCCCCTCCTCCTTCCCCCTCCCCCTCCTCCTTCCCCCTCCCCCTCCTCCTTCCCCCTCCCCCTCCTCCTTCCCCCTCCTATCATCCCTCTCTTTTCCCCTCTTCCCTCTCTCTTCTCCTCCTTCCTCCATCCTTATCTCAACACCCTTGCTGGTCTCTCAGGAGCTTCTAGAGGGAGGAAAAGAAGGTCACAGCTCCACTGAGGGACCCTGATCAGGCCGAAGTCCAGCCAGGCTCAGGGGGAGGCCAAGGGGACCCTGGACTGGGAGTGTCAGGAGCCGCAGGGTCAGCGGCCTGAGCCCAAGGGGCCCCTCGTAGCAGAGCTGAGCAAGCCCCAGGGTGTGTGTGTGTGTGCACGTGTGTGTGCGCCTGTGCGTGTCAGCTCTCCGGAAGGAGTGTGTGTGCATGAGTGGGTGTGAGGGAGCTAGCCCTGGCGTGCGCCTGCGTGTGAGAGCGTGTGCGTGCGTGCATGTACATGCCTCCACCCCTGTGCTGAGGTATGGAATCAGCGGTGGTCAGCACGGGGACAGAGACAGGCAAGGGGGGTCCTACCAGATGGGGCCTGGGGGCTAGTGGGGAGCCCGGCAGGAATGGGTGTCTGCGTGACCTGTTGGATCAGGAGGGCCTCCACAAAAGGGAGGTCACAGGAGCTGGTCCCCCAGGGTGGGTTGCTCACGGGGCCATCAGGCAGGTGGTTGGAATTCCTGGCATAGGGAATAGCATTGGCTCCAAGGCAAGGCAGGACCAGATGAATTCTGGGACCAAAAGAAGACGGGATCAGAGGAGGGTGGGTAGGGGGCTAGTGAGGCTGGGGTCCCAGGGAAGGGCAGTCTGTTCCCCCGAGGTTGTGCCTGGGGAGAGAGGGAAGCAGCCCCCCGAAGGGCCGCTGCCCCAGAGTCCAGTCAGCGCTGCCACCAGGGAGTCCCATGAGACTGGGGTGGGCTGCGTCTCTGCCTCAGCTACCCCCAGGGGTACCCTGCTCTCTGGAGCAGGTTATGATAGAAAGCCACCCGTTCAAAGTCTCTGACCCAGAAATGTCACCTGCAGGAATCTGTCCCCAGTTAATAATTAAGGAACGGGACACAGACATAGCCAGTTGTGCAAACAGTGTGTTTCAGAAAAAGAGACAGTTTAGACATCCTAAGTACCCACGAAGAGACACTTGGTTGCATAAATTACGGTCGATCCAGGAAACAGAACATTATGCAACCTTTTTTTTTTTTTTTGAGATGGAGCCTTGCTCTGTCACCCAGGCTGGAGTGCAGTGGCGTGACCTTGGCTCACTGCAAGCTCCTCCTCTTGGGTTCAAGTGATTCTCCTGCCTCAGCTCCCCAGTAGTTGGGACTACAAGCACATGCCACCATGCCCGGCTAATTTTTGTATTTTTAGTAGAGAGGGGTTTCACCACGTTGGCCAGGCTCACCTCAAACTCCTGACTTCAGGTGATTCACCCACCTTGGCCTCCCAAAGTGCTGGGATTACAGGCGTGAGCCACCATGCCTGGCAGCAACTTTTACGGTGGAGCTGAGGTCCAGAATGTCCTGAACTTGAATTCATATCCCTTTAAAGATGGTGCACATTCCCCAGGATCCTGGAGATCGGCCTGAAGACCCACAGGGAGCTCACGGTGCTGCCTGGTCACCCTCACGGAGTCCACGATGTTGGGGAAAAAACAGTCTTTCTGATGCCCAAGGGAAGCTTTGCTTTTAGTGGTTAGACAATTTCTTTTACATATCATCAGCAGGAAAACATCATGTTTAAAACTTTGCTTAGAACATGTGATTCCCAATAATATGGCTGAGACCCTCAGTTCTTTTGAAAAAAGCAACAAGGTAAAGTAGCCCCTTTATGCAAAATGCATATGTCTGTGCCTGTGTATGTTTTTACGGCTGTGTGACTGTGTGTGTGTACATATAGTCAAAAGTTCCCAATCTGTCATGCCTGTAATCCCAGCTCTTTGGGAGGCCGAGGCCAACAGATCACCTGAGGTTGGGAGTTCCAGACCAGCCTGACCAACATGGAGAAACCCCATCTCTACTAAAAATACAAAAAATTAGCTGTGCGTGGTGGCAGGCACCTGTAATCCCAGCTACTCAGGAGGCGGAGGCAGGAGAATCGCTTGTACCCGGGAGGCAGAAGTTGCAGTGAGCCGAGATGGTGCCACTGCACTCCACTCCAGCCTGGGAAACAAGAGCGAAACTCCGTCTCAAAAAAAAAAAGGTCTCAATCTGGAAGGATACACATTTGGGTTCCACAGTGATTCCATCTGTCGGATGGCCAGGTCACAGCTGACTTTACTTATTTTTGCTTACCTGTATTTTTTTTTTTGAGATGGAGTCTCCCTGTGTTGCCCAGGCTGGAGTGCAATGGTGTGATCTCGGCTCACTGCAGCCTCCGCCTCTGGGTTCAAGCGATTCTCCTGCCTCAGCTTCCCGAGTAGCTGGAATTACAGATGCCCATCACCATGCCCAGCTAATTTTTGTATTTTTAGTAGAGACGGGGTTTCACCATGTTTGCCAGGCTATTCGTGAACTCCTGACCTCAAGTGATCCGCCCGCTTCAGCCTCCCAAAGTGCTGTGATTACAGGCGTGAGCCACCGCACCCAGCCCTTACCTGTATTTTTTTATTGAAGTGAAATTCATGTAACATAAAATTATTCTAAAGTGTACAATTTGGCCGGGCGCAGTGGCTCATGCCTGTAATCCTGACACCTTGAGAGGCTGAGGTGGGCAGATCACCTGAGATCAGGAGTTCGAGACCAGCCTGGCCAACATGGTAAAACACTGTCTCTACTAAAAATACAAAAATTAGCTGGGTGTGGTGGCGCATGCCTGTAATCCCAGCTACTTGGGAGGCCGAGGCGGGAGAATCACTTGAACCCAGGAGGCGGAAGTTGCAGTGAGCCGAGATGGTACCATCGCACTCCAGCCTGGGCAACAGAGTGAGACTCCATCTCAAAAAAAAAAAAAAGTGTATAATTTAGCACTTTCAGTTTTTTGCAACGCCTCCATCACCTCCAGAACATTTTCATCCTCCCAAAGGGAAACGCCTTCCCCATAGGCACTCGCTCCCCACTGCTCCCTCCCCCAGCCCATGGCAACCACTCATCTTCGTGTGTCTGTGGATTTGCCCGTTCTGGGAATTTCATAGAAGTGGAATCAGGACCATGTGGACCTTTGCGCCTGGATTCTTTCACTCAGCATGACAGCTTCACGACTCACCCACGTAGCCTGGGCCAGAACTTCATTCCTCTGGCCGGGCACAGGGCCTCACGCCTGGAATCCCGGCACTTTGGGAGGCGAGATGGGGGAGGATCGCTTGAGGCCGGGAGTTTGAGACCAGCCTGGACAGCATAGTGAGATCCCATCTCTACTAAAAATAAAACGTTAGCTGGGCGTGGTGGTACATGCCTGTCATCCCAGCTACTCGGGAGGCTGTGGCACGAGAATTGCTTGAACCCGGGAGATGGAGGTTGCAGTGAGCCGAGATCGCACCACCGCGCTCCAGCCTGGAGGATACAGCAAGACTATGTCTCCAAAAAAAAAAAAAAAAATCAGCCAGGTGTGCTGGCAGGTGCCTGTAATCCCAGCTACTCGGGAGGCTGAGGCAGGAGAATTGCTTGAACCAGGGAGGCGGAGGTTGCGGTGAGCCGAGATCACACCACAGCACTCCAACCTGGGCGACAAGAGCAAGACTCTGTCTCAAAAGAAAGAAAGAGAGAAAGAAAAGATGTGTCTCTGCGAGCAGAAGGTCTTGCCGCTCTGACAGTCACAGAGATGTGGGTCTCCTGACTGCAGCTGCACTCCCACCGAGGGCAGAAACCAGGAAGTCCTTGGAGCTTTGGTTCCCTTGACAGATGGGGGTGGAGCCCCCAGTGTTATTAGGGAGGCATGGCCCAGCTGCTCCTGCACCTTTCCAGCCAACCCTAGATCTGTCCTGGGGGCACAGTGAAAGGTCTCTGAAGTCTGTGGCATGTCCTGCTGCTCCAAGGGGGGCTCTGGCCCATTTCAGGAGGTTTTGCTGACAGACAAACTCGCAGGAAGCCACAGTTGAGACACGGGGTTTGCAGTCCTGGTGAAGGGAAAGTGACTGTCCTAGTCAGCTTTGACAAAACGCCACAAGCCAGGTGGCTTACAAACAATGGAAATGCATTTCTCACAGTGATGGAGGCCAGAAAGTCCAATATTGAGGTGCAGGCAGATTCCGCGTCTGGTGAGCGCCCGCCTCCTGATAGACGTCACGTGGTGAATGCAGTCAGGGGTCTCCTGGCGGCCGGTGGGGGGGGGGGGGTCTCTTCTTTTTTTTTTTTTGAGATGGAGTTTCGCTCTTGTTGCCCAGGCTGGAGTGTAATGGCGCGATCTTGGCTCACTGCAACCTCCGCCTCCCAGGTTCGAGTGACTCTCCTGCCCCAGCCTCCCGAGTAGCTGGCATTACAGGTGCCTGCCACCACCGCAGGCTGATTTTTGTATTTTTAGTAGAGACGGAGTTTCACCATGTTGGCCAGGCCAATCTCAAACTCCTGACCCGAGGTGATTCACCTGCCTCGGCCTCCCAAAGTGCTGGGATTACAGGCTTGAGGCCCCGTGCCCGGCCAGGGGTCTCCTTTATAAAGGCCCTGATCTCATTCATGAGAACTCCACCCTTATGACCTTGTCACCTCCCAAAGGCGCCACCTCCCAAAACCATCTATATTAGTCCATTCTCACATGGGTACAAAGAAATACCTGAGACTGGGTAATTTAGAAAGAAAAGAGGTTGAATTGGCCGACAGTTCCTCAGACTGTACAGAAAGCATAGCGGCTTCTGCTTTTGGGGAGGCCTCAGGAAACATCATCGTGGCAGAAGGTGAAGGGGACACGGGCGTGTCCTACGTGGCTGGAGCAGGAGGAAGAGGCACCACTGAATTTTATTTATTTATATTTATCTATTTATTTATTTTGAGATGAGTTTTGCTCTTGTCACCCAGGCTGGAGTGCAATGACACGATCTTGACTCTGCAACCCCTGCCTCCCAGGTTCAAGCGATTCTTCTGCCTCAGCCTCCTGAGTAGCTGGGACTACAGGCACCTGCCACCATGCGCGGCTAATTTCTGTATTTTTGGTAGAGAAGGACTTTCACCGTGGTGGCCAGGCTGGTCTGGAACTCCTGACCTCAGGTGATCTGCCCGCCTCGGCCTCCCAAAGGGCTGGGATTACAGGCGTGAGCCACCATGCCCTGACCGGCTGGATTAAAGTTGTTTAAAGCAAAATAAGGAGCAGTCATTGCCTGAGGCCGTCTCTGTACTGGGAGTTCCCACTAACCAACAACAACTTTATTCAGTAGTTTGTTAACAGATAGCCAGGTTTCAACCAATCAATCACGGGCAGCCAACCAATCAGACCACACCCAAATAAGGCAAAGGTCTTGAGTTATTTCTTTTCTTTTTTCTTTTTCTTTTTTTTTTTTTTTTTTTTGAGACAGAGTCATGCTCTGTTGCTCAGGCTGGAGTGCAGTGGTGTGATCTCGGCTCACTGCAACCTCCGCCTCCTGGGTTCAAGCGATTCTCCTGCCTCAGCCTCCTGATTAGCTGGGATTACAGGTGCACACCACCATGCCCGGCTAATTTTTGTATTTTTAGTAAAGACGGGGTTTCACCATGTTGGCCAGGCTGGTCTCGAACTCCTGACCTCATGTGATCTGCCTGCCTCGGCCTCCCAAAGTGCTGGGATTACAGGCGTGAGCCACGGTGCCTAGCCTGGCCTTGAGTTATTTCCGTACTTCACTTCCACATTCAGCCTATAAAAGCCTGCTGCTCACACTGCTAAGACAGAGCTCCCAGAGCCTCTTCCAGCTTTGAGTGCTGCCTGATTCATGCCTCCTTTAATGCTCAAATCAACTCTGTTACATCTATTTTGTCTAAAGTAGGAAGAATCCTCAAATAAGATTGCCACTGGGACACCAAGCTCGAGTTGGCCAAATGGTGCAAACTCCACAGATCCAGCTGAAAACAACATGGCAATGGCTACTAAGCCATGGGGCTCCCAAAACTGAAGTAGATGGGTCAGCTGTGAGAAGCTCACTGCCTGGTATGGAGCATTGGATGGATTGAAAATCATTGAACAGTCCCTGGCTGAGTCATGAGCCGTTGCCACGCTGCCTGAAAATAAAGGCAGAACTTTGTTCATGGACTTCCTCCTTCCACCTCTCACCCGCCTTCACTTACGTTAGGAAGAAAGATGATTAGAGGTTCCCAAGGCCGTGGGCACCATCCAAGTGTGCTGGAGAACTTGGAGGAGAAGAAGAACTCAAACTTTATGGCTCTGTCGGATATGAGTAGCCCACATCACTCTCCTGTTTGGACCAGTGGAAGGAAAAGTTCTCTGGATTCCGCTCACCGGGTTTGTGCATGGTTTGAAATGGGGAGTGAAGGCTGATGTGATCTTGTGGGTGTGGCGTTTTGGGCCAATTCGATGCCCTGTTTTTGATGCTTCTGTGTGTGTGTTGCCGCTTAGGAGCTGTGCTTCATCCCCATACTTCCATCCTGTACGTGCCAGAGGGGACTCTCCCTATTGGCAAGCGCTGAATGCAGAGAAGGGCCAGTGGGATGTGTGAATCTCTCTGCAACCCGCTTTCAGGGCGGGTACAGAATCCCAGAAGCAGTACAGAATCCCAGAGGGAAAAAGGCGCATCAGAGGTTTGATTGAGGGATTAAGGGCAGTAGGGGGACTAAGAGATGAAATATGGAGCTGGGCGTGGTGGCTCACGCCTGTAATCCCAGCACTTTGAGAGACTGAGGCCGGTAGATCACTTGACACCAGGAGTTAGAGACCAGCCTGGTCAACATGGTGAAACCCCGTCTCTACTAAAAATACAAAAAAATTAGCCAGGTGTGGTGGCGGGCGCCTATAGTCCCAGCTATTCGGGAGGCTGAGGCATAAGAATCCCTTGAACCCATCACTTGAACCCGGGAGGTGGAGGTTGCAGTGAGCTGAGATCGTGCCACTGCACTCCAGCCTGGACAACAGAGTGAGAGTCTGCCTCAAAAAAATAAAGGCTGGTCGTGGTGGCTCAAGCCTCTAATCCCAGCACTTTGGGAAGCCGAGGCGGGTGAATCATCTGAGGTCAGGAGTTCAAGACCAGCCTGGCCAACATGGAGAAACCCCGTCTCTACTAAAACTACAAAAATTAGCTGGGCATAGTGGCGGGCCCCTGTAGTTCCAGCTACTTGGGAGGCTGAGGCAGGAGAATCATGTGAACCCAGGAGGCAGAGGCTGCAGTGAGCCGAGATCACGCCACTGCACTCCAGCCTGGGTGACAGTCACTGGGTGACACTCCGTGTCAAAAAAAAAAAAGAGATGAAATATGGCAACACAACATCCCTGAGTGGCCAGTGGAGCAGGTAAGAGCTGCTGGTGGCTGACAGTGGATTACCACCAACAGAAGTCAGCCATTGCTCCCAGAGCCCTAGCTGTCCTACACACTGTGACCATACCGAGCCCATCACGTGGGCTCCGGGTACTTGGTACGCTGTCTTGGATCCTGCCAATGCCTTTTTGCCACACCACTGGCAGGGGAGGAGCAAGACCAGCTTGCATTCACATGGCCAGGTCTCCAATACACTTAGGTGTGTTCCCCGTACACGCCCCGCCACTGGCCACCTGTGGGCAGGTTAGGACTTCTGATGTCCACAGGTGCCATGATACAGATGATGTCCTGCAGGTTGGCAGCTCAGAAGCCTTGGGTCTCTAGAACTAGACAACTAGACGGGGGTACTCTCATACCTCCCTGTCCACAGAGGCAGGCAAAACATCAACAGCGTCCAGTGGCTGCCTCACCAGGTGGAGTTTCTTGGGCTGAGGTAGGTGGGTCCACAGCACTCACTGCCTCAGCCAGTCAAGGAAAACCTGTTGTCTCTTTGCTCCCTCATCTCACCCAAAAGGACAACCCAGCACTTGACTGGACTGTGTGGGTGTTGGAGACAGGATGTGCTTCATTTGGGCATTCGACTTGGCTTCTTAAATTAGTGAACACAGGCCGGGCGAGGTGGCTCACGCCGGTAATCCCAGAACTTTGGGAGGCCGAGGGCGGTGGACCACCTGAGGTGAGGAATTTGAGACCAGCCTGGCCAACATAGCAAAACCCTGTCTCTACTAAAAATATAAAAATTAGCCAGACGTGGTGGTGTGTGCCTGTAATCCCAGCTACTCGGGAGGCCGAGGCAGGAGAATCGCTTGCACCTGGGAGGTGGAGGTTGCAGTGAGCCGAGATCACACCATGACATTCCAGCCTGGGCAACAGAGTAAGACTTGGTATCAAAAAAATAATAATAAAAATAAAATAAATTAGTGAACCCACAAATCAGCCTGCTTACGTCAGGGCCTGAACCAACAGGCTATTCCAGCTGCCGCCCCGTGAGCCACAGGCCACTCTCTCTCCCGCTGGGGCCTCACAGCCCTGTGATCCCTTTGAACGACAAGTCCCTGTGGCTGACGATCCCGTTATCTGGAAACTCCAGAGAAAGAAAACAGCCTCTGCCCAGATGTGCCCCTTGGGGTGGTGGATTCACTGACTCTCTGACACGACTAGTAGGTTCACCCCTTGTTTTCAAAAAGCAAAATTAGCTTACAACGAGCTCTTGTCCCAGGGAACCACCTGACCACGGAGGCCTTGTGACTGGAGCCTGACAGTCCCGTTCGGAGGGTTTTCAACTCAGACACAACCACCACAAGGAAGGAGGGCCCGAGAGCTTCTCTTTGCAAACGGAAGACTCTGTATTCAACAGCGGCGGGCGGGTCCCCAGTGATATGTCAGCTTCACATCGGAAGTGGCAGCTCTCCCTTTGGGGGAAACTTGACATGCCGCACTCCACCGTCTGAGGAAAAGCTTGTGGCTCTCCAGGGCCCTCGATCCACCAGGGCCCCCCAAACGGCTGCTCACCTGGTGTGCTCACCGGCTTGCTGTCAATAAATACGTGGGTAAATCTCTGTTCGAGGCTCTCAGCTCTGAAGGCTGTGAGACCCGATTTCCTACTTCACACCTCTATATTTCTCTGTGTGTGTCTTTAATTCCTCTAACGCCGCTCAGTTAGGGTCTCCCCGACCGAGCTAGTCTCAGCACGTCTCTACTAAAAATACAAAAAAATACAAAAAAAGGCCAGGCGCGGTGGCTCACGCCTGTAATCCCAGCAGTTTGGGAGGCCGAGGCAGGCGGATCACGAGGTCAGGAGATCGAGACCATCCTGGCTAACACAGTGAAACTCTGTCTCTACTAAAAATACAAAAAATTAGCCGGGCATGGTGGCAGGCGCCTGTAGTCCCAGCTACTCGGGAGGCTGAGGCAGGAGAAAGGCGTGAACCCAGGAGGCGGAGCTTGCAGTGAGCTGAGATTGCGCCACTGCTCTCCAACCTGGGCAACAGAGCGAGACTCTATCTCAAAAAAAAAAAAAAAAAAAAAAAGAAGGTCTGGGTGTGAGTAGGGGATGCCTGGGGAAGAGACGCAGTTATAGCAGTTGGAATGGGACATGCCAGTTTTGCAGCAGGGCAGGGAGAGCAATGGGCCCCCTGCCTGGGGAGGAAACTCCCAGGCCTCAGGACGAATGGGAAGGAAAGAGAGGGCAGGAAGGTCCTCCACTTTCAGAATTGTCCCCGGAGCCTGCCCCAAAGGTGTGTGTGAGCCTGTGTCTCTGCGTCTGTGTCTGTGCAGTGGACCTTTCGTTTACCTGTCGTTTGCCCTGGCCAGGGTTTGAGCTCAGGGCCTCAGGCCACGAAAGGCCCTAGAAACAGCAAGGCACGGCCCAGTTCCCGCCCCCACACCTGAGATACCAGTCAGCACCTCCCGGGTCCTCTGCCCCATTCATGTTCCAGGCAGGTGGATGTCACCCATTGGTGGCGGAGAAACAAGGGCCCCAAAACGAGAACTAGACCCATTCAAACTGAACTGGAACCCGGCCAGTGCCCATTCCACAAACACTTAATGGGCTAGTGGCCACGGACAGCGTGCAGGTTCTGGGCCAGGCCTGCAGATGCAAAGGAGAACGTGCTCACTGGTCCCTGCCTGGAGGGAGCACCCCGTCCCACGGGCCCTGCTGGGAAATGCCTTTTTGGAAGATCTCGGGGACAGGGTCACCCAGGGCCGGCTATGCGCTCACCAGGCACTCCTCCCAGGGCGCGCCATCTCCCTCCTGGCAGCCTGGGAGTGGCACTGAGGCTGCGCTCATCCTTCTCACGGCCCACACCTTCCCCAGATCCTGACCCACGGATCACTCTCTCCTGCACCCCTCCCCCAGGAAGCCCTCCTCGGGAGACCCTCCAGAACTTTCTTGGCCGTGGTCTTGGCCTGGCTCACATTGACGGAAGGTGTGGGCTCCTGCAACCTCCAGCTGAGCTCCCTGCAGGCCGGACCGACCACCACTGCCCTGCACCCACTCCCCCTGGCCCTGGGACAGCCCTCCTGTAGGAGGAGGACAGGCCATGCAGGGAAGCACATGCTCTCCCAGCTGTAGACATGGCAAGGCCTCCCTCCAGGCCGGGAGAAGCCTGTGTGTTGGCCTCTTGGTGCTTGTGCTCTGTGTCCTACCCTCTCGTACTGCTCTTCCCTTTCTTGGGCTCCGGGACCCTCGCTGGGAGAGAGACAGTGCTTGGATCGAGGGAGAGAGGAAAGGTCACTTGGGGACATGGCAGTCCCTCTTCCCAGCCTGGGCTACAGCTACCTTGGGGGTCACTGAGACTGGGAGGGTCTACCCGCTACTTTCTCCCACTGGCCCCTCTCCCCTTCCTCACGTTGCCTCCAGCCCTGTCCATCCAGGTCTCTGGCCTAGGCCACTGCCACACCCCCAGGCCCACCCCTCCTTTCTATACCTGGCATAGAACCCTCACCCCATTGCCCCCTGGCCTTGTCCCTCTCTGTTTAACTCCCTGCCATGCAATTCTGTGGGGAGGGGCTCATCCTTTCAACAGATGATGCCAGAAGGATTGGATGTCCATGTGCAAAAAATGCTAACAAAACCCCCAAGCCCCAAACTGAAAACCCTCTGATCCACACCCCGCACAATACACAAAAGTTAACTGGAATTGGGTCGTTGACTTAAATATGAAGCCAAATACTATACAACTTCTAGAAGAAAGCACAGAAAACCTTTGTGACCTTCGGTTAGGCAAAAATTTCTTAGAGATGACACACTCAGAGCACGATCCGGGCTGGTGGCAGTGGCTCACTCACGCCCAGAATCCCAGAGCTTTGGGAAGCCAAGGTGGGAGGATTGCTTGAGCCCAAAAGTTCAAGACCAGCCTGGGCAACATGGCAAAACCCCATCTCTACAAAACATTAAAAAATTAGCCTGGTGTGGCCAGGCGCGGTGGCTCATGCCTGTAATGCCAGCACTTTGGGAGGCCAAGCCAGGCGGATCATGAAGTCAGGAGTGATCCTGGCCAACATAGTGAAACCCCGTCTCTACTAAAAATACAAAAATTATCTGGGCATGGTGGCACGTGCCTGTAATCCCAGCTACTCGGGAGGCTGAGGCAGGAGAATCGCTTGAACCAGGGAATCAGAGGTTGCAGTAAGCCGAGATTGCACCACAGCACTCCAGCCTGGTGACAGAGCAAGACTCCGCCTCAAAAAAAAAAAAAAAAAAAAAATTAGCCTGGTGTGGTAGCACACACCTGTAGTCCCAGCTACTCAGGAGGCTGAGGCAAGAGGATCGCTTGACCCAGGAGCTGGAAGCTTCAGTGAGCCACGATTGGGCTACTGGACTCCCACCTGGGTGACAGAGTGAGAACCTGTCTCAAAACAAATAAGCAAAAGCCCAATCTATAAGAGAAAAAATAGTTAAATTGGCCCTTATCAAAATCAAGAACTTCTGCTCCTTGAAAGATACCGTTGGCCGAGCACGGTGGCTCATACCTGTAATCCCAGCACTTTGGGAGGCCGAGGTGGGCAGATCACCTGAGGTTAGGGGTTCGAGATCAGCCTTGCCAACATTGTGAAACTCCGTCTCTACTAAAAATACAAAAATTAGCCGGGCATGGTGGCTTGCACCTATAGTTCCAGCTACTTGGGAGGCTGAGGCAGGAGAATCTCTTGAACCTGGGTGGTGGAGGTTGCAGTGAGCTGAGATCGCGCCACTGAACTCCAGCCTGGGCTACAAGAGTGAAACTCCGTCAAAAAAAAAAAAAAAAAAAGGAAAAGAAAAGAAAGAAGCTGTTAAGAGAATGAAAAGAAAGCCACAGACTGGGAGAAAAATCTTTGTAAATCACATGTGTAATAATGGGCAGATATCCAGAAGATATAAAGAAGTCTCGGACCAGGCATGGTGACTCACGCCTGTAATCCCAGCACTTTAGGAGGCTGAGGCAGGTGGATCACTTGAGGCCAGGAGTTTGAGACCACTCCGGCCTGGGCAACATAGCAAGACTCCCTCTCAAAAAAAAAAAAAAAAAATCTTGGCTGGGTACCAGGTGACTCATGCCTGTAATCCCAGCACTTTGGGAGGCCAAGGCGGGATGATCCCTTGAGCCCAGGAGTTCGAGACCAGCCTGGGCAAAACACTGAGACCCAGTCTCATTCTAGATATTAAAAATTAAAACCAAAATGTAAATAAGTCTCAAAACTTAATAATAAGGAAACAACGTGATTTTTATTAATGGTCAAAAACTTGAATAGACTTTGGAGAAGATACACAGGTGGTAACTGAACACGCAGAAAGTGTGTTAAACATGCGAACCACAGCCCCAGCGAGACGCCACCACCAGGGAAATGGCTAAAATTTAAAAACCTGCCGATAGCAAGAGCCGCCCGGGATGCGGAGCAGCTGGAAGCGCCGGCGGCCGCGGGGAGGGAGCGAGTCTTGGCAGCTGCTGGCTGCGCCCCACATCCCTCACCGTCCAACTCAGCCCCCCCAGGTGTTTACCGAAGTGCAATGAAAGCTTCTGTTCACACGGAACCTGCCTATGGAGGCGGCAACGGCTCATCCCCGAGCACCCCACGCGGAGGCGAAGGAAGTGTCCTCCCGGCGAGTGGCCAAGGCGCGGGGTCTCAGCCAGGAGGGAAGGGTCGGACCCCGGGGCGGGCTGCAGGCTCGGCCAGCCCAGGGCTCCGCGCGTCTGACCCCATCCTGAGGACCCAGGGGAAGGACCAGCCCTGGCTCTGCGGCCTCGAACCGGGGGCGCGCGTGGGGAGCCCTGAACCCCGCAGCCTGCGCAGCGCACGGGGCCTCTCTCCAGCGTGGGAAAAGCCCCCGAGACGCCCAGGAGCCCGACAGGCGCGCCCCCGGCCCCGGCTCCGCCTCCCGGCCCATCCCGCGCGCCCCCAGCCCCTCCCGCAGCACCGTTGCACGAGGGGCGGGGTCTGCGGGTGGGCGGGGCCTCGGTGCCCGCCCCCTCCTCAGCCGAGCCGGGGGTCGAAGGCGGGCCGCGCGCCAAGCCCCGCCCCCGCGCGCCTCCGCCGCGACCCTCCCCCGCGCGCCCCCGCCGCGCCGCCGTCGGCCGTCAGAAAGGCGCGCGCCCTCGCCTTTAACGCGGGCCCGGGGGCGCGCGGCCCGCATGGCGAGGGAGCGGCGGCCGCTGCGGGCCGGGCCGGGCCGGGGCTGAGGCCGAGCGAGCCGCGGGGCCCGCGCAGCCCCGGCCGGAGCCCACCATGCGGCGGCTGCGGCGCCTGGCGCACCTGGTGCTCTTCTGCCCCTTCTCCAAGGGCCTGCAGGTAAGCGCGGTGCGCGCCCGCCGCCCCCGGCCGCCTCTGCTTGGGGAGGCCGAGCTCCAGCCCCGGAGTGGGCCGAGTACGGAGCGGGGCCCCGGGTTCGGATACGAAGGGTTCATGAGCCCGGGGTGGGCGACGGGGAGGGGGCGAGTGGCTCCGGAAGGACGGGACGCTGGGGGAGGGGCGGTGGCGGCGACAGGAGGGTCCGGGCGCGGGGATGCTGCGGCCTGGAGGCCCTCGCCCCGACCTGCAGGCGGTCCCTGCCCCCCAGGCCCAGAAACCACACAGAAGTCCTTTCTTCTTTTCTCCACTTAAAAAATAAGGTGTGTTATTCTGCGGTAGAAAACTTGGGACACACAGAAACGCCCTGGCAAGGACATGACCTCCCCGCCCCCTGCCCCTTCATCCCATCAGCCAGCCATAGCGCGGGGACCCTGCCCTGACCCCGGGATGACCTTGAACAAGTCACCGTCCCCTCCAGGGGCCTAGCCGGGTCCGCAGGGGAGGCCCGGGCCGCCTTGGGTTCCAGCTGCCAGGAGCCCTTTCACCTTCTGCTTTGGGGAGATGCAGGCCGGGCCCATCAGGCTCCAATCATCCGGGGCCCGGCCTCTGATGGGATGCCCTCCCAGACCCTCCAGGACCCCAGCCATCTGCCGGAGGCGCCAGTCCTGGTCAGATTTGCCTGTATCTCCCTGGCCCCTGCAGGGTGGTCCTGGGTCAGCAGGAGGAACCCTGCCTGGGTCCTGCCTGAGCTCAGGGCCTGGCTGGCCTCAGCTCCCCTTCTGGGAAGAGTGTATGGAACCTAGCAACTCACAGATTGCAGCGAGACCCTCTGTGCCCACTTTGGGCTTCAGGTTGTGGTGGTCCCGGCTCAGCCTTGGGGCAGGGTGAGAGCTAAGGGGTCTGAGGACCACCCCAGTCGCTGGGAGGTGGGGTGCACAGTGGTCCCCTCCCCCGAGGAAAGGCCTCGACCAGCAGCTGCAGAAGAGATGCTGATGCTTGGAGCTCCGCCCAGGAATGGCAGCAGAGGGGTGTTGGCTGTTCCCAGGGTGGCTGGCTCGGGGCCAGAGCCCTGGTGGGAGCCCAGCCTGCCCCTCTAGTGGCGAGGGCCTCAGTTTCCTGGCCTTGTGAACTGCTTTTCTGGGTTAGTGCTGTGGGGCTCCTGGCCCATGGTCTGAGCCTGCTGGGCTGAGGACCACTGTGCTGTTCTCATCCCCTGGGTGACCTTCCCTATCCTCCAAGTGGCTACACCGGGAGCTGGTCCCCACCTGCCCCTGCAAAGCCCCAGCCCAGGTCCTGGATGGTGGGGCCACCTCCACACTCAAGCTTTTCCCGTCCATCTGTGCCAGGCCCGGGAGCCAGGGTGGGCCAGGGAGCACTGTGGGGGCCTTGCAGAGCAGCTGCTTGGGACCCCAGGATCCACAGCAGGGTCAGGGATGGCAGCTGGGGAAGCTCAAGACCTAGGGGAGAGCTGGGCAAGGTGGCTCCTGCCTGTAATGCCAGGACCTTGGGAGCCTTTATGGGAGGGTCACTTGAAGCTGGGAGTTCGAGGCTGCAGTGAGCTGTGACTGGACCACTGCACTCCAGCCTGGGCAACACAGCAAGACCCTGTCTCAAAAGAATAACAACAACGAAAGAGCTGGGGGATGAACCAGAGCTGGCCAGGCGGAAATAGGCCCTGGCCCAAGCCCAGTCGGGGCTCTGGGGAGCAGAACTGGGTAAGTCCCTAGCTTGGTGTCACTGTCCCCAGCTGGGGTCAGCCCTAGGCCCGAGGCCAGCTGCAGCCTCCCTCCTCCTGGCTGTCCTCCGAGGCCCCGCCCATGCTGGGCCTCCCTGCATGGCCCTGCCTCGGGCACGTTCACCCCAGACGGAGCCATCCGACCTTATCCTGCCAGAACAACACCCACCCCCCATTGTTTCTCTGCTTTCCTGTTTTTCATCTTGAGCAAGTCTGCCGGAAACAGATTCAGTGCCCAGGACAAGTGGTCTGAGGGGGCGGAGACCAACCTGGGCCTGGAGGGCTCCCCACACCGGAGCCATGCCCTCTGCTCCAGGACTCCAGGACCCCACTGCTACTGGAGGTCTGGGCCCTTCCCCAGCTGCTGGGGGTCCTCCCTCTGTAGCCCTGCCTGGGGCGGCCATCAGTGAGTGGATGCCGGGGAAGCAGGAGACCAGGGCCCACCCATCCTGAAAGAACCAGAAAAAACGACCTCAGCTGCCTGGGCTGTGCCTTGTCCTCGTTGAGGAGCTGGTGGCCCCATTTTAGGGAGGAGTCCCCTGCTCACGGCCTAAGCCGGGCTGCAGCCCACGACCTCTGATGGGGGCTCTGACTTGGGCAGGTGGGGGCGTGGCCAGGCGCTGCCGGGAGGAGGATGTGCCCATGGCAGCCTCTCCCTGGCCGCAGGTGGACAGGAGGCCACAGGGAGTGCTTGGAGCCAGCAGTGGGGCCTCTCTGAGGGGAAGCTGGCCCCCAAGCCTGGGCCCTTCACCCTTCAGCTGCAGGTCAGGGATGTCTGAGCCCCTGTGTAGGGCAAGTCCCCTCTGCTGGCCAGTGCCTGAGAGGCCTGAAATTTGCTAGGGGGCTGGGGAGAGGGAAGGTGGCATGCAGCTGTCCCTGGCTGTCACCCTTGGAAGCCCAGCTTGGAGGCCTGCACTCTAGAGCCGGTGCCTGAGCCTCCTCAGGCCGGTAGGGAAACCAAGGCAGAGGGACTGAGGATGGCAGAGTGACCTGGAGCCCTACCTAAAAGCCGGCTCCCAGACATCTGGGTCAGAGCTTTAGGCAGAGGCCAGGGGCTGCATGCTTACTTTTTTTTTTTTTTTGAGACGGAGCCTCACTCTGTCGCCCAGGCTGGAGTGCAATGGCGCCATCTCAGCTCACCACAACCTCTGCCTCCGGGGTTCAAGCGATTCTCCTGCCTCAGTCTCCTAAGTAGCTGGGATTACAGGCATGCGCCACCACGCCTGGCTAATTTTGTATTTTTAGTAGGGATGGCGTTCCTCCATGTTGGTCAGGCTGGTCTCCAACTCCCGACCTCAGGTGATCTGCCTGCCTCGGCCTCCCAAAGTGCTGGGATTACAGGGGTGAGCCACCACGCCCGGCCTTAATTTTTAACTGTGGTAAGATACACATGGCATAAAGTGTATCATCTTAACCCTGTTTAAGGGCACAGTTTAGTGGTCACCTCCCTCTGTCCGCAGAGCTCTCCACCTTCCCAAACTGAAGCTCTGTCTGCATCAAACGCACACTCCCAGTCCCTTCCCAGCCCGCGGCTCCCTCTACTCTCCTTCCTGTCTCTATGGTTTTGGCGACTCTGGGGACCTCGTGTAAGTGGGTCCTGCAGGATTTGTGCTTTGGTGACGGGCTCGTTTCACTGAGCCTCTTGTCCTGGGGCTCCTCCCTTCTGGGTGGACATCAGATCTCCTTCCTTCTCAGGACGCAGTCACTCCGCAGTGTGGATAGGATAGACGCAGCTGCTCTTCCATCCCCCGGCTGTGAACTTAAGGACTGCCCACCCCTGGGCTGTTGTGAACATCGGTGTCTGAGTCTGTGTCTTTTTTTTTTTTTTTTTTTTTTTTTTTTTTGAGACAGGGTCTCGCTTTCTCACCCAGGCTGGAGTGTAGCGTGGGGTCACAGCTCACTGCAGCTTCAACCTCCCGGGTTCAATCAATCCTCCAGCCTCAGCCTCCCAAGTAGCTGGGACTACAGGCGTGAGTCACCATGTCCAGCTAATTTTTGTATTTTTAGTAGAGATGGGGTTTTGCCATGTTGCCCAGGCTGGTCTCGAACTCCTGAGCTCAAGCAAGCCACCCACCTCAGCCTCCCAAAGAGCTGGGATCACAGGGTGAGCCACCGCACCCAGCTAATTTTTGTATTTTTGTAGAGGCGGGGTTTCCCTATGTTGCCCAGGGTGGTCTCAAACTCCTGGGCTCAAGCAATCTGCCCGCCTCAGCCTCCCAGAGTGCTGGGTTTACAGGGTGAGCCACCGTGCCCGGCCCGCCTGCATCTCTTAAAGGCTTCCAGAATGTGGCTGCGTTGGGCTCCTGGGGCCCCGTTCTCCAAACCTGGTTCTCCTTGTGGGCCTGGTCCGGCCGGCACTTCCCACCAATCTGCATTACGGTGGACGGTGGGAAAAATAGGGGCAGTGTCTCTCGCGGTGGGCGCGCTCACCTGGCCTTGTGCGGAGGTGACGATGTTACGAAATGAGATCAGGATAGGAAGGGTTTGTAAAAATATCTTCATTCGGCCAGGCACAGTGGCTCACACTTGTAATCCCAGCCCTTTGGGAGGCCAAGGCAGGTAGATCACCTGAGGTCCGGAGTTCAAGACCAGCCTAGTCAACATGGTGAAACCCCGTCTCTACTAAAAATACAAAAATTAGCTGGTCGTGGTGGTGCATGCCTGTAGTCCCAGTTACTCGGGAGGCTGACGCAGGAGAATCGCTTGAACCCGAGAGGCAGAGGTTGCAGTGAGCCGAGATTGCGCCACTGCACTCTAGCCTGGGGTACAGAGTAAGACTCCCTCTCAAAAAAAAAAAAAAATTTCATTCAGCAGAGGAAAGAATCGGCCACCCTGTAGTCCCCTGGTTTTGACATTTATTTGTACCTGCCCATAACACTGAAAAGTCTGGGCAGCGCCTGCCCTCACCTCCGGCCCCTGCAGCCCCTCGTATGTGACCCTGGAGAGGCAGAGCCAGGAGCGGGTGTCGCTGAGCTGGGGGTGATTCTAGAAGACGGGGGTGCCAGCGGGCCAAGGGGATGGCAGGGGAAGGCTGGGGTGGATCCGGAGGCCCTTCCTGTGGGAAGTGGGGTTGAGAGCACCCTGAGCCTGGGTGCCCCGAGGGCACCTCCTCACGCAGCCCCTTCCCCCACAGGGCCGGCTCCCAGGCCTCAGGGTCCGCTGCATCTTCCTGGCCTGGCTGGGCGTCTTTGCAGGCAGCTGGCTGGTGTACGTGCACTACTCGTCCTACTCGGAGCGCTGTCGTGGCCATGTCTGCCAGGTGGTCATCGTAAGTGTTGCTTGTGCGGGCTGGGGACTGGGCCATGCCCCCTGCTGCCCAAGATGCTGGGGCACCAGGCCCTGGAGACACCTTCCTCCCCAGACCCAGGGCCCACGAGGCACGTGGGTTTCTAGGTGGAATCTGCAAAGCTGCCTCAGGCTGGGTGTGGAGGATGGGGGTCCAGAGGAGGATGGGGGAGACGTGGGGGCGGCTGCAGGGGCCCAGGAGAGAGGGAGAGGCTTGGGGCTGGGGGCTGGGGGCAGGAGGCAGAAGGCAGGGCAGACTCCAGAAATCTTTGGGAGGGAGGATGTTTAGCAGGAAGCCTGGGGTGGGCAGCTGGCCTCACTGCTCCAGGATAGAGACCCCCGTGTGGTGTCCTCACTGGACGGGATAGCGACCCCCGTGTGCTGGCCTCACTGGTCCGGGATAGAGACCCCCGTGTGCTGGCCTTAGTGGCCTCGCTAGCTCCCCTGGGACCAGGGGTCCCCCGAGGCAGGTGGCAGGGCAAGGTCCTCCACAGCCTCCACCGCAGGGAGATAGGGCTAAGTCCCCTGGCGTATGTGAGCATGTGTGTGTCTGGGAGCAAACATGTCCACATGAGTGCACACCAAGGTGACCCCCTGCCCCTCTCCACACCCTGTGACTAGCTCAGAGGGGAGGTCATCCCAGCTCTGTCTTCCTGGCAAACCCTAGACTCGCCCAGAACTGGGCAGGTCCCCCACTGAATTTTGACCCCAGGCTGCCCGATGACCAGGGTTCCGATGCCTCCACTCCCCTTGGGGTCAGGCCTGGGCATAGAAGGATCTGGCCTGTAGCAGCGGCCACTGTGGGTTGTCATAGGGGGATTGGGTGCAGGGAGACCCCAGGTTCGGTGTCTCCTCCGTCAGATGGGGAGAGCGCCTCTCCTGGCAACTGGGTGGTGGATGAAGCTACCCGGGTGGGCGTGGGCAGGCCTGTGTCCCACAGAGCCACGTCTGACGGGGGCCACATGTGGAAAGGCCCAGATGTGGCAGTGGAGGAGTGGGGTGTGGGGTCCGGAGCTAGGAGAGCTTCTGTGCCCAGGACTTGTTTGGAGCCCATGCCAGCCCAGGGGAGGCCTCCGGGCCCCTGGCACCAGGCCTTGCTCACCCTTGAAGTCCAGGGGGCCTCTGAGCCCAGCAGGGCTGGAGGGTGGCACATCGGGCTCGTCCTGGGGCCATGGGTGGGGAGGGCTGTGCCCCGATCAGATGCACCCCTGGAGCTCCTAGAAGGACCAAGGAGGTGGAGGGGCCGGACCTCCGGGCCGGGATGTTGTGGGTGGGGGCGGGTGGGGGTGAGCAGAGGATTCACGTGGCCAGGCAGGCTCTGAGCACCTACTGGGTGCCGGGCCGCAAGGCAGGAGGAGGTGCCCCCACAAACAAGAGGAAGCTGCAGCGTCGGTTTCCCAGGGTGCCCTGGCCCTTTGCCCAGTGGGGGTTTCCCTGGCTGCTCAGAGCCTTCCCAGAGGTCAGGCCAAGCCCAGCTCTCCCGAAGCCACCCCAGGGGCCATGGAGACGTCCCTCCTTCCCAGAGGAGGTTTCCTGCCCAGCCTCGTGGGGGCATTGGACGCCTCAGAGAGGCGCAGAGGCTGGCCCAGCGCACACAGCGAGGCAGCAGCAGTGCAGGGCCGGTCCCAGCTTCCGCCAGGGCCCTCGCGAGGCCAAGAACTAGACCGTGAGTCCCCACTGAGCCCTGCTGCAGGCGGGGAACAGGCAGGGCGGTGAGGGGACCGATGTGCGGCAAGGGCCCTGAGGAGGCCAAGCACACGCCCGCCTCAGCCTCTGAGGAAGCCTCTCCGCACTCTGCTAGGTGCTGGGAGGTGCCCAGGACCATGGGGGCAGCTCCATCTCCCCACCCCTGGGGGACCCCGGAGCCCCGGCCCCAGCCCCAGCCTGCCAGACAGCAGTGTGGCCCACAGGCTCCTTCCCCAGCCACCACTGTGTGCCAGGAGCAGGGCAGCCTCCTGCGGTCCTGGGGCTCCGGGCACAGGGGCTGTGTGGTCTGGGGCTCCGGGTGCAGGGGGCTGTGTGGTCTGGGGTTCCGGGAGCAGGGGGCTGTGTGGTCTGGGGTTCCGGGAGCAGGGGCTGGTCTGGGGCTCCGGGTGCAGGGGGCTGGTCTGGGGCTCCGGGCACAGGGGCTGTGTGGTCTGGGGCTCCGGGCGCAGGGGCTGTGTGGTCTGGGGCTCCGGGTGCAGGGGGCTGTGTGGTCTGGGGTTCCGGGAGCAGGGGCTGGTCTGGGGCTCCGGGTGCAGGGGGCTGGTCTGGGGCTCCGGGTGCAGGGGCTGTGTGGTCTGGGGCTCCGGGTGCAGGGGGCTGGTCTGGGGTTCCGGGTGCAGGGAGCTGGCTGGTCTGGGGACGGGAGTGGACTCCGGTGGCAAAGGGCCTGCCTGCAAGGTGGAGGGTTGGACAAGTGTGCGGTTTTCCTTCATTTTCCTTTTGTCTTGACGAAGAGCCAGCGTTTTCTTGCTGCCGGGACAGACGCTGCCTTCATGACTCACGTGGCGGGGTCCTCGGCCTCCAGTTGGCCCATCTCACTTCTGTCCCCATCCTTGGTGTGTGGGGGGCGGGGACCCTCCCTCCTCCCCAACCCTGGAGGGCGGGGTGTTCCGCAGCTCCCTTCCCCAGCTCCCTCCAAGCCTGCTTGGCCAGGCTCCATGGCAACTGAGGCTGTACATCCAGGAATTCTCCCCCCACCCCTAGAGGGGCGGGCCAGCTCCATCCCTCCATCACCTCCCGCGGGGCGCTGGGATTGAGGGGCTGCCAGGCTCCTGGAGCTAGGGTGGGGGCTGAGGAGGGGCGGCAGCCAGCCCCAGGCCTGATGTAATTACTGCTAACAATGTCTCCCTGGGGGTCTGGCTAAGGAGGGGGCCTGTGGGACGGGGAAGGACAGGCCCGGAGTCATTGTGGGGCCCCAGGGGTCCGTTTTCTAAGCCTTGACAAACAGCTCTGACAACGGAGCGCTTGAGCCTGGGCACTGGCCTCGAAGGGCCGGGAGAGGAGGTAGAGGCTGGGGCTCCGTTGCCCACTCCACCCCAGGGGTACCCTTGAGACTGTCAGCTCTGGCGGTGAGCCCTGTCCTGGCTGCACTTGAGGCAAACAGTGAGGCCGCGGCCTGTCCTCCTGCCTCAGCCTGGGGAAGGCTGGGCCGGGCCGAAGATGGAGGCCAAGTCCTTGGGACAGGAGGAGACCCACACCTGAGATTAGTGGAAACCCACCCAGAAGCTGCCATGCAGGTGTGGCTCTGGGCATCAGGATCTGTCGTGAGAGCCCCCGTGAGTGCCCAGTGCAGAATGGCTGGCAGCCGGCCCTGACGGGGAGCAGAGGGGCTGGACACGGCACCCTTCACGGGATGACACCCAGCTGTTTGCCCTGTGACCAGGGGGTTGCTTCTCTGACAGAGGCCCTATGGCTCGTGTCTGACTCCTGTCCAGGTTCTGCCAGCCTGACCATCCATCGCTCTGGCACCAAGAGCCCACCCTTTTGTTCTTCCTGGCGTCCCAGGGAAAGCCCTGCCTGGGTGGGGCAGCTCCTGGCCCTTCAGATGGAAGACGCAGTCCAGTCAGCACCACCATAGAAAACAAGTTCAGAGATGTCTCACTTACTAATCTGGGCAGGGAGGGCGCCATGAGTCAGGGGATGCATCCTCCCTCCTGGCGTCACCCGAGGCAGGAATGAAGAGTCAGGCAGAGAGTGCGCGTGTGGCAGCTGGTGGTGTAGATATTAGGGACTAGTGTGAATTCTAGTTCACCGGCCAATGCCTGGATGGTCCAGAGCTGGGTCGGCTGGGCGGGAGAGCTGCCTCCAGGTTCCTGCCTCTGGCCCTGGCCTGGGGTCGACACTGGGTGTGGTGTGTGTCTCATGTCCAGGCAGTGGCCTTTGCTGTGCCGTCCTGTTACAGGAGCCAGGATGGTGGGGACGGGACCGGACCGGAGGGTTGGCGGGGCTGCCCCTGCAGCCGACAGCCCCATCCTGCAGCCACCAATGGCATGACCCAGGGCCCCCGGCACTGCCTGTGTGAGGGGCTGGCAGCTTTCCAACTGCAGCAAGTGGAGGCCCCTGCCAGCTTCGGGCCTGTGGGCAGGGGCTCAGTGGGGCAGGGGTGTGGCTGCCCCGCCCGGCACGCCTGCACCTGTCTCCTCAGTGTGACCAGTACCGCAAGGGGATCATCTCGGGCTCCGTCTGCCAGGACCTGTGTGAGCTGCATATGGTGGAGTGGAGGACCTGCCTCTCGGTGGCCCCGGGCCAGCAGGTATAGCCACTGGCAGGGCGGGTGGGCCTGGGGCTGATACTGCCCATGCAGGGGGAGGGGGACGTCTGCACCGAGGACCTCTGTGGCCCTGTCCAGGTGTACAGCGGGCTCTGGCGGGACAAGGATGTCACCATCAAGTGTGGCATTGAGGAGACCCTCGACTCCAAGGCCCGGTCGGATGCGGCCCCCCGGCGGGAGCTGGTACTGTTTGACAAGCCCACCCGGGGCACCTCCATCAAGGAATTCCGGGAGATGACCCTCAGCTTCCTCAAGGTCAGGCAGCTCTCCTAGGGGGCAGGGCAGGAGTCCACACCACGGTCATATGCCCAGCAGGCGGCCCTGGCACCAACATGCCCAGTGCAAAGGCACAGATGGGCCCAAGTGGACCCTGGGCAGATCTCCCATCCCCCAGCCCCTGGGCATGAGCCCTGCCAGGGAAGGAGCCTCTCCAGGGCTGGGGGCAAGGGTTGGGGGCGCCGGTGGGCTGGCAGCTGAGGTCGAGAGGAGGCTCCTGCAGTCAAGGGCCGTGGGTCCAGCAGGGCAGGTGCCCCGAATGGAGACCAGGGCTTGTGGAGAGGGGCCGCTTCCCAGGGCTTCAGCCAGTGCGTGCCCTCCGCCCTGTGCCGATTCTCATCCTCAGGGAAGCTCTGAGGCTGCTCTGCCCAGGTGCCCACCCCCGGGCTCCGCAGGCGCACCCAAGGCTGCCAGGAGGCGGGAGGTCTGTCTGGCAGCAGCCACACAGGCCAGCAGAGTGAGCTGACACATTGCTGGCTGCGTCCTCCACCCGTGTAGCTGTGGGCTGGGACCCCTAACCTGGCAGATGTGCTGGTCTGGCCGGCAGACCACCCCGCCAGGAGGACCAGGTAAAGGCCAGGTCGTGCTCCCAGACATCAAATCAACTGGCTTTTCCTTTCTTTTGGTCCCAAATGCCAGGCGAACCTGGGAGACCTGCCTTCCCTGCCGGCGCTGGTTGGCCAGGTCCTGCTCATGGCTGACTTCAACAAGGACAACCGGGTGTCCTTGGCGGAAGCCAAGTCCGTGTGGGCCCTGCTGCAGCGTAACGAGTTCCTGCTGCTGCTGTCCCTGCAGGAGAAGGAGCACGCCTCCAGACTGCTGGGCTACTGTGGGGACCTCTACCTCACCGAGGGCGTGCCGCATGGCGCCTGGCACGCGGCCGCCCTTCCACCCCTGTTGCGCCCACTGCTGCCGCCTGCCCTGCAGGGTGCTCTCCAGCAGTGGCTGGGGCCTGCGTGGCCTTGGCGGGCCAAGATCGCCATCGGCCTGCTGGAGTTCGTGGAGGAGCTCTTCCACGGCTCTTACGGGACTTTCTACATGTGTGAGACCACGCTGGCCAACGTGGGCTACACAGCCACCTACGACTTCAAGATGGCCGACCTGCAGCAGGTGGCACCCGAGGCCACCGTGCGCCGCTTCCTGCAGGGCCGCCGCTGCGAGCACAGCGCCGACTGCACCTACGGGCGCGACTGCAGGGCCCCGTGTGACAGGCTCATGAGGCAGTGCAAGGGCGACCTCATCCAGCCCAACCTGGCCAAGGTGTGCGCACTGCTACGGGGCTACCTGCTGCCTGGCGCGCCCGCCGACCTCCGCGAGGAGCTGGGCACACAGCTGCGCACCTGTACCACACTGAGCGGGCTGGCCAGCCAGGTGGAGGCCCATCACTCACTGGTGCTCAGCCACCTCAAGACTCTGCTCTGGAAGAAGATCTCCAACACCAAGTACTCTTGATGGGGCAGTGAGGGGCCTGGCCACCCTTCCTGGAGCTGGCCAGGCGCCAGGGTCCAGCCCTCCCTCAAGGGATCCTGTCAGAAGATGTGAAATGCAACTCTGTTGCAAAATCACTCCCCTACCGTCAGGGCTCTGGATTCCAACACCACAGACATGAGACCCCAGCTCAGAGCAAAGGCGGACATGGACATCCCGGCAGGAGAGTCCTCCAAGGGGGTTTGTTACTCTGAAGAACGTAATGTCAATAAACAGCTTTTATGTAATGCCCGGGGCTGAGCACCCTGAGCCCCCATCGATGCTGTGTGTGGGACCCTTCGCCCCGCTGTGGATCCACCCAGCCCAGGCACTCGGGCTGGGGTTGAGCCCCTGAATCCTGGCGAGGCAGCGCTCAGGTGTTAGTCCAAGCTGAGGTCTATTCCAGAGCTGCCTGCTCTTCAACCCACACACACCTCTGAAGCCGCCAGGGCAGTTCCCCAAACATAGCGGCTTCTGAAACGGTCAATGACCAGTACCCCCCAAACCTGGGCTGTGGCACAACAGACCAAGAAAAAGGTGTTCCAGTAAGAAAACAGATATATGCGGTATTTTAAAAACTGATTTTACAAAATCCAGCCATGAGATGTACAACTCATTCCCTAGGAAACAGCCCAGGAATGGCCGTCTTCTCCAGCCCCGTACGCTCTCCCCAGTAGCCCAGGGCACCCAGCAACCATCCCCTAGGAGAACAGGCGAGGACCCTGGTGGGAAGATCCCACCACAGCAACACCTTTCTTCAGGGCAGGCTCTGCTCCGCAATGTGTGAGTCAAGACAATCCATTCCATTCAAGACCAACTTACTCTCAAATTTTGCCAACACAGAAATATTATCCTTAAAGAAATGTGCATTTAAATCTTTTAATTCACTTCATCCTGTATTTTAAAATAAATGTTTTCCATATAGATTTTCCCCCTTGGGGGGGAAAAAATTCAGGATCTTAGGTTCCAGGCAGTTCAAAAACAGCCAAGCGGTTCTTTTTTTCCCACCAGAATACCACAATAGCAGAACTTAAGAATCGGGATATGAAAAGGGAGGCGTGGTCCTGGCAGTGGCCCCTGGCCGGCAGGAATACACAGCAACACCCAGGCAGGGGCAGCGGGTGCCCCCATGCCAGCCTGCCCATCCCTGTAATGACAGCAGGGCAGGAGCTGCAGCTGTGGCCCTGGGGGCAGGTGGGCTCTGAGGCTGCAAACACCCTGAGTGCCAGTGGTCCCAGAGGGGGTGAGGCCTCTATCTGTACCTTTATTCCAGCCAGCCTCCTGGCACAGGGCTGGGCCCACATCCTGGCCTCTGCATCTGAAAAACAAACAAGGACAGTGATGCAGACCAGGGTTCTTTAACCCGGATTCACCAAATGACCCTCAGGGAACCCAATTTATGAAATCCTGAAACTGTACTTTTTTTTTTTTTTGAGACAGAGTCCCACTCTTGTCCAGGCTGGAGTGCAGTGGTGCAATCTCGGCTCACTGCAACCTCTGCCTCCCGGGTTCAAGCGATTCTCCTGCCTCAGCCTCCCAAATAGCTGGGATTACAGGCTTGTGCCACCACACCTGGCTAATTTTTGTATTTTCAGTAGAGATGGGGTTTCAGGCAGTTGGCCAGGCTGGTCTCGAACTCCTGACCTCAGGTGATCCACACGCATTGGCCTCCCAGAGTGCTGGGATTACAGGCCTGAGCCACCGCGCCAGGCCTCCAGAAAGTGTATTTTGAAGTTGTCTTTCTTGATACTATCTCTTAGCAGGAGTCTGACACTGGCACTGCTGACATTTGGGCCACATCACTCTTCACTGTGGGGCGTCCCAGGCACTGCAGGACATGCAGCTGCGTCTTTGGCCTCTGTACCCCCATTGCTACCCATTTTGGGGAGAGGATTCTTGTTTCCAAAGTGACCCAGACACATCTCTGGGCAAGGCAGCTCCTGACCCCTACCCAGGGCCCTTCCTTTGTGCACAGGAGTTGCAGCCCCACCCCCGCCCCCCTGGGATGAATAATGCTGGACAAGGAACAGCCTGTTTATCCAGCTCCACTGTTCTTAGTCAAACTTGCCTAAGGCCTCCCAGACAGACCTACAGAATCGTTTCCAGAACGAGGCCTGGGAGTGAGACGCACACTCGTGGTAACCCCACAAGTGCCCGAGCTTCAGATACACACACAGCTCATTTATACATATCTACACCTCAGGGTTCCCAGCGATGTTGCTGCCCCTCCCTCATGGAGCCAACCAGGTAAGGTGGTTTCCAAAAGCGAAAACCCAAATGCTGCCTGGCTTTGGTTGCAAGTAATGTCAGGCCATAAACCATTCTCAGTGCCCACTGGTTCCCGAGCACTGAGTGTAGAAATCGCCACTTTCTCTTTGCCCCGAGGCCACAGGCACAGCAGAGCAACTGTCTGTGGTGCCAACAGGTCCAGGACAGCATCTGCAGGGCAGCCACTCACACGCACCCAGCAACCAGGGCAGGCAGGGAGGGAGGGCAAGCCTCCACCTCACCTCTTACCTGGATCAGGGCTGGTGCTGGTCGGCCTGGTCACTCTGGCCAGTGCTCACACTGGAAGTCCATCACAGCTCACACTGGAAGTCCATCACAGGCGAAGTCACCTCCTTCCTGTGTTGAATAACAAGAATGCTTGGCAAAGAATCAAGAACACAAGCGGCTGCCGTTACTGCTATTAACTGAGACGCCAGCAAACCCTTCCCCAGTCCTGTCCTGCGTGATCCTGACACGGTGTACGGCATGACCCAGCGTACACCAGACCTGACCGATCCTCACAGGTTCTTAAAACTCACTCATGAAGGCTGCTCCTGGTGAAGGCACCCTCCACTTTCCCACTATCCCTTCAGAGCCCTAGAGGCCAGCCTAGGCCAGCGCGAGGGTTAGAAAGCCCACTCACAGGGCCCACCCTCTCTCCCAGATACCAGCGAAGGAAAACAGATGCCTGTCCACAAAACAGGAATGTCAGACTATCAAACATTCAAACGTTCACGGGGCAGAACGCTGAGCGTAGACATAGCCTCTCTAATCTCTGCCACCTAATGACACAGATGTGACACGGCAGCCACAGCTGCAACGCCTCTAGGGGCAGTGTCCTGTTGAAGACGAAATAATCCGTTTTTATTCCCCTGGAGAGACAACTTCTAGCCTCAATGTAAACACAAGACCGACTGGTCCCTCCAGTCACTTAAGATGTTGCACAGCAGGGCTTAGTTACACTGGAGGATTGACCCTGTTCCAGCTCCAATGCACCAACTTACCCAACACCCCACGCACGTGTCATCTCCAGTGAGCAGACGTCCTAGAGAAAAAAGAAAACGCAATTTTGTATAAATCTTGCAAACACCACAGAGGAGCATCACATAAACACTGCATTTTTTGGGAGGCCGAGGCGGGCAGATCACTTGAGGTCAGGAGTTCAAAACCAGCCTGGCCAACACGGTGAAACCCGTCTGAAAAAAAAAAAAAAGTTAGCTGGCCTAGTGGCTGGCGCCTGTAATCCCAGCTACTCTGGAGGCTGAAGCAGGAAAATCGCTTGAACCCAGGAGGCAGAGGTGGTAGTGAGCTGAGATCGCGCCATTGCACTCCAGCCTGGGCGACTGAGAGAGACTCTGTCTCGAAAAAAAAAAAGACTGCGTTTTGCTGCATCTGGTCTCCAGGAAGGCGGACCAAAGAAGGTCCTGCCACCAAAAAGCTCACTGTCACAAGGGCCGTTCTAGAAAAATCCGACCCATGTTACTCTCTCCCCTTACTCTACGCTTAATTTGCGGGAGGGGGGAAGTTGGAGTTACAACACAGTGGCCACGAAACGCGGGCTGCTGATCCCCTGCAGGTATCAAGGGACCAGGACCACGAGGCGGAATGCCCACCAGACAACCGAGCAGTCCTCCTCCCGCCAGCACAGCCTCCCGCTGAGCAGCCACAGTGACAAGGAAACCACCTGACGCAGCATAAGAAATCAATTTTTCAAAGATGCCGACAAACATCTTCCCACAGCCTGAGCGACTCAGGGAAGCAGCAGCAGGAGCGGAAGGGTCGTGGGTGAACGGGGTGCCTTTCTCTAAGATCCGAATTCGCGCACTCAGCTCTCACCAGGCTTCCCGAAGCTTCCTGGCTGGAAACCGCGCAGGGCCGGCAGCGCCCTCTCCACCAAGAGACACAGCAGCGGCGCCTCCTCCGCGGCCCGGGCCCCCATCCCGCGGCTCGCGCGGCCAGGACGCCCCAGGTCAGAGCCTGCCCCCACCCCGCACCCGGAGGCCAGCAGCCCAGTCCCCTAGGCCGCGCAGCGCCAGCGAGAGCGAGGCTGCAGGGCGAGGCCGGCTAGGCGCTCGAGAACTGGCCGGGAGGAGAAGTCAAGCCGCCCACCCACCATGGCAGCCTCCGGCGCACGCAGAGAACGAGAAGGGAAGCGCCGCGCCTTTTATAGCGCGTACGGCGGCCCGCAAGAGTCAATCCGCCCCGCCCAAGCAGCGCCCCCCAGCGGTCCCCGGCCGTTCAGCTCCCCGCGCCCGCACGTGGGCGCTGCTCAGTGGCTGGCGGGCGGGCGTGTGGGTTCGCCACGCAGAGCAGCGGCAGCGCCGTGACCCGTGTCCTGCACCGCGACCGCCCCACGGGGCCAGCAGCCGGGGCCGCGCCGTTTCCGACCCGCCGGGTGCCGGGCACGCCACGGACACGCGCGGCTCCCCGTTTTCGCGGAGGATTCCCAGGCCGGGTCAGGAGGACGCTCCACGAGCCCGTGGGTCCCGGTGGTCCCAGCCATTGGGGCGGCTCCCGTGACTGTCGAGCAGCGCCCACCCCGGGCAGCATGGGGCTCCCGCGACGCGCTCCGTCCCTTCCCCACCAGGGGCCGCGGTGCTGAAGCTGGGCCTGTAGCTGATGCTGGCCCTGGCTCTTTTTCTGAACCTGATGCTGATATTTGGCCCTAACCATGCAAATGGTTTTGGAGCTGGTCCTGGCTAGAGGGCGGATGCTGGAGCTATAGTGGAGCCGGCACAGAAGTGACCAGAGCTGCCCCTGTCTCTGGGTGTGCTGCTGGAGCTGTTGCTAGAGCTGGCTCTGATCCTGGAACTAGCACCCGAGTTGTAGCCGGAGCTGGCTCTACCTTCTGAGCTGGTGCAGGAGTTGGCTGTAGCTCTGTAGCTAGTGAAAGCTCTAGCTGTGGAGAGGGGGCAAGAGACATCTCCTCCTTCAGAGATACTGAGTCCACTGCACCCGACCCAGCACTTGCTCCATGCTGGGGGGTAGATCTACCAAGCACTTACTGAAACCAGTATGCATAGCCCCGGAGCAGACCATGACCTGCTGAGACCCAGGAGAGGACCTGAGCCCCAGCACCTGAGAGAGGAGCTGCCCCATGACAGTAGGGTACTTAGAAGGTGGAGATGTCACATCCCCTGCCCTGGGTCACATGACAGAGGTCAGAGGGTAGGTAGATGGCACTTCTGTGCAGGTCAGCCCGGGCTAGGTGCGGTGGCTCACACCTGTAAGGCCAACACTTCGAGAGGCTGAGGCGGGCGGATCACCTGAGGTCAGGAGTTCACGACCATCCTGGCCAACATGGTGAAACCCGGTCTCTACTAAAAATACAAAAATTAGCCGGGCATAGTGGCGCACCCTTGTAATCCACGCTACTTGGGAGGCTGAGGTGGGAGAATGGCGTGAACCCGGGAGGCGGAGTTTGCAGTGAGCCGAGATCGAGCCTCTGCACTCCAGCCTGGGTGACAGAGCGAGACTCCGTCTCAAAAAAAAAAAAAAAAAAAAAATTCTGGAGAAGATGATGGTGGTGATGGTCGCACAACAGTGTAAATGTACTTAATGCCACTGGAGTGTGCACTTAAAAATGGTGAGGGCAGGCCGGACGCCATGGCTCACTAGGAAGCCGAGCAGCTGGGCCAGGCCTCTGAGAAGGAAACACCTGCCAGCCCCACTAGTGTCGCTAAGGGCTGCGGGGAGCCTGGTTCTCGAGGTAGCCACAAAACAGCATGCTACATCAGCCGGGTGTGGTGGCTCACGCCTATAATCCTAGCACTTTGGGAGGCCGAGGCGGGCAGATCACCTGAGGTCAGGAGTTCGAGACCAACCTGGCCAACTTAGTGACACCCCATCTCTACTAAAAGTGCAAAAATTAGCCGGGCGTGGTGGCGCAAGCCTGTAATCCCAGCTACTCGGGAGGTGGAGGCAGGAGAATCGCTTGAACCCGGGAGGCGGAGGTTGCAGTGAGCCGAGATTGCGCCACTGCACTCCAGCCTGGGTGACAGAGTGAGTAAGACTCCGTCTCAAAAAACAAACACACAAACAAACAAACAAAACAAAGGATAAACCTCAGAGTCTAATGAGACTAGTTCCCTGCTGGGGTGGGGAGCTGGAACAGGGTGGGGGGATGAAGTTAGACTTTTTTGAGTAAACGTTTTTGTATAGTTTTGACTTTGGAATCAAAGTAATTTGGTATGTTATACTGTTATACTCAAAAGTAAAATAAACAAATTCCAAACATGGGATATAGTTGCATTATAGATAAATGACAGCCACACTGAAGGGGAAAGGACTGCCCCCGGTAACTTCTGAGCACAGTAGTTTTTCTCTGTATTCTCAGGCTAACGGCAGAAGGAGCTGTAAACACATCCTAAGCTCTCATCGGCAGGCTCGTGGCTCACGGTGGTTTGGGTAAGCAATTCTGTTTTCTTTGTTGTTGTTTTTTTTGAGATGGGGATCTCGCTCTGTCGCCTAGGCTGGAGTACAGTCGTGCGATCTCAGCTCACCGCAACCTTCACCTCCCTGGTTCAAGCGATTCTTCTACCTCAGCCTCCTGAGAGCTGGGATTACAGGCACGCGCCACCACGCCCAGCTAATTTTTGTATTTTTAGTAGAGATGGGATTTCACCATGTTGGTCAGGCTGGTCTCGAACTGCTGACCTCGTGATCTCTCTGCCTCGGCCTCCCAAAATGCTGGGATTACATGCGTGAGCCACCGCGCCCGGCCTGGGTGAGCAATTCTGATACTACTTTCCATGTGCTCTAGAAGGGACCAAATGAGTAAATATATCAAGGATAATGGGTTTCTCTGTGTTGGAAAAGAGAATTATAAATATAGACATATAGAAAGGGGAGAGATCAAAGTGAACCCTGTGGTGTTGAATTGGAATTGGAAGTTTCTATGTGAACTCTGATTTTGGTAGCCAGATGGAGAGAGGGAGGGAAGGAAGGAGAGAGGGAGGAAGGAGGGATGGAGAGAGGGAGGAAGGAGGGAAGGGAGGGAGGGAGGGGAGGAAGGAGGGAGAGAGGGAGGGAGAAAGTGGAGGAGAAGGGAAGAAGGAGGGAGAGAGGGAGGCAGGGGAGGGGAAGAAGAGGGAGGGAGGGAGGGGAGGAAAGGAAGTCCAGGCTGGTCTTGAACTCCTGACATCAAGTGATCTGCCCACCTCGCCTCCCAAAGTGCTGAGATTCCAGGTGTGAGCCACTGTGCCCAGCCCTGAGTGGTCATCACTTTCTAAGAGCAAAGTGTCAGCCGAGAGGATGGGCACACAGGTTAGGCGAGGGGGCCAGCGGGCCGGGTGTGGGGGCTCACGCCTGGAATCCCAGCACCTTGGGAGTCTCGCTTGAGCCCAGGAGTTGCAGACCAGCCTGGGGAACAAAATGAGGCCCCACCTCTAGGAGAAATTTTAAAATTATCTGGGCTTGGTGGTGTGTGACTGTGGTCCCAGCTACTCAATGGGCTGAAGTGGGAGGATCTCTTGAGCCTAGGAGTTCAAGGCTGCAGTGAGCTGTGATTGCACCACTGCACTCCAGCATGGGCTACAGGGTGAGACCCTGCCTCAAAAAAAAGAGAGAGAGAGAGAGTTAAACAGGCACACAAATTGATCATTTATTAGGCCATGAAGAAAGTGTAAGTAAGCTTCTTAAGGTGGAAATATGCCAACCTTCTCTGACCACAGTACAAGAAAATTGGAATATTTTATCTTTTCTTTTCTTTTTTTTTTTTTTTTTTTTGAGACAATGCCTCCCTTTATCGCCCAGATTGGAGTGCAGTGGCACGATCTTAGCTCACTGCAACCTCTGCCTCCTGGGTTCAAGCAATTCTCCTGCCTCAGCCTCCCGAGTATTTGGGATTACAGCTACTCGTCACACCTGGCTAATTTTTGTGTTTTTAGTAGAGACGGGGTTCCACCATGTTGGCCAGGCTGGTCTCGAACTCCTGACCTCAGGTGATCCACCTGTCTCAGTCCCCAAAGTTCTGGGATTATAGGCATGAGCCACTGCACCCAGCCTGGAACATTTTAAACATATTTTTAAAAATACTCTCAGATGAAAAGAAAAATACAAACTGAAATTACAGAATTTCATTAATATAAATATAATAAAAACACTATGTAAAACAGGGATCATAGAAAAAATACCTTAAACCTTTATACCATTAAAAACAGGGCCAGGTGCGGTGGCTCACGCCTGTAATCCCAGCACTGTGGGAGGCCGAGGCGGGAGGATCACCTGAGGTCAGGAGTGCAAGGCCAACCTGGCCGACATGGTGAAACCCCGTCTCTACTAAAAATACAAAATTAGCCGGGCGTGGTGGTGGGCGCCTGTAATCCCAGCTACTCAGGAGGCTGAGGCAGGAGAATCGCTTGAACCCGGAAGATGGAGGTTGTGAGCTGAGATTGTGCCACTGCACTCCAGCCTGGGCGACAAAGCGAGACTCCATCTCAAAACAAAACAAAACAAAACAAAAACAAACAAGAAACAAAACAGAAGAATGAGGCTGGGCATGGGGGCTCACACCTGTAATCCCAGCACTTGGGAGGCCGAGGTGGGCAGATGACCTGAGGTCAGGAGTTCGAGACCTGCCTGGCCAACATAGTGAAAGCCCGTCTCTAGGAAAGCCCGTCTCTATTAAAAATGCAAAAATTAGCCGGGTGTGGTGGTGCATGCCTGTAATCTGAGCTACTCGGGAGGCTGAGGCAGGAGAATCACTTGAACCCAGGAGGCGAAAGTTGCAGTGAGCCGAGATTGTGCCACTGCACTCCAGCCTGGGCAACAGAGCGAGACTCCATCGCAAAAAGAAAAAAAGAAAGAAAGAAACACAGGAAGGATAAACCTCAGAGTCTAATGAAACTAGTTCCCTGCCGGGGCGGGGAGCTGGAACAGAGTTGGGGGATGAAGTTAGACTTTTTCTGAGTAAACGTTTTTGTATAGTTTTGACTTTGGAATCAAGGTAATTTGGTATATTATACTCAAAAGTAAAATAAACAAATTCCTAACAAGGGATACGGTTGTATTATAAATAAATGACAGCCACACTGAAGGGGAAAGGACTGTCCCCGGTAACTTCTGAACACAGTAGTTTTTCTCTGTATTCTCGGGCTAACGGCAGAAAGAGCTGTAAACACATCCTAAGCTCTAGTGGGCAGGCTCATGACTAACAGTGGTTTGGGTGAGCACTTCTGATACTACTTTCCATGTGCTCTAGAAGGGACCAAATGAGTAAATATATCAAGGATAATGGGTTTCTCTGTGTTGGAAAAGAGAATTATAAATATAGACATATAGAAAGGGGAGAGATCAAAGTGAACCCTGTGGCGTCGGATTGGAATTGGAAGTATCCATGTGAACTCTGATTTTGGTAGACAGATGGGGAGAGGCAGGGAGGGAAGGAGAGAGGGAGGAGGGAAGGAAGGAGGGAAGGGAGGGAGGGCAGGGAGGGAAGGAGAGAGGGAGGAGGGAAGGAAGGAGGGAAGGGAGGGAGGGCAGGGAGGGAAGGAGAGAGGGAGGAGGGAAGGAAGGAGGGAAGGGAGGGAGGGCAGGGAGGGAAGGAGAGAGGGAGGAGGGAAGGAAGGAGGGAAGGGAGGGAGGGCAGGGAGGGAAGGAGAGAGGGAGGAGGGAAGGAAGGAGGGAAGGGAGGGAGGGCAGGGAGGGAAGGAGAGAGGGAGGAGGGAAGGAAGGAGGGAAGGGAGGGAGGGCAGGGAGGGGAGGAAGGAGGGAGAGAGGGAGGGAGAAATGGGAGGGGAAGGGAAGAAGGAGAAAGAGAGAGGGAGGCAGGAGAGGGGAAGAAGAAGGAGGGAGGAGGAGGAGGAAGGAAAGTCCAGGCTCTGTCTGTTGAGAAGGTTTAGATACAATCGGACCCAGTAAAAGTAAAAGCACACCCAACACTCAGAGCTTGGTTTCTCCACACACCATTCTATATGAAAAGGAACCAGGACTCTGGTGAATTATTCAAAGCCTGTGTACAGAAAATGCAAGAGGAACTTGGAATGTTTTTTGTGCCAAAAAGCAAAAATGTGCCCAAGGAATCAGGGAATGTACCAACAACACTCTGAAGCCACTTTGAAGGCACTCCCATTGGGTAGAAATGATTGTCATAAATTGTAACCTATGGAAGAAAACAGGAACTGCTGAGTCCATGCTGATATAATTAAGTAACCAAATGGAGGGCAAGGAATGCAGGTTCCAATGGGCTCACTTGGTCCCCGCTTGTCACACGGATCTTCTTCCTGCAGACCTGTGTGGCCATCCAGAGTCATTTCTCTCTGCCTGAGGAACATCCCTGGCATTTATTTATTGTACTGAAGCTGTGCTAGAGATAAATTCCCTCAACTTCCATTTGTCGAAAAGTATGTTTATTTGACTGTCAGTTTTGAAGGATATTTGTCCTAGATAAAGAGCTCTGCGTTGATTTTTTTTTCATCAATTTAAAGATGGCCTATTGTCAACTCCTGGTTTCCATTTGCCATGAGAAGACAGCCATTGTGTCCCCCTGTTTATGCCCTGTATTAGTCCATTCTCACATTGCTATGAAGAACTACCTGAGACTGGGTAATTTATGAAGAAAAGAAGTTTACTTGACTCATGGTTCCACAGGCTTTACAGGAATCACAGCTGTGGAGGCCTCAGGAAACTTTCAATCATAGCTGAAGGTGAAGGGGAAGCAGGTACATCTTTACATGGCCAGCAGGAGAGAGAATGAAAGGGCAAGTGCTACACACTTTTAAACAACCAGATCTCCTGAGAACTCACTCACTGTCACAAGACCAGCAAGGGGAAATCTGCCTCCATGATCCAGTCACCTCCAACCAAGCCCTACCTCCAACATTGGGCATTACAATAATGCCACATGAGATTTGGGTGGGGACACAGAGCCAAACTATATCATGCCCTGTCTTTTTTGTTTGTTCTTAAAGAGAGACAAAGTCTCACTATGTTGCCCAAGCCGGTCTCAAACTCCTGACCTCAAGTGATCCTCCTGCCTCAGCCTCCCAAAGTGCTGGGATGACAGGATTACAGACGTGAGCCACCAAACCTGGATGTGCCCTGTCTTTTACCCACAGATCCCTTTAAATTTTCATCCAAATCATTGGTTGGCAGTGCTTTGACTATAATGTCCCCAGGTGTGATTTCTGTGAGGCTTTCTTTTTCATCCTGCCTGGGTTTCTCCGAGCCTCTGGGCTAAGTTGATGTTTCCATCAAGTTTGGGTTATTTTGGCCACTGTTTCTTCGTGTATTCTCACTCTCTTCTCTTTCTCAGGCTAGTTTACATTCTTTATCTTGCCCCACATGTCTTTGAGGTGCTATCAACCATTTTCTTCTCTGTTCCTCAGACTGGATAATTTACATTGATTTGTGCTCAAATTCATGGACATTACTTTTGCCATGGCCAACTCCTATTAGTCCTTCCAGTAAATTTTTCATTTATTGTACTTTTCAGCTCCATAATTTTTTCTTTTTATAGTTTCCATTTCTCTGTTGATTTCCTGATCTGATCTCCTACGTTCACTCCTTAATTCTTTCTTTCTCAATTTGTCCTTTAATGCTATCTTGTCACTATTTCTTTCCTTAGAGTATATCTTGCTTTTCCTTTAACTACTTATAATGGCTGTTTTAGACCTTTATCTTCTGAATTCAACTTTGGGTCTTCTCGGTGTCAGTTTTTAGTAACTTTTTTTTTCTTTTTTTTTTTTTTAACATAGGTCATATTTTTCTGTGTCTTTGGACGTCCAGTGACTTTTGGGCAGGATGTTGTTGACGACGGCAGCCCTGCATCTACTGTCACCCTCTAAACAGCACTGACTTTTGTTCTGGGATGAATTCTGCCCTCCCAAAATTCCTGCGTTGAAGCCCCAGATCCCATGGTCACTGTTTCAGGAGATGGGACTCTTAGGAGGCAATCGAGATTAAGTGAGGTCAAAGGGAGTGGCCCTAATTTAACAGGCTGATGTCCTTATTAGGAGAAAAAGAGGCACCCAGAGAGCGCTCCCTGCCAGGTGAGGACACAGCAAGGGGCTGCCTTCTGCGAAGGGGCAGGAAGCCCTCACCAGAAACTGCACTTTCCGGCACCTTAATCTTGGACTTCCACCCTCCAGAACGGTGAGGAAATACAGTTCTGTTGTTTAAGATGCCCAGTCTGGGGTATTTTGTCACGGGAGCCTGAGCTGACAGCGAGAGTGACAGCCCCTCCAGCAGGAAATCCAAGTCCAGGCTAAGCTCCTTGAACCCGTGGGCTTCGGCCAGGCACAGCTGCGCAAAGTCACGGCTGTTTCCCAGGAGCCCCTAACTTGTCAGAATGCAGCCTCTACATGTCCCTCCTGTGGGTCTTGGGGGCACGGTTCTGGATTTGAGGCACATCTGGGGTGCAGTCCTTGTTCCTAGCAGGGCCTTTCCGGTGTCCCGGCCGTGCTGGGGGCTGGCGAGGTCCCCCCACTCGGGCTGTTCCCCCAGAGCTCCCGGCACCACTCGACCTCAGGTATCATTTTCCGCCGCCCCAACGAGGCAGCCACCCTCGTAAGCTTGGGTTGTCTCACCTGCATATGTGGGGACCAGCTGATCCCCAGGGGCCTGGGCGCAGAACCTCCGGGCTGACACTGTCACTTTCCTTGCCCTTCCCGTGTCCCAGGCCAGGCGGGAGGAGAAAGCGATGCAGTCGGCTGGTGGCAGCCGAGGCCACGGGGTGACAGCCCACTGTGGAAGCGGACACTGAGCAGGGCTGGGCAGCTGGGGGTCCAGGGAGGCCGGAAGCGGGGCCCATCAGGTAGGGCCTTCAGCATGGGCCGTGAGCCTGGAGCCCTGGGCAGTGGGGAGCCATGGAGGATGCAGGCAGGAGGGGTGTGGCCTCCATGTGTTTGAGAGACCTGCTGAGACTCCACCAGGAGCCCTGTTTCTGTCTCTGGTCTATACCCTGGGGCAGCCTGACCACGACCCCAGCAGGGCGGGAGGGCAGGGGTTGCTGCCTTGCACGTGAGCTGCACTGTTTGTCCAGTAGCCGTGGAAAACACACCTCCTGTTGCCAGACCTGGGGCGGGCAAGTCCCCCCACACCTGTCACCCATCAGCCCTCCGGAAGGACACACCAGGCAGTGGCTTGACTTCACAGTTTATTCAGAGCAGGTGCAGGTGACCTGGTGGGCAGGGTGCCCAGGAGGGGCCGGGGTGGGCGGGCGCTCCGAACCTCGTGGTCTGAGGCAGGAACTCCATTAAATCAGCTCCTGCGACACAGAAGTGCAGGGGCTCAGGCCCGCGTGGTCTCCGGAGGCCCCACAGAACTCCATTAAATCAGCTCCTGCGACACAGAAGTGCAGGGGCTCAGGCCCGCGTGGTCTCCGGAGGCCCCATGGGGCTGCGATGAGGGCCACACGGCAGGGTCTTCTGTCCTCGCTGCCTGGTTTTGCGCAAAGCACCCGGCTCCCTGAGCGCCTTCTCAATCTGCAAAATGGGGTAACAGGCCCAGCCTCTAGGGCCAAGACAAAGCGAGGTGAGGGAGACACTGGGTTCTCGCAGTGCCCAACCTGGGAGCCCTGAGGCAGCGCCCGCAGGATCTGTGCCCTGCCCCCGATGGGACCTTCGGGGGCACAAGCAGCCGGCAGTCCTGCACGGAACACCGAAGAAAAGGCGCCATTTCTGCTCCCCTGCCCCACCCAGCTCTGCACCCCGTGACCCCAGCCTCCCAGGGTCCCTGCCTGGCAGCCTAGGGTCACCACCCTGGAGGCTCCAGCTCTTTCCAAACCAGGAGACAGACTCATCTCTGGAGCTGCCCACCAGGGGTGTTTGGTGTCCTGTTCACAGGAAGGGGTGAACAGGCCCCAGCCCAGGGCCGGGAGGCGGAGCCATGGGGGCTCCTGACAGGGCCAGGGACTGGGCCAGGGGCCCGGGAACTTCAGCACAGGCCAGGGTCGGGGGTCAGGCTCACCTCCTTCAGGAGCTCGGCACACCGCCCTGCAGGATAGGCCAGCATGAGGAGCTGCAGAGTCAGCCCACAGGGCCCAGCCCAGCCTCCACCCCAAGGCCCCTGGGCTCACCAGGCCGGGCCGCCAGGTAGAGACCAGTGTCTGCTGTCACCTCCTGAAACTTCCAGAACCCCAGCTGGTCCTTGTCCTCAAGGCTCCGAGCTGTGGGGCACAGGGGGGCTGGGCGGGCAGTCCCTGGGAGGGCAGCAGCTGGGCAGAGCCCCCCAGGGCCAAGCTTACTAAAGTACTTGAGGACGCGAAAGTTCCTGCCCCGCCACATCAGGGACACCCGCAGGATGGCGTAGCCCTCGTAGTCGGTGTCCAGCACGTGGATCTCTCTGTGGCCTTCAGGAGCCGGCCATGGTGTTGGGGGAGACGTCTGAGGGGGACGGACCTCGAAGGCCAGGGTCTGCAGGGTCTAACTCCATCCTGCCCCCACCCAGTCCCAGCACTTGAGTGGTTGGAGACACTACAGAAGCTTTTGAAGGATGATCCACTGTGTTGGTGGGAGAATGGGAAGGTCTGGGGCATGAAATGTGCAGGGAACAGCATGGGGAACAGTGCAGGGAACCCTGCAGGGAACAGCATGGGGAACGGTGCAGGGAACAGCATGGGGAACAGTGCAGGGAACAGCATGGGGAACAGTGCAGGGAATGCATGGGGAACGGCGCAGAGAAAAGTGCAGGGAACAGCATGGGGAATAGTGCAGGAAACAGCATGTGGAACAGTGCAGGGAGCAGTGCAGGGAACAGCATTGGGAACAGTGCAGGGAACAGCATGGGGAACAGTGCAGGGAACAGTGCAGGGAACGCATGGGGAATGGCGCAGAGAAAAGTGCAGGGAACAGCATGTGGAACAGTGCAGGGAGCAGTGCAGGGAACAACATGGGGAACAGCACAGGGAATAGTTCAGGGAACAGCATGGGGAACAGTGCAGGGAACAGCATGGGGAACAGTGCAGGGAACAGCATGGGGAACAGTGCAGGGAACAGCACAGAGAACGGTGCAGGGAACAGTGCAGGGAACAGCATGGGGAACAATAAGGCCTAGCTGTGTGCACAGCCGGGTTCCACCTGCCATCACAGGGCAACTGCACTTACCAGGAAAAGCGAATTTTCCCGTACTGTCTATTTCTGAGCCCACGATCTTCTCTATCTCACAGCTTCCTGAGCTGAAAGGCAGCAAAGTGCCCATCGGGAAAATGCTAGCCTGTGTCCCGCCTGCTGGGCTCCTTCCCGGAGTGGGGTTGTGTCTTTAGGAAGGGCACAGGCAGCACTGTGGAGTATCCCAGGGCCTGGAGCAGGATGAGGCGGGGAATGTGCCAGGTGGAGCCTTACCCTGGGGATTCTGTTCCCTCCAGCCAGCCACCTGTCCCACACCCCTTTTCCTTCCTTCTAAGTTCACAGGGCTTCATTAAAACACTATGCTTATATTTGGGATAAAATGCAGATCCAGGAGCCTGGGGGTCAAGGGCTCAGGCAGACAGGCACAGGGAGTGCTGGCCCACCAGCGGGACGGCACTCAGCCCAGACCCCACGCTGCAGCGGGTGCAGCAACCCACGCCCAGTCCCCGGCCATGCATGCCTCTTCCTCTCCAGCAGCCCCCAGGCCTCTTACCTGTTATATGCAACCTTCACGGTCAGGTTACTCCCGCTCAAGGTGAGGAACAAGCCCTCCACCCGCTTCTGGGCCGTCAGCACCAGGCTTTGATCGGAGGCCACACCGACTTCCCTCCAGAATCCTCCAATCTAGAGAGATACGGAGCCTGGCCAAGAGCTGAGCAGTGGGTCTGAGACCCCCAGGGGCATTCCACGAACCCCCAGGCAGGGGCCTGCTGGGCTCTGAGAGGTCAGCAGATGGCTGTGAGGCTCGGTGGCAAAGCAGCAAGACATCTGTGAGCCCACTGTCCCCAGGCATGTGTCCCTCCAAGCGGTGCCTTCAGGCCATCAGACAGCAATGCCCACAGGGCAGCCCCTCCCCACTGGGCCATCTAGAGCTGCCGAACAGTCCCTGGGGCTTCTGCGACATGTCGGGAGGAACCACAGGCCCTGCCTGACCTCGGAGGCAGGACCCAGGAGCAGGGGCCTGGAAAAGAAAGCCCGCAGGGTGTGGCAGAGTGAGAAACGCCAGAGAACAGGTGGCTCGGGAAGCGCAGCTCGCCAGCCTGCCAACCACGCCAGGGGATGGGCCTCCTGCCCTCAGCAACCCGCCCAGAGCCAGGACTTCTGCTGAGACTTTTAAAAACCCTACCATTTTTGGGAGGAAAGAATCTTCGTCTCCGGCATCTACCTTCTCTGGGCCTGCTAATGTGCCTCTGGCCCAGCAGCCGGCACAGACTCAGCGGAGAAGAAAATGCCGCTAACAGGAAGTGTCTAGCCGGGCACCAGCGTCCCCACGAGCTCCCCACACCGGGAGAGGCCTCCTTCCCTGAGCCTGAGGGGTTGGGGGTGTAGGAGGAGCCCCACCAACCAAGAAGGAGAAGCCACCTTCTGCCGGTCCAGCTCCTCCATGGCTGCTGCCACCTGCGCCCGGAGCACCACGAGGGCACCCAGGATGGTGCACGGCAGCCTGGCCTCCGTGGCGGGGTCCGGGCTCCGGGTTCCCCCGCTGCACAGCCTGGGCCAATTCTATACGGACAGTGCAGGCTTGTGCGCCCACCCGGGAATGTCATCAGGACAGCTTGGCTGCTGGCTGCTCAGAGACGTGGGTTTCTGCACAAGCGCCATCCGGCCCTGGTGACACCCACGCCCACCGCAGGGGTTAGCCTGGCCTAGACAGCAGCCTGCCCAGCCACCCTCCTGGCGTGTGGACAGCGGTGGACGCTGCTGGGGCCGTCTCGGAGCCTGAGAGGAAGAGGAGCTCCATCCACACCACCTGGGGCTCGGTGACCCCCACCCCACATGACACTTGTTTTTTTGGGCTCATTCTGGCCTGCGCTGCGAGGGCTGTGGGCACTGATGGGCAACGGACCAGAGCCTCCAGCACTTTCCTGTGCCACCCCACGCCTGGCCCTTTGAAATGTGTGCCAGACGCAGTGGGCAGTCAGAGCTCCGGAGGCCGGAGGCACAGCGCCAGCGGCCAGAGTGACAGTGACAGTGGGGAGGGCCTCTGCTGCACCAGGCGTCACCACCCGGGGGCAGTGTGGAGCCCAGCCCTGGAGCCTGATCACCCAGGCTTGCAGCCAGCCCGGCCTCTTCCTGGCTGTGCAGCCTTGGATAAGTTACCCAACCCTTCTGTGCCTCGGTTTCTTGATTTTTTTTTTTTTTTTGAGACAGAGTCTTGCTCCATCGCCCGGGCTGGAGTGCAGTGGCACAATCTCAGCTCACTGCAGCCTCTGCCTCCTGGGTTCAAGCGATTCTCCTGCCTCAGCCTCCTGAGTAGCTGGGACTACAGGTGTGCGCCACCACGCCCGGTTAAGTCTTGTATTTTTAGTAGAGACGGGGTTTTGCCATGTTGGCCAGGCTGGTCTCAAACTCCTGGCCTCAAGTGATCCACCTGCCTCGGCCTCCCAAAGTGCTGTGATTACAGGCGTGAGCCACCGCGCCAGGCCAGTTTCCTGATCTTTGAAACGAGGAGTACGTGGGGTAGCTACCTATGTCTGTGGGTCTGCTGTGGAGCGCTCAGGCTGGCTGGCAGTCCCCTGGCCACAACGGTGACCCATTTCCAGGGGTGTAAACCAGGTGCCCACGATCATATCAGTGGTGAGGGGCAAAACCCAAGTGGTTTTTGCCTCCTGCAGCTCCCCCAGCTCCCCGCCCCCCGCACCAGGGCCTGTGTGCCCAGCACAGCCCCAGTGGCCGGGCCGTCTTCACAGGGTGCCCAGTTCCCCACAGCACTGCAGACCCATAGGGACTGGGCCAGGATGCTCCATTCTTCCTGTGGGTGCAGCCCCCCCACAGGCCAAGAGTGGCTGCTGCCTCCTGCCCCTCCCCAGGGCCCCTCACACCTGTCCCCTGCCTCTTCACCCAGGGCCCCTCACCCCTGTCCCCTGCCCCCTCACCCAGGGCCCTTCACCCCTGCCCCCTGCCCCTTCCCAGGGCCCCTCACCCCTGCCCCCTGCCCCTCCCCAGGGCCTCTCACCCCTGCCTCCTGCCCTCTCACCCCTGCGTCCTGCTCCCTCGGCCAGGGCCTTCTCACACTTGCCTCCCTGCCTCAGTCTCCCCAGCAGTGCTGGGGTCAGTCAGGGGCCCGCTTTGCCCTCCCCCAGGGCACGTCCAAAGAGGTGAGGGCCATGAGGCTGCAGCATCTGTTTATTGAATAGAAAGAGACGAACCACAAGGCATCCCACAGGCGGGGGTGGAGGATGGAGAGACTCCAGGTGGTGCCCGAGGGCTGTGGGTCTCGACTCCAGGGGCAAAGGCGCCTGCTGCTTTGGCTCCACCTGCGTAGAAAATGCACGCCTACTCCATCACCCACTCCCGCGACAAACGCCCTTCCTGCTCCCCACAAGCTGGGCATCACTCTTCCAAAGCCACCACTGACAGGCCAGGGAGAGCTCATTCTGCTCCCAAAACTCCTGCAAACCTGGAAACACACACCAGCTACCACTGCTGCCCCACAGGCCCCAGGCGAGAGGCTGCCCCAGAGGCCATCCCTGGCTCCAGCACTTCCCCACCTTCCCCGGCGCGGGAGGACCCAGCGCCATGCCCCAGTCCCTGGCTGAGTGGCAGTGAGCCACGGCCTCTGCCTGGTCCTCGGTGAAGGGGGCTGCGTGGCAAGAAAAGCCCCGGAATGTCCATGAAGCCACCACAGAACCCACAGCCTCCACGGTCACCCGTGGTGGCCCAGGCGGGGCACTCTACCCCGAAAGCTGCTTCTTCAAGATCATGGGGGGATGGGGCTACATGTTCTGCCCACAGAACCTTCTGGACAAGGGCGATTTGGTGTTGCCCCCCATGTTTCCCAACCCAGCGGGGGTGTGCAGGGAGACGTAGGTGCAGACTTGTGCAAAGCTGAACAGCCCCAGTATCCCCAGGCAGGACGGCGAGTCTCCAGGAAGAGGACCCTGGGAGTGGAGGCGAAGCTCCTGGAGAGGAGCAGAGATGCAGGAAACGCAGCGGCAGCACGGCAGAAACGCAGGAGAAACAGCCCTGCCTCAGAGCCCCCCACCTCCTCCCGCCATGCCAGGAAGGGCCAGTGTCCCTCCAGACGCCGGTGACTGTCACGTCAGACACGTGACGTGTGGCTGTGCCCAAATTCTGGCGGTGAGCCCCGGCGAGGGACCCAGCGGTCTCCCGGCGTCTGGTTTGGGGGGGGATCTCCGCAAGACCCCGCCCGCACGTGGCTCCTGTGAGGGGCCCTGCGCGCGAAGGCTGTGGTCTGCCCTCCTGGGCCCTGGGGGAGAAGACAAGGCTCCCACAATTCCAAGGCAGGACCCTGCCCTGGGGAGGGAGCCGGGGGCTGTGTGGATACAGCGGGGACACAGAGCTGTGGATTGAATCGTGTCCCCAAAACTTCAGGCCCACCTGGAACCTCCGAACGTGGCCTTATTTGGAAACGGTCTTTGCAGATACCATTAGTTTAGAATCTGGAGATTAGATCATCCTGCATTTACAGCGGGCCCTGAATCCAAGGACAGGCATCCTCCTAAGAGAGCCGTGGGGCGCTCGCTTCGGCAGCACAGACACTAGGGGGAAGTTTGGACACAGACGCACAGAAGGAAGGTGGCTGTGGGAGGACGGAGGCGGAGACAGGGCTGATGCTTCCACAGGCCAAGAAATGCCCAGGACAGCGGCAGCCGTGGGAGCTGGGGGGGGGGCGGTGTGGGAGGGAGTCTCCTTCAGAGCTTCCAGAGGAACCAGCCCTGTGGACATCTTGATTTTGGACTTCTGGCCTCCAGAACTGGGAGAGATAAACGTCTGCTGGTTTTGTTTGTTTGTTTTGAGATGGAGTTTCTCTCTTGTCACCCAGGCTGGACTGTAATGGTGCAATCTCGGCTCACCGCAACCTCCGCCTCCTGGGTTCAGGCGATTCTCCTGCCTCAGCCTCACAAGTAGCTGAGATTACAGGTATGCACCACCACGCCCAGCTAAGTTTTGTATTTTTAGTAGAGACAGGGTTTCTCCATGTTGGTCAGGCTGGTCTCGAACTCCCAACCTCAGGTGATCCACCTGCCTCGGCCTCCCAAAGTGCTGGGATGATAGGCATGAGCCACTGCACCCGGCCAAACTTCTGCTGTTTTAAGTCGCCCCATTTGTGGTACTCTGTGATGGGTACCTTAGGAAATCAAGGGAGGCTTCCTGGGAGAGGTGATGTCTAAGCTGAGGCCTGAAGCATGGGGTCGCCAGGCAGAACAGCGGGGCAGGCATGGGGCAGACACAACCAGATGTCAAGCTGCGATAGGGAGGGGAGAGGCAACCAGGGCAGCCCCTGCAGGGCCTGGAGAACCCACCTGGGAAGGGCGGGGGCGGGGCTCCGGAGGTGTCAGGGCGCCTCCTTGCTCTCAGGGTTGCATGCATCTGTGGGGAGGAAGACATCCGTGAGATGCTGACGGCCAGGACTGCCCTCGCTTCCCGCAGCCCCCAACCCCTGGGTGCCAAGGGCCACTGGACAGCTCCACCATCCCCAGAGAGTGGAGCCCAGAGCCTCCCTCCCAGCGCTGCCCAAAGCCTCTCCCATAGTCTGTTCTGGGGGAGGTGGGGTAGGGGCTGCAGGGGCTGCCAGCCCACCCCTGGAAGAGAAGACCACCTGCTGCCCGCACACTGCCTGTGCTGTGAGGGGAAGGAAGGGTGGGCTCATGGGAAGGGAGGGCGAGGCTGGGGGGCATGGGGTGGGCGGGGCTTGCCAGGGTACCTGACTGGGGCAGCATGACCATCATGTCCTCGGGGAGCCCCAGGGTCGGGTAGAAGTCCTGGAAGGCCTTCAGAGCCTGGGGACTCACATCCTGGGTCCGGCCTGGGCAGAGCAGAGGTCACTGTGAACTCAGCAGCTCACGGGAGTGCAGCACGGGGTCTCCTGGCGTCACTCCACCTGCCTGAGGGCTGACAGCAAGGCCGCCACCCTGGGTTGGGCAGGTTGTGCGCGGCATAAAGCTCCGGCCTGGCTGAAGGAAACTTGGGGCCCCCTTCCCCAATTCACACCAAGATGTCTGGGAGATTGGGGTGGTCTGGCTGTCCTCCTGGGCCCCACTACCCCTTGAGCATCTTTCCCTGCAGCCCGGAAGCCTCCAGCCTCACTCCGTCGGCTCCAACCGGGGAGTCCCCAGGAGTTAAAGAACCTGAGCCCCAGCCGGCGTGGTGGCTCACGCCTGGAATCCCAGCACTTTGGGAGGCCGAGGCGGACGGATCACGAGGTCAGGAGATCGAGACCATCCTGGCTAACGCGGTGAAACCCCGTCTCTACTAAAAATACAAAAAATTATTTATATTTTTACAAATACAAATACGGGCGTAGTGATGGGCGCCCGTAGTCCCAGCTTATAGGGGGGCTGAGGCAGGAGAATTGCTTGAACTGGGGAGTCGGAGGTTGCAGTGAGCCGAGATCGCGCCACTGCACTCCAGCCTGGGCGACAGAGTGAGACTCCACATTAAAAAAAAAAAAAAAAAGAACCTCAGCCCCAGCCCCAGAACTCAGGCAGCGAGGCCAGGCAGGGAAGGACGGGGCACCACGCTCAGGAGGCCAGAGAGGAGCATGCGCCGCAGGACCCTCCCCCAAGCCAACCTCCTCCACATCCAAAGCACCGCGGGCCCAGCTCCCACCCCACCCGGTCCTGGCCAGGCCAGGAGTGTGTGAGAAGGTCACAGCAGGAGAGGGCATGGGGCAGCACCAGAAGGGGCGGGCCCGGGGATGAGGAGGCGGAGCCTAAACTCGGCCTAAAAGGCGGGGGGCGGAGGGGTGAGGGCGGGGCCTGTGAGGAGGTGCGGGGCGGCAGGCGGGCAGGGCGGGGGTAGGCAGAATGGGGGGGCGGGGCCTGTGGGAAGTTGGGGAGGGGCCAGTGCGGGGAGGTGGGACAGGCACTCACTGTAGAGCTGCACCATGGTGCTGAGGGCCCCCTCCAGCTCCTTGTAGATGTAAAGGACGGCGAAGGAGCTGTAGTCTGTGTCCACGATGCGCACGTCCAGGTAGCCCAAGGCTGCGGAGAGGCAGGCGGCCGATCAGGCTGGAGAAGTGGATGGGCCCGGGCACCGACCCCACCCATGCCTGCCCCTGCTGCTGGGCTGTGAGCCTGTTCCCCGAGGACAGAGGAGGGGCGGGGAGGGCGGGCAGGGGGCTGGAGACTGGGATGGACAGCTTGGGCCCGGGTGGAAAGTCAGCCCCACGTCACCCCCAGAGAAGCGGCATCCAGCACCCCTGAAGGCAGATGAGGCAGGACCTACCCGGGACTCTGAAGTGTCCCTCGGAGCCCACCTTCAGGTACTCGGCATCCACCTGGTTACAGCCGTCCGCCCTGGGGGTGCACAGCCGGCTCACTCATGGCACCCAGCTACCTCGGCTCCCCAGCCCAGCCCAGGCAGCCCAGCCCAAGTAACTCACTCCGGGAACTCCATGTGGACGTGGAGGCCGCCCTCCTCTGTGGGCCTGATGGCCCTGGTGGACATGGACAGGTGGTCCTTCTTGCCCAGGAAGACCCTGCAGTCAGATGCCATGGAGACCACGTACCAGAGGCCTGAGAACTGCCGGAGGCTTAGTCACCCGCAGGCCAGGACAGCCAGCAGCAGGGCCCTCCTTGCCCAGGGACCCAGGGGACAACTCAGAAGTCACACAGCAAGGGGTCTCGGAGTGGCCATCTCTTGGGTGTGAGCTGAGCCCAGGTGGACAGGAACTCATCTCGGGCAGGTCACAGTGCAGCTGTGAGCCTCAGTTCCCAGCTGTGAAGTGGGTGCAGTAATGATCCATTCACAGGTCGGTTTAGGATTAAGTGCAGAGTGGGTCTATAGCACGTGCCTGGCCGGGCACAGAGCAAGCGCCCCAGGAAAGGCAGTTGTCACAATTATCACGTTGTCTCTGGCAGGGGCCCAGCTCCCACCCACCACAGGACAGCAGAGGCCCCTGGTACCTTTTCAGCATTGAAGTCAGGCTGCAGCAGAACCTCAGCCTGAGCCGTGGGCGCCCAGAGCAGGGCCAGGATTGCGCCGAGCAGGAACGACATCATCCCCTCCCCTGCCCTCCAGCCCCTGGTGCTGAGTCCCCAAGCCCCAGGGGGCCAGCTTTATAGCCCAGGCCACCACCTGGGTGCACCTGCTCCTGGGCGGAGCAGATGGAAGCGGAAGGTACTTCGGCTCTGAGACTCCGGCCCCCTTGTCCATTGTTTGGCACAATCACTCGGATGTCCCCCAGCCTGGGGGGCCATTTCCTGGAGGGCTCCAGACAGCCAGGCTCTGGCCTGATGCACCCGGGCTGAGGATTTGTCCCCTAGGCCTGCCAGACATGTCACCAATCACGGGGCCACTGCCAAGCCACAGCAGAGACTTGTCCTGCCTTGCTTGGACTCGCACCCAAGCCCCTCTGTCCACACTCTGTCTGGCTGGGCTGGGCCAGGGCCTTTGGGGTGCAGCTGCAGACAGCTGCGCTGGGGTTGGTCTGGCTAGGCCCCCTCTCCTGGGATCTGGCCACCCAGAAAGCCCCCTTCTCTCACCCCCAACATGGGGGGTAGGGTCACACTGGCAGAGTGTCCAGGGCAGAGCTTGTGCCCCCACACTGTGAGAGAGGCCTGGGCACCCCTCACTCCAGACCCCCACCACCCCCGATGCAGCCCCCAGCTGGGCTCCCAGCAAGCAGGCCAGGGACCGGACGGGACCGGACAGGGCTGGGCTGGCCCTGGGGAGGATTACGGCATTGGATACCACCTTATCACTGGTTGTATAAGCGTGCAGGGGGCAATGACGCCAGGAAGGCGCCGCGGTCTGGCAGAGGCAGGAACCTCCCAAGTGACCTCTCTGTGTCCCCACAGAGCACCCAGGGACACTGGGCAAGGAGCAGCAGGTAGCCTCAGAGCACGCCCAGACCCCTCTGGTCAGGGGCGGGAGTCCTGCCAGGGAGGCCAGCACCGCCAGTCCTCTGGAGTGAGAGTGAGGCAGGAGAAGAGGGCCTGGACGCAGGGAGCCCAAGGGCGTCCTAGAACCAAATCAACTGGAAACACCAACGATGACGGGAATGTGAGTGGCTTTGTACCTTCACTCCATCCTCTCCGTTTACGTAAGGCTCATACCGAGTACATGACTTCGTTTTGTTTGTTTGTTTGTTTGTTTGTTTTTTGAGATGGAGTTTTGCTCTTGTTGCCCAGGCTGGAGTGCAGTGGTGCACTCCTTGGTTCTCTGCAGCCTCTGCCTCCCGGGTTTAAGCGATTTTCCTGCCTCAGCCTCCTGACTATCTGGGATTACAGGCACCCGCCACCACACCCAGCTAATTTTGTATTTTTAGTAGAGACGGGGTTTCTCCGTGTTCATCAGGCTGGTCTTGAACTCCCGACCTCAGGTGATCCACCCACCCCAGCCTCCCAAAGTACTGGGATTACAGGCGTGACAGTATGCTCAGCCGAGAAAATGACTTTGACTTCATCCTCTTCGTTTACGTAGGGCATACACCAAGTAACCAATGGTAAACCGCTAGAGGATATTGAAACACCAGAAAATTCTGTAACCGGGGCCCTTGAGCTGCTTGCTCAGCCCGCTCCCACCCTGTAAGGAGTGCTTTCATTTTCAATAAATTTCTGCTTTTGTTGCTTCATTCTTTCCTTGCTTTGTTTGTGTGTTTTGTCCAATTCTTTGTTCAAAATGCCAAGAACCTGGACACCCTCCACTGGTAACGTGATGGGGGGACAGGGTCAGAGAAAGACCCTTGGCCCCCAGCATCGGGGAAGGGAAGGAGCCGAGGGCTTCTGCTTATGGCCTCCACTGGTCTTCAGGAGGTTCCAGTTCCCAGCCACGCCCCTGACAAGTTCACCTAAGCCAGCAGTTAGATACAGCAGGAAAACTGTGGGCAGCAAGCCACCCAGATGCCGAAGCAAGAGACCGAGGGCACGAGCTGTTCCAGTTTAATAAAATATATAAAATAATAAGAGTTATACTAGATCTAGATCATAGACATGATTATATATGAATATTATTAATCATTAGCTTGTAGCAATTACTCTTTATTCCAATATGATAATAATCCTTGCTGTACGATTATAACCTAGGAAAAACCAGGCCATACAGAGATAGGAGCTGAGGGGACATAGTGAGAAGTGACCAGAAGACAAGAGTGCGAGCCTTCTGTTATGCCAGGACAGGGCCACCAGAGGGCTCCTTGGTCTAGCGGTGACGCCAGCGTCTGGGAAGATGCCTGTTGCCAAGCGGACCGTGATCTAGCGGTAGCATCAGTGTCAAGGAAAAACACCTGCTACTTAGCAGACCCGGAAAGGGAGTCTCCCTTTCCCTGGGGGAGCTTAGAGAGGACTCTACTCCTCCACCTCCTGTGGAGGGCCTGACATCAGTCAGCCCTGCCCACAGTTATCCAGAGGCCTAACCGTCTCCCTGTGATGCTGTGCTTCAGTGGTCACGCTCGTAGTCCGCCTTCATGTTCCATCCTGTACACCTGGCTCTGCCTTCTGGATAGCAGTAGTCAATTAGTGAAAATACTAAAAGTCTCTGATATGCAGAAATAATGATGTAAGTTGTCTCTCTTTCTCTCTCTCCACCTTGGCTGCCAGGCAGGGAAGGGCCCCCCATCCGGTGGACACGTGACTCACGTCACCTTAACTATCATTGGAGATGACTCACACTCTTTACCCTGTCCCTTTTGCTTTGTATCCAATAAATATCAGCACAGCCAGACATTCGGGGCCACTACCGGTCTCCACGTCTTGGTGGTAGTGGTCCCCAGGCCCAGCTGTCTTTTCTTTTATGTCTTTTTCTTGTGTTCTTATTTCTATGCTCTCTCATCTCAGCACACAGGGAGAAACTCACCAACCCTGTGGGGCTGGTCCCTACAGAAGCCATCTACAAAACGCATACACCTGAGACGAGACTGAAATCCAGCATCCATGAGGAACTCCCAAGACCGAGTAATAAGAAAACAAGCCACTCCATTAAAAATAAAAAGAGGCCAGGTGTGGCATCTCACGCCTGTGATCCTCGCATTTTGGGAGGCCGAGGCGGGTGGATCACCTGAGGTCAGGAGTTCGAGACCAGCCTGGCCAACATGGTGAAACCCTATCTCTTCTCAAAATACAAAAATTAGCTGGGCATGGTGGCGGGCGCCTGGAGTCCCAGCTACTCAGGAGGCTGAGGCAGGAGAATCGCTTGAACCCGAAGTGAGGTGGGTGGGGGGAGGTTGCAGTGAGCGAAGATCGCGCCGTTGCACTCCAACCTAGGTGAAAGAGCAAAATTCCGTCTCAAAATATATATATAAACAAATAAAAATAAAAAGGCAAGAGATCTGAAAAGATACTCCACCAAAGAAAACATCCGGATGGGAGATGAGAACACGCTCAGCATCAGTCCATGGGAAGGTGCAACCTGGAAGCTTTTTGCGACCCCTCTGTGCACCTCGCAGACCACGGAAGGCGTTCCACAGAAACAGGCTCAATCCCTAGAGCCTGTGAGGGCCGGGAGTCAGCAGAGCTATCACCCTCTGCGGGAAGAACAAGACGGGACCACACTGCAAAACTTCCTGGCAGACTCTCATGCAGTGAAACATTCCACCAACCTACGTACTTATGGAGGTCTCCACCCGGGAGAAATGAAAACTATGTTTACAGCGAACTTGAGCACTTCTGCATGAGCAGCACGTGATGGACACTCAGGGGTAAAAGGAACGAAGGTGGCTGAATCCCAGGTGCACCCTGCAGAGGGACAGAAGCCAGGTGGAAAAGGCTGCGATCTGCGACTCCTTTTATAAGACGTTCTAGGACAGGTGAGCCCACAGGGCAGGGGGCTTCCCAGTGGCTCTGACGGCTGAGGTGCGGGCAGTGACTGACCGCAAGGGACCTTGAGGAAGCTTTGTGGGCACCAGAGCTGCTCTGTCGCACTTGCAGTGGTTCCATGAACATTTGCATTTGTCTAAACTCACACAACTGTGCCCTCAAAGGGGCGAATGCAGCTGTGCATATATCATACCTCAACTTTTATTTATTTGTGGTTTTTCTTCGTTTTCTTTTCTTCTTTTCTTTTTTTTTTTTTTTTTTTTTTGAGATGGAGTCTCGCTCTGTCGCCCAGGGTGGAGTGCTGTGGCGCAATCTCAGCTCACTGCAAGCTCCACCTCCTGGGTTCACGCCATTCTCCCACCTCAGCCTCCGGAGTAGCTGGGACCACAGGCGTCCACCACCATGCTCGGATAATTCTTTGTATTTTTAGTAGACACAGGGTTTCACCGTGTTAGCCAGGATGGTCTCGATCTCCTGACCTTGTGATCCACCTGCCTCGGCCTCCCAGAGTGCTGGGATTACAGGCGTGAGCCACCGTACCTGGCCTTGTTTTGTTTTTTAAGACGGGTTCTCACTCTGTCACTCAGGCTGGAGTGCAGTGGTGCAATCTCAGCTCACTGCAATCTCCACCTCCTGGGTTCAAGCGATTCTCCTGCCTCAGCCTCCCATGTAGCTGGGATAACAGTAGCCACCATGCCCGTCTAATTTTTTTTGCATGTTTAGTACAGACAGGATTTCACCATGTTGGTCAGGCTGGTCTCAAACTCCTGACCTCAGGTGATCTGCCCGCCTTGGCCTCCCAAAGTGCTGGGATTACAGGCGTGAGCCACTGCGCCTTGCCTTTTTTTCGTTTTTGACATAGTGAACTGGGGTCCTTTCTCAGAGCTCAGTCCCCTCCCACCCCAACCCCCATGCACTGCCCCCCCCGCCACCCCGCCACCCCCCCATGCACTGGCCCTCCCGCCACTCCGCCACCCCCCCATGCACTGGCCCTCCCGCCACCCCGCCACCCCCCCATGCACTGACCCCCCCGCCACCCTGCCACCCCCCCATGCACTGCCCCCCCCGCCACCCCGCCCCCCCATGCACTGCCCCCCCGCCACCCCGCCACCCCTCCATGCACTGCCCCCCGCCACCCCCCCAAGCACTGGCCCTCCCGCCACCCTGCCACCCCCCCATGCACTGCCCCCCCCGCCACCCCACCCCCCCCATGCACTGCCCCCCCCACCACCCCGCCACCCCTCCATGCACTGCCCCCCGCCACCCCCCCATGCACTGGCACCCCCGCCACCCCGCCACCCCCGCCATGCACTGCCCCCCCCGCCACCCCTTCCCCTTGAGCTCTTGCTGGGCTCCTGGCTCCTGCCCTGAGAGCTGCTCCAGTCCCCACCTGCTTGTTCTCCAGCCTCCGCTAATCCTCTGAGCTCAGATATTCTTCCAATAAATTCCCAATGGCTTCGGTCAGCCAGGGCTGCCACTCATCTGTCTCCCCAACGCCAGGCCTCGCCCCCACCCCGAGTGGCCCAGGCCCCTGCCACTGCAGCCTGCCTCTAATAGCACTTCCTAACCCAAGACCTCTGCCCTCAGAGGAGGAGGAAAAACCTTCCTCTCTCTCTTTGCCCTGCTGAGGGGGTCTGCCCTGCAGGATAACACCAGGGGGCCCCGAGCCCCCTCCCCTTCCCTGGGCAGCCTCATCACTCACGCAGCCTCATCTGCATGGCTCCCCTCCGCGTGCTGGTGGCGTCCCTCCATTCTTCCACCAGGGGGCGTCTGCTCTGCTCTGCTCTCTGAGCCCCGGGCTCCCCGCACCCCGCCTGCCCGCACCCCGCCTGCCTCTGGGTACATCGTTTCTTTCGGTTGGAGCTACCCCTCAGCGTCCCTCCTGAAAGTGTGTCAGCGCTGAGCCAGGATTGGAAAAAGAGATCGTCAACGTTTTATTCTGGTGATAATCCTCAAAATAAAATCATTACGAAGTCATGAATTCTCCCTGAATCATCATCTATAAACTTTTTTATCTTTATTTATTTTTTAAATTTTTCTGGAGACAGAGTCTCACTCTGTCACCCAGGCTGGAGTGCAGTGGTGCGATCTCGGCTCACTGCAACCTCCGCCTCCCGGGTTCAAGGGATTCTCCTGCCTCAGCCTCCCGAGTAGCTGGGATTACAGGCGCGTGCCACCACGCCTGGCTAATTTTTGTATTTTTAGTAGAGACGGGGTTTCACCATGTTGCCCAGGCTGGTCTCGAACTCCTGACCTTAAGTGATCCGCCTGCCTCGGCCTCCCAAAGTGCTGAGATGACAGGTGTGAGTCACCGTGCTCAGCTTATTTCTTTACTTTCTTAATAAACTTGCTTTCACTTTGTGGACTTGCCCCAACTTCTTTCTTGCACAAGGTCCAAGAACCCCTCTCCTAGCGTCTGGATCAGGACCCCAAGAATGAGAGAATGGGAAGGCGCAGGGCGTCCGACAGGACTTTCCGGGAGCATGTTTGCCTGACTCCAGGTGGGCCCTGTCGGAAGCTGGGTCAAAATGAAAGGCAGCTGCCAGTTACTATCCACGTCCTGGCCACGGGGGCCATTGCTCCGGGCTTGCTGTGGGCTTCCTGCTGGCTGCTGGAATCAGAGCTCTGTCCTGGTAGGGTCTGCTCATTGTCCATTTGCATATTCCCGTCTCCCACCATCCAGAAAACAATGTAACAGGAAGGGCACAGTGGCTGACGCCTGTAATCCCAGCACTTTGGGACGCCAAGGTGGGCAGATCACCTGAGGTCAGGAGGTCGAGACCAGCCTGACCAACATGGAGAAACCTCGTCTCTACTAAAAAGATACAAAAAAATTAGCCAGGCGAGGTGGCTCACGCCTGTAATCCCAGCACTTTGGGATCAGGAGTTCGAGACCAGCCTGACCAACATGGTGAAACCTCGTCTCTACTAAAAACATATAAAAAAAATTAGCTGGACATAGTAGTGGGTGCCTGTAATCCCAGCTACTGGGGAGGCTGAGGCACGAGAATCACTTGAACCCGGGCGGCGGAGGTTGCAGTGAGCCAAGATAGTGCCAACTGCACTCTCCAGCCTGGGTGACAGAGCGAGACTCTGTGTCAAAAAAAAAGAAAAAAGAAAAAAAAAAAAAAGAAAACAGTGTAGCAGGCAAAGGTTTGATTTCCACACCAAAGCCTAACTCTGAGAGCGTGGTTTTCTTCCAGATTCTCTCTAAATACTAATTTCAGGGAAGACAGGCCCATTCCCAGCCTCCTGGAAATCCTTCTCAACGCAGATCTTGAGTCTGTGGTCCCTCCCATGGTCCTCCCCACCAGCACTCTGCTGTAGCTCTCAGGCTGCTCTGCCACCTCCCCTCCCCATCTACCTGCTCAAGGACTGGCCCGTTTGCTGTCTTGGGTGGAAGGGACAGTCCTGAACTCTCTTCTTCAAAGTGACAGTTTAATTCTCCACCCCTTAAATCTTGGCGGGAGGGGCACCTTGTGACTGCTTTTGTAACTGAACACACATTCAGCTGCTCAAAAGCCAAAACTCAAGAGACGGGAGTTGGTGGGAAGAAAGCAATTTATTCAGACAGCCAGCAAACCAAGAAGATGGTGGACTAGAGTCCTAATGTGCCATCTCAGGTGGGTACAAATTTCAGGCTCTTTTTATGTTAAGGGCAGAGAAAGATAAGGTGGTTAGGATCAAGAAGTGGTCTACAGTCAGGTGCGGTGGCTCACGCCTGTAATCCCAACACTCCCACTTCGGGAGGCCGAGGCGAGCAGATCATCTGAGGTCGGGAGTTCGAGACCAGCCTGACCGACATGGAGAAACACCGTCTCTACTAAAAATACAAAATTAGCCGGGCATAGTGGCGCATGCCTGTATTCCCAGCTACTCTGGAGGCTGAGGCAGGAGTATCACTTGAACACAGGCAGAGGTTGCAGTGAGCTGAGATGGTGCCATTGCACTCCAGCCTGGGTGACAGAGCAAGACTCCGTCTCAAAAAGAGGTGACCTACATCTGGGTGGGGTGGCTCAAACCTGTAATCCCAGCACTTTGGGAGGCCAGGGCAGGTGGACCACTTGAGCTCACAAGTTCGAGACCAGCCTGGGCAACATGGTAAAACCCTGTCTCTACAAAAAATACAAAAATTAGCCTAGCATGGTGGTGTGCACCTGTAGTCCCAGCTACTCAGAAGGCTGAGGTTGGAGGATGACTTGAGCCCAGGAGGTGGAGGTTGCAGTGAGCCAAGATGGCACCACTGCACTCCAGCCTGGGTGATAGACCTTGTCAAAAAAAAAAAAAAAAAAGAAGTGACCTATGAGCACAGACATCTGGGCACCAGCAAGTCTGAGGAGGTTGGGAACCTCTTTGTCCTTAGTCAGGTCGCAATGCTTTTACACATATTTAATAAAATATTGTTAGTTGTTTATATACTTTCAACCTCAGAGTTAGTTTTTAAAACTACATGATTACTGTTTTTCCATATTATCTCAGTGCTCCGAAATTATCCTAGCCTACGTGCAGGATGGGTAAAGGCCCCTTGAAAACAAACGGAGTGAGTTATGTTAGTTCTACTGTTTTACTGTTATACTTTGGCCAATTGAATACAGTGGAAGGGATGCTGTGCCAGTTTGGGGAGTGGCCTGGAAACTGCTGGAAACTGCTAAACTGGCCTGGAGACTGCTACTTCCTGTGTCTTCGAAGTCCACTGGCACATGAGAAGTACAACTGCTCAGAGGCAGCCATGTTGAAAGGAAGCCCAAGCAGCCACGTGAACACCCTGGTTTACAGGCCAGCAGATCCCCCAGCAACAGCCATCATTAGCTGCCAGCTACTTCCTGCAACAATGTGATCCTAGATTCAGCAAAACAAAACAAATCCTGTTGCTGGTTTCTCCTGCTCAGGCCTGGAGGCATCCAGACCTCACCAGAACAGACACACAATATAGTGGAACTGATGTGTAGATGCAGTCAACACACAAGAACAACCATCACCCGGGGAGTCAACCCTGACCCCAGGGCGGGGGAGACCAGAAACTCTCTCCCATGTCCTCTCTCCCCTCGGCCTCAGGAGGGACCCATGTGGGCACTGGCATCCAGGATGAAGACTACACTTCCCAGCATCCCTTGCAGCAAGCAGTGGCCATGTGACCAGGCTGTGGCCAATGGGGAGGCGAGGCCTGTGCACAGCGGCTGCCTTTAGAGGAAGGAAGTTTTGTGCCCTGTTGTCCCCTTCTCCTCTCCCTGCTGGCTGGCAGGAGACAGGATGGACTCTCAGGGGGAAGCTACACCCTAAGGAAGTCAGAACAGCAAGATGGAAGGAGGCTAAGACCCTAAAAACTGCATAGAGAAGAATCTCCCGACTGCCTTGGACTTTCATGTGAAAGGAATGAACCTCTGTCTTAGTTAAGCCACCGTGATTCAGGGTCCTTGTCACATTCACCGAGGCTGTAAACTAATTGGTAGAAAGAACAGGAGCGGGAGGGGAGATGGAGTCAGAGAGGCAGGCAGAGGTCAGATCACATCAGGCCTGCAGGTCAAGATGGAGGAAGAAACAGGCCACATAGGACTCAAGGACCACACCTGCTCCCAGGTGAAGGGATTTTGCCGTGGGTGCCCCTCCCTGTCTGCTGGAGAAAGCTAATTTGACCCATTTCCCTTTAGGACTTTGCAAGATGCACGTCACAGTCACAGGTACTTGTCTCCTAACAGTCCTTTCAGGGGAACTGCCCCACCCCTAATTAACCCAGCCTCAGGTATTCCTTTATAGCAATGCAGGTGGACTGACACATATCTTTAGTGTCATGAGACTGTGACAAGAGCAGGAAAGAATCCTCGTGTGCATCCCTCTGAGCGTTGGGAGCTGTTGTTGTAGCAGCTGCTGTTACTCATCCTGACTGATACACAGACACCGCCAGTAGCCCTCTCTCCTGGAAACGCCATGTAAGTTAGGTGAGGCATGACCCAGGAAAGCTCTCAAGCTGACTTCCCTCCTACCCTCAGGGCTGCGGAGCAGGTCCCTCATTATCTAAGATCAGTTGGACACCTGTACGCCTGCCATGGCCTGGAGCAAGTGCCAGGCACTGTGGATGATGAATATGAGAACAGCATCAACCCTGACCTCCTGCAGGTGACTGGCCAGACCGTGGGATTCCTCCACAACCAACTCTGCACACACAGCTGACTCATGTCGAGCAGGAAGCAGAGCTTGGGATCACCTGACCCGCTCCCCTCACCTGGGAGCAGCTTATATAGAAGCGCCTGTAGTTCACACAGGGCTGATGGTTCCAGCTTCCAAGACACCCCGAGGCCTCCTTGGCTGCTTGGTAATCAGACCAGGTACGTGCAAAGAGGCATGGCTCTTTATTTTCACTTAATTGAGAAAACCACATCAGCAAAGAGAGCATCCAAGCTCAGTGGCCCTTTCTCCCCACAACAGTGACCATTAACCTTTTAAAAGATGCTTTATGGGTTATTTGCCAAACCTCCTTCTTCATGCCGAGGTGTGATGAGGCTCATAAATAGGCCAGACTTGGGAGGGGACAAATGCGAGCAATGCCACCAATGAGAGGCCCAGGTGGAGCCGGTCTCGGGGCTGCCCAGCCATGTGTGCACCAAACATGGATGTGTCAGTGGCCGTGCCAGGAGTCAAGCTCTTGGCCAGGGGCCTCTGGGTGGCCAAGGCCAAGTCTTGTTCAAAAGGTGAGTTCAACTGAGCCAACCATGGCAGAAATACATAAGGGAGACCCCATGCCTCCTCTGGGTAAAATCCCCTGCTAATCCCACCTGGCTCAGAGGAGGAGCCACGTCCTCACAGCAGCCTGCAGTCCCCGCCTGACTCAGCCTCCTCTCGGCTCTGATTCTCCGTGCCCCTCTACCCCTCTCTGTCTCCTCTCCCACCCCAGAAAGGGGATCCTGCAGGTTCATCCTGGTGGATTCAAACCCATCTTTGCCACACGGATAGTCATCAGAATGAATGGGCATAATCTATAAAGAGTCCTCTTGAAAAAGAAAAAGGCAGGCCAGGTGCAGTGGCTCACATCTGTAATCCCAGCAGTTTGGGAAGCTGAGGCAGGCAGGTCACCTGAGGTCAGGAGTTCCAGACCAGCCTGGCCAACATGGTGAAACTCCACCTCTACTAAAAATACAAAAATTGGCTGGGCATGGTGGCTCACGCCTGTAATCCCAGCTACTCTGGAGGCTGAGGCAGGAGAATCGCTTGAACCCGGAAGGCAGAGGCCACAGTGAGCGAAGATTGTGCCATTGCTCTCCAGCCTGGATGACAGAATGAGACTCCGTCTCAAATAATAATAATAAAAGAAAAAGGTGCCGGGTGCTGTGGCTCACGCCTGTAATCCCAGCACTTTGGGTGGCCGAGGTGGGCGGATCACGATGTCAGGAGATCAAGACCATCCTGGCTAACATGGTGAAACCCCGTCTCTACTAAAAATACAAAATAATAATAATAATAATAATAATTAGCCGGGCGTGGTAGCAGGCGCCTGTAGTCCCAGCTACTCTGGAGGCTGAGGCAGGAGAATGGCGTGAACCCGGGAGACGGAGCTTGCAGTGAGCCGAGATCGTGCCACTGCACTCCAGCCTGGGCGACAGAGCAAGACTCCGTCTCAAAAAAAAAAAAATGAAAAAATAAAAAGGCAAAAATTCAGACAACTAAACGGAAACTGGGCAAAAGAGTTGAACCAGCCCTGGCTGGGCACAGTGACTCACACCTGTAATCCCAGCACTTTGGGAGGCCGAGGCGGGCGGATCATGAGGTTAAGAGTTCGAGGCCAGCCTGGCCAATATGGTGAAACCCTCTCTCTACTAAAAATACAAAAAATTAGCTGGGCGTGGTGGTGCATGCCTGTAGTCCCAGCTACTCAGGAGGCTGAGGAAGAAAAATTGCTTGAACCCAGGAGGTGGAGGTTGCAGTGAGCCAAGATTGTGCCACTGCACTCCAGCCTAGGTGACAGAGTCAGACTCCATCTCAAAAAAAAAAAAAAAAAAAAAAAGAGTTGAACCAGCCCTTCACAGAAAAGGAAATGTGAAGGAAAGGGCAATAAAAACATGAAGAGGGTCTCAGCTAACAGGATGAGGATCACGTGTCACCCACCAGATGGCAAAAATCCCACAGCCCAATCAATGCAAGGATTGGGAAGAATGGAGAGCAACAGGAACCCTCAGCCACTGCTAAGAATGATGTGAAATTGTTTTTGGTATCCCTGCATATGAAAGGGTGTGTTTTGTGGGTTATGAGGAAAATTACATTTCTTACCTGGGATGAAATTGTAAAAACTGAAAGCTACTGACCAGGAGAAATGTGCACCTGTGTACAAAAGAAAGGCCCAAGAGCGTTCCCAGCAGCACAGTCCTCAGGGCCCCAGCCTGGCTGAACTCTCGTCCACAGGAAGATGAAGACATTTCCCATGCTCCCCTCAGACGGCGGGAGATCGTGCAGCAATGAAAAAGACTCATGTCAGTGTGGGTGGGTCTCAGGAAGAGAATGGAGACGGGAGATCACGCAGCAATGAAAATGAACCATGTCAATGTGGGTGGGTCTCAGGGAGAGAATGGAGGACAAAAATAGACATCAAGCAGATGCTCAGACCCAACGCAGCGTAGGAGCAGCCACCCAGGAGAATTCCTTCATATCAAAGTTCAAAACTACAGCCAAGGCAACAGAGCCCTATCTCAAAAAGACAACAGAAAGTTGAAACAGAAACTAGAACGAGTCTGGGGGTTGTGGAGCTGGAGACCCGGGGAGGAGTCAGTGCTGCTGTTGTAGTTTGCGGGTCGTGGAGCGGGAGACCCAGGGTGGAGCTGGTGCTGCTGTTGTAGTTTGACGGTCATGGAGCTGGAGACCTAGGGAGGGTCCATTTGAACAGCAGCACCAGCTCCTCCCTGGGCCTCAGGCTCCACGACCTTCAGACTTTAAAAGCGGTAATACCGGCTTCTCCCTGGGTTTCCAGCTATATAACCCTCAGACATGAAGCGCAACAGCACCGGCTCCTCCCCACCTCCAGTTCCATGACCCTCAAACTACAACAGCAGCACCAGCCTCTCCCCAGGTCTCCAGATCCACGACCCTCAAAACAGAACGGCATCACCGCCTCCTCCCTGGGTCTCCAGCTCCCAAACCCTCAAACTTCAGCTGAAGCACCGGATCCTCCCCAAAGTTAAACAGCAGCACGGGCTCCTCCCCCAGAGCTCCAGATCCACAACCCTCTGACTTAAATGGGGGTAGCACTGGCTCCTCCCTAGGTCTTCAGCTCCATGACCCTCAACATGCAACAGCAGCACCAGCTCCTCTGCACAACTCGAGCCACATGACCCTCAGACTTGAACAACAGTAGCACCAGCTTCCCACCAAATCTCCAGCTCCACGACCCTCAGCCTTAAACAACAGCAGCACCAGCTCCTTCCTGGGTCTTGAGCTCCACGACCCTCAAGCTAGAACAACACCGCTCCTCCCTGGTCTCCAGCTCCATGATCCTCACACTAGAACAGAAGAACCGGCTCCTCCCCGAGTCTCCAGCTCCACGGGCCTCAAACTAGAACAGCAACAATGGCTCCTCCCTGGGTCTCCAGCTCCATGACCCTCAGAATTAAACAACAGAAGCACCAGCTCCTCACGGGTCTCCAGCTCCACGACCCTCACACTAGAACAGCAGCACTGGCTCGGCCCCAGTTCTCCAGTTCCATAACCTCAAATTTAAACAATAGCAACACTGGCTCCTCCTAAGTCTTCAGCTCCACGACCCTCAAACTAAAACAACAACGCTTCTGCCTAGGTCTCCACTCCACGACCCTCAAGCTAGAACAACACCGCTCCTCCCTAGTCTCCAGCTCCATGATCCTTAAACTAGAACATCACCACCAGCTTCTCCCCTGGTCTCCAGCTCCATAACCCTCAAACTAGACCAACACTGGCACCACCCCGATTCTCCAGCTCCACGAACCTCAAACTAGAAGAACACCAGCTCCTCCTCAAATCTCCAGCTCCATGACCCTCAAACTAGAAAAACACCATCTCCTCCCCAGGCCTCCAGCTCTGCAATCCTCAAACTAGAACAACACCATCTCCTCCCCAGGTCTCTAGCTCTGTGAACCTCAAACTAGAACAACACCACCAGCTCCTCCCAGGTCTCCAGCTCCCCAACCCTCAAACTGGATCAACACCAGCTCCTCCTCAGTCTCCAGCTCCCCGACCCTCAAACTGGATCAACACCGGCTCCTCCTCAGTCTCCAGCTCCCCGACCCTCAAACTGGATCAACACCAGCTCCTCCTCAGTCTCCAGGTCCGTGACCCTCAAACTGGATCAACACCGGCTCCTCCTCGGGTCTCCAGCTCCCCGACCCTCAAACTGGATCAACACCAGCTCCTCCTCAGTCTCCAGCTCCCCGACCCTCAAACTGGATCAACACCGGCTCCTCCTCGGGTCTCCAGCTCCCCAACCCTCAAACTGGATCAACACTGGCTCCTTCCCAGGCCTCCAGCTCCATGACCCTCAAACTAGAACAACAACGCCATCTCCTCCCCATCTCTCCTACTTGCACGTCCATTTATAGGCTCTCTGCAAGAAGAAAAATATGGCTCTTTTTGCCCAACCCTGCAGGCAGTCAGACCTTATGTTTGTCTTCTCTTGTTCCCTAAACATTGCTGTTATTCTGTTCTTTTTCAAGGTGCACTGATTTCATATTGTTCAAACTTACATGTTTTACAATCAATTTGTACAGTTAACACAATTATCACAGTGGTCCTGAGGTGACTTACATCCTCAGTTTACAAAGATAACAGGAGTAAGTGACTAAAGTAAAGACAGGCATAAGAAATTGTAAAAGTATTATTTGGGAACTGACAAATGTCCATGAAATCTTCACAATTTGTGTTCTTCTGCTGCGGCTCCAGCTGGTCCCTCCATTTGGGGTCCCTGACTTCCTGCAACATGCTGGCATGCACCTGTAGTCCCAGCTACTCAGGAGGCTGAGGCAGAGAATTGTTTGAACCTGGGAGGTAGAGGTTGCAGTGAGCCAAGATCGCTGCCACTACACTCCAGCCTGGGCCACAGAGCAAGACTCCGTATCAAAAAAAAAAAAAGAAAGAACTGGAGGCTGACACAGGCCAAAGAAGCAGCTCAGGCTGAAATTGAACAGTACCACCTGCAGAGGGAGAAAGAGTTGAAAGCCAAGGAAGCTGCGGCACTGGAATCCATGGCACTGGCAGCACCGAAGTGGAGAAGGAGACCCAGGAGAAGATGACCATCCTCCAGACCTACTTTCCTCACAACAGGGATGAAGTCTGGGATAACCTCTTGGCTTTTGTCTGTGACATTCAGCCAGAAATCCATGAAAACTACCGCATAAATGGGTAGAAGAAGAGAAGCACCTGTTCTTCGGATAGGCATTTTAGATGCCCTCATGAAATATGAAGTTTTAGCATAGCTCTAGTTATAGTCTTATGAAATTATGAAGGGGACCTGCCCCTCCACACCTGCGGATATTTCTCGCCAGGTGGAGACAAGAGACTGAGAAAAGAAATAAGACACAAAGACAAAGTATAAGGGAAGAAAAGTGGGCCCAGGGGACCAGCACTCAGCAAGTGAGGAACTGCACCGGCGCTGGTCTCTGAGTTCCTCAGTATTTATTGATCACTAGCTCTACTATCTCGGTGAGAGGGATGTGGCAGGACTATAGGGTAATGGTGGGGAGAGGGTCAGCAGGAAAACATGAGCAAAGGAATCTGTGTCATAAATAAGTTTAAGGAACGGTGCTGTGCCTGGATGTGCACGTAGGCCAGGTTTATGTTTGACTTTACACAAACATCTCAGTGCAGTAAAGAGCAGTATTGCCGCCAGCATGTCTTACCTCCAGCCATGGGGCGGTTTTCTCCTATCTCAGTAAACAGAATGTATGATTGGGTTTTACACCAAGACATTCCATTCCCAGGGACGAGCAGGAGACAGATGCCTTCCTCTTATCTCAACTGCAAAGAGGCCTCCCTCTTTCACTAATCCTCCTCAGTACAAACCCTTTATGGGTGTCGGGCTGGGGGACGGTAAGGTCTTTCCCTTCCCATGAGGCCATATCTCAGGCCGTCTCAGTGGGGGGAAACCTGGACAATACCCAGGCTTTCTTGGGCAGAGGTCCCTGTGACTTTCTGCAGTGCACTGTGTCCCTGGTTAATGGAGAATGCAGGATGGCGATGACTTTTACCAAGCATACTGCCTGCAAACACATTGTTAACAAAGCACATCCTGTATAGCCCTAAATCCCTCAAGCCTTGAGTCAACACAGCACATGTTTCTGTGAGTACAGGGTTGGGGCTAAGGTTACAGATTAACAGCATGTCAAAGCAGAAGAATTTTTCTTAATACAGATCAAAATGGAGTTTCTTATGTCTTCCTTTTTCTACATAGACACAGTAACAGTCTGACCTCTCTTTCCCCCACATTTCCCCCTTTTCTTTTTGACAAAACCGCCATCATCATCATGGCCCATTCTCGATGGTCGCTGTCTCTTCGGAGCTGTTGGGTACACCTGCAGACTGACAACAGACAGAAGAGGCACACAAGCATTAACATGAAATTTACGATAGCGGAACTTCCGAGGGTTTTAACCCAAGTGACAGGGTTAAGACTTGCGAGGCCGGCTGGGCACGGTGGCTCACGCCTGTAATCCCAGCACTTTGGGAGGCCGAGGTGGGTGGATCACGAGGTCAGGAGATTGAGACCATCCTGGCTAACAGAGTGAAACCCCGTCTCTACTAAAAAAATAACAAAAAAATTAGCCGGGCGTGGTAGCGGGCGCCTGTAGTCCCAGCTACTCAGGAGGCTGAGGCAGGAGAATGGCATGAACCTGGGAGGTGGAGCTTGCAGTGAGCCAAGATAGTGCCACTGCACTCCAGCCTGGGCAACAAAGTGAGACTCCATCTAAAAAAAAGAGAGAGAGAGAGACTTGTGAGGCCATCGGCAACTCCCGCAATTGCCTCAGTTCCTGGTACCAAATATAAATGGGCTTTTGATGCTTCAAAAATTTGTTCTTTTAATATCACCATTCTATTCATCTGGCGAGTCAATGGTGCTCAATTGCGGTGTCTCTGTCTCCACGGAGGCGCTTTTCTTTGCATCTCCGATGGGTTCATTGTAGAACTTTAAATGTCTAGTGGGTATCCAAACAGGAAGCTGATTTTCTCCTGGTGAAACACAAGCAAAACCTCTCCCCCACGTTACCACCTTCCCTATTTCCCATGTCTTATTTTTGTCGTCTTTCCACCAAATCAGTTTTCCTTCATGTAGGCTGTTCTTTTTACCAGTAAGATGTTGTTCTGCAGAGGTAGTAGTCTGATTTCTATAAAGGTTTAAAAAATTTAAAGTATAGAGTGCTAGGTTAAGTTGCATCTGAAGAGTGGTATACTCCTTACTGTCTCCCTCTTTTCTTTGTTTAACCAATTGAGTTTTCGGTGTTCTATTAGTTTTTTCAACTATGGCCTGTCATTGGGAATTATAGGGAATTCCTGTCGTACATGTAATTTTCCACTGATTTAAGAATTTTTGGAAAGCTTTTCTACAGTATTCTGCTCCATTGTCAGTTTTAATTTTTTCTGGAACTCCCATGACAGCAAAACAAGAAAAATAAATGTCTTTTAACAGGGCAAGTACTTTCTCCTGTCTGTCAGGTTGCCCATATGAAATGTGAATAAGTATCAACTGTTATATGGACACATGTTCCAAATGAAGGTACATGTGTGGCATCCATTGGCCATAACACATTAGGACACAGACCTCTGGGATCAACTCCTGCCTCCTGAGTGGGCAGGTGTAGGGCTTGACACTGGGTGCAATGTTGTGCAATATTTTTTGCCTGTTTCCATGTGATATTAAATTTATTTTTTAATCCTGCCACATTTACATGAGTCAAAGCATGAAGTTCGTGTGCTTCTACGAATGCAGATGATACTAGCAAGTCAGCTTGTTCATTTGCTTTAGTTAAAGGCCCTGGTAAATTAGTGTGTGCTCAAATATGAGTAATATAAAATGGGAGATTTCTTCTTCTCACAGTTTGTTGTAATAAATTGAACAGCTGGTTTAACTGATCATCCATGCTATATTTGATTAGGGCTGTCTCAATATCCCTTGTAGCCTGTACTACATATGCAGAATCTGATACAATATTAATAGGCTGATTAAAATCTTGTAACACTGTAATGACAGCAACCAACTCTGCTCTTTGAGCCGAATGATATTGAGTTTCAAGGCCTCCTTCTTTTGGCCCAGCGTAAGCTGCTTTTCCATTGCTGGAACCATCAGTAAACAGAGTCAGAGCATTTTCTAAAGGTTTATGTCTGGTAATTTTAGGTAAAATCCGAGTAGTCAGTTTTAAAAACTGGAAGATGTTTGTTTTTGGGTAATGATTATCAATAATTCCCACAAAATCAGCAAGACCAGTCTGCCATGCACTAGAATTGATAAAGGCTTGTCTAACCTGTTCCTTGTTTAAAGGAACAATGATTTGTCTGGGTCACTTCCACACAATTAGATTATTCGTAATCTTGCCTGACCAATTAATGTAGCCATTTGATCCAAGTACAATGTAAAAATCTTAACTGTACTGTGAGGAAGGAATGACCACTCCACAAGATCTGTATTTTGAACAATGATGCCTGTTGGAGAATGTGCAGTAGCAAAAATCAAAAGTTGGAGTGGAGCCAAGGGATCTAGTCTATTTACTTGTGCTGATCGAATTTTCTTCAAATAATTTGGAGTGCAGTGGTGCGATCTCGGCTCACTGCAAGCTCCGCCTCCCAGGTTCATGCCATTCTCTTGCCTCAGCCTCCCAAGTAGCTGGGACTACAGGCACACGCCACTGCGCCCGGCTAATTTTTTGTATTTTTAGTAGAGCTGGGGTTGCACCGTGTTAGCCAGGATGGTCTCGATCTCCTGACCTTGTGATCCGCCCACCTTGGCCTCCCAAAGTGCTGGGATTACAGGTGTGAGCCACCGTGCCCAGCCTCATTTAATATTTTTAATGTATCTTTTCTTATTTCTATTTTTTGTGGTTTAATTTTTCTATTTTCTACCTGTATCCCTAAATAATGAAAAGGAGTTGTTGTTTGAATTTTATCAGATGCTATCATCAGTCCTGCGTTGGCAACCTCTGCTTGTAGAAATGTGGAACAGTCAGTTAATTTATCTCTCATTTCTGCAGCACATAGAATATCATCTACATAATGAACAATATAAGAGTCTGGAAACTTGTCTCTAACTGGTTGAAGAGCTTGACCTACAAAAGTCAGACAAATAGCTGGGCTGTTTAACATTTCCTGAGGTAACACTTTCCACTGAAACCTGGTGGCTGGTTCCTTATTATTTATGGCTGGTATAGTATAAGCAAATTTTTCAAAATCCTGCTTCACCAGAGGAATGGTAAAAAAAAGCAATCCTTCAGATCAATTATAATTAAAGGCCAATCTTTGAGGATCATGGCCAGAGAGGGCCATGAGGGCTGGAGAGGGCAGGTTGGAGAGGCCCCCATGGGTTGAATTATGGCGTTAATGGCTCTTAAATCATTTAGCATTCGCCATCTGCCGGATTTTTTCTGAATTACAAACACAGGAGAATTCCAAGGCGAGAATGAAGACTCAATATGTCCCTTTTCTAATTGTTCCTTTGCTAATAAATGTAAAGCCTCCAGTTTTTGTTTTGGTAGCAGCCACTGATTTACCCATACAGGTTTTTCTGCTTTCCAAGTTAATGGAATGGGTTTTGGAGGCTGTACAGTGGCCGTCCCTAAAAAGGATAACCTATTCCCTTTTTTTCCTTGATTTCCCTCAGCCTCAATTGGGACTTCAATACCATTTTCACTCTTTCCTAGTCTGTTTTCTGGTACATGTCCCATTTCAGTCATGATTTTTTGACTCGTGGGGCTGGATAATGGAGCGGGCATACTGATTTCCATACTCCATTGTTGTAATAAATCTCGACCCCACAGATTAACAGGAATTGGAGTAATCATTGGCTGAGCAGTACTTTTTTGATTATCTGGCCCTAAACAATGTAAAATCATAGTACTTTGATACACTTCTGAGGCAGTGCCTACGCCCACCAAACTTGCAGCCATCTTTTGTTTTGGCCAATTTCTTGGCCACTGATGCAAAACAATTATAGAGACATCCGCCCCAGTGTAGGGTCCAGCCCTACAGGACCTTGTGGGTTTCCTCTTCATGTGCAGAGATGAGAGATTGTAGAAAGAAAGACATGAGACTAAGAGATAGTAGGAAAGACAGCTGGGCCCAGGGGCCACTACCACCAATGCGCGGAGTCCGGTAGTGGCCCCGAAGGCCTGGACGCACTGCTATTTATTGTATACAAGGCAAGGGGGCAGCGTAAGGAGTGTGAGTCACCTCAAGTGATTGATAAGGACAAGCAAGTCACGTGTCCACATGACAAGGGGACTTTCCCTTTGTGGTAGCTGAAGCAGAGAGGGAGGACAGCAGACTTTAGCATATCTTCTATGCACTTATCAGACAGATCAAAGACTCTAATACTTTTGCTAATTCTGCTACTGCTATCTTCTAAGAACTTAAGAGAAGCAGCAGGTGTACAGGCGGAATATGAAAGTGGACAAGGAGCGTGACCACTGAAGCACCACAGGGAGACGAAGCCTCCGATGACTGCGGGCAGGCCTGGGGAATGTCAGGTCCCCCACAAGAACTGGTGGAGCAGAGTGCTCGCTAACTCTCCCAAGGAAAGGGAGACTCCCTTTCCCGGTCCGCTAAGTAACGGGTGCCTTCCCAGGCACTGACGCTACCGCTAGGCCAAGGTCGGCTAAGTAACGGGTGCCTTCCCAGGCGCTGGCGCTACCGCTAGACCAAGGTCGGCTAAGCAACGGGTGCCCTCCCAGTCACTGGCGCTACCGCTAGACCAAGGCCCGCTAAGTAACGGGTGCCTTCCCAGGCGCTGGCGCTACCACTAGACCAAGGAGCCCTCAAGCGGCCCTTATCTGGGCGTGACAGAGAGCTCACACTCTTGTCTTCTGGTCGCTTCTCACAATGTCCCTTCAGCTCCTAACTCTGTATGGCCTGGTTTTTCTTTGGTTATAATAATCATACAAAGGTTAATACAGAAAACTAATGATTGATAATATCCATATACATTCATCTCTATATCCTATTTCGAATATAACTTTCTCTTATCCTATTTTCTTGATTATACTGGAACAGCTTGTGCCTTCAGTCTCGTGCCTCGGTACCTGGGTGGCTTTCCGCCCACACCCCAGGGTCTACTAACCCTTCAAACTGTTTTCCTTGAATAATGGCCTTACACACAGGTCTGCTTTCTGAGACCTGACTTGCCCAACATGCAGCCTTTCCTGCCAGATCAGTGCTCCCAAACCCTCCTGTTCTTTTTGTCTCACTGTTTCCAACCTTAATATAAGGCAAGAGTAATAATTGAGCAATTCAGTCTCCTGGACGGGCACTCCAAGGAATTGAGGAGCTAATCACCAATTGAATTTCACCTTTGTAATCTGAATCAACCACACCAGTATGAATTTGAACTCCCTTTAGATTTAAACTTGATCTTCCTAAGATGAGTCCTACAGTCCCCTCGGGCAGTGGGCCGTATACCCCTGAGGGGATTTTTTGTGGGGGCTCCCCTGGAAGCAGAGAGACTGCTGGTATAGTACATAAATCTACTGCTGCACTGCCGCTTGTGGCGGGGGACAATAGTTGTATTGTGGTAACTGGCCCGTTCCCTGAGGCACTCGTGACAGTGGAGGTTGCTGTCCCTGAAAACCCTGAGGAACAAAAGGCTGAATTGGGAACACCCCAGTTTGTTGCGAGGCCTGAGGCTGGCCCCTCTTCCAGTTTTGCCACAATGGTTGCCCATTTTTATCAAATTTAGAACGACATTGATTAGCCCAATGTTTTCCTTTTCCACATCTTGGACACAGGCCAGGTGGCTCTTTATTTTTGGCTGTAGTCGTTTGATTTGTTATATTTTGTTTATTTAAGACTGGGCAATTCTTTTCTAAATGACCAATTTGACCACAATTATAACATTTTCCCTCAAATGTTCTAACTTGTCCTCCTAAAGCAACCCCAGTTTTTGCTGGAGCCATTAGCATGGCTTTATGCATAGCCCCTCCAATTCCATCATAGGCTTTTACATACTCTGAGACTACATCTGACCCTGCTGGGACATTCCCTTTTCATGGCTTAATGGCTGATTGACACTCAGGATTGGCGTTTTCATATGCCATCAACTCCACTATGACCTTACGGGCATTCTCATTGGCCATTGACTTTTGAGCAGCATCTTGGAGCCTTGCCACAAAATCAGGGTAGGGCTCTTTAGAGCCTTGTCTTATTGTATTGAATGAGGGGCAGGTGGTTCCTGGGTCTTGGATTTTTTTTCCCAGGCTCTAAGGCAGATAGCTCTAACTTGCTCAATGGCCGCATATTGTATTATTGCTTGTTGATTAGTAGTGCTCCAATTTTGACCTGTTCCTAATACTTGATCTGCATCTGTGTTAACTGGAGGATTGGCAGCCCTATTTTTTCGGACCTGTTCTTGTGTCCCATCAATCCACCAGGTCTTAAATTGTAAAAATTGAGGTGAGAGTGATGATTTGGCCAAAATCTCCCAATCATAAGGAATGAGTCTATGTCCATGAGCAGTGGAATCTAATAATGTTCTTATATAAGTGGAGTTGGGTCCATACTGTTTTACTCCCTCTTTCATGTCTTTTAGCATTTTCATAGAAAAGGACTCATTTCTGGCATCAGCTCGGGGAGGCGCTCCCTCTTGGGCCCCTTTTCCAGGTGGTATCGGCTCTAATATTACCGGGGTCTGCCACGCCTCAATATCTCCATGTTTTGTCTTTTCAATAATTTTATGTAATGCATGACCCTGTCCACTAGGTGGTGCTGTAGGATTACGTCTCATAGTGGGCGACTGCGGCTATAGCGCCCTGCCCTGCGGTGCTGGAAACATCCTGGCTGTCCATACTGATACTCTGGGGGCGGCCGATACTGAAGTTTGGCTGGCGGCCAGTATTGATAGGCTACCGGCAGTTGGGTCTTATTTTCTACCAGCTGATGTTGTGGATACTGTATCTGGATTGGCATTGCTGGGATAGAGACTCTTTCCTTTTCTATTTGATATTCTCTTGGGGTTTGTACTTGTCTAACCTGCATTTGAGGTTGTAATGTTACAGGCATCTGAACCGCGGGAGGAGGAGTTGATGGCCATCGTGGTTTAGACTCTGATGGCCCCAATAATTCTGGACCTTTTCCCCCCAATTTTAATGGTTCAGAATATATTACCTCCTGTAATTGATTGTAGTCAACATTTTGTGCTGACCGAGCCATTACAGACTCTGCTACATATTTACAATGTGAACTTTCCATTCCTTTCTCAAATTCTATCCCTGCCTCTTCTTCACAATCTATTACACAGCTTTCAGGGGCATCAGAAACTGAAACGCTATCTTCTCCTGTTTGAAACGATTCTAAAGCTGCTTTAATAATGGCCCAATCATTCCATACTGTAAGTGGGATGATTTTACCTTCCCTATTTGCTTGTTTTAATTCTTTGCCAATTTTTTCCCAATCTTTTAGATCTAAAGTTCCTTGTTTTGGAAACCATGGGCAGAATTGTTCTATTGTTTGAAATAGTGTAATTAGATTTTCTGTAGAGGCTCTACCTCCCCCTCTTCTTAAAAGAATTTTAATGAAGCTGAGATAAGAGGCATATTTACTTTCAGTTTGTCCCATTGTTATCCTGGGTTCCTCTGAGCGCACGGACGTACTCGTTTTGTCCTCAACTATCACACCATAGCGTATGTTCACCTTACAGAACGGAACCCACGATGGGTGCCAGATGAAGGGGGCCTGCCCCTCCACGCCTGTGGGTATTTCTCACAAGGTGGAGGCGAGAGACAGAGAAAAGGAAATAAGACACAAAGTATAAAGGAAGAAAAGTGGGCCCAGGGGACCGGCGCTCAGCAAGTACAGACCTGCGCCAGCACTGGTCTCTGAGTTTCTTCAGTATTTATTGATCACTAGCTCTACTATCTCGGCGAGGGGGATGTGGCAGGACTATAGGGTAATGGTGGGGAGAGGGTCAGCAGGAAAACGTGAGCAAAGGACTCTGTGTCATCTGTGTCATAAATAAGTTTAAGGCAAGGTGCTGTGCCTGGATGCGCACGTAGGCCAGGTTTATGTTTGACTTTACACAAACATCTCAGTGCAGTAAAGAGCAGTATTGCCGCCAGCATGTCTCACCTCCAGCCACAGGGCGGTTTTCTCCTATCTCAGTAAATAGAATGTACGGTCGGGTTTTACACCGAGACATTCCATTCCCAGGGACGAGCAGGAGACAGATGCCTTCCTCTTATCTCAACTGCAAAGAGGCCTCCCTCTTTCACTAATCCTCCTCAGCACAGACCCTTTATGGGTGTCGGGCTGGGGGACGGTAAGGTCTTTCCCTTCCCACGAGGCCATATCTCAGGCTGTCTCAGTGGGGGGAAACCTGGACAATTCCCAGGCTTTCTTGGGCAGAGGTCCCTGCAGCTTTCCGCAGTGCACTGTGTCACTGGTTAATGGAGAATGGAGACTGGCGATGACTTTTACCAAGCATACTGCCTGCAAACACATTGTTAACAAAGCACATCCTGCACGGCCCTAAATCCCCTAAACCTTGAGTCAATACAGCACATGTTCCTGTGAGCACAGGGTTGGGGCTAAGGTTACAGATTAACAGCATTTCAAAGCAGAAGAATTTTTCTTAGTACAGATCAAAATGGAGTTTCTTATGTCTTCCTTTTTCTACATAGACACAGTAACAGTCTGACCTCTCTTTCCCCACAAATGGCATTAAATTATTTCCATATATTATAGAGTAGGTCCTTCCACATTTTGGAGAGTAGCAAATCTAGCTTTTTTGTACAGACTTAGAAATTATCTAAAGACTTCAGCCTTTTTTTTTTTTTTTTTTTTTTTTGAAACAGAGTCTCACTCTGTCGCCCAGGTTGGAGTGCAGTGGCACGATCTTGGCTCCCTGCAACCTCCGCCTCCCAGGTTCAAGTGATTCTCCTGCCTCAGCCTCCCCAGTACCTGGGATTATAGGCACCTGCCACCACGCCCGGCTAATTTTCGTATTTTTAGTAGAGACGGGGTTTCACCATCTTGGCCAGGCTAGTATTTAACTCCTGACCTTGTGATCCACCCGCCTCGGCCTCCCAAAGTGCTGGGATTACAGGCGTAAGCCACCGCGCCTGGCCAAGATTTCATCTTTTTACCTCATATTTCTTAGGAATTTAATGGTTATATGTTGTCTTTTTTCCCATGCCTTTTGGCTCAAGCAACACGTGTATCAGTGTTGACTTTTTCTTTCTTTGATCTAGTTAAAAAAAAAACCACATAATAATTCTTTGAAGAAAGGAAGGGGTTAATTTTTTCCCCTAGCACTTTCTTGAAGATCAAGGACTTTATCGATGAAAAAGTAGTAAATAGTTATTTGTAACCTGTGTGAAGCAGCAGCCTGACTTGAAGTCGTCCGTTCTTGCTAATGGTTACACCAGTGAATACTAGTGGAATTGTTTGGGCTGATTTTAGTTTCTCTTAATCAAAATTACTAGATGATAGAATTCAAGAACTTGTGCATGTTATTACTTGGTGTATCGATAATTATTTAAAAGTAAAGACTCTTTGTCATGCAAAACAAAAGGAGTTTGAGGCTCAGCTACTAAGCTGCTGGTTACAGAACCACTTTGCTAAACAGTAATTTTATACATCCCCACTCCGTGGTGGCTTATGAGAAATTCAATCCCTGATTGTAGTCCTCAAGCAAAATAACTCTTGACAATCATTAGGCCTCTGCAAGTGTGGGAATGAGGCCCGGCCGGGGGGAGGAGCGCACGCTCTCAGCCACGCCCCGCCCGGTGCCCGCCTTCGCCCCGCCCAGTCGTCGCCGGAGGTCACAGGGCCCAAGCTCCTAGAGGCGTGGCCAGGCCCCAGGCCCCACCCCTCTCCCCTGCGCTCTAGCAGGCTCGATCCATGCTCCGCCCCCAATCCAAGGCCCTGGCCCCTCCGCCTGCACCTGGCAGGCCCCGCCTCTTAGAACCCGACACCTCCGCCTGCGCAGGCCCGCTCCCCGGTCCTGTCTCTCAGGCCCCGCCCCCAGGTCGCGTCTCCAAAGTCCCGTCCCTCAGGCCCCGCCCTCAGGCCCCGTCTCCTAGGCCCCGCCCCCTCCGCCTGTTCCAGCGCGCGCCCGTCCCTAGGCCTCGCCCCCAGATCCGGGCCCCACTCCTCCGCCCGCAACTGCGCAGGCCTGTCCTCTAGGCCACACCCCCAGGTTCCCGCCCCGCCCTTCCGCCTGCGCCTGCGCAGGCCCGCTCCCCGAGCCCTGCCAACCATGGTGAATTTGGGTCTGTCCCGGGTGGACGACGCCGTGGCTGCCAAGCACCCGGTGAGAAGGCCGGTCTGGGACGCGGGCCTCAGACCCCACAAGCTGACCTGAGCGAGACGGGGGGCTGGGGCGTGGGGGTGCCTTCGTCAGGGAAGAGTGGCGGAGGCTGGGGGCACTCTCTTGCTAAGGGGCTCAGGGCGTCCGGGTTGGCATCGGGGAGGTGGGACGTGTCCAAGTGCCCAGGGTCTCACTCCTCCACAGCCAGGGTGTGCCCAGAGGAGGGACAGGAGAGGCGGTGAAGGAAGAGGGCAGGGGATCGAGCCTTCACCCGCCTCTGCCACCCCAGGGACTCGGGGAGTATGCCGCATGCCAGTCACACGCCTTCATGAAGGGCGTTTTCACCTTCATCACAGGTAGGCTGCGTCCAGGTGTCCTGCGGCTGGGAGAGAACGCACCCTCCTGCCCTGCCCTGGCTCCCCAGCAGGGGGCGCCAAGTCACCTGCCCGCAGGTGCTGGGGGCCTGGCAAGGTGGGCCCTGGCCATCCCCGGGTACAGGTTGATGGGGACCTCGGCTCTTTGCAGGCACTGGCATGGCCTTTGGCTTGCAGATGTTCATTCAGAGGAAGTTTCCATACCCTTTGCAGTGGAGCCTCCTAGTGGCCGTGGGTGGGTACTCCAGGGCCCCTGCCTGGGCTCTTTGAGGGGTGGGTTTCTGCTAGGGTTGGGGCTGTGGTTCTGCGTCCCTGACTCTGACGTGGAGCCCCAGGTCTCGGCGGGAGCCCCACCTGAGCCCACCCACCACGTCTGTCAGGAAGTAGCCTGTGCCCGGTTCTCTTAGCCTGGGAAGCACAGAGGCCCCAGCCCTCTTCCATTTCCTGCTCCACAGTTGCAGGCTCTGTGGTCAGCTACGGGGTGACGAGAGTGGAGTCGGAGAAATGCAACAACCTCTGGCTCTTCCTGGAGACCGGGCAGCTCCCCAAAGACAGGAGCACAGGTGAGAGAGCCTGGGGGTTAGCGAGAAGTGAATGCCACAGCTCCAGCACCCAGAGTTTTGGGCAGCCAAGCCTGGGTGCACCATGCGATAGCCTAGACAAGGTCCCTCCCTCTGGCCCAGCCTCCTCAGCATGTGACTCCCAGATGGGTTGGAGCTGGGGGTGGGCGCAGTAGACAGATCTTGGAGAGCTCCCTTTGAGGAGAAAGAACCAAGAGGGGCTGGGGTGCCCCTGAGATTGAGAGGAAGGGTACAGAGTGAAGGGTGTGGCAAGGCCACAGCAACCACGTGGGCACCCAAGAGGAGTGAGGCTGGACTGAGAAGCCCCGCATTGGACCCAGGCCTGGCCCCCACTGCCTGTTGTCCTTGTTACGGAACCCAGTTTCTGCCATGATAAAATGGGCACAGGGATGCCAAGCCACGATGGATGTGGTTCGAGCTTGTCTCTCTTTGCCTTTTACAGATCAGAGAAGCTAGGAGAGCTCCAGCAGGGGCACAGAGGATTGGGGGCAGGAGGAGTCTGGAACACAGCCTTCATGCCCCCTGACCCCAGGCCGACCCTCCCCACACCCTAGGGTACCCCAGTCGTATCCTCTGTCCGCATGCGTGGCCAGGCCTGACAAACACCTGCAGACGGCTGCTGCCCCAACCTGGGACCTGCCCAGGAGGTTGGAGCAGAAAGGGCTCTCCCTGGGGTGGTGTTTCTCCTCTAGGGTATTGGGATGCATGTTCTGCACTGCCAGCAGAGAGGGTGTGTCTGGGGGCCACCACCTATGGGACACGGGGTAGAAGGGGCCTGTACACTCTGTCATTTCCTTTCTAGCCCCTGCATCTCCGACAAGTCCAAGGTGACAGCTGGTGCTAGGGGCGTGGGGTTAATAAATGGCTTATCCTTCTCTCCACCCAAGTTTCCACCTGACCAGGTGAAAAACAAATCAGAAGGGTAAGATGATGACAGGTCACATGAAACCTTTATTACCCTGCAGTTGATACATGAGGATCACATGCAAGTTACATACTGAGGATGTACAGGGAAGTTCCCAGCGCTGAACCCCAGAATTAGACGTTCGCACCAGCCCCGTAGGCCACGTGACACCACCACAGCCTCTCTGTATGGGGGTCTGCCTCTGTAGCACTTGGCATGTAGGGGCAGAGCAAAAGGGGCCAGGCTGGCCAGAGCCCGGCTGCCGGGAGAGGAGGGACTTGTGGGCCACGCCCACCTGCCTATCATTCCCCACTCATCTATTAGCCAAAGTCACTCCCCAGAGGCAGAGCTAGCCTGTTGTAGCCGTGTCTGTGTGGAGGGAAAGCTTCTGAGTGGGCAAGCCTACACACAGCCCCGAGCCCCAAGAGGAGGAAGAGGTGGAGACCAGACGGAACCTCCACAAGTCCATCGTGGTTACAGCTGGCTTCCCCGCAGCACCGCTGACCCACAGCATGGGCCCTGCTGCCCCCGACCCAGCTCAGCTGCCACGCCTCACCTTGCCAGACACTGGAAAGAAAGTTTATTGAGTACCTACTGGGCCTTCAGAGTGACAGGAAGCTCAAGGTGACAGTGGCTTCAGCAAGATGGAGCTTTATTTTTCTGTTTTTTGTGTTGTTGTCGTTGTTCTTTGGAGACAGAGTCTCGCTCTGTCACCCAGGCTGGAGGGCAATGGCGTGATGTCGGCTCACTGCAACTTCCACCTCACCAGTTCAAGCCATTCTCCTGCCTCAGCCTCCCAAGTAGCTGGGATTACAGGCACCCACCACCACGCCTGGCTAATATTTATTTATTTATTTATTTTGAGATGGAGTTTCACTCTTGTTGCCCAGGCTGGAGTGCAGTGGTGCAGTCTCAGCTCGCCACAACCTCTGCTGCCCGGGTTCAAGCGATTCTCCTGCCTCAGCCTCCCGAGTAGCTGGGATTACAGGTATGCGCCACCATGCCCAGCTAATTCTGTATTTTTAGTAGAGACGGGGTTTATCCATGTTGGTCAGGCTGGTCTTGAACTCCCAACCTCAGGTGATCCACCTGCCTCGGCCTCCCAAAGTGCTGGGATTACAGGCGTGAGCCACTGCGCCTGGCAATTTTTATATTTTGAGTAGAGACGGGGTTTCACTATGTTGGCCAGGCTGGTCTCAAACTCCTGACCTCATGTGATCTGCCCACCTCAGCCTCCCAAAGTACTGGGATTATAGGCGTGAGCCGCTGGGCACCGCGCCGAGCTGAGCTTTATTTTTCTTTCATGTAAAAGTCCAAGTGAGTGGTCCAGGGTTGACAGGGAATCAGGGACCAGGCTCCTTTCAGTCTGCTCCCTGCTGTAGTGGTCTCTGTTCCCAAATCTGCCTCATGGCCCCAGGCGGCTGCACCAGCTTCGGCCATTGTGTCTTTATCTCATTTAAGAGGCAAGAGAGAGGGCAGCTGGCCTGCCACTGCTGCTCTCACTCTGTTGGCCTGAACGAAGTCATCAGGCGCATCCAGTGCCAGGATGCTCAGGAAGGCAGAGTTGCTCTGGGCAGCCATGCGCCCACTAAAATTCAGGTGTTTTGTATCTGAGGAAGAAGGACAGCAGGTAGGCTCTGCCTCAGCTAGATTCCAAGCCTGGCCCCCAAGAACGAGGGGGAGGTGAGCAGACCACACCCTTAGCAGGAAATCCCAGCACCCTGAGGGGGAGCTCCCGCCTGGGTGGGAGGGAGAGAAGGGAGAACCTGGAGTTTGCCTGGACTGGCTTTCCAAAAACAGTGACCAGAAAGGGAAGGGATCTATGTGACAGCACATGGGCAAAGGCCATTGTCGGGCTGCCTTGGGTCCCCTCAAATTCCTGTCCCCCAGGACCTCTGCATGTCTCTGTATTTGAAGACAGGGGCTTTCCAGAGGTCGTTAAGGTAAAATGAGGTCATTGGGGCGTCCTCATAAGAAGAGGAAATTAGGACACAGACACACAGAGGGACGGCCACGTGAGGACACGGAGAAGACAGCATCTGCAAGCCAAGGAGAGGGGCCTCAGGAGACACCAGCCCTGCTGACCCGTGATCTCAGCCCCCAGCCTCCAGGCTGCTGTTCACATCCCCCAGTCGGTGGTGCCTTGTTTTTTTGTTTTTTTGTTTTTTGTTTTTTTGAGATGGAGTCTTACTCTGTCATGCAGGCTGGAGTGCAGTGACGCGATCTCAGCTCACTGCAACCTCCACCTCCTGGATTCAAGCAATTCTCCTGCCTCGGCTTCCCAAGTAGCTGGGATTACAGGCGCCCACCACCACACTGGGCTAATTTTTGTATTTTTAGTAGAAACAGGGTTTCACCATGTTGACCAGACTGGTCTTGAACTCCTGACCTCAGGTGACCCACCCACCTCAGCCTCCCAAAGTGCTGGGATTACAGGCGTGAGCCTCCACACCTGGCCGGTGGCACCTTGTTATGGCCGCCTGAGCCTACTAAGGCAAGGCTGGGAAAAAGTACCCCATCTCGTGTGTACCCCATCTCGTGCATACGCCACAGAGTTCCAGGCTGCCTGGGGCTCCAGGCACTCCCCTCTAAGGGAAGGGTGGAGGGGGTGCAGAGATGGAGAACGCACCCCTTTTGGAGTGACACATGAACCCAAGACCCAGTAATTCCCAAAGGAAAGTGGGGGTGAAGCAGGGTGGGCTCCAGACAGCACAGAGAGGTCAGGGACAGAAGTCAGAAGAGATAAGGCGGGGGTGTCCCAAGAGCCAGGTTACCCAGGGCATGGAGCTTGGACTTGGGGCTGGAGGTGGGGGGTGCAGAGGGAGGTCCCGTAAGGCAGTATCAGAATCGTTTTAGGAGGCTCGTCCTGCTGCTTTGTGGAGGATGGCTTGGGGCATGGGAGGGGCCAGGGAGGGAACCCAGTGCAGGCGTGAGCTGCTGGTGCTGCAGACCCACCACAAACCTCCCCCTCAAAGAAAGCACATCCGCCCGGCAGAGCTCCTAAGCCTCGAGCAGCTGCCAGGAGACTCATTTCAATTAGGACACATGTCTGGAGGCCACCCCAAGGTGGCTGGGGGCAGAGTAGGGCAGGAGGCCCTGCAATTCCAGGGTTGCCCAGGCACTGAGAATCCTGGCTCTCATCATAATGGGCTGAGGTTCTGGGGACAATCTGAGTGGCAGCTCTGAGCAAGCTGAGCCCAGGGAGGCTTTGAGGTACACAGGGTCCCTCGGGGGGCCTGAGAGCAGCCATGAGGAGGCACAGTGAGACAGATGTGGAAGAGCAGACCCAGGAGCTGAAGACCATCACTCAGCTCCAGGGTGAGCCTGCACCGCCGTGACCAGTCTCCCTTTCCCGTCTAGGGGTTTCTGGGTGCACAACTTTTTGTGGGGAAAAGAGAGATCAGATTGTTACTGTCTATGTAGAAAAGGAAGACATAAGAAACTCCATTTTGATCTGAATAAGAAAAATTGTTTCTGCTTTGAGACGCTGTTAACCTGTAACTTTAGCCCCAACCCTGTGCTCACAGAAACATGTGCTGTATTGAATCAAAGTTTAATGCATTTAGGGCCGTGCAGGATGTGCTTTGTTAACAATGTGTTTGCAGGCAGTATGCTTGGTAAAAGTCATCGCCATCCTCCATTCTGGATTAACCAGGGACACAGTGCACTGCAGAAAGCCGCAGGGACCTCTGCCCAGGAAAGCCTGGGAATTGTCCAAGGTTTCCCCCCACTGAGACAGCCTGAGATATGGCCTCGTGGGAAGGGAAAGACCTTACCGTCCCCCAGCCCGACACCAGTAAAGGGTCTGTGCTGAGGAGGATTAGTGAACGAGGGAGGCCTCTCTGCAGTTGAGATAAGAGGAAGGCTTCTGTCTCCTGCTCGTCCCGGGGAATGGAATGTCTCAGTGTAAAGCCGACCATTCCCATTTGTTCTATTCTAAGATAGGAGAAAACCGCTCTGTGGCTAGAGGCAAGATATGCTGGCAGCAATACTGCTCTGTTACTCTTTGCTACACTGAGATGTTTGTGTAACGTGAAACAAATCTGGCCTACATGCACATCTGGGCATGGTACCTTTCCTTGAACTTATTCATGATAAAGATTCCTTTGCTCACGTTTCCCTGCTGACTTTCTCCCCACCTGTTGCCCTGCTACACTCCCCTCACCAAGATAGTAAAAATAATGATCAGTAAATACTGAGGGAACTCAGAGACCAGGGCTGGTGCAGGTCCTCGCATGCTGAGTGTGCCAGTCCCCTGCGCCCGCTGTTCTTTCTCTATACTTTGTGTCTTTTTTTTTTTTTTTTTTTAATGAGATGGAGTCTTGCTCTGTTGCCTAGACGGGAGTGCAGTGGTGCGATCTCGGCTCGCTGCAAGCTCCGCCTCCTGGGTTCACGTCATTCTGCCTCAGCCTCCCGAGTAGCTGGGACTACAGTCACCCACCACCATGACCGGCTAATTTTTTGTATTTTTAGTAGAGATGGGGTTTCACCGTGTTAGCCAGGATGGTCTCGATCACCTGACCTCGTGATCTGCCCGCATCAGCCTCCCAAAGTGCTGGGATTACAGGCGTGAGCCACCATGCCCAGCCTCTGTGTCTTATTTCTTTTCTCAGTCTTCATCCTACCTGACGAGAAATACCCACAGGTGTGGAGGGGCAGGCCCCCTTCACTTTTAGGGGATGTTTGTTTGGAGACAGAGTCTCGCTCTGTCACGCAGGCTCGAGTGCAGTGGCATGATCTCGGCTCACTGCAACCTCCGCCTCCCGAGTTCGAGCGATTCTCCTGGCTCAGCCTCTTGATTAGTTGGGACATCAGGTGTGCGCCACCACACTCAGCTAATTTTCGTATTTGTATTTTTATTTATTTATTTATTTTGAGACGGAGTCTCGCTCTGTCACCCAGGCTGGAGTGCAATGGTGCAATCTCAGCACACTGCAACCTCCACCTCCCGGGTTCAAGTGATTCTCCTGCCTCAGCCTCCCGAGTAGCTGGGATTACAGGTGCCCACCACCACGCCCAGCTAATTTTTGTATTTTTAGTAGAGACGGGGTTTAACCATCTTGGCCAGGCTGGTCTCAAACTCCTGACCTCAGGTGATCCACCCGCCTCGGCCTCCCAAAGTGCTGGGATTACAGGCGTGAGCCACCGCGCCCAGCTTATTTATTTTTTTGAGACAGAGTCTCATTCTGTCGTCCAGGTGGAGTGCAGTGGTGCAATCTCAGCTCACTGCAACCTCCACCTCCTGGGTTCAAACAATTCTGCCTCAGCCTCCTGAGTAGCTGGGACTACAGGCACACACCACCACACCCAGCTAGTTTTGTATTTTTAGTAGAGATGGGGTTTCACCATGTTGGCCAGGCTGGTCTTGAACTCCTGACCACAGGTGATCTGCCCACTTCGGCCTCCCAAAGTGCTGGGATTACAGGTGTGAGCCACCGCTTCTGGCCTAGGACTTTTAGTTTTAATACAGGGACAATCCAGGACATGGAGGGGAAAACAGACCCCCCCACTGCCCACTCCCTGACAGAGCTGGGAGAAGGGATCAAAGGGACCTGCATGGAGGGACTAAATCGGAGAGAGGGGCTTCAAGGAGACGTGAGCATAAGAGCAACACGGGCCCCAAAGCCAGAATGGACAGGAAAACACCCGCCTGCTTCCATGGGCAGCAAATCTGGAAGGGACCACAGGACCCTGCCATCCCTCTCCTTTGCCTCACCCTCCCCACCTGTCCACCTCCCCGCACCTGTCCACTGAGAGCCCTTCAGACAGCTGCTGCTGGGCAGTGGAGCGGTGTCCCCCAGGACAGGGCGGGAGGAGGGATCTTGGCCATGGAGGTGGCATCCCCCTGGACCCTGGGGCCTCCCTGATGCGAGCCTCCCCCGGGGAATTCCAGGCCAGGCCCTTGGCCCAATCCTGGCCACTGTGTCCCCTCCACCTGCCCACAGAGCAGTGTCGGGCACTCCAGATCCAAGGCGTGAAAGAGAATACGGACCAGAACAAGGCCACGCTGGCCCTCCTGCGCAGCAACATCCGCCGCGGGGCCCAGGACTGGGCTTTGGCCAAGAAGGTGCACAAACGCCGCCCCTCCCCTCTGCCTGGCAAGCAGGGCAGGAGCTGAGTACACACACACTGGGAGGGCGGGCACCGCCTCTCCACCCCCACCCCAATCTTTCGGGCACCTCCTCTCCACCCCCACCCCAATCTTTCTGGATCCAGGGGGCATGTGAGGAGGGGCTCTGCTAGGACCTGTGCCCTGGGCTCCAGTCACCCCAGCATCCGGTGGGCAGGTTTCCCACCACCCAACCCAAGGGCTTGGCATCTGTGAGCCCACATCCTGCAGCAGGGGCCCCCTCTGGCTCTCCGGCCAGCTAGGGGACACCTGGGCCCTCCTCTGCATACCCCCCTTCCACGTCGCCTCCGAACTTGGATGGCCAGGATGGGGTCCCGCGGCTCTCTGCTCCTCGTGGGAGCAGGGATCTCGCTACTGGGCTAGCGTGGGATACAAGAGGCCCTGGGGAGAATGCCTGGAGGAGCCAGCGGCTGCGGGTGCGCAAAGGGCCCGCTCTAGCTCAGCCGTCGCCGCTCCGCAGTATGACCAGTGGACCATCTCCAAGGCCTGTGGGAAAAACTTGCCTTTGCGACTGGCGCACTGCCGCAGCACCATGGAGGTAACCAGGCAGGAGGGGCCTCGAGACCCAACCCTCCCCACCCCTGCCAGCACCCCCCCACTAGATGTTGCGGAGCCGACGAGGGACGGAGCAGGTGCCCAGCCCCAGGTTCCCTGTGGGGTTGCCACAAGCCTCCACCCGCCCGCCTGCTGGCGGGCTCCATGGCGGCCCCCTACGCAACCACGAGTGGGCGGTGCCCTTCCCGACCCAGGTGGTGCAGGAGAAGCTGCGCAAGTGCGTCTTCGACCGCGTGAACATGCACAACCTACTGATCCACCTGGTGCGGCGGCGCGGGCAGAAGCTGGAGAGCATGCAGCTGGAGCTGGCCAGCCTGCGGAGCCAGCCCGACGCCAGCAAGGAGGAGCTGCGGCTGCTGCAGGTGGAGAGGCGGGGCTGGGAGGGCGGGGCGGAGTCCACTGGGGCAAGACTCACGGGAGGGGCGGGGCCACCGGGGGGCGGGACTTGCGGGTCCCCTGGGGAGGACTCACGGGGGGGGCGGGGCTAAGAGAGCACGACCCTCTCTGGAGAAAAGCCAGCCCCGACACCCTCCGGGCGGCCGGTCCCCACGCCCTCTCACTGCGCCCTCGGTCCGCCCCAGATCATCCGCCAGCTGGAGAACAACATCGAGAAGACAATGATCAAGATCGTCACCAGCCAGAACATCCACCTGCTGTATTTGGACCTGCTGGATTATCTGAAGACAGTGAGCCCAGCGGCCCGGGAAGGGCGGGGGTCAAGGGCTGGGATCTGGGAGGGGCGGGAGCGTCCTGGGGCGGAGCCGCCCCGCACCCGCCAGGGAGAGGGAGCTCTGCCTGACCACCGGCTACGCAGGACGCCGAGGCATGTGGAAAACGTTTTTTTAAACTTCATTTTTGGCTATTCCAAAAAAGCATATCGTGGGGTATATCAGAATTCTTCGGACTTTCTTGCACGTATTAAATGATTTGGTATTGTTTGTACCTTGCTTGTCATTTTCTCATTGCCTGGGCCTCTGAGAGTCAGACAGGTCCTGCACCCTCAGAAAGTCCTTGCACCTTTGAGGGTCCGCTGGGCCTGTAAGCAGGGCTTGCTGCCATCCCAGCCAGCCCACCCGCCCTGCTCCCTGCAGACGAGGCCAAAGGCAGCCAGCAGTCCGATTGTGAGGGAAGACCCCCTTCATGGGAGGCTGAGCACCGCCCCTCGGGCTGCCAAAAAGCAGAACCTACTCCAGATGGGCTGTAGATAGGGAGGGAGAGCACAGGAGGTGCTAAGAGGAGCAACCTGTGGATGGGGCGGGGAGCCAGCTGGAAACACCCTCACCCTAAGACTGGGCAAAGGGGAGCTCTGGAGAGCCATGCTTCGGGAAGGTGACAGCATGGAAGTGCAGTTTAGGAGGAGTGGTGGACGGGGGCTGCATCGCAGCTATTTCCTGCTGCGGTCCCAGCCCAGGTGGCTCTCAGCACCGTCCTCTGCTTGTCCCTCTTGCCTTGGCCCCTGGTCCTATTGGCTCACCTGGAAGCCCTGCCCCTCTATCCTTCCTGGGCCCACCCCTCTCCCCACCCCTCTCCATGCCCCTCCTTCGCCTGGGTGCTTTCTGTCCCCCTGGTAGCGCCTTCTTCTGTTTAGAACATACACACTTAAAAAACAATTATTCCCGGCCTGGGCATGGTGGCTCACGCCTGTAATCCCAGCACTTTGGGAGGCCAAGGCAGGCGGATCACTTGAGGTCAGGAGTTCTAGACCGGCCTGGCCAACATGGTGAAACTTCATCTCTACTAAAAATACAAAAAGTAGCCTGGCATGGTGGTGCGTGCCTGTAATCCCAGCTACTCGGGAGGCTGAGGCACGAGAATCACTTGAACCCAGAAGGCGGAGGTTGCTGCAAGCCGCGATCGTACCATTGCACTCCAGCCTGGGTGATAGAGTGAGATTCATTCTCAGAACAAAGGAAAAAACAAACAATAATTCCCATAGTCATCCATATTTTTAAAAATGAAGATTCTACACTTGTAGTTTTGTTTTTTTGTTTTGTTTTTTGAGATGGAGTTTCACACTGTTGCCCCAGCTGGTGTGCAGTGGTGAGATCTCGGCTCACTGCAACCTCCGCCTCCCGGGTTCAAGCGATTCTCCTGCCTCAGCCTCCCGAATAGCTAGAATTACAGGCGCCCACTACCACGCCCGGCTGATTTTTTTGTATTTTTAGTAGAGACAGGGTTTCACTATGTTGGCCAGGCTGGTCTCTAACTCCTGACCTCATGATCTGCCTGCCTCCGGCCTCCCAGTGTTGGGATTACAGGCGTGAGCCACCGCACCTGGCCTATACTTGTAGTTACAAAAAACAAACCACTATAGGAAAGCTATCCTGAGCACGTATGTACCTGGTTCTGGGCTAAATAATTCCTTTTACACTCAATTCATCCTGATGGCAACCTTCTGAACGAGCCATCATCTTACAAATGGGGACACTGAGAGAGATTAAGTAACTTTCCCAATGTCACACAGCTAAGCTAGCTGGTCAGAAGCTGCCTTGGCCTTGAATCCTGACTCTCTGACCCCAAGCCCATGTCTTGAGCCCCTCTGTTTCACTTCAAAGCAGAGCTGTCCCCAAACCTCCCCGGGTTTCAGTCAGCCTTTTCTGCAGAGCATTTCATCACAAACTCTCTCAGTCTCTCTGGGTTGTTGGACCCTAGGTGGTGAAAGAGTCCACCAGGCCAGCACTGTCCACTCCCTGTGAAACACCTTTCATCAGCGTTGTGCCCAGCGGGGAGTGGGGGAGGTGGCTGGGGCCACAGAGCAGAACCTATCACTGTTCTCAGGGCTCTTAGTCGGGGGATAAAAGCTCGGGGCAACTGCAGCCCACTCTGTAGGGGCCACAAGAGAACCCCATTCAACACAGGTGCTGGCAGGATACCCCATTGAGCTGGACAAGCTGCAGAACCTCGTGGTCAACTACTGCTCAGAGCTATCGGATATGAAGATCATGTCCCAAGATGCCATGATGATCACGGATGGGGTCAAGGTGAGCTCAGGGCCCAGGGCTGGGGGCCCTCCAGGGCTGGCTCTCTTGTGTCTTCCTGGCCAGGGTCTCTCAGGAGACCCCCATGCCCACACTGCCTACAATCCCCGGAAGGATCCAGTGGCCAGCCCGGCCAGCCTGCTCTGCTCACCCACTGGACAGAGCGGGTCCCATCCAGCACAGGAGCCATGAAGTAGAGGAGAGGGAGAGAACTGGCCGGGCCAGGGCGGGGGTCACCTATTCACCCAGTCTGTGCCAAGGTCCCTGCAAGGCTCTGGGGATACAGCAGGGACCGGGACAGGCAGACCCTGTCCTCCTGAAGTGGGTGGCACTCATCCAGTAGTCCATGAAGAAATGCCACACAGCCCCTGAGCCAGCTCGGCAGAGACAGGTGGGGTGGCAGATGGCTTTCCAGGAAGACAGTGCTTGAGCTGGGCTGAGGGATTGAACCTGCAAAGGTCAGGTGTGGCCAGGGCTAGGGAGGAGGAGGTACAACTTGGGAAAAGGCCCTGGGCTGGGAGGGGCGTGATACATGGAGCAGCGTGTGGCCAGGGCAGTGGAGGCTGCAGAGGCACAGGCCCCAGGAGTCCACGGAGGCGGCTGGGCTGGGGGCCCAAGGACTGACCTGGAGCCCTGGGAGGAGGTGGAGGAAAGATGTGACCAGGTCTGTGCTTCAGAAAGGGTGTACTCAGGCTGCAGGGACTGGAAGGTGCCAGGGCAGAAGCGCTGATCACCTGGGCATGCCCGGGGTGGAGAAGGGGTGGCCAGGAGCGACGGAGCTGAGAACTCAAGAGGCAACCACACTAAGCGCTGGCAACGCGAGTGGCGAGGGTGAGAGCAGTGTCTGGGGTGCGTGAGCAGGGGTTGGCAGATGACGGTTTTAGCTGCCCAAGGGCACGCTGGAAGAGGCCAGGTTTTGGGGAAGAGGATGAATCTGTCTTCAGGCAGGCTGAATGCACTTCCGTGAGTTCTAGGTGGACCTGGCCAGGAGGCAGCTGGGGGCCAGGGGCTGGAGGGCAGCAGAGCGTCTGGGCTGGCACATGCTCTGAGGCATGGGCAAGGAGGGCCGTGAGCTGAGGAGCCACGGGCACAAGTGGTTTAGGAAAAGGGTGTTGCCATTGGCCGGGGATGCAGTTCCAAAGTCTAGTAAGGTGAGCATGGCCAACTGCCCGCTGGCTTTACTGCCATTAGGGGCCTTGTTGAGACAGCTCCCCAACCCTGTGCCCACCCACGTGTCCCCAGAGGAACATGAGGCAAAGGGAGGCGTCCTTCATCGAGGAGCGCCGGGCAAGGGAGAACCGGCTCAACCAGCAGAAGAAGCTGATCGACAAGATCCACTCGAAGGAGACCAGCGAGAAGTACCGCCGGGTAAGCCCCAGGCCAGGGCCTGGCTGGCTGCCCATCCCCATGACAGCTGGGTGGACACAGGCTCAGGGCCACCACTCAGGGCCCACTCCCTGCAAAGGATGTCTCATCCCTTCCCCGCCCCCACCTCCCATCAGGGCCAGATGGACTTGGACTTCCCCTCGAACCTGATGAGCACAGAGACCCTGAAATGTAAGCGCTCAGCTCCCCACCTGCCCCCAGCCAGGGTCCCAAGGAGAGGCTGGCACTGATTCGGGCCAACGGATCAAGTCACCCTGAGGCCAGGTGTGACATGTGGTCGCCAGGGTGAAGGGAAGGACAGGTCCCTGCCTCTCCCTCCAGAGGCTGAGAGCCTGTAGCCAAATGTGGCCTCAGAGATGCTGGCCCCAGCACCCAAGGGCCCTGCACCAAGGGCCCAGTCTCCAGTGACTCTGCAGAGGATGAGCATCCTGACCCCTAAGCTGCCTCTGAGAAGCACCACCGGGCCCACAGTGCTGCGCCACTCACTCCGGGTCCGCCTCTGCTCTGGGGCTGCCTGGGGCGTCCCTGCAGGGCTGGGCTGAGGAGGGAGCAGGTGGGGGTGGGGCAGGCATCTCTGAAGGATGCCTGTGTCTTGGGTGGCCTCCCCAGCAGCTGGGCAGGTACAGAGGTGTCTGACAGCCTTACACAGAGCCCCTGAGCCATCCCTGCATGCTGACTGCCCCTCCCCTCTGCTCTGCCAGTGAGGAGAAAAGAGACCTCCACAGGAGAAATGGAATACCAGGCGGGCGTGACTGCTGTGGTGGAGAAGGTCAAGAGTGCTGTACAGTGCTCTCACGTCTGGGTAATGCCCCTGGCGCTCCCAGAGAATGGCAGGAGGGTGGCTGAGCCTCTCACGTCTGGGTAATGCTCCCTGGCACTCCCAGAGCATGGCAGGAGGGTGGCTGAGCTGGGCTGGGGTCTGAGGCGCTCTGAAATGGACATACAAAGTGGCAACTCCCTCGGCCGCCCCAAATCCTTTTATCTTAATCCCATCTGCGTATCTGCGTTTATTATTATTAGGCCTTGAGCTCCCAACCACTGCCCTGACACAAGCTTGTCCACTGTCAGACAAGTGACTCAAGTGACACAACGTCCTTCAGTGATGATCTCCTTATCTCTACATGGGGTTATCTACTCTCTCTGCCTGCCATTAGGGTCGTGTGCAATGACATCCACAAAGCGCTTCACCCCTGCTAAGTGTGGTGGCGCACACCTGTGGTCCCAGCTACTCAGGAAGCTGAGGTGGGAGGATCGCTTGAGTCTGGGAGGTTGAGGCTGCAGTGAGCTGTGATCGCACTTGTGAATGAGCACAGAGAAAGTGCACTAGCCTCTAGGAGGGGCCCAGAAGAAACCAGTTCTGTGAAGCCCCCTCTGCCCACCTTCCCAGCCCACACCTGCTTCTCTCTCCCCCGGACTGGCCAGGACATTGCTAGCCGCTTCCTGGCCCAGAGGAACACGGAGGAGAACCTGGAGCTGCAGATGGAGGACTGTGAGGAGCGGCGGGTGCAGCTGAAGGCCCTGGTGAAGCAGCTGGAGCTGGAGGAGGCCGTGCTCAAGTTCCGCCAGAAGCCTAGCTCCATCAGGTGCCCCGGGCTTCCGGGGCTGCGGGCCACCCACCCCAGTCTCACGAAGGCCCCGGGCTGCAGCCAGGCTGGGAGCTGGGAGTGTACCCACTGCCAACAAGCCTGTGTGTCCCACAGAGGGGCCAGGGGGCTCCACTTGCACACACCTGAGCTTCCGAGTCCCTGATTCTGGCACAGCACCCAACTCAGGACTGGGCTCCTGGGTGGCCCACCATGGCTCTCGGGGCTGTGCCCCTCACTGCTGTGTCCCTATTGCCTTCTGCAGCTTCAAGTCCGTTGAGAAGAAGATGACAGACATGCTAAAAGAGGAAGAAGAGAGGCTCCAGCTGGCGCACAGCAACATGACCAAGGGCCAGGAGCTGCTGCTGACCATCCAGATGGGCATCGACAACCTCTATGTCCGGCTGATGGGCATCACCTTGCCTGCGACCCAGGTACCAGGAGTGAGGCTGAGCTGCCACACACCAGGTCCCTGGGCAGGGCCAGAGGGGAGATGAGACCCTCCTCCCGGCCTACAGAGAGAAGTGGTGCTCTCCGACACCCTCGATTTGAACAGCAAGCTGGCGTACTGCGAGGGGAAGCTCACGTACCTGGCTGACAGAGTGCAGATGGTGTCCAGGACCGAGGAGGTAGCCCCGGGCTGGGAGGAACCTGCACAGCCCACGTCCCCTCAAAGCTGACAGGCTCCCGTTCAGAGTGTCTGCACGGCTGAAGGGGGCTTTGCCCTGCAGGGCGACACAAAGGTGAGGGACACCCTGGAGTCCTCGACTCTGATGGAGAAGTACAACACTAGGATCAGCTTTGAGGACCGGGAGGAGGATATGATCGGTACAGGCCCCGGAACTGGGGCCCGGGCTGCAGGCGGGTGGCTGGAACAGAGGTCGGGGTGGCGCCGGCTCCCATCCCACCGGGACATCCTGGAGGGACAGCGGGGCTACAGGATGCATCAGTTGTACCTGCAGGACTTTAATTGATGGAGGTGACTTAGTGATGCCATGGGGAGGCTAAAGCCACTGAAATACCTTGTTAATTTCTCCGAAAGGAGGAGGCATGCCATGCCAGACAGGCCCGGAGGAGAGGCACCAGGGCTGGAGCAGGGAGGAGCGCGGGGAAGGCCTGGGCCGGAGCTTCCACTGGGGGTTCTGCGGGAAAGGCTAGGCAGGGCAGCGTGAGCCGCTGCGAATGGGCTGGGCTGAGTCCTCCCGGCACGCTGGGGCTGTCCCTGGGGCAAGGCACCTGGCCCGGGTCGGTGGAGGGCGGGGGCGAGAAGCGGGTCGGGCGGCTGCGCCTAGGTGGGGTAGCCCCGTGTGCGAGCCGCCGCCTCCGCCCGCAGACACCTTCCAGTTCGCCGACATGGACCACAGCTACGTCCCTTCGCGCGCCGAGATCAAGAGGCAGGCGCAGCGGCTAATCGAGGGGAAGCTCAAGGCGGCCAAGAAAAAGAAGAAGTAGCCCCGCCGCCCCGCTCCCTGCTTTGCTACACAAATAAACATTTTTCCAGGACTGCTGCGGACGCTGGGGCGACCGGGGTCTCGGAGAGCAGCACGGGACACGCAGGATCGGGGGAGGTTCTGCGTAAGGAGGTAGCCCGGGCCGGGAACTGCGCGCCAGAACCGCGTGCGCATGCGCCGACCGCGCGCGCCGCGGCCCTCGCGGCGCCCCGTAGCCGCGCGCCCCTCCCGTCCCGCCGAGCCGGCGCCAAGATGGCGGCGCTGACGCCTGGAGAGCGGCCGCGCCGGAGGCCGCGGGGGCCGGATCGGAGCAGCCGCGGCTGAGGTTCCCGAGTCGTCGCTCGGGGCTGCGCTCCGCCGCCGGGACCCCGGCCTCTGGCCGCGCCGGCTCCGGCCTCCGGGGGGGCCGGGGCCGCCGGGACATGGTGCCAGTCGCACCCCTTCCCCGCCGCCGCTGAGCTCGCCGGCCGCGCCCGGGCTGGGACGTCCGAGCGGGAAGATGTTTTCCGCCCTGAAGAAGCTGGTGGGGTCGGACCAGGCCCCGGGCCGGGACAAGAACATCCCCGCCGGGCTGCAGTCCATGAACCAGGCGTTGCAGAGGCGCTTCGCCAAGGGGGTGCAGTACAACAGTGAGTGCGGCGGGCCGGGGGGGCGCGGGAGCGCCGCGCGGGTCTCCGAGCCCAGGCCCAGGGCGCCGCGCGGTGGTGGGTGTCGGTCTCGCCTGCTTGCCGGTTGTGGGGTGCGCTGGGCCCGCCGGGCGCTCCGGGAGCGGGGGCGCGGGCCAGGGGACGCGAGGAGAGGCCAGGCCAGGCCAGGACCGGGTCCTCGCGGCCCCCGAGCCGCGGGTCGTTTCCCAGCCGCACTCGCCTGCCGCGTGTCGCTCCCGCCGCGCTGTGCAGTGGAGCGGGTCGGCGGCGGCGGGGTTGGCCCGGCTGCCCGGCCCGGGGGTGATTACATAATGCCAAGCAGGGCCCGCCGGCCCGGGGCGCCGCGCCCCCGACGCTCCACGGTGCCCAGCCCCGGGCACCACTCACCTGCAGGAGGTGCGGGGAACCCAGCCGGCCTTGGCGCTTTCAGCGGGATTTTTCTTTGTTGACTTCCTACTGAGTTTGAAGACAGAATATTAGCTACGCCACACATTCTCGCCTTTTTTTTTTAAGAAGCGTTTGTAAGAGACGTATCTAGAAAAGCTCCAGAAGGCACGGGCTGACTTGCGACTGTAGGAGACATCCCATTTCTCGTAGGAAGGAGGAGTCATTTACGGACTCCTGAGTGCCTGAGACGCTCCATTCCTTTGTTACAAATTGTGTAAATTGTCCTCGACCTCTTATGAGTTTTTCTATCTTGCGGGCTCTTTCCCAGTAGTTTTTGAAAGCTTTTATGTGGTTCCCTGTTTTGACATTGCTTCCCTCTTAGCCATTTCCGTATGTTTCTATGAGGTTTTAGGACGCTACGCCTATCCAGTTTTTTGGTCACTTTAAGGGGAGCCTTAGAGCCTCCGTGATATTTCCGTGGTAATGTAGAATTTTAAGAACTAATGATCAGAAAGACTCTTGTGCAGGTTTAAAAGCAAGTTCATGAATTCGCCTGCCGTGTGCACGGAGAGAGGCCGTAGTTCCTGGGGCTGGAGCTAGTCCAGGAGGACAGTGAAGATGTCGCCTTCCTTAGTCCCCCGGCCTGTGAGCAAGAGGAAGCTGCAGACCACTCGGGCCACCCTCACCCAGACACCTTTAGCAGTAAGCAAGATAAAACAACTTCTTAAAGATAAGTCTGAGCATCTAGGTATGAAGGTTGGTGTCCGGGCCGGGCACGGTGGCTCATGCCTGTAATCCCAGCACTTTGGGAGGCCAAGGCGGGCAGATCACGAGGTCAGGAATTCGAGACCAGCCTGGCCAACATAGTGAAACACCGTCTCTACTAAAAGTACGAAAAAAAATTTTTTTAAAGAAAGTTGATGTCCGAAGCAAGGGCCGTATTGGCCTTTCTTATACTTTAGAACATACGACGACAAAGACGATTTTGATGAAGTTCAAATTAGAGTCAGCGTGCTCATCAGAAAGAAGGCGCAGCCAACACGTTTAGGAACAGAAACGGATTATGTTGAAGACAAACAATCCATTGCATTTGTGTTCAGTAACCCAAGCATCAAAGGAACTTGTGGCTGGGGAGGAGGCTTGACTGTCTGAAATCTCAGGACTCCTCTGTCCAGGAGCTCCCAGACTCCCGCGGAGTGGAAGCCTGGGGGCTCGCTGAAGAAGTCACGTGACTGGACGTGCTTAATGCGTGGCTGTCTGGTAAGGAAAATAAAGTGGTGCATTTTGAATAAAAATAAAAGCTGATTTTAAATGTGTTATAATTGAAACTTTATACATAGCTGGCATTCGGAGAAGAGAATATTGAGTCAAAATAACTGAGTTTACGCCAGTTTTTAGACTCTGCATTTGGATCCGTTATTTAATTTTATTGCTTACAGTATTGGCTAAGCTCAGTATTAGTCCCTGGGAAATCAGGCCTGGACCTGGAACACTGTTCACCTTCTGAAAAGGCTCCCCGAGGGTCCTGGGCGAGGTCCACCTCATGCACCAGGACCACCCCTGTGTGGTCCTGGGCGAGTGTGACTAAAAAGGGCAATGGGGTCCTTCCAGAGGAGAAAAGCCAGTCTCCAGTACTTGGAGAACAGGTTATGATCTCCTAGAACTGAATGAAAGGTGGTGAGACAGAGAGAAATTTGAATTTGTACCTAAATTACATTTTAGAAAGGTGCTATCTTTATAGTTGAATAACATGCAATTTAAAAACTTTTGAGTTTCTGTGTTAGAATAGAAAGTTTCTAGTTTTTCTTTTCTTTTCTTTTGTTTTTTGAGACAGAGTTTTGCGTTTCGCTGTGTCGCCCAGGCTGGAGTGCAGTGGCGTGATCTCGGCTCACTGCAAGCTCCTCCTCCCAGGTTCACACCATTCTCCTGCTTCAGCCTCCCGAGTAGCTGGGACTACAGGCACTGGCCACCACGCCTGGCTAATTTTTTGTATTTTTAGTAGAGGCGGGATTTCACCGTGTTAGCCAGGATGGTCTCAATCCCCTGACCTCGTGATCTGCCCGCCTCAGCCTCTCAAAGTGCTGGGATTACAGGCGTGAGCCACCATGCCCGGCTTTCTGGTATTTATTTTCTCAAATATTTTACAGAGCGTAACAGACCAGCAATGTGATCAAGACAGAGTCGAGGGTTTTGGGGGTGAGAGTTTCTGGGAACTGCTGCGGGTTTCCCGGAGTCTGGGCTCTCCTCCTGGGCCCTGCATTTGCTCGGAGTTGCTAGTGGTCCCGGCAGACGTGTGGGACACCCATTGGTTGTAGAATAAAAACTCGAATGAGACATTGGACCATAGTGGATGAAAAAGTCAAACTCTGTCAAATATTTGAAGAGATTTATTTTTGAGCTGAATATGAGTGACCATGGCCCGTGACACAGCCCTCAGGTGACCCTGAGGACATGTGCCCAAGGTGGAGGGCACAGCTTGGTTTTATACATTTTAGACATGAGACAGTAATCAAATACATTTAAGATATATGTTGATTTGGTCCACAAAGGCGGGACAACTTGAAGTGGGGGCTTCCAGGTCAGAGGTAGTTTAAAAAAATTGTGTTTTTTTGCCGGGCGCGGTGGCTCACGCCTGTAATCTCAGCACATTGAGAGGCCGAGGCAGGCGGACAACCTGAGGTCAGGAGTTCAAGACCAGCCTAGCCAACATGTCGAAACCTCGTCTCTACTAAAACTATAAAAATTAACCGGGTGTGATGGTGGGTGCCTGTAATCCCAGCTACTCAGGAGGCTGAGGCGGGAGAATCGCTTGAGCCCAAGTGGCAGAAGTTACAGTGAGCTGAGATTGTGCCACTGCACTCCAGCCTGGGTGACAGAGTCAGACCGTCTCAAAAAAAAAAAAAAAAAAATTGCACCACCACACCCAGCTAATTTTGGTATTTTTTAGAGAGACAGGGTTTCACCACGTTGCCCAGCTGGGCTCAAACCCCTCTACTCAAGCAGTCCGAACCCCTTGGCCTCCCAAAGTGCTGGGATTACAGGCATGAGCCACCGCGCCTGGCCAGATTATGTTTTTTATCAGACTTAAAGTCAGTGTTGATGTTAAATGCTGGTGAGCTTTTCCTGAATTCCAGAAGGGAGGAGGCCACAATGAGGCCTGTCTGACCCCTCTTCCCATAATGGCCTGAACCAGTTTTTCAGATGAAATTTGGATGGCCCTGGCCTAGAAGAGGAAGTCCATTCAGATGGTTGGCAGGCCTTGGGATTTTAATTTTGGTTTACACAATTTTGAAATTATTTGCATATAAAATTATTAGGAAAATTATTTGAAATTATTTGGAAGAAAGATTGTTGCCTGAGTTGGTCTGTCCCTTTCTACTGTGACTGGACACAAAATATCAGTTGTATTTGGTGCAGAATTTTTCTGTGGAGTTGCTCCTGAGTGAGCATTATTGTGCAGCTCTGATACTGGCCTGGCCCAGGAGCTCGGACAACCAGAGTCCTCTCTGAGTAGACACTGGTGCGAATTTAGAAATGGGACTTAGCAGGCCGGGCACGGTGGCTCACACCTGTAATCCCAGCACTTTGGGAGGCTGAGGTGGGCGGATTACATGAGGTCAGGAGTTCAAGACCAACCTGGCCAACATGATGAAACTCATCTCTACTAAAAATATGAAAATTAGCCAGGTGTGGTGGCGTATGCCTGTAATCCCAGCTACTCGGGAGGCTGAGGCAGGAGAATCGCTTGAACCCGGGAGGCAGAGGTTGCCGTGAGCCAAGATCACACCACTGCGCTCCAGCCTGGGCGACAGAGTGAGACTTCATCTTAAAAAAAAAAGGAAAGAAAAGTTTATATGAATATCCAGTCAAAACCAACAAGGAAGGTATTACCCTTGAAATGTTGTCTATACGAATTTCCAAGGAGACCACAGGACTGTAGACTGTCTTGGAATGTCCTCAGAGAGCTCTGTCATTGATCAGGTAACGGAATAAAAACCCCAGCGTCCTTTCTTTCAAATGGGAGAGGGAAAGACAAAGGGACAGAAGCCGTTCAAACTTTGTCTTCTTTCCTTGTGGCTTGTGGTCACCTCTGCCTCCCCAGAAGCTGCCTCGCCCACCAAAGCCTTCCTGGCTTCTGCCACCACGTCATCCTCCAAAGCTTCCTCTACCTCCATCACAACCCCAAAGCCACCTTCGCCCTTAGGTTTGGCCCAGTCCAAGTTACCTTTGTTTCCCTCAATTTCACCATCTTCCGCGGCCTCCTTGGCGCCTTTGGCATCCTCCTCACTGTTGCCATCTACAGAGCCAAAGCCTTTGGGGCACCCGGTTTCCTGGTTGGTGACTACCCTTGCCCAACAAAGCCGTCGAATGACTAAAGCCTCTTCAGTGGTGTCCTCAGACAGGCCTTTGACAGACAGTTTTAGATGGCTGGCTCCTGGCATGAGGTGGTCCTTGCAACTCCAGCCTGATTGCCCTGCCCCCAGTTTCCCTTTTATTACAGGAATTTAAAGCTGCTTTATCATCTTCAAATGAAGCGAACTGTAAGTGCATGCACACCCTTTAGATTTGCCGTTTTGGTTCTGGGGCACTTTGATAAAAGTTGCCTTGTCTCAGATTCTTTCTGAAGAGTTTCTTCTGTTGCACTGTAGGAGAGGTTGCTTAAACCAGAGTTTTTGATTCACCCCTCCAAGTGGTCTCTCTAGTCTTGATTTAGATCTTTCTCTCCATGATAGTGCAGGGAAATAGATCGGCCATCGATCTCTGTTCCCTGCGTTTCTTCAGAAGTTTTCTCTGCATTAGCTTCTGTCTTAACCTCAATATAAGCAGTCCCTTTACTCTTCCCATCCTTGCTGACTAATCCGATCTCCACAGCATCTTCAAACACTTTTTTTTGTTTTTTGAGCCAGAGTCTCGCTCTGTCGCCCAGGCTGGAGTGCAGTGGCCGCGATCTCAGCTCACTGCAAGCTCCGCCTCCCAAGTTCGCGCCATTCTCCTGCCTCAGCCTCCCGAGTAGCTGGGACTACAGGCTCCCGTCACCACGCCCAGCTAATTTTTTGTATTTTTAGTAGAGACGGGGTTTCACCGTGTTAGCCAGGATAGTCTCGATCTCCTGACCTCGTGATCCGCCTGCCTTGGCCTCCCAAAGTGCTGGGATTACAGGCGTGAGCCACTGCACCACTGCGCCCAGCCAAAACACTTGTAATTCATCCTGAGTGACTTTGTAAGGGAGATTTGTAGCCAAAAGTATTCTCACATCTTGCTCTTTCTTACTGTCTTTTCCTTTTGGTTTCTCTAGTTTAATTTCATTGCCAAAGTCTTTCAAACCAGCGAGTTCCAAGGCTCTTTCCAGGTCTTCAGCAGCTTGAAAATCCACAGTCAGATTTCCTTGTCATACCCATTCTGACATCCACAACAGCAAGATCATTTTTAGCAAAAATATCATGGATACTAGTTTTTGTTTTTCTTTCTTTTTTGAGACAGGGTCTTGCTCTGTTACCCAGGCTGGAGTGCAATGGTGCTCACTGCAGCTTCCACCTCCCGGGTTCAAGTGATTCTCCTGCCTCAGCCTCCCCAGTAGCTGGGACTACAGGCATGCACCACTACGCCCGGCTGATTTTTGTATTTTTAGTAGAGACAGGGTTTCATTATGTTGGCCAGGCTGGTCTCAAACTCCTGACCTTGTGATCTGTCCACCTCAGCCTCCCAAAGTGCTGGGATTACAGGCGTGAGCCACCAGGCCTGGCCTGTGGATACTAGTTTTTAACTCAGGAGCAGACTTGTTAAAGTTCAGGTTTCCAACAAAGACTGAAAGACGTTCCAGCCTGGCCAACATGGTGAAACCCCGTCTCTACTAAAAATACAAAAATTAGCCGGGTGGTAGTGGTACACGCCTGTAATCCCAGCTACTCAGGAGGCTGAAGCAGGAGAATGACTTGAGCCTGGGAGGTGAAGGTTGCAGTGAGCCAAGATTGCGCCACTGCAGTCCAACCTGGGCGAGAGAGTGAGACCCTGTCTTAAAAAAAAAAAAAAAGGCGCAGTTGGTTCTGTGCTTCTCACTCTCCACTTTCTGTTTCTTGGCTCCAGAAGCTGCTGTTTGGTCATTTCCTTCATTTTCCAGGTGCTTCTTTGACAGACCCTTCCTCCTCTTCGTCGCCTTCATCACTTCATCCTCTTCATCATCGTCACCCTCGTCCTTGTCCTCATCATCCTCTTCATCTTCATTCCCAGCCATCCTCTTGGCTTTCCCAGGAACAGCATTTGTAGAAGCTTTCTTTCCTTTGGCTGGTGGTGTTTCCGTAGGTGCCGCTTCAGAGCCATCTTCCTCAGCATCGTCCTCATCGTCCTCGTCCTCATCCCCTGAGGCAGGGGCACCCGCTGCTGCCTTCATCACTGCTGGTTCAGAGTCATCCTCCTCCTCATCGCTGTCTTCCTTCTTGGCATTCTTGCCATTCTTTGCGCCCTTGGCTGGGGTGCCCCTTCTTGCCAGGAGCTGCTGCCAGTGCTTTGCCTGGTATGGCTCCCTTCTTGGCAGGTGTGGCGACTGCTTTGCCTGGAGTGACAGTTGCTTTCTTGGTGGGTGTGGCACCTGCAGCCTTTTTTGTTGGGGAAACTGTCACCTTCTTGGCTGGGGTTGCAGCAGCCTTCTTGCCTTTCTCCTGAGGTGTGACAGTCTCTTCTCCACAGCTGTCATCTTCTTCATCTTCTGACATTTCCTCATCTTCACTTCCTCCTTCTGCCTCCTTTGGGGGAGCAGCCATTTTCTTGGGGTCACCTTGGTTTTTACCTGCCTCGACACCAAGTAGTCTGAAGCCGCTGAGGATGGGAAATCTTTGCAGGGTGCAGAGTGGGAGAGGAGCAAGGTGTGGCTGACACCAGCTGCAGCACAGGCTGTCAGGGTGGGGAGGCGGCTGGGCCCTTGTAATGGGCCCAGGAGATGCTGCTGGCACTGTGAGAGGGCCTGGTTAGGAGTTAAACCTTCATGCATCTGAGATAAATCATAAGCTCTTCTTGGTATGAAAATGTAAGAAAATTATTCCATATTTTGCAGGAAAGCTGCAGGAATGTGAAGGAGTTAAATTGAATCAGGGTAAGAAAGGCTCAGGGCCTCAAATAGAGCTCTGTGTTTCCTGCATTGTATCTTCTAAAAGAAGCTTAGAACAGAGGTCGTGTTCACATCCCGTTGAGTAAAAGAGCAGGTTTACCATGAGGTTAAGTACAGGTAAGTACAGGGCTTCTTAGCGTTTCTTGGATGAATCCTAAAGGTTTTCCAGGAGAATCACTTAGCTTATTGCAGCCAACATTTAAGATTCTGAAGTTAAGCAGAAAAAAAGAAAACAAAACCCAAGATCAAGGGACCAGCAGGAGAAAAACAAGATTCTGAAATTGATTTTATTTATTTATTTATTTGATATAGGGTCTTGCTCTTTCACCTGAACTGGAGTGCAGTGGTGCAATCTTGACTCACTGCAGCCTTCACCTCCCTGGCTCAAGCAATCTTCCCACCTCAGCCTCCTGAGTAGCTGGGACTACAGGTGCACGCCACCATGCCTGGCTGAGTTTTGTAATTTTTGTAGAGACAGTGTTTCACCATGTTGCCCACGCTGGTCTCAAACTCCTGGGCCCAAGCGATCCATCTGCCTTGGCCTCCCAAAGTGCTGGCATTACAGGAGAGAGCCACTGCGACCAGCCTAACTTTTTAACTTAAAAGTAGAGGTTAAGTTGGGCATGGTGCCTCACTCCTGTAATCCCAGCACTTTGGGAGGCCGAGGTGGGTGGATCACTTGAGGTCAGGAGTTTGAGACCAGCCTGGCCAACATGGCAAAACCCTGTCTCTACTAAAAATAACAAAAATTAGCTGGGTGTGGTGGGCACATGCCTGTAATCCCAGCTACTTAGGAGGCGGAGGCAGGAGAATTGCTTGAGCCTGGGAGGTGGAGGTTGCAGTGGGTCGAGATCGCGCCACTGCACACCAGCCTGGGTGACAGTGAGACTCCGTCTCAAAAAAAAAAAGGGGGGGGGGGGTTAATTTTTTAAAATAATTAAATCAGATTATTTTACTTGCCTTATTTCTGATGTTACAGGATTTCTTGTAATTAGCTTTTTTAAAAAAGAGTTTGTGGCCATATAGTAGGTGTGTATATGGGTAATTAGCTTTTAAAAGGAGTAAATTTCATTTCAAGGGAGAGAAAATAAGACTCTTCATTCTCAAAATGTGAAGATAATAGAAAACAAATGTATGTTAAAATTGATAAAGATGTAAAAGGAAGCAACCTTAAGACTAGTCAAGACTGTATGCCCATGATATGTGCAATTATTATGTCAATTATAAATAAAACAATACAAAAAACCATGAGCAGACAGTTTGTGTTTGAAAAAGAAACAGAATGAAAACCTCTAGAAATGAAAAACATAGTCATTAACGTTAAATCAGTCAGCAGCAGGAGAAGCAGCACTAACTCGGCTGAAGAGAGGAGCAGTGTCGGGAAGAGATGTGCGGCCCAGGGCGGAGGCGATGCCAGCCCACGTCCAGTACAAGTTCCAGAAGGAGAAGAGAGCAGGAAAGGAGAAAGGGAAGACTGAGGACTTTCCGGAGTTCATGAAATACAGGAAACTCCAAGAAGTCCAGAGTTTAAAAACATCCACAGCTAGATACATCATTGGAAATTTTCAAAACATTAAAAAGTAAACATCTTAGATGCAACCAGAACAAAAAGACTTCCCTGAGAGGAGCATGCGGTGGACTGGTGACCAGCTCGCAGCAAACCTGTGGTTGAGGGGAGGCCGACGTGGGCCGAGGGGAGGCCGACGTGGGCCGTGGGGAGGCCGACATGGGCCGAGGGGAGGCCGACATGGGCCGAGGGGAGGCCGACGTGGGCCGAGGGGAGGCCGATGTGGGCTGAGGTCTCTGTCTGATGAGCACTTGGGAGCCGTGTGACTGGCTCCACTTCGGCCGAAGCTTGAGGCTCACTGTACAAAGGCTCTTGTAGAAATAAATACTGAAGGTTATTCTTCAGAGAGGTGGAGTTGAGCTCGAAACACAGGAGTGGATTTCAAAAAGCAAAGGGGGCCGGGTGCTGGCTCACACTTCTAATCCCAGCACTTTGGGAGGCTGAGGCAGGTGGATCACTTGAGGTCAGGAGTTTGAGTCCAGCCTGGCCAACATGGTGAAACGCTGTCTCTACTGAAAATACAAAAATTAGCCGGGCATGAGGGCAGGCGCCTGTAGTCCCAGCTACTCAGGAGGCTGAGGCACAAGAATCGCGTGAACCCGGGAGGCACAAGTTGGAATGAGCTGAGATCGCGCCGCTGCACTCCAGCCTGGGCAACAGAGCAAGACTCCGTCTCAAAAAAAAAAAAAAAATGACGGGCGCAGTGGCTCACGCCTGTAATCCCAGCACTTTGGGAGGCCGAGGCGGGCAGATCACGAGGTCAGGAGATGGAGACCATCCTGGCTAACACAGTGAAACCCTGTCTCTACTAAAAATACAAAAAATTAGCTGGGCGTGGTGGCGGGCGCCTGTAGTCCCAGCTACTTAGGAGGCTGAGGCAGGAGAATGGCGTGAACCCGGGAGACGGAGCTTGCAGTGAGCCGAGATCCCACCACTGCACTCCAGCCTGGGCAACAAAACCAGACTCTGTCTCAAAAAAAAAAAAAAAAAAAAAAGCAAAGGTAAGCAAAGAAACTGGTAGATATGTGGTGAAAATGAAAGAAGCGTCGGTGTGTCCGGTGCGGTGGCTCACACCTGTAATCCCAACACTTTGGGAGGCCAAGGTGGGTGGATCACGAGGTCAGGAGTTCAAGACCAGCCTGGCCAACATAGTGAGACCCCCATCTCTACTAAAAAAAATACAAAAATTAGCCAGGCATGGTGGTGCGTACCTGTAGTCTCAGCTACTCGAGAGGCTGAGACAGGAGAATCACTTGAACCTGGGAGGTGGAGGTTGCAGTGAGCCAAGACTGCATCACTGCACTCCAGCTTGGGCAACAGAGTGAGACTTAATCAAAAAAAAAAAAAAAGGAAAGAAAAGGAATAAGCGTTGGTTATGTTAATCAGTGGTGATCATGATTTATATAGGGTATATAAAAGAAGAAACTACCAGAAGTAACACAGCCCAGGGTGAAGCTGGACAGTCAAGGCGTTCAGATCTCTATATTATTATTAAGAAGAAGTGTTAACTTCAGACTTCACTGCAGCAGATGTGAGTGTTGAAAACTTAAGGGTTCCCAAAGTGTAGAAACAGGTTGCAAATCTTCCAAATAAATACCAGGTAGAAAGAATACTTTCTGAAAACCACCTTGTCCAGCTTTAATCAAAGGCATAGAAGGCTGGGGGAGGGGCAAGGGAACCAGAGCTGTAACTAAAAATCATAAAATAACATGGCAGCAGCAGTTGTCAGTAAACAGAACTCACCAGCTCGAAAGAATGTGAGATTCGAGGAATTTTTTTTCTTTAATTTGGCTATGTGGTGTATAAGAGACACATCCAAAACATAATGGTGTCGAAAGGTTGAAAGTTAGGAGTTGGAAACAAGACACTAGGTAAACATTAACCATAAGAAAGCTGCTCTAGCTATAGTCCTAGTGCCACAGCGACAGTGATGCCATATGCAGAATATACTTCAAAATGAAAGAGAGCGGGTAGAAATGTGAAGGGTTACCGCAGGCTCAGAGAAAGTCTCTGGACCTGAAGGCTCAAGGAACATTGATTAAAGTGGACCATCCTCACTGGTGCCGTGGCTTATACCTGTAATCCCAGCACTTTGGGAGGCCAAGGCAGGAGGATTGCTTGAGCCCAGGAGGTCGAGACCAGCTTGGGCAAAAAGCAAGACCCCGTCTCTAAGAAAAAAATAGTAAAAAGAACTAGGCATGGGGTGGTGGCTCACATCTGTAATCCTAGCACTTTGGGAGGCCAAGGTGGGCGGCTTGCCTGAGCTCAGGAGTTTGAGACCAGCCCGGGCAAAATGGTGAACCCCTGTCTCTACTAAAATACAGAAAATTAGGCATGGCGGCATGCGCCTGTAGTCCCAGCTACTTGGGAGGCTGAGATGGGAGAATCACTGGAATCCAGTAGGTGGAGGTTGCAGTTAGCTGAGATCACACCACTGCACTCCAGCCTGTGCGGCAGAGTGAGACTCCATCTTCAAAAAAAAAAAAAAAAAAAATTAGCTGGCAGATGTCTGTAGTCTGAGCTACTTGGGAGGCTAAGGTGGGAGGATCACTTGAGCCCAGGAGATTGAGGCTGCAGTGAGCTAGGATGGTGCCACTGTGCTGGCTCTAGCCTGGGTGACAGTGAGACCCTGTTTGTAAAAATAATTTTTTTTTTTTTTTTTTGAGACGGTTCTGCTCTGTTGCCCAGGCTGGAGTGCAGTGGTGTGATCTTGGCTCACTGCAACCTCCACCTCCTGGGGTTAAGCAATTCTCCTGCCTCAGCCTCCTGAGTAGCTGGGATTACAGGTGTCCACCACCACACCCGGCTAATTTTGTATTTTTAGTAGATACGGGGTTTCTTCATGTTGTCCAGGCTGGTCTCGAACTCCTCACCTCAGGTGATCCGCCCGCCTCGGCCTCCCAAAGTGCTGGGATTAGAGGCGTGAGCCACGGTGCCCGGCCAATAATAATTTTTAAAAAGCAAAAATAAAATCAAAGGAAGGTTTAGAAAATAAAGGGAAAATCTCACAGCAAAATGACAGCTGGTAAATGATATGAAAAAAATAAATAGAGACTGAGTGTGGGTGTTGCAGTATCCGAATAATATATATTACGAAAAGAGAAAAATATCAATGGAAATTCAAGGAAAAGTGCGGCCAAGACGTCCTTCAGTAGATGAATGGATCAACTTCGTGCATCCAGATGGTGGAACATTATTTAGTCCTGAAAAGATGTTCTCAAGCCGTGGAGAGGCCTGCATGAGCCTTAAGTGCGTATCGCTGAGTGAGAGAAATTATTCTGTGTGACCCCAACTCTCCGACATTCTGCAGAAGCCAAACTGGCCAGATCCCTGGAATGAGCTCCCCACGTTCATGAGGGCTGGTTTCCGGCAGTGGCATTGGGAGGCTTTGTTAACATTGATTCTTGTGCTTGTCTACCTTGTTTAAGTTCCTTACAAAGAGCATGTGCCATTTTTACAAAATGAAGAAAGTGGGTTCTGTCCTGTAGGGTTGAGGAGCCGAGATGCGGGGACCAAGGGACGTTAGCGCGTTGGTTCTGGCCGCGGGAAAACGGGCGGTCGCTGTGACCGTCTCTGCGCTCTCCGCGTTGCTAACGCCCCACCCCCGGGAAAGACCCGGAGACGGGACCACCGCATGTGGAAGCCACCGGGAAGCACAGCGCGTGGGCCGCCTGAGCGGTGCCGGGGCGGGGAGGCAGGGCCGCCGCTCAGGCCGTGGACCTCGGGGCTGCGGGAAGGACGTGGATGGCGCCGCCGTTCTCTCGCGGGCCCAGCGAGGCTATGCGTGCGCGGCCCGGGCAGTCCCTGCGAGCCCGGGCTGCTGCTCATCTGGGGGGACGGCGGCCGCCCGACTGAGCCCAGAGCTGTGGGCCGCGCCCGGGTTCCTGCCTCGGGCCGGAGGAGGGAGGGCGCCGCGGCCCGTCTGGGGCCTCCCGCCGCGCTGGGGCCTGGCTCCCTCCCGGCTGCGCTGAGCGCCTGCGGCTCCGCTTGGGGCTGCTGTGCTCTCCACAGGCCGGGCCGCCGGGCTGGAGGGCGCTGCAGGCGGCCTCTGTTCTCCAAGTTCTCCGCGGGAGAGGGAGGGGAACGAGGGCCCAGCCTTCCGCGGGGTGGGCTCGGCCGGGAGAAGCGCGGAGCCTCCTGGCTGCCCCCAGCCGGTGCGGCCGCCACCGTGGCCGTGAGGGCGCCTGGGTCCCCTCTGGAGGTTTTGCCGCAGCGCTGGCCGGCACCGAGATATGACCAGAGGCGTTGAAAGTTGGCGCGTTGAGGTACCTAGGATGGGCGAGGAAATGAACAAGCTTCAGGGGAGAAGAAATGACTGTGGAAACAGGTGCCTTGAGGTAGAGGGAGGGGACTGGGCCAGGAGAGAGGAGCCGGGTGGGGCACAGGGACAGCCCAGGGTCCCTCAGAGCTTCGAGGTCGGGCGCCCTCTGCGTTGGGAGCTTGGGGTCCCCCTGACAGAAAACCTGGGGGGGCGTTGCGGGAGTGAGAGGAGGCTGCAGACCTGACACAGATGGGGGAGCGGGCGGGAGGCCTGAGACCTGGGGAAGTGGGAGGAGCCTGCAGACCTGCTCCTTGGTTGCCTCTGCTCCCACCACCCGACTCCCTTCCCTGGCTTCCCTGGCTCTCCCCTCCTGGAAACGTGGAGGACGGCCAGGGCTTCTCTCTCCCCCGTGCCTGTGGTGGGTTCACCAAGGCCTGTGTGAGAAGCTCTCGGGGTCTGCCCAGGTCCGAGGGCAGCTGTCTCAGTGCTGGCTGCTGCGTCCGCACAGCTTCTCGGTCATTCTCGATCCTGTTCTTCCAGCACCTCCGCAGGCTGTCTGTTCTTAGTCCAGTCGGGTGCCAGGTCCATCCCCATCTCCACCCGTTCTGAGCCACCTCCCGCATTTGCTAAGTCCGTGCTCCCCTCCCAGCTGCCCTCCCTCCCCCATCACATTTTCAAAACAAGCTGGGCAGTGGCCTCTCCAACCCAGCCCCGGAGCAAGCAGGCCCAGGCCCGGGGCTACCCGGCACACACGCGTTGTGCGTGAGCTGGGATGCAGGCCCCGCGTTCTGCAGAATTGTGCACTGAAGACGCCAGGGCTCGCAGTGGCTCACGTCTGTAATCCCAGCACTTTGGGAGGCCAAGGCGGGCGGATCACGAGGTCAGGAGATCGAGACCATCCTGGCTAACACGGTGAAACCCCGTCTCTACTAAAAATACAAAAAAATTAGCCGGGCATGGTGGCGGGTGCCTGTAGTCCCAGCTACTCGGGAGGCTGAGACAGGAGAATGGCGTGAACCCGGGAGGTGGAGCTTGCAGTGAGCCGAGATAGCACCACTGCAGTACGGCCTGGGCGAAAAAGCGAGACTCCGTCTCAAAAAAAAAAAAAAAAAAAAAAAAAGACTCCAGGGCTGCAGAAAACCTGGTTAGGAGCAATCCGCAGAAGCCTGGGGTGCTGTAGAGAGCTCCTCAGGTGGTGGGCCCTGACCCTGAGGGTCACCAGGGATCCCAGGGGTGGGCTCTAGGGCAGAACCACGTCCTCCAAGTAGAAAGCCTGACCTGGCTTGTGGCCTCCAGCAGCCCAGGAGGACCCCCAGCTGCCCCCTGGGCCCTGGTCGCCGTCGATGCTCTGTGTGCCGCCAGGTGTCCTCCTGATGGGAGAGGTTGCCATGGTACCCACCCACCGTCTTCCTCCCCTGCCTGCCGGTCACCTGGTCTGATTCTAGCAAGAAAGATGAAACAGGTGGCAGCAGAACCGGCTCTCCTTGTAGTTGCTCTTACAGCTGCAGCTTGGGTTCGGTTGGTTTAATTTGCCTTTTCTTCTTCTCTTCCCGTCCCCAGTGAAGATAGTGATCCGGGGCGACAGGAACACGGGCAAGACAGCGCTGTGGCACCGCCTGCAGGGCCGGCCGTTCCTGGAGGAGTACATCCCCACACAGGAGATCCAGGTCACCAGCATCCACTGGAGCTACAAGAGTAAGTGTGCTGGGTGCCCCCGTGGGTTCGGGCTCCAGGCTTCTCCTCCCTCAGCCCTGGTTCCTGGGAGATGCATTCCCCAGAGGGGGTCTCCCCAAAGAGTTCTTGTCTGTGAGGGACCCTGCTGACGTGGGGGTCCTGGCGTGAACTCTGGGGCTCTTTTGGGGTGGATCACCCTGCTGCCTGAGTGAGCTTCATGAAGCCCCACTGACCTGGGAGGCTCAGCCTGGGGCAGCGTTGGCCGCAGGTGAGTGGGCACGCGGGCGCCTCGGGGGCTGAAAAGAGGTACATTCCGAGGAGCATTCCGTTGCCTGCACCCTCTTGGTGCACATGGTGTTTTTTCTTGGGCCCCAGCCCGACATCTTCTCCACCACCAGAAACAGTAATAAGACCTTCGTTTGAGCCTTGCCCTTGAGGAAAGTTGGTGTCACTAAAAGGTTCAGTGAGGTGGGCTTGATGGTGGGATAGACCCCTCCCCCAGGTCTCAACTGGGTGTGGGTGGGCTGGGCCTGGGTAGATGCGGGAAGGTGGGGGAGGTGACAGCTGTGGCGAGGCTCCTGCTGTGGGAGGCAGAGCAGCTGCCCTGTGTGTTCAGAATCGTGACAGCAAAAAGCCTTGGGGCTGGTTTTTTTGTTTGTTTGTTCGTTTGTTTTTTGGTTTGGTTGGGTTTTTTTTTTTTTTTTTTTTTTGAGACAGAGTCTCACTGTCGCCCAGACTGGAGTGCAGTGGTGAGATCTCGGCTCACTGGAACCTCCGCCTCCCGGGTTCAAGCAATTCTCTGCCTCAGCCTCCTGAGTAGCTGGGATTACAGGCGCCCGCCACCACACCCAGCTAATTATTTGTATTTTTAGTAGAGACGGGGTTTCACCATCTTGGCCAGGCTGGCCTTGAACTCCTGACCACGTGATTCACCCACCTTGGGCTCCCAAAGTGCTGGGATTAGAGGCGTGAGCCACCGCTCCCACCCAGGGCTGTTTTAAACACCTTTCCTTTTCACTGCAAAAAAAAAAAAAACTAGTGGGTTACTAGTGGGAGGCAAAGATGAGTTTCAGCTGCCACGTGGTGACAGCTGACACTTGGACTGCTGTGCAGGAACAGCCGTGGAGTTGCTGGGCATCTGCTGCCCTCTAGGGCCTGGGAGGGTGGTGCTGGGCTGACAGGACACAGAGCCCACAGGGCCGGCGCACAGAAGCTCTACCTGCCAGCGCACCCTCTTCCTGGTTTGGGGTGAGGCTGATGGCAGCGTTCATGCCCCTCTGCTCAGGCGACGTGGATGTGATTGGTGTGGGGGCAGATGCCTGGCTGTGTGAGGGCCCCGGGCGTGCCTCTCCCCTCTGGTTCTCCCTTCCCCTTGGAATCCTTGGGTGGGCGGGAGGCTCCATCCATCAGCTCCCCCAGTCCCCAGCACGCCCCACAACAGAGCACAGTCATGGGAGCTCAGGAGGAATGGTTGGCACCAGCAGGCCCAGCTGCGATGTTGCGGTGTGGGGCAGGCCTGGGGCCTCTCAGGTGGCTCCGAAGGGAGGGTCCGGCCTCCGCCCTCAGTGATTACTTACATCCCGCTCCCTCAAAGTGAACTAGAGGCCAGTCACTGGATGAAGAAACAGGGTCAGAAGGTGACACAGGCGGGCCCATTCATTCGCACCTGTCAGCAGAAGCGTACCTGCTCTCATGGAGTCCATGGGCAAAAACACAGACATCGACCCAGCCAGGAGGGTCCCCTTCCAGTATGCTGAGGCCAGGAGGGGCCATGCCCAGGATCGGGGCCGGGGAGGGAGGGGCCGTGCCCAGGATCGGGGCCCGGGAGGGAGGGGCTGTGCCCAGGATCGGGGCCGGGGAGGGAGGGGCCGTGCCCAGGATTGGGGCCCGGGAGGGAGGGGCCGTGCCCAGGATCGGGGCCCGGGAGGGAGGGGCTGTGCCCAGGATTGGGGCCGGGGAGGGAGGGGCCGTGCCCAGGATTGGGGCCCAGGAGGGAGGGGCCGTGCCCAGGATCGGGGCCGGGGAGGGAGGGGCCGTGCCCAGGATTGGGGCTGCGGAGGGAGATACCATGCATTCAGTTTGTCACTGAAGCTGTGTCTGAGCGAAGGCCTGAAGGAGCCGCCGTGTGGTCGTCTGGGGAGGACACATCCCCTGCTTCTGGACACTCGGAAGTCCTGGTGGGAGCTGGTGGCTGCGGGGCACAGACAACCACACCAGCTGGACCGCTTTGTGCCACCTTGGGAACTTCATGTTGGGCACTAATTTTAGGATTCTCCCTGTTTCAGCCACGGATGACATCGTGAAGGTTGAAGTCTGGGATGTAGTAGACAAAGGTGAGGCGTCTCTGTTCTGTGTCTGCTTCTCTCTGGGACTGTGTGCTCTGCGCAGAGAGGCTTCCTTTCTTTCCCCCCGGCGCCCATGCATCACCCACCATCCTCGTGGACGGTGCCCAGGGTCTTGCTGCTCTGCTCCCCTCCACATCCAGTGGTGACCCCGCAGCGTGGCGCAGCCCCTCCTGTGGCACTGCATGCTTTGCTGCTTTAGCATACTCCCCGCCTCTGAGTGACCGCGTGCACGGTGGCGGCAGGTGCAGCCGGGGGGTGTGCTTTGAGCCCCAAGGCCCAGGGTGCTATTTTGGGAGCCCTCCTCCTGTACTGCCTGGCGGAGTAGCCCAGCACCAGGCGGCCCCCTGCCCATAGCTGAGGACCCAGCTCCTGCGATCCTGTCCCTGCCAGGGATCCCCAGCGACACAGACCTGCACTCTGGGGACCGTGGGAGGGCAGCACCAGCCCCCAGGGTGTCCTCGACATCGTTGGTCTCCTCCTCAGCCACAAGGTCATGAGTTCCTCTAAGTCCTCAGGGTGGAGCTCATGGCCCTCCCCGGGGCCCATGGTCCGTGTGCATGTGTGGTGTGTGCAGGGCTGGCCACGTGCACGCCCCGGCCTCACAGGCCTGGCTGTGGCCTCGTTACGAGGCTCTGCTGGAAAGGCGGCCGCCGCCTCTGTGTGATGGTGTCTGTTCGGATGGCGCATGCTGCCTTCCCTCCACCTGTGCTTTGTTGGGGTGGGTTTGGCCATGGGGGTTTAGAGGCAGGTGCTCATGCAGTTCCTGCAGGGGTGCTGGGCCCCTGCGGCTCCCACCATATTGCGCTGGACTCTTGTGGCCCGTGCTGACCTGGTGTTCCAGATGCTGTCTCTGCAGAGCTCTGCGTGGTCTCTGGTGTTAGAGAGGTGGCCACCCACCGCCCTATCATTGTCCTCGTCCCCACTGTGAGGAGAAGCTATCAGATCTGCCTGTGGCCCCCAGGTGGCTCAGGAAGGGCCGTCCTGACCCCCATCCTGGCCGCTTTCGGAGCTGCAGAGATTTCCTGTGCCTCCAGCTCTGGCTTCCTGGGTCTGTCCGTGCATGGAGCGGGCACAGGCTTCCCGTAGACACGGTTGCCCAGAGTGGGGTTCATAACTGGGCACTGTAAAGGGTGTGGTCTCCACGGCTTAGGATGGGCCCCCCCTCCTGGTGGCCTGCTGTGCCCAGGGCTGGTGTGGAGGCGTGTGGGTGCAGAGGCCGCCCAGCCCTGGGCTTCCTCTGGGGTTACATGTGTACCCTTGCACCCACCTGTTAGCACCCACCGGGAGAGTCTCACTCAGCCTAAACCAGGGCCCCTCAGGAGGAAAAGGTCCCCAGCTTCATGATGGGGCCCGGTGTGCCTTCCATCCCCGCCCTGACTCAGTGCCCACTGTGCGAGGTGTGAGCACTGTACACAGCAGCCAGGGCGGCTGGTGGGGAGTGCAGTGGAGGGGGTTGAGGCCTCTTGGGCACCTGGTGAGTTCTCAAGGGTGAGAGGAAGCCGAGGCCATCAGGCTTAGCTGACGCTGCATGGGGCAGGCTGCCAAGAGGGAGGCTGAATGGAGCAGCCTCAGGTGAGCCGACAACCCTCACCTCCGCCTGGTCAGCCAGGACCCGGCTCCCCTCCAGTCCCGCCTGCTTTCCCCAAAGCAGATCCGGCCAGTCTCAATGGCTCGTCCGGGGGGTGCTGGTTAGGCTGTGAGCATCCTTCCTGGGTGCAGGCCCCCGACAGCCAGCAGTGCTGTGCTGTGTGTGTGTTGGGGACTCTGCTGAGCCCTTTGTGGCCAGACTGGGGAGGCTCCTCCGGGCTGGCTCTGTCCCCTGTACCTTGTGAGGGAGGGGCTGACCCCCGACTGGGTTACATCGTGGTGAGCGGTTCAGAAACAAGCTGTGGAATGAAGTGGACGTGGCGTTTTAAACACATGAGCCCGTCTGTTCTTAGGGCTTTTGTTTGTTGTCCCAGTCCGTGACTCCAAGACTGGGACCCCCAGAGTTCCCAGGATGGTCTGGAGCCTTTATCCTCAGGTCAGCATTGTGGAGTTAAAGGGAGGGGACCACGGCCCCTCATTCTCAGCAGAGCCATGGTGACCTTGATGGCGGAGGCTCAGGGGGACCTGGACCGTGGACACCACACAGCTGCCCTCCTCCCTCCCGAGGCCATTTCAGGGCTGGAATCCCTGCCCTCCTCTCCTTTCCTCCCGGGCTGGTTGTTGCCTTGAGAGTCCGTGCGCTCATCTCCCCACTTTTACCCCAGGGGGAGGCCCCTCACCTTCCCACCATATCCCTTGTACTTCCTCCCACCCTGGACTTGGGGGAGCTGGGGGGAGGGGGCCCTTCCTTCAGCAGCAAACCCTCCTGGTGTAGGGCTGTGGGCCATCCCACCGCAGCCTGTCCAGGAGCTGCTGAGCCCGTCAGCCCCAACTAGCACCTCCTGTCCAGGCCCGGCCCAGCCCTGCCTCCAGAGCCTACAGAGGGGCCTCGCCCAGGTCCTGCTGCTCCAGAGCTTGTGGGTGCCCACGCTGCAGGCTGTTTGGGGTGGTGGAGCAGAGCACCCGCTGGAGCTGGGGGCTGAGTGGCCGTGGGGGGACCATGCTCCTCCTGTGGCCCAAGGCCCAGGGGTTCCACCTCATAATTTTTGTTTGTTTTTAAACAAGGAAAATGCAAAAAGCGAGGCGACGGCTTAAAGATGGAGAACGACCCCCAGGAGGTGAGTGCCAGGTACACAGTGGGTAGCAGTGGTTCAGGGCCCCGGGGTGCGTGAGCCGGTGCCCAGCGCTTCACACGCCTTTGACCCCAAGCACCCCAGTTATGCTGTGGCCACGGGTGCCGCTGGCCTTCCCAACTGCTCTGAAAACCCCACACTGCCATGGCTGTATCTGGGGGTGGCCGGCTCACCTGCACTCGACAGACATCACGTTGGACTGACCCCTGTTTGCATTTGACTGACCTGAGAGGTATTTAAGTGAACTCGCCAAACTTTTATCCCAGTCTCGGTGGGCTCGGCGCTTCAAGGCACAGGACACATCTCGCAGCGCCATGGGCGTGGGTTTCACTCACCGGAGCCACCTGGGGCCAACCCAACCTGAGCCCGACACACCCAGGGCCTCGCACCCTCCGTGCGGCGCCTCCCACTCCCTTTAGAGCACGGGGTGGAGTGACTGCCCACAGCACTGCAGCTAAACCTGTGTGTGGGCACTGGAACCTTCCGGAACGCACATCTAGCCGAGGGCAGCTGGTAGTCCAGCACCCACTTCTATTTTCGAGTGGTGGTTTGGTTATCCGTGAGGCCTGGGGCGGACACTGCTGTGATTAGTGGGAGGTCCTGGGTAGGGGGCTTGTTCAGGGAGCCATCAGCGAGGCTGGTGTTGACCGTCAGACCCTTTGGGGCAAACCTATGTTTAGCTATCCCATCTCTTCAGCATATCGTTTCCAAATGGAAATGGCTGTTATCTTTTCAGATTAGAAGACTATCCAGCCTTTTCTAAAACTGTGGGCCACATGGGTGGGGCCCAGCCTGGGCCAGTCTCACACCTGTTCCCTCCTGTCCCCAGGCGGAGTCTGAAATGGCCCTGGATGCTGAGTTCCTGGACGTGTACAAGAACTGCAACGGGGTGGTCATGATGTTCGACATTACCAAGCAGTGGTAAGAGGGAGCTGGTGGGGGCAGCTGCCTGTGACTCTCACCCCCCTAGCCCCTTGGGCGCCCTCTTTGTGCAGCAGATAATGGTTAGAGCAGCATCGTTCTGCAGGACCGAGGGACTCTTGCTGGGCAGCTGTGGCAGCTCAGCCACAAGGGGCACTGGCCTGGATGTCAGGCTGGGCAACGACTATGCCTGTGTCTATGGGGCGGGATGGCGTGGGCCGGCTGCAAAAGGCATCTGGGGCAAGGCACGCACCTTCCATAGCCCCACTGTTCTTCCTGAAAACCCATCTGAGACTTGGCAGAAGCAAGTGGCTGCTTGTGCTGGGGGCTCCCCGCGACCTCCGTCTTCATGACCTAGGAGGACCCACAGCCAAGATTCATTCTAGCAAGAAGATGACAGCGAAATCAGCTAAGGGCAGTGGCACACAGGACGATCTCTGGGGGACCAGGCGCAAGCCCCCAGAGTCCACTGTGGAGTCGCATGGGATCCACTCAGCTCCTCAGGAGTGCAGTGTCCCCCAGGACGCACCGGAGCCCCAGCGGGGGGGTGCTGCGGACGCACACTTGGCACAAGGCTCCTAGAAGAATGAGGGCCGCGTGAAGACCAGTGTCCTGGTGCAGGGCCCCTCCTAGCCACAGCCAGTGCCCGGAGCACCAGGAGCAGCGTGCCCGATGCGTCCAGGCATCTGCTCTTCCCAGCAGTGGGTCTGGCCTGGGGGCCTAGTCAGCAGCTTCTCTTACTTGGGAAGACCCCCACACCAGGGTTAAGCGTACCGCCTGTCACGGGGCCGCACACTCAGCATGCATCAGCAGCCCAGGCCTGAGGGCGGCTTGAAGCACCTGACCAGCCATGCTCTGGGCCTCTGCCAACCTTTGCCAATGCTGGGAACCGTGCCTGCCCTCCCAGCCTTCAGCACCACCACCAAGGACTGACCGCAGGCACCCTCAGGAGAGCCCTCGGTGGGGGTGTGGCACACGGATGGCAGGAGAACCACACACGGGGCTGGCGGCCCCACCCAGGGCACAAGTTCAGCTCGGGCGCACACACGCTGGCCTCACCTGGGCGAGCAGTGGTGCTCCTCTCCCTCCGGCCTCTCCTGTCTAGGCAGCAGGCCAGCCTGGTGGGTGGGAAGTGGCTTTTCCCAAGCGAAGTTGAGTGTGGACACAGTGTGGCCTCCACGGCACCTCCCACTGCTGCCACAGGAACGGCCTGGAGGGAGCTGCAGCCGCCTGGGCTGCCATGCGAGGAGTGGGCAGGAGTGACAGCGAGACTTGAGCCAGCCTGAGAAGACGTGGCAAAGGTGCTTACCTGTGGGCCCGGAGACCCTGTTGGCAGCACCAGCCTGGGCAGGCGATGCCTATGGTAGCAATGCTCTGTCTGGAGCCCCTGGTGCCCAGCAGGAAGGATGGAAAACACTGGCTCAGACAGCGGCTTCAAGCACCACGCAGGCCTTTCACAGCCACGAGAGGCAGGAGACACCAGAAGGCCACCTGCTTAGGAGGCCAGAGGTGCCCCTGGGCCGGCCTTGGTGAGGGGCCCGTTTAAATGACTGCGTGTAAATGAAAGAAAATGAAGTTAGAAACAGGATGTTGCATTTTTTACTCCCTTATGTTGGCTTTCAGTCGTGGGGAAGTTTTGTCACTTGAAGCGCTGGTTATTTCTTCACAAGCCATTTGGAAAACCATGCAGCTGGGAAACTGGCAGTTCCGCGCCAGGCAGACTCTGGAGACTTGCCGTCCGTGCCAGGAGATGTCTGCTTAAGACAAGGCTCTCCAAACAGCCCGCTTCACCGGCAGCCGCAGAGGCACCCCAGGGTGTCCTCGGCTGCCCCGGTGGGCAGGGAGCCTGGAGGACCAGCCACAGGGTCGACACCAAGGGGCACAGAGGACAGTGCAGAATGAGGGTGGACGCAGATGAAGCCAGAGGTGGTTTTGTAGGGATGCGGACACGGGGTGCTCTGAGGGGAGGCAGGGATAGGCAGGGGCGTTCCAGTGTGGGGTGCGGTCAAGTACCTGCCATCAGGGAGAGGGACGGGCGGGGGCTGCAGGCTGAGGGGTGCGAAGGCCCTCGAGGCACTTCCCTCTAGCTCTGCATGCACGAGGCATGCTTCTGCTGGGTTGGATGTTGGAAATGAGAAGCAGCCACCATCCTCGGGCCTGGGTGCACAGCAGCTTTCCAGGGAGGGACAGGGCGTCGCAGGGCTGAAACTAAGCCAGGTCCTCACCTGTTCTCCGAGGACCTTCAATTACATTCTCCGGGAGCTTCCGAAAGTGCCCACCCACGTGCCAGTGTGCGTGCTGGGGAACTACCGGGACATGGGCGAGCACCGAGTCATCCTGCCGGACGACGTGCGTGACTTCATCGACAACCTGGACAGGTGGGTGCAGTGGCCCTGCTCCCGAGGGACCCTGCGCGGTGCTCCGGTGTGCGGGGGAGGGTGCTGAGGCAGAGGCCCAGGGAGGGGTTAACGTTAGCATGGGGCCCGGCGGATGTGGGTCTCGCCGCTGAGTGGGGCTCACTGAAGCCTGGGTCTCCCCGATGGCAGGGCCGGGAACTGTGTGCTGGGGAACTGTGTGCCCAGGACTGTGTGCCAGGGTGAAGTGCTGGCACTGTGGGGTCACCTGCAGAAGGGCACTCGGCTTAGCTGCTTAGCAGGGCTCAGCAGGGTCCTGTGGCCTCAGAAGCCTGCAGGAGGAGGGAGGGCAGTGCGGACCCACAGCTGTGGGCCCAGGGGTGATCCTTGGCACCAGGGCAAGGGTCTTTCTCTTGCATCTTTCTTCCTTTCTGAAAGCAGACCTCCAGGCTCCTCCTACTTCCGCTATGCTGAGTCTTCCATGAAGAACAGCTTCGGCCTAAAGTACCTTCATAAGTTCTTCAATATCCCATTTTTGCAGCTTCAGGTAAGCACTCACCACGTGGGGTGGAGTGGCTGCTGGTCTCTCACCTCTTTCCAGGTGTCTCCTGTGTAGCGACGGGTCTCCCTCCTAACCCCTGAGAAAGCTGTGGGCCTGCTCGGAGGTTGGCTGCTGGCAAGGGCCCAACGTTCTGCTGCACCTGCCTGCTCTGGGTGGCAGAGGGTACAGGGTCCTGAGGGCTAGACCCAGTCCCAGGAGCCCCTCCACCTCTGCGGGGACCCCTTGCTCAGTTTCCCCCAGTGTTTTTGGTTGTTTTTGTTTGTTGAGATAAGGTCTTGCTGTGTGGCCCAGGCTGGAGTGCAGTGGCGCAATCATGGCTCACTGCGGCCTCAAACTCCGGGGCTCAGGCAGTCCTCCCACCTGTCTCCCAAAGTGCTGGGATGCCAGGCGTGAGCCACCGAGGTACTCGCTGTTCACATCTCACGTTTCCCTGGTGCTTGTGTCAAAACCAAGGAACCAACTTTGGCCTACGGACTAAACTCACTTTCCCTTGTGGAAACAAGGGCCAGGCCAGCTGTGGCTGCAAAGTAGCCCAGCAAACGATGAGGCTTGAACCTCCTCGCCCTGGGCTGCCCCGCCTGGGTCTGGGGGACCTGGGGCCCAGCCGCAGCTGCAGCAGCCTTGGTCTTTCTCCAGAAGGATGTCAGGCTTGCCCAGGAAAGGGGCTGTGCTGTCGTCCTGGTGTCAGAAGAAGTGAGGATGCCTGCAGGCTGGGACTGCTGCTGGGGACGTTTGGGTTGGAAGGAAGGCGGCAGTCAGACTTGCCCTGTGCCGGCACTGCTGGGGAGGCCCCTCCTTCCTGCAGAGCCGTCCCCTCGTCACTGGGTTGATTACTCCTTAGAGAGCTCCCCACTGCTCAGCTGCTCCATTCCCTAATGGTTTGCCCTCCAAACCCTTCCAAAGCCTCCCAGGGAGAGAACGGGACCCTGGACAGAGTCTTGAGCTGGAAGCGTAGGGCTGAGCTGTGTGTGACTATCCTTTTGCTATGGATGTGTTCAAGCAGATCTGATGTCCTCGCCTGTCTCAGCAGCGGGACCCATTTCCTCTTTGTCTTGCCCCTGGATTGCCTGGAAGCAAATTTCAGGCCTTCTTTATGTCACCTAAAAATATTTCAAACACATCTCTAAAAAAATCAGTTGTTTTTTTAACCTGACCGTAGTACCTAATGTAATACCGCCTGTTAAACTCACAGAAGGTTTTTCTTGGAGAAATAAGCCACAATAACAAATTGAAAAAATAAAATTCCCAAAGAGTTCTTCCAATCGTCAGATATTTGGTCAGTATTCAGAGTAGGATCCAGAGTTCACACATTACATTTGGTTGACAAGTCTGTAGATTTCTCTTTGTAAATCACATTTTTTTGTTGTTGTTATAGCCTGGGGACCTTAATGACTTTAATACACTCTTTTTTTTGGAGACGGAGTCTCACTCTGTCCAGGCTGGAGTACGGTGGTGCAATCTCGCCTCACTGTAACCTCTGCCTCCTGGGTTCAAGCAATTCTCCTGCCTAAGCCTCCCAAGTAGCTGGGATTACAGGCGCCTGCCACCACGCCTGGCTAATTTTTGTATTTTTAGTAGGGACGGGGTTTTGCCATATTGGCCAGGACGGTCTCGATCTCTTGACCTCGTGATCTGCCCGCCTTGGCCCCCCAAAGTGCTGGGATTACAGGTGTGAGCTACCACGCCCAGCCTCACATTTTTATTTTAAAAACCTCTCCAGGCTGGGCGCAGTGGCTCACGCCTATAATCCCAGCTGTTAGGGAGGCAGAGGTGGGAGGACAGCTCGAGCCCAGGAGTTCCAGATCTTCTGCCTGGGCAATATAATATAGCATGACCCTGTTCTAAAAAATATATATATATATATATCTCTGAAAAAGATGATTCAAAAAAAAAAAGGAGAGGCCAGGCAGGTAGCTCAGGCCTGTAATTTCAGCAGAGGCCAAGCTGGGAGGATCACTTGAGCCCAGGAATTAGAGACCAGTCTGGGCAACATAGCGAGACCCCATCTCTATTAAAAAAAAAAAGAAGGGGCCGGGCACGGTGGCTCCCGACTGTCATCCTCGCACTTTGGATGCTGAGGCAGCTGGATCACCTGAGGTCAGGAGTTCGTGAGGCTCCGGCGTTTGTATTTCATTTGAATCTAAAGTGAGCAGCCACAGGGACCCGCAGCTCATCAGACCAGCCTGGGGTTCCAGGCCAGGAGGGCAGCGGTTTGCTCCAGAGCCAGCTGCTTGTGGGTGTGGGACGGTGGCGACGCGTGTACCGGGGCTGTGTCCTGCCACCAGAGGAGGTGTGCGTGGCGGGGAGCAGAGGGGCTTTGTTTCCCAGGTGAAGGTGCGGCTTCTTCACCCTTGGAGGTGCGTGTGTGGGTGGGGGTGCTTGCTGTTGAGGTTTATGCCTGTGGCTGACAGCTGTCCCCCAAGCCATGCTGGCAGCGTGTAGGTGTCGTGCCGGCCACCGCAGAGGAATCCTCTGGGCGTCTGTGGTTCAAGTGGGGCCCAGCCCAGAGCTCCATGACTTGCTGAGCAGCCAGCCCTGCAGCATCTCCTGGTTTTGTCAGCAGGAGGTGTCCCCTGTGCATTCAGGGGCTGTGGGGCCGGGGCACTCGCAGCAGGAAGGAGCCCTGCTCAGGCCTGCGTGCTCCCTTTCCGCAGAGGGAGACGCTGTTGCGGCAGCTGGAGACGAACCAGCTGGACATGGACGCCACGCTGGAGGAGCTGTCGGTGCAGCAGGAGACGGAGGACCAGAACTACGGCATGTACGTGGCCGGACCCGCCCGTGCGGGCGGTGTGGGGGCTGCGGGCGTGGCCGTGGTGCAGGGCCATGGGCTGCACCAAGGAGACAGCAGAGGGGAGTGTCCCCTGTTTGGGGTAAATTCGTCATCTTGGGGCACGGGTGGAGGAGGACTCAGGTTTGCACTGCCCCCAGCAGCCCCCTCACAGTCACCCCTGGCATGGACTCCTCATACAGGTCATGCTGTGCCTGCCACTCTGAGCACCGCTGACCGTGGCCAGGTGCTGGTGCTCGTGGAGTGCATCAGGGGCTTGGCCTCCCAGATTGATGCCAGCATGGGGTGTGCTTTCTGGGGAGCTGCTTGACTTTGGGAAGCTCCCTGTGTTGAAGAGGCATACAGGCCAGGACATGGAGGTCTCTGGTCCTCGACAGCAGAGGGCGGCTCAGAGCATCCTCCTGAGTGGGCGTGGGCAGTGCATAGCTCCGGGGTTGCGGCCAGTGGGACAGCTGGCCCGTTCTCTGCCTCAGGCTCCTGCACAGCTAGGGGCTTGGTGCCTCCCCTGGGACCCAGGCAGGGACCACGGAATCAGTGGCCCTCCTGAGGCCCCCCAGGAGGTCTCTGTTTCCAGGAGAGCCCTGTGGGTAACCTTGGATCTGGCTGTTGGCTCAGACACACCAAGAGACTGAGAGGGAAGGCAGTTTGATGCCTGGAGAGGGACCCGTGGCTTCCAGCTGCCAGGCCAGCCCCAGATTGGAGCCCCCCGCATGGGCGCTTCTCTGTTGAACCAATCCTGGCATTTCCTGGGCCTGAGAGTTGGGTCAGCTGGATGCTGCGATGGCCACACGTGCTCCACCAAGCCCCAGCCCCCTCCTCTTCCCAGAAACCCCCGCTCACGGGAAGGTCCAGTTGCTGCCATCTGGCCACCTCTGCATGGAGCCCCCAACAGCTGTGCCTCAGAACAGATCTGAAGTGACTTTCAGGGGAGCTGGACACATGCACGCTGGTGCCTGCTGTCCCCACCCTTCGGCACTGCTGCTCTTTTTCTGAGATGGAGTCTCACTCTGTCGCCCAGGCTGGAGCGCAGTGGTGTGATCTCGGCTCACCGCAAGCTCCGCCTCCCGGGTTCACGCCATTCTCCTGCCTCAGCCTCCCAAGTAGCTGAGGCTACAGGCACCCGCCACCACACCCAGCTAATTTTTTTTGTATTTTTAGTAGAGACGGGGTTTCACTGCGTTAGCCAGGACAGTCTCCACCTCCTGACCTCGTGATCTGCCTGCCTTGGCCTCCTACAGTGCTGGGATTACAGGCATGAGCCACCGTGCCTGGCCGGCACTGCTGCCCTTGGAAGTGGATGGGGATGATGGCCCCTGTGGGGCGGGTGGCCCAGAACACAGCGGCTCTTCCCAGCCCCAGCAGCAGCAGCAGAGAGCCCCCTGTCACCTGAGGGCCTCAGGGAGAGGCAGGGGAGCCAGGCTTCTCACCCGCCTTCTGCCTTTCAGCTTCCTGGAGATGATGGAGGCTCGCAGCCGTGGCCATGCGTCCCCACTGGCGGCCAACGGGCAGAGCCCATCCTCGGGCTCCCAGTCACCAGTGGTGCCTGCAGGTGCCGTGTCCACGGGGAGCTCCAGCCCCGGCACACCCCAGCCCGCCCCACAGCTGCCCCTCAATGCTGCCCCACCATCCTCTGTGCCCCCTGTACCACCCTCAGAGGCCCTGCCCCCACCTGCGTGCCCCTCAGCCCCCGCCCCACGGCGCAGCATCATCTCTAGGCTGTTTGGGACGTCACCTGCCACCGAGGCAGCCCCTCCACCTCCAGGTAGGCCCTGGAGCTGCCCCCCCCAAACTGGTCCCAGACCCCCAGGCCCTCCCTCACAGGTGGGGCCCTGGATTTCGGAGCGCTCCACGCTTCTTCCTGCTTGTCCCAGTCCCGTGGGTACATCCCAGGTGGGCCTGGCTTGGGGTTGGGGGCAGTGAGGGTTCTGGAGCCGAGTGAAGAGGACCCGGCATCACTGTTCACAGAGCCAGTCCCGGCCGCAGAGGCCCCAGCAACAGTCCAGAGTGTGGAGGACTTTGTTCCCGACGACCGCCTGGACCGCAGCTTCCTGGAAGACACGACCCCTGCCAGGGACGAGAAGAAGGTGGGGGCCAAGGCTGCCCAGCAGGACAGCGACAGGTGAGGGGTGGGCCTGGGCCTCCTCTCCCATTGCCCCCCAGCCTCCAGGGTGCCCGAGCAGCAGGTGGGGCTGGCTTTCTAGGGGCGCAGAAGGGGCCCCCCGCCGGCTGGTCACTGTTGGCTGAGGACAGAGCAGCTCTGTGGCTGGAGCAGACGAGGGAAGGGTTTGGACGGGGCTTCCAGACCCGTCAGAAAGGCCTGGCCACCTGCTCTGCCCACACCCTGGAGAGGACAGGGGCACCTTGGGGTCTTCTGTGGGCAGATGCCACATGGAAGTCATTGGAGAGGCCACTGCAGGTCATATGGGAGGTTCAGGCCACCAGATGTGGTCTCCACAGGGCCAGGATCCAGGTGCTGCAGAGACAGGGGCGGCTTCCTGCAGGTCCTAGAGCTGGGAGCTAGAGCCGCCTCCCCAGCCATCTGCCAGCCCCTCCCACCACTCTGTCTGCCAAGCTGCCCCAAATTTTGCCTGCAGCAAAGCCCTGCATTTGGTCCCAGGACAGCCCTGGACAAGCTCCACCCACAGTGGCCTCAGCACCTCAGCCTCACCCATTGCTGTGGGGCAGCGGCTTCCTCCAGAAATACACAAAGGACAGAAAGCCCCGTGGCCCTGAGCTGGGCCCGCCTCCTCCACGAGCGCCCACTTGTGCGGCTCCACATCCTTCACCCACTGAGCGGCCGCAGGGCAGCACTGTGTCCAACCTTGTGCCCCCGACCCCTTCCTGCTCAGAAGCCCTGTGACGACCATGAGGGGGCCTCTGCACAACACAGCACCTGGGGTGGGGTGGCCCCACGGCCAGGGTGTGCTGGGTACCAGGGCGCCTAGAACCAAGGCCCGTGAGCCCGGCCAGCCATCCCTACCCCGTGGCCCCTGACCGCTTTGCCCCCTGCTTTGCAGTGATGGGGAGGCCCTGGGCGGCAACCCGATGGTGGCAGGGTTCCAGGACGACGTGGACCTCGAAGACCAGCCACGTGGGAGTCCCCCGCTGCCTGCAGGCCCCGTCCCCAGTCAAGACATCACTCTTTCGAGTGAGGAGGAAGCAGAAGTGGCAGGTCCCACAAAAGGCCCTGCCCCAGCTCCCCAGCAGTGCTCAGAGCCAGAGACCAAGTGGTAAGGGCAGGTGTCCCCACGGGTGCGGCCTGGAGACCCGGGTGGGGCAGTTCAGGACGCCTCCAGAGGACCCTGACTGACCCTCTGCTTGTCCACAAAGGTCCTCCATACCAGCTTCGAAGCCACGGAGGGGGACAGCTCCCACGAGGACCGCAGCACCCCCCTGGCCAGGCGGTGCCTCTGTTCGCACAGGTCCGGAGAAGCGCAGCAGCACCAGGCCCCCTGCTGAGATGGAGCCGGGGAAGGGTGAGCAGGCCTCCTCGTCGGAGAGTGACCCCGAGGGACCCATTGCTGCACAAATGCTGTCCTTCGTCATGGATGACCCCGACTTTGAGAGCGAGGCATCAGACACACAGCGCAGGGCGGTAAGACGAGTCCTCCCGGGGCAGAGGTCAGCCAGGTGGCCAGGGTCCCTCCCACAGGCCTGATCTGGGTGGGTGCACTGGGAGGAGGCTTCTGGAAGAGGCATCTCATGTCCCCACACTTGGGCCTTGCCGGCCTGGTTTGAGATCCCACAACCCCTGGGGGTGTGGGAGGGATGATGGCCTGACCAGTTGCTCTCCCTGCTCCAGGATGAGTTTCCCGTGCGAGATGACCCCTCCGATGTGACTGACGAGGATGAGGGCCCTGCCCAGCTGCCCCCACCCCCCAAGCTCCCTCTCCCCGCCTTCAGACTGAAGAATGACTCGGACCTCTTTGGGCTGGGGCTGGAGGAGGCCGGACCCAAGGAGAGCAGTGAGGAAGGTGGGTGGGGGCACCAGAGTGCGGTCAGCCTGCTGGAGTTTGGGTAGAACGTGGGCCTCCTCCCAGCTGCTGGCCGGGGTCCTCTCCTGAGTCCAGGATGCTGTGCCATGCTCCTGGCAGCCCCCTGCAGGAGCTGATGTTTGCAGTGTGGTCCTGTCCATCAGCAGGGCCTCCTGGAGGGCTGGGGCTCACTGCTTTGTGAGTTTCTAGAGAAGTCCTGTCACCCAGCTTGGGGTCCCCGTTGGCCTGAGTTTGAGCCACTGTCTGTCCTGTCTGTGCAGGTAAGGAGGGCAAAACCCCCTCTAAGGAGAAGAAGAAGAAGAAAAAAGGCAAAGAGGTACTGGCTACTCCCCTTCCTGGCAGGCCAGGACTGGGTGGCATGTGGTCCTGGGACCAGGGCTGTGGCTTCCTGTGACTCCATGGCGCCCCCTCCTTGTGCTCCTCAGGAGGAAGAAAAGGCTGCCAAGAAGAAGAGCAAACACAAGAAGAGCAAGGACAAGGAGGAGGGCAAGGAGGAGCGGCGGCGGCGGCAGCAGCGGCCCCCGCGCAGCAGGGAGAGGACGGCTGCCGATGAGCTGGAGGCTTTCCTGGGGGGCGGGGCCCCGGGCGGCCGCCACCCTGGGGGTGGCGACTACGAGGAGCTCTAGGCCAGTGCGGGCAGTGGCCGCCCTGGGGCGGGGGGGCGTGCCTGTCACTGCCTGGGGAGGCATTTGCCTCTGTACCATCGCCTTTGCCGCTGCCCTGTGGCTGCCGTGTGCGCTTCTGAGCTGGAAGAGGCCGGGCATCGGTGGTCCCCAGGCTGGGCCCTGCAGGTGCTGGGCCTTCAGGCCCAGTGTGAGCCTGCTCTGCAAGAAGGGAGGGGACAGCTGGCTTCAGCCAGGCTCAGTGGACACCCTGGCCCTCTCGGGGCAGAGCCGCCAGTGTTTCTCAGGGATGTGACTGAGGCCCAGGAGGGACCTGTGAGGGTCTGTTTACAGAGGCTGGGCAGGGGCCGCTTGGCTGTGGGGTGTGCGCTGCCCCGGCACCTGCTTGCTCTCCGCGCTCACCTGGGGCCGCAGCATGCCTATGGTTCCGCTTCCGGCCGGGAGCCCTGAACACGGGTGTGCAGACGCACCCTAAAGGGCGGCCCAGGCCCCACGCTAGAAGGCTGGCGAGACCGAAGGCAGCATGTGAGGCCTCTCCTGGGAGTGGGGGTTGTGTTTCCCACAGTGGCCTCAGCTGCACCCCCGCTCAGGTGAGCCCGAAGGCAGGAGCCGGGAGGCACTCCTCCCAAACACTCCACTCAGACCATAAAGCACTCCTGTTTCACTCCGCGTGTGTCTGTTCTTCTCCCTGCACCTCTGCTCCCGCTGACCCGGGCCCAGGCTGCCGTGGGTTGGCAGGAGGCTGCCCAGCAGTGGTGTGAGGACGTCCCACCAAGTCTGGCCACACCCTGGGTACATTCCAGCCCACCTGTGCCAGGGCTCAGCAGCTGCACGCAGCACGCTTGGCGACCTCAGCCCCAGGAGGTGGAAGTCCACTCTGCAAGGCTCCCAGGCAGCCGCCTGCAGCCCTGCCCCCCGCCTTCAGGCTCCTGCCCCCTCCAGCTGTCAGCAGCGCCCAGCCTCCACCCCCACAGCTACTGTTGCCATGAGAACCCTGCAGGGCAGGCAGGAAGAGTGTGCCAGTGAAGGGGAGGAGGTGGCCAAGCTGGAGGCTCCTCTGCCTGGGAGCCTTGTGGCCCCAGGGTGTTGGGTGGTCACTGCAGTCCCTGAGCAGGTGCTGTGGCCCACAGCAAGCTTAGCCTGGCCCCTTAGCCCACAGCCCATGAGGTCAGGGCCGGGTTCAGGGGTTCTCCTGGTGTGGGGATGGGTCGACAGTATGTGAACTTGCCAGGATCGCACCATGGACGGCTATGTTGGGGTTTCAGTGGGCCCTGCTTTGAACAGTGCAGAATGGGGTAGGTCCTGCCCTTCAGAGCCAAGGGCATCAGCTCCCCACCCCTCTGCCAAGCTAGAACGTTCCCAGGCCCAATGCCTTGGGGAGGGGCTGGCAGAGTGGGACGAGGACATTACCAGGCAGGTATGGTAGGTCACGTGCAGGCCTTCCCAGGCTGGCAGGGACACCGGATGCAGGAGTGGCCTCACCCAGAAAGGATGGCATCCTGGGGACACAAGAGGCTGCAGGGGCCATCTGGCCCCAGGTACCCGCCAAGATTTTGGCATTGGCAGCGTTGAAGCAGATAGGGCCTGGGGAGAGGCCAGTGGGGCACAGAGTAGCCCATCTGCTCCTGCCTCGCCCGACAGGAGATGCGAATTCCAAGATGCCCCTGACCAATCTCTGCAGCCCAGGCCAGGGTTCGGGCCCCTCCTCTCAGGCAAGTGTGTTGGGGTGACACTGACGGGACTGGCAGGCTGCTCTGGGCCACAGGGCTCCTGTGTAGACACTGAGGTCTGTGTCTTGGGGGTGCTGCAGGGACCCTGTGCTCTGCACAGCCCCAAATTGGAGCCAGTGCAGCTCATGATCCCCAGCTCCACGGTGCAGCCCCCACTGGGTGCGGCCCCTTTAAGTACAGCCCCTTCAGCTGCCATCAGGGGCAGCACTGAGCAGCCAGGCCAGGATCCGCGCTGCTGCCTGGAAGCTTCTGCCCGTGCCGGGGACGCAGCAGTGCCGGGGACACAGAGGAGCCGACCTGGGGGTGGCACAGCCCACCGGGGCACAGCCAGAGCAGCACCCAGGTAAGGGGTTAGGGGCCGAGTTGCTGAGTGTGTCACCGTCATGGGCGGGGGAAGCTGCCTTAGGGCAGCCGAAAGGATGGGGAGTCCCCGCCCCCAGGCAACACCGGCTGTATCCCTTGAAGGGCCGCTCCCAGCCAGGGCAAGGCAAGGCAGGGCTGGGAGGTGGGGAAGGCCGCCAGCCATCTCCGTGGGCTCCAGAAGGCCTTGGGCCCAGGAGAGGGCCGACCCCACCCCCATCCCCACGGGAGGGGGTGTCACTGACAGCTGCAGCCAGCAAGGCCGACTGTCACCTCCCTGGGGTGGAGCCTCACACCCTGTCATCCGGCCGGATTCTGGCCTGGCCTTGAGCTTAGCATGAAAGAGGGAGCAGGAGGGTAGACAGTCCTGCCACGGGTGGGGTGGAGGGGGGAGATGGGGGGGGTGGGCGGGGGAGGCTGGGATGGGCACAAGGCCTGGGACTCGTGGCCCTGACCCAGAAAAACAGCCCTGCCAGCAGGAAGCCCCTGCACACCTGGGACACAGAGGGGGCACCCGGCCAGACCCCGAGAGGCCCATCCACCTGAGGTTCTGCCCTGCAAGGGGCTTGGCCGGGTACCCGCTTTCCCCAGCTCACTCTGGGGTAGACCCCCCAGACCAGGTGTTGGGTGTGCAGAGGCCAGGCCTGTGGCCACTCTCTGACGCACCCCCCCAGCTGGCTCTGGGATCACAGAGGGGTTGGCAGCCCACATCTGAACCCAGGCCAGCCTGCCGCGTGGGGGCCTAAGAAATGCAGGTTTCCATGGAACCTTCTGAGCGAAATGGGGAGGGCCCTCTCCTGCAAAGCAGTGGGGCTTCCCCCACCCTCCGCCCTGCCCACCCCCAGTGGGCAGCTTCCGGGCCTGGTGCGCAGCTCAGAGGAGGGGCTGCCACGAGCTCCTAGCTCGATGGCTTGGGACTGCCTTGCAAACCCTAGGGGGGTGTCCTGTGCGTTTACACAAAGCTGGGGCCTTGTTTCAACCACCCAAAGATACTTGGGGTCAGAAAAGGTGTCGGGAAAGGAAAGGGAGATTTAGGGCCCAGGTATGCTCTCTGGGGGCATTTTTCTGGCCTGGGGCTCACGGGAAGTTGAGGGCACCTAGGCGTGGGTCCTTGCAGTGCTGGGGGCGGGGCTCTGTGCTCAGCCTGGCCAGCAGGTGGGGTGGTTGGTGTCACCCACTTGGTGCAGAGCCGGCTAAGGCTGAGACCCAGGGACTCGCCTTCGACTGTGCGCGATCGGAGGGGTCGCTCTGCAGTGGGCGCTGTGACGGGGGCGCAGTCACTGACGTCTCCTGGGGCAACACCTATAAATAAGGCCCAAATGCGGCCCGTCCTTCCAGCTGCGGACACCAGAGGGCGCAGCCCCAGGACCACGCCCCCACTCCCCTACCCCAACTGGAAAGGGGTCCACCCGAGCCGACCCCGCCGTCACTAGTCGGGGGAGGGGAGGCCCTGGAGCTTCACGCAGGAGCTCCCGCCGCGGGAACCACAACCACGGCTAAGCCTTTCTGGCCCGCCCGCCCCATCGCAGGGAGAGGACGGGGGGACGGGCAGGACGGGCGCCTGGACAGCTGGGTTCTTCCCGCAGGTGCTTCTGACCCCGGCATGGAGGAAGCGCCCGCGTTCTCGGCCCAGGCCCGCAGCCAGGGCTGCTCCGCCCGCTGCGCCCCAGGTAAGCCGGGCCAGCGTGGGGGAGTAGCGGGGCCTGGGCTGCGGAGGGGGCCGCCCTGACCCGCGTCTCCCCCCAGGGCAAAAGCCCCGCAAGGCAGTGTGAGCTGGAGCCGCCAGCCTGGGGACCTCTTTTAAGATGACCCGTACGGACCCTCCGGACCTGCTGGTGTCGACCGTGTACCAGGACATCAAGGTGGCGACCCCGGGACCCGCGTCCAAGCGCTCGCCATGTGAGCAATCCGTGGCCCGGCCTGCTGAGCCCGCGCCTTTCAACAAGCGCCACTGCCGCAGCTTCGACTTCCTGGAGGCGCTGGACGGGCCGGCCATGGAGACCCTGCCGGAGCCACCGCCGCCGGAGTCCGCTGTGCCGCGCGCCCGGACCCGCGAAGCCGAGCCACGCCGCCGCGCCCGCTCCAAGAGTGCGCCCCGCGCGCCCCCGGGCCTGACGCCCGCGCCCGCCTCGCCGCCGGTGTTGCCCCGCCGAGGGCGGGAGGCCCAGCGTGCGGCGCGGGCCGAGGCATCGCCGCGCCGGGAGCCCGCGTACCCGGCGCTCCGCGCCCTTGCCAACGAGCTGCATCCCATCAAGTTGCAGCCGCAGCGGGGCGGCCCCGGCCGCATCGCGCCCCTGTGCGCCGCCGCGGGCCGCTGCGCACCGCCCGAGCCACCCGCGGGTCCCGCCCCCCACGTGCGCTGCCGCCTGGACATCAAGCCAGACGACGCAGTGCTCCAGCACGCCACCCGGGGCTCGCGGTCCTGCGGGCCCACCGAGGCCGCGCACTGGGCCCGCCCCGCCCCGCAGTTCCACGGCCTCACGGTGCCCGGACCCCGCCACATGGCGCTGTCGCGCACCCCGACGCCCAGCGACTCATACTGTGCGGATCCCCGGGCGTTCTACTGCGACGGGCCCCTGCCTGGGCCCCGGGACTACGCCGAGCGCCGCAGTCTGCCCTTCACCACCCCGCCGGGCCCCACCCAGTTCTTCTATACAGAGGAGCCCCAAGGCTTCCGGGGCAGCTTTGCAGCCAGTCCCGGCCCAACCTTCGACGCCTACTGCCCCAGGCCCTATCCGTCCGAGGAGCTCCCAGGGCCCAGTCCAAGGCGCATGGGCGGCTACTACGCAGGAGAGGTGCGCACCTTCCCAATCCAGGAACCGCCCTCCCGCTCCTACTATGGGGAGGCTCCACGAGCCTACGGCCTGCCCTACGGGCCCCGCTATGTCCCCGAGGAGCCCCGGGCCCACTCCACCGCCCGCCCCTTTTACACGGAGGACTTCGGAAGGTACCGCGAGCGCGACGTCCTGGCTCGGACGTACCCGCACCCGCGCAGCAGCCCGGCCTGGGCGGACTGGGGCCCGCGACCGTACCGCACCCTGCAAGTGGTGCCGCCCTCTGACCCCGACCCGTTGCTCGCCTCCTGGCACGGCGGCACCGGCACCAGTCCGCCCCGGCTGGCCACCGACAGCCGCCACTACTCGCGCTCCTGGGACAACATTCTGGCCCCGGGGCCGCGCCGAGAAGACCCGTTGGGCCGCGGCCGCAGCTACGAGAACCTGCTGGGGCGCGAGGTGCGGGAGCCGCGAGGCGTGTCCCCCGAAGGCCGGCGCCCGCCCGTCGTCGTGAACCTGTCCACCTCTCCCAGACGCTACGCCGCACTGTCCCTGTCCGAGACGTCGCTGACGGAGAAGGGCCGCGCGGGCGAGGGCCTGGGCCGCAACTGGTACGTGACGCCCGAGATCACCATCACTGACAATGACCTGCGCGCCACCGAGCGCCCGAGCGCCAGGGCCTGGGAGTTGCCCGGGGGCCGCACGCGGCCACCTCCCCACGCGGCCCCCGACGGCCCCACCTCTGGCCGCCAGCGGAGCCTAGAGCAGCTGGACGAGCTCATCACGGACCTGGTCATCGACTCGCGACCCACTGCCGGCCAGGCCTCAGAGCCCCCGGCCGACTGCCTGGGCCCCCAACTGCGCCGACTGCTGGACTCGCGGCCCGCGGGCTCCGGAGCCCCCGCGCTGGCGCCGCCACGCTCGCCCCCCGCCTCGGCCGGCAGCGCCGAGGAGCCCGCGGCCCCGGGAGAGGCGGCCGACGCGTCCCCCGAACCCAGCGCCGACGAGGACGACCTGATGACCTGCTCCAATGCGCGCTGCCGGCGCACCGAGACCATGTTCAACGCCTGCCTCTACTTCAAGTCCTGCCACAGCTGCTACACCTACTACTGCTCGCGCCTGTGCCGCCGCGAGGACTGGGACGCCCACAAGGCGCGCTGCGTGTACGGCCGCGTGGGCAGCGTGTGCCGCCACGTGCTGCAGTTTTGCCGCGACAGCGGCCCGGTGCACCGCGCTTTCTCGCGCATCGCTCGTGTCGGCTTCCTGTCGCGCGGCCGCGGCGTGCTCTTCCTGGGCTTCCCAAGTCCAGGCTCGGCCGACAACTTCCTGCGCTTTGGCCTGGAGGGGCTGCTGCTATCCCCCACCTACCTATCGCTGCGTGAGCTGGCCACACACGCGGCGCCCCTGGGCAGCTACGCGCGCGAGCTGGCGGCCGCTGGGCGCCTCTACGAACCGGCAGAGTGCTTCCTGCTCAGCGTGTCCGTGGCCGTGGGACCCGGCACCGCGCCACCGGGGACACCCGCCCTGCCCGCGCCCGCGCCACGCAGCCACGGGCCAACAGTGCGCAAGTTCGCCAAGGTAGCGCTGGCGGCCGGCAGCCCCGCGCGGCCGCCCCCGGCGCGGAGCCGCGAGCCCGACATGGAGACGCTGATCCTGACGCCACCGCCGGGCACGGCGGGCCTGGATCAGGACGGCGAGGCGGGCCGGCGCGCGCGCGAGGTGGCCTTCATCCACATCCAGCGCGAGCTGCGGCTGCGCGGCGTCTTCCTGCGCCACGAGTTCCCGCGCGTCTACGAGCAGCTTTGCGAGTTCGTCGAGGCCAACAGGCGCTTCACGCCCACCACCATCTACCCCACGGACCGGCGCACCGGCCGCCCCTTCATGTGCATGATCATGGCCGCCTCCGAGCCGCGCGCGCTCGACTGGGTGGCCAGCGCCAACCTGCTGGACGACATCATGTGAGGCGCCGGGCCCACCAGGCCTAGCCCAGGCGCTGGCCCGAACCCTGCCCTGCCCACTCAGGCCCCGCCCGGCCCACCCAGGGCCGCCCCCGAGCCCCGCCAGGGCCCCACCCCGACTTCTTCTAGGCCCCGCCTCTAATTCCCCAGCCTTCCAAGCTCCGCTCAGTACGGCCTCCAGCTCCGCCCAGGCCCCCACCCCCCGGCCCTTCGTCCCTGTAGTGTTCCTCACAGGCCCTTCGCCTTCCCACCCCCAGCAACCCCTCTCCCTCCTCCGGGTCTCCTCCCTCTCCCAGCTCGCCCTCGAGGATCCCCAGAAGAAGTCGGTCCTCGCCCTCGGTGCTCCCCGCTGGGAGGCGGGGTGGGCCTGAGGACCGCCGAGCTCTGCCTTCACTCGGAGGGGTCACTACTGCACAGACCCCACCCGTACAGATCCGGTCCCCGTCGGTCCGCGGGGCTCTCGCTGGAGCCTCCCCGACTCCGGTTTCCCCTCGTCCAGAAGCCCGACGTAACCAAAGCCCAGTCTGTCACTTTAAACACGCCCCGCCCCGCCTCCCGCGGCAGTGTTGCCTCCTCGCTGGAGAACACCCTGGTCGACCTCTGTGCGTCCGTGTGCGCGAGCGCGTCCCGCCGAGGCGGTGGGCAGGGCGGACGGTGCGCAGTGCGTTCCCGCTGGTCGGAGCCAGCACACTAACCACGCCACGCGCCCTGCCGTCCCTTCGCCTCCAGCCGCTGCAGTCTGGGCCCTGCAGGAGCTGGGAAAAACCGCAGGGAGGTCTTCAGGCCGATATGCAAGTCTCCCAGCCGAAAGGGCAGGGGACCTGAACAGGGGAAGCAGAGCACATGGGCCTGGCCAGAGCTGATACCTGGCTAGGAGAGGAAGGACCAAGGGACGGGGCGTTCCCAGGTGGGAGCCTGGAGGGCAAAGCGTGGTGCGAGCAGGTGAGGGAGAGAGCTAGTTGGTAAGCGTGGAAGCCCACCCGAGGGGGCTTGACCTGTCCCGAGAGGTCCCCGCACACCCGCTCTGGCCGCACCCCGTACTGCGGGCGTGGAGGCGCAAGCCCGGCGGCCCGGCCTCCACCTGTCCCCCAAGTGCACCCTGGTCCGCGCCCAGAGCTCTCTGGAGGGTGGGGTATCCGGGAGAGGGGTGGAGGCCAAACGCAAGGGCCCTCCTGGAGTCCCCAGCCCTACTTCGGAGCCAGGGGAGGGGGCACCAAGTGAGAGAAATTGGGCACCCCCGCCTCCGCTCCTGCTTTCGCACCCGGCGCGCCCATCTCGTCCCCGCGCGTCTGCACCGGCCAGGCGTCCCGCTTGCCCACCCGCCGCCGCGCCCCGCGCCCCCTACCCCAGGGCCTCTGCATTCGGCCCCACCCCTGAGGGCCGGCCAGGAACGCCCCTGGGCCGGAATAATTTCCAGGGGGCAAGAGCTTTCGAACCAAGTAAAATAGAACTTGAATGTAGCGGCTGCTGTTGCCTCCTTGTACGGGTAGCGGGGTTGGGGACGGAAGCCTTCGGTCGGTGGAGAGGAGAAAGGGAGAGGCCTTCGGGCGGTGGACGGGGAAGAGAGGGAGTCCTTCGGGCGGTGGAGGGGGTAGAGAGCGAGGCCTTCGGGCGGTGGAGAGCGGGGAGGGGGAGTCCTTCGGGCGGTGGGAGGGGGAGAGAGGGAGGCCTTTGGGCGGTGGGAGGGGGAGGGGGGAGTCCTTCGGGCGGTGGGAGGGGGAGGGGGAGTCCTTCGGGCGGTGGGAGGGGGAGGGGGGAGGCCTTTGGGCGGTGGGGGCCACGGGGAGGGTGGCCTTCGGACTACGTGCGGGACAGGAGGTCAGGGCTGGCAAGTCCCTCAGGCCTCCCTCGTTGCCCCAGCCTCGCGGGCCGCCTAACTGCCCCGTTCCAAGGGTGCCACCGGACCCCGCTGGAGAGGAACTTTTCCGTTGGCTGGATTTCATCACCACCCATTCCCGATTCCACGTTTCCTTTAAGCGGGGCTGGCGGAGCCGCAAGGCGGCAAGGAACTGGATTGCGATTGGTCAGCACGTGCCTCGGTCGGCGGTACAATTGGCTGAGGCGCTGGGCCTTGGGAAGCATTCCCCGACGGGATTGGTCGTCGCTCTCGCAGAGCCCGCCTCCCGCAGTACAAGCGGCCCCCGGGTCGGGTGGGAGGAGGGGACTCCGGGAGGAGGAACATGGCGGCGGCGGACCTCGCTCTCATTCCTGATGTGGACATCGACTCCGACGGCGTCTTCAAGTATGTGCTGATCCGAGTCCACTCGGCTCCCCGCTCCGGGGCTCCGGCTGCAGAGAGCAAGGAAATCGTGCGCGGCTACAAGTGGGCTGAGTACCATGGTGAGGGCGGGACCTGCGGGCATGCCAGGGGCACGCCTGGCGAGGCGGGGGCGGGGCTGCCTGGGCGGGGCTGGCGGGGCGGGGGCGGGGGCGGGGGCGGGGCTGCGGGCCGTAGCGGACTGCGTTCTGCTCCGAGTCCTGCCCCTGCTAGGTTTGACCCAGGCTGAGGTCCTGGGCGGGAAGGGCGTGACACGGCCTGACACCCTCCCCAACAGTCTCCCAGTTCCCGCGCCCTCCCCGGTTCCACCCTCCTTCGCTCATTCATCCCTGTCCCAGCCTCAAGGGGCTTCGTCTCTCCTGGGGAAGGGGCTGTTCAGAGCTGGGATTTCAGACCCCTTCGGCTGGGAGTTCCTCCCGCGGCCTCCAAGGGCGGCCAGGGCACGTCCTGAGGCCGCCCTCCCATCCCAGCGGACATCTACGACAAAGTGTCGGGCGACATGCAGAAGCAAGGCTGTGACTGTGAGTGTCTGGGCGGCGGGCGCATCTCCCACCAGAGTCAGGACAAGAAGATTCACGTGTACGGCTATTCCATGGTGAGCCGCAGCCCCGTCCCGCCCTGCCGGAGGCCCCAGTACCAGCTTCGAGGCCCACCTGAGCCTGCTGCCCTGACCCGTGGCCCCAGCTGAGCACGCAGGCTTCCTGGGGTTCTCCCAGGGTCGGCGGCAGAGCCCTCCCTCCAGGGCCCATTGTGTTCCTGCATTCCCCCATGGAGCACACGCCAGACCTGAGGGGTGGGACGGACACCCCCAGACATGGCCGGCTGTCTCCTCTCCCTGCCTTGGGAGGCCTTGCTGGGCTCTAGCTGTCCTCCAGCACTTTGGGCCCTGGGCCCCCAGAGGCAGTCAGTACCTGGGTGGAGCTCAGAGTCCCCGCCTGTGCTCTTCACAAAAACCACCAGCAGATGAGACCCACGTGCGTCCCTCTGGGCGCCTCAGGCCCCAGGATCCACCATCAAGGTTTGCTTGCCTGTGGAGGTCGCCTCTCCCCAGGGGAGCCCCCAAGGGCGGTCGGGATGGTGGGTTTGGCATCCCCAGGCACTGCCTATCCCTTTCCCACACTTGCTTCTGGTGTGGCTGGTGGCTGGATGCCCAGAGCCGGGTATCAGGTTGAAGGGTCCAGGTAGTGCCAGCAGGCGTCTTCTCTCTCCAGGCCTATGGTCCTGCCCAGCACGCCATTTCAACTGAGAAAATCAAAGCCAAGTACCCCGACTACGAGGTCACCTGGGCTAACGATGGCTACTGAGCACTCCCAGCCCGGGGCCTGCTGCCTCCAGCAGCCACTTCAGAGCCCCCGCCTTTGCCTGCACTCCTCTTGCAGGGCTGGCCCTGCCTGCTCCTGCGGCAGCCTCTGGTGACGTGCTGTCCACCAGGCCTTGGAGACAGGCTAGCCTGGCCACAGAATTAAACGTGTTGCCACACCTGCCAGTTTCTGAACTCTGTCCTTGGCTTCCTGCACCCTGCGTCACCACCTCCGGGGCCCCCCAGACCCTAACTAAAGCAGGTGGGTGGGGGAACACAGGAGTGGCCCCAGGGAGTGGCCGTGCACACTCAGCCCTTTGGGGTCTGATAAAGGGGCCCGCTGATGGCCTGATTGCTCTTCCCACGGCCATCGTCCTCCAGGGCATCTTGGAGGAGGCCTGGCAAGCCCTTGCGAGAGGAGTCAGGGCCTGGTCCCTCGGGCTGGCCAAGACCTGGGGCGCCCACCAGTGCTCCCTCCTATGAGCCCATCCCAGGGCTCCCCAGTGTCCTGTCTGCCCTGAGGCTCCTTCCGTGACCTGCAGGCTCCTTCCATGACCAGCCCCATGGGGCCTACCAGTATCCAGGGTCAGGTCGCACAGCTGCATCTACCCCACAGGCTCACGTTGACTCTGGAGGCCCCTCCCAGGTCCCTCTTGCACCCGGCAGGGCTGTGGGCAGGACACGGGTTCAGGCCTTGCCCTGGAAAGCCCCATACACAGTGGGACTCCATGGGGTGGTGCAGGGGCACCCTGGGGGCCAGGGCTGGTTGTACACAGGGCACCCCCACCTTTGTCAGCTCACTGGTCCTCCGGCCAGCCTCTCCAGATGGGCACTGCCATAACCACATTTTACAGACCGGGACACTGAGGCTCAGTGACACAAGCTCCGAGGTCACACCATGGGAAATCACAAACAGGGCCTGGCCCCAAATGCCACACTCCTTCCCCAGCCCCAAAGACCCTGCCCCAAGCATGAGTCTGTTCCATGAGAAACCGAAGTTTCTGGGCTCCTAGGGACCCTGTATCTGGCACCAGACAGCACCTGGCTGCTCAGGACGAATGAATGATGGCGTGATCCTCCACAGCCTGACTTACAGGCAAGTTCCCCACGGCTGAGAACGCAGGGACCAGCTCTGGTGCACATGCTGGACTCCTGCAGCTGCTGGACTGGTTGAGTCCTGACCTTGGCCAGCACCACGCTATTGCCAGAGGCACAGTGAGAGGCCACGGCGGCCTCTGCCCGCCCCACACTGCCGAGCAGAGTCCTGGTGGGGTGCCTGGGTCCCTCCCCATTCCAGTGGGAGCCTCCCCTTCACCAGGCAGGGCAGGGCAGGGTGGAAGAGCCTGACCTTGTGTCTGAGGGAGCCGGGCAGGTGGGAGCTGACCCTGGGTCAGAGGCCCCCTCCTGGGGCCACTTTCACGGCCCATGCTTGGCACCGTCAGCACTGGGTGGGGCCGGGCCGAGGGGCCCTCCACTTAACAGCAGAGTCAGCGTGCGGGGCCAGCGCAGGCTGATAACCGCACGGAACTTCCCAGGCACCCTGTGTGGCCGCACTGCTCCCTCTGGCCCAACCATGCCTCTGCCCAGCCACCTGCTGCCCGCCTTGGTCCTGTTCCTGGGTAAGTAGTCTGGTCCCACTCCTGAGGCAGGACCAGGGGCCCTGGCTTCTGAGCCTACCATCTGTGTGGCAGTAACGGGCACCAGGGCTGACGCCTGAGCCCCAAAGGGAAGGAGGGTTGCAAGGTACTACCTTGGCCGGCCTGCAAGGGGGGTGACCTGGAATCAGCCCATGGGGTCCTCGGGCCTGCCAAGCAAAGGAAGAGGCAAGACTCCCCTCCCAGTCTGGGACAAGAGGGCTCAGGAGGTGCCCCCAGCTCTGCCAGCCTTCATCTGCCACCCTTGGACTGGGTGGAGCCTGTGGAGGCCCTGGGCCGCCCGTCGATGCCTCCCATTGGGGGTCGCCCTCCCAGTGCCCAGTTCCCTGCTGGGCACTCTGGGTTCCTGCTACCTTTCTTGGGGTGCCCCATGGTCAGGTCCCCCTCCCCAGCCTCTTCAGGGCTGGAAACAGGAACGTGCTGTGCTTGGTCCTGAGCCGGGTGGGAGTTCTCTGTGGGTCCCAGCCCCTCCCTGCTCCATCTCCTGGTCTGAGGGGCATCCCTGGACAAAAGATGTCCAGTGCTAAAACTGAATAGTCCTAGGCAGGCTGGGATGACTGGTCACCCTGCCCCCAGGCCACCTGGCTGTCAACCTCCCAGCAGCAGGGTCCTCAGGCTGGGCCTGGGTCCCCAACCACTGCAGGAGCCCTGGCCAGGCCGTGTGCAACTTCGTGTGTGACTGCAGGGACTGCTCAGATGAGGCCCAGTGTGGTGAGCCAAGGCCAGATGGGCGGGCAGGGCCAGTGCGAGCAGGTCTGGCGCACACCTGACCACCCACTCTCCCAGGTTACCACGGGGCCTCGCCCACCCTAGGCGCCCCCTTCGCCTGTGACTTCGAGCAGGACCCCTGCGGCTGGCAGGACATTAGTACCTCAGGCTACAGCTGGCTCCGAGACAGGGCAGGGGCCGCACTGGAGGGTCCTGGGCCTCACTCAGACCACACACTGGGCACCGACTTGGGTGAGGCCAGGGCAAGTCTCTGTGCGCCCCTGTCCCAATACCCTCCTTGCTCCCTGCCCCGTCTCCTGACCTCTCACCTGCGCCAGGCTGGTACATGGCCGTTGGAACCCACCGAGGGAAAGAGGCATCCACCGCAGCCCTGCGCTCGCCAACCCTGCGAGAGGCAGCCTCCTCCTGCAAGCTGAGGCTCTGGTACCACGCGGCCTCTGGAGGTGCACCCTGGACCCCCAAGGCTCATGGGGGGTGCCCAAGGGGAGGGCGGGTGGGCAGCTGGGGACAAGCAGGGCCGCAGCTGCCCTGGGACCCCTGACATTGCAGATGTGGCTGAACTGCGGGTGGAGCTGATCCATGGCGCAGAGACCCTGACCCTGTGGCAGAGCACAGGGCCCTGGGGCCCTGGCTGGCAGGAGTTGGCAGTGACCACAGGCCGCATCCGGGGTGACTTCCGAGTGAGCTGGGAGGGTCTGGACGAGTGGGGGCCTTGAGGAGGGGTCTGGGCCCTGACTTAGGTCCTGAGAGCCTGTTCTCTTCAGGTGACCTTCTCTGCCACCCGAAATGCCACCCACAGGGGCGCTGTGGCTCTAGATGACCTAGAGTTCTGGGACTGTGGTCTGCCCAGTAAGGCACCGCCTCTTCCTGTTCCACCCCCGGGAGGGCCCCCACCTGCCCACTCCCCTGCTCAGACCTTGTCTGCCCCCGAGTGCTCTCCCACTCCTGGGGCCTTGGTGAAGGGTTAACCCTGCCCCACCCAGCCCCCCAGGCCAACTGTCCCCTGGGACACCACCACTGCCAGAACAAGGTCTGCGTGGAGCCCCAGCAGCTGTGCGACGGGGAAGACAACTGCGGGGACCTGTCTGATGAGAACCCACTCACCTGTGGTGAGGCCAGAGTGGGGGCCCAGAGTGAGGCTGGGAGACTGGACGCCTCGGTGGGGGCCCTGGCACTCATCCAGGAGGGGGTACCTTGGATCCTTGGATGGTCCTTCTCGGGTTGTGGTTGCCAGGGCCCCCCTGGAGCTGGGGCCATACGGCTTCAGGAAGCACTGCCTGGTGGCCCTGATACGCCCACCTCCTGCCCTAGGCCGCCACATAGCCACCGACTTTGAGACAGGCCTGGGCCCATGGAACCGCTCGGAAGGCTGGTCCTGGAACCACCGCGCTGGTGGTCCTGAGCGCCCCTCCTGGCCACGCCGTGACCACAGCCGGAACAGTGCACAGGGTGAGGCCCACAGAGGACCCGGCCCAGGCCCTGCCCACGCAGCCACAGCCCAGCGGCCCTGGCCCACTCCCGTCCTTTCCCACAGGCTCCTTCCTGGTCTCCGTGGCCGAGCCTGGCACCCCTGCTATACTCTCCAGCCCCGAATTCCAAGCCTCAGGCACCTCCAACTGCTCGGTGAGATGGGTGGGGCTCACAGGGCCTCCCTGCTCTCCGTGCTGGCTGCCCCGGTACAGGCTCCCAGCCAGCTCTTGGTTCCACAGCTGGTCTTCTATCAGTACCTGCGTGGGTCTGAGGCTGGCTGCCTCCAGCTGTTCCTGCAGACTCTGGGGCCCAGCACCCCCCGGGCCCCCGTCCTGCTGCGGAGGCGCCGAGGGGAGCTGGGGACCGCCTGGGTCCGAGACCGTGTTGACATCCAGAGCGCCCACCCCTTCCAGGTAGGGAACAGCAAGAGGGTGGGGTCTGGGGAGCCGCACTGTGGGCAGGGGAGGGGAACCCACAAGGTACCCACTGCGGGTGGACAGGGACCAGACCCCAGGGGGAAATAGGCTGGGCACCCCCTGAGCCCCTCTGCCCTCAGATCCTCCTGGCCGGGCAGACAGGCCCGGGGGGCGTCGTGGGTCTGGACGACCTCATCCTGTCTGACCACTGCAGACCAGTCTCGGGTGAGCCTGCTGACTCTGCCCTACCCTGCCTTGCCCTGGAGAGGCACAGCACTCCCCATCCCTGCCTCCTGACACCAGTTCTGCCCCCACAGAGGTGTCCACCCTGCAGCCACTGCCTCCTGGGCCCCGGGCCCCAGCCCCCCAGCCCCTGCCGCCCAGCTCGCGGCTCCAGGATTCCTGCAAGCAGGGGCATCTTGCCTGCGGGGACCTGTGTGTGCCCCCGGAACAACTGTGTGACTTCGAGGAGCAGTGCGCAGGGGGCGAGGACGAGCAGGCCTGCGGTAAAGGGGCTCAACCTCCTGCAGAACTCCTGCTGCGGAGCCAAGGGGGTAGGCGCCGGGGCAGGCTGAGGACTCTGAGGACTCTGCCATTCAGTGCCGGCTGCTGTTCCAGGCACCACAGACTTTGAGTCCCCCGAGGCCGGGGGCTGGGAGGACGCCAGCGTGGGGCGGCTGCAGTGGCGGCGTGTCTCAGCCCAGGAGAGCCAGGGGTCCAGTGCAGCTGCTGCTGGTGAGGCCCAAGGCCCAAGGCTCAAGCCCCCGCCCGGGTGTGAGCAGCGTCCTCAGAGGGGTCTCTGCTCTGCCTCTGCACTACAGAGGGTCTCTGGACTGGGGATCCCTGAGGGACAGAGTGGGGCCCTGGAAGGGATGAGGCTCTGAGCACCATGCTCTTCCCCTAGGGCACTTCCTGTCTCTGCAGCGGGCCTGGGGGCAGCTAGGCACTGAGGCCCGGGTCCTCACACCCCTCCTTGGCCCTTCTGGCCCCAGCTGTGAGCTCCACCTGGCTTATTATTTACAGAGTCAGCCCCGAGGTACCGCCACCCTCCGCAAGTTCCCTGGCCAGCCCCTGGGTGCTCCCTGCACAGTGGGAGGGGTCTGGGGCCGGGTGACCCACAGTGCCCCCCGCCCCGCTGGCCAGGCTTCCTGGCACTAGTTGTGGTGGACAGCGGCTCCCGGGAACTGGCATGGCAGGCCCTGAGCAGCAGTGCAGGCATCTGGAAGGTGGACAAGGTCCTTCTAGGGGCCCGCCGCCGGCCCTTCCGGGTGAGGAGGGCAGCCCAGAGTGGGAGCTCCACTGGAGCGGGCCCTGACTTAACGGTCCTCCTCATCCCCTTACCACATGAAGCTGGAGTTTGTCGGTTTGGTGGACTTGGATGGCCCTGACCAGCAGGGAGCTGGGGTGGACAACGTGACCCTGAGGGACTGTAGCCCCACAGTGACCACCGAGAGAGACAGAGGTTCCTGCTGCCCATCCTCACTCCCACCTGGGTGCTCCCCTTACACTCCTCCAGGGACCCCGGAGCTTCCACCTTCTCAGGGCTCTGGAGGGGGAGGGGAGAAGGTGTGTGACGCCACCTGGCCCCACCCCCAGAGGTCTCCTGTAACTTTGAGCGGGACACATGCAGCTGGTACCCAGGCCACCTCTCAGACACACACTGGCGCTGGGTGGAGAGCCGCGGCCCTGACCACGACCACACCACAGGCCAAGGTAGGATGGGCGCTCAGACCGGGGGTGGCTTTCAGACGGGAGTGGGGCATCTCTGCAGCACAGCCCCATGCCCCCTGCAGGCCACTTTGTGCTCCTGGACCCCACAGACCCCCTGGCCTGGGGCCACAGTGCCCACCTGCTCTCTAGGCCCCAGGTGCCAGCAGCACCCATGGAGTGTCTCAGCTTCTGGTACCACCTCCATGGGCCCCAGATTGGTGAGTGGACCTGGAAACAGGGCAGAGCCTGTGGGGAGGCCCCCGGGGGTTCAGAGTCCCCCGCTCTGACACCCATCAAGGCACATGAGAGAGGTCAGTTATGGACTGGTCCCCTCCCTGCAGGGACTCTGCGCCTAGCCATGAGACGGGAAGGGGAGGAGACACACCTGTGGTCGCGGTCAGGCACCCAGGGCAACCGCTGGCACGAGGCCTGGGCCACCCTTTCCCACCAGCCTGGCTCCCATGCCCAGTACCAGGTGAGGCCTGGCACCCGGGTGGGAGGACAGGGCAGGGCCCCTGGCCAGCTGACACCCTCCGCCCCCAGCTGCTGTTCGAGGGCCTCCGGGACGGATACCACGGCACCATGGCGCTGGACGATGTGGCCGTGCGGCCAGGCCCCTGCTGGGCCCCTAATTACTGCTCCTTTGAGGACTCAGACTGCGGCTTCTCCCCTGGAGGCCAAGGTCTCTGGAGGCGGCAGGCCAATGCCTCGGGCCATGCTGCCTGGGGCCCCCCAACAGACCATACCACTGAGACAGCCCAAGGTATGGGGGCCTGGCAGGGGCAGGGATTGAGGGGCTGGCCAGGGGCTGGCAGGCTGATGCTGGCACCTCCAGGGCACTACATGGTGGTGGACACAAGCCCAGACGCACTACCCCGGGGCCAGACGGCCTCCCTGACCTCCAAGGAGCACAGGCCCCTGGCCCAGCCTGCTTGTCTGACCTTCTGGTACCACGGGAGCCTCCGCAGCCCAGGTGAGGGACTTTGGGAGGGGGCCCCAGTGGGCTCAGGGAAGCTTGGCCTGGTGTCCCCACCAGCCTTGTGCTGAGGCCACTGGGGAGCCTCTTGCGCCCGCCAGGCTGGGAGCCTGGGAGCTCAGACCAGGGCCTGCAGGTGCTCTCCCCACACTGCTGACCTGGGCCGCCCCTGCTGGCAGGCACCCTGCGGGTCTACCTGGAGGAGCGCGGGAAGCACCAGGTGCTCAGCCTCAGTGCCCACGGCGGGCTTGCCTGGCGCCTGGGCAGCGTGGACGTGCAGGCCGAGCGAGCCTGGAGGGTGAGTGCAGGGTGGGGTGCCCCTCCCCCTCCCCCGAGGGCTGCCTGGACCCGCTGAGGCTGCCCTGCCCTGCACCCGCCAGGTGGTGTTTGAGGCAGTGGCCGCAGGCGTGGCACACTCCTACGTGGCTCTGGATGATCTGCTCCTCCAGGACGGGCCCTGCCCTCAGCCAGGTGGGAGCCCTGCCGTGGCCTCGGCCCTGCTCTGGGGCGCCTGCCTAGCCCTTTCCCTTCGTAGTCGTGGTGCCCAGGGCTTGGGCCGTGGGGCAGCACCACTCACCCACCCATGTCCTGCAGGTTCCTGTGATTTTGAGTCTGGCCTGTGTGGCTGGAGCCACCTGGCCTGGCCCGGCCTGGGCGGATACAGCTGGGACTGGGGCGGGGGAGCCACCCCCTCTCGTTACCCCCAGCCCCCTGTGGACCACACCCTGGGCACAGAGGCAGGTACGTGCCCACTGGAGCTAGGTGGGGAGGCACACACAGCCACCTGGCCTCCTGCTGCCCACCCACAGAGTACATGCCCCATCCAGAGGAGGCCCTGCTCACCCAGCCTCTGCTCGGGCCCTGAGGGCTGGCTCTGCCCATCAGCTGGGCATCTGCCTCCTCTTGTTCCCAGGCCACTTTGCCTTCTTTGAAACGGGCGTGCTGGGCCCCGGGGGCCGGGCCGCCTGGCTGCGCAGCGAGCCTCTGCCGGCCACCCCAGCCTCCTGCCTCCGCTTCTGGTACCACATGGGTTTTCCTGAGCACTTCTGTGAGTCCGGCTGGGCCAATGGGTGCCTGGGCAACGGGGGCAGCAGGGGTCCAGGAGCAGAGGTGGGGAGGTGGCCTCCCCAGCCCGCCCCTGGTTAGGCATGCAGGAGCCCCAGGACCCCAGGCCTGACACGCCCTGGCCCTGCTCTCAGACAAGGGGGAGCTGAAGGTGCTGCTGCACAGTGCTCAGGGCCAGCTGGCTGTGTGGGGCGCAGGCGGGCATCGGCGGCACCAGTGGCTGGAGGCCCAGGTGGAGGTAGCCAGTGCCAAGGAGTTCCAGGTGAGGCTGGCTGTGGGCAAGGAGCCTCCTCCTCCTCCACCCAGGGCCCACACAAACTCCTTTCCTTCCCCATCAGATCGTGTTTGAAGCCACTCTGGGCGGCCAGCCAGCCCTGGGGCCCATTGCCCTGGATGACGTGGAGTATCTGGCCGGGCAGCATTGCCAGCAGCCTGCCCCCAGCCCGGGTGAGCCCTGGGCTGCAGTGGAGGCATGGAGGAGGGCCCAAGGGGCCAGCCTGGCTCGGGGTTTGCCAGGCTTACCAGTGTGTGGTCCCAGGAGCTGCGAGCATGCTGCACCCAGACAGGACAAGAGAGCTGCCAGGCCCAGGCCCTGTGCTCTCCTCACTCTGCCCTGCTCACCCCTGGGGCCGCTGCCTGGGCTGGGCTGTCCCTGGGGTGCAGCCTCTGGGGCCTGCCCTGCCTGGCTGTGGCCTCTGTGCTCCCTGTGCCCACACCCAGGGCAAGGTCCATCCTGGAGGAACCGCCAGCTGGGTCAGGGCAGCCACTGACTGCTCTCACTTGGTGAGGGAAAGAATCTCGCCTGGGGCCATGAGCCCCACCAAGTCTGCAGACAGCAGCTGCCTGTCTGCCAGGCCCCATCCTTGTGGTAGCAGAACCAATATCCTCTGCCTTTGAAATAGGGGTGAACCCCAGGAGCCAGCAGAGGCTGAGGGACCAGGCAGCCCCAGGCTTCCTCCTTAGCCCCAGATGTGGGGGCTGCTTTGGAGGGCTCACATGTCCCTATGGCCCACAGGGAACACAGCCGCACCCGGGTCTCTGCCAGCTGTGGTTGGCAGTGCCCTCCTATTGCTCATGCTCCTGGTGCTGCTGGGACTTGGGGGACGGCGCTGGCTGCAGAAGAGGGGGAGCTGCCCCTTCCAGAGCAACACAGAGGCCACAGCCCCCGGCTTTGACAACATCCTTTTCAATGCGGTAGGAGCCCCTGGGGATGGGTGGGCAGGAGCCTCTGTGCTCAGCTGTGACGCTGGAGGGCGGGCAGTGGCGGGACACAACCCCCCGGGGAGGAGCCCCCACCTGTGCAAGGCCCATCCTTGCCCTCCCTGCCCTGCCTCTCCCAGCCACCACTGTCAAAGCTCCTCCTCCTTGGCCGGGCGCGGTGGCTCACACCTGTAATCCCAGCACTTTGGGAGGTTGAGGCGGGCGGATCACCTGAGGTCAGGAGTTTGAGACCAGCCTGCCCAACATGGTGAAACCCCGTCTCTACTAAAACTACAAAAAATTAGCTGGGTATGGTGGCAGGAACCTGTAATCCCAACTACTCGGGAGGCTGAGGCAGGAGAATCGCTTGAACCAGGGAGGCAGGGGTTGCGGTGAGCGAAGATCGTGCCATTGCACTCCATCCTGGTTGACAAGAGCGAAACTCGTCTCAGGAAAGAAAGAAAAAAAAAGCTCCTCTTCCTCCTCCTAGGATGGTGTCACCCTCCCGGCATCTGTCACCAGCGATCCGTAGACCACCCCAGACAAGGCCCCGCTTCCTCATCCAGCACTTGGTCAGACCCTAACCAGGGACCGGACACCTGCCCTGCCCAGGCTGGGACAGGCTGCAGGTCTCAGGACATGCTGAGGCCTGGGCATTCCCTGCCCTGTGCTGACTCTGTTGTTCTGTGAATAAACACCCTGGCCCATGAGGGCAGCCCAAGCTCCCAGGGTGAAGTCAGTGTGTCCACACTTTACCAGCCAGTGAGGGTGGGGGCTGCAGTGTTAAGTGACGTGCTAGGGGCGCCTGCTTGCTTCTGGATGCAGCTCAGGAACCAGAGACAAGGGGACCCTCTCTCATCAGAACACAGACCCACCCAGGACAAGGGCCGGGGCAGGCCCTACCAGCTAGGGGCTCTGCATCTATTGAGGACAACAGTGAAACTGACCCACAGCATCAGGGGCATGCAGAGGAGATGACCCTTAGGGGACAGGGTGCATGGAGCAGGCCTGGAAGGGAGAAGTGCCCCAGCTGGGCCCACTGTCTGTGGTATAGGCCTGAGCTGCCCCAGGGGCTGTGGGTCGCAGTACCCAGGTCACCGGGTGCCCCAGGGCTGCGGGTCGCAGTGGCCAGCTAAGTGGGTGCCTCAAGGCTGCGGCTGAGCCCTTCCCTTTGGCCCCCATGCCTGAGCAGGAGGGTGACCCTGTGAAGCTGTCACCGGGCCTGGGGCACCAGCAGAGGACTGCCATCCTAACGCAGGGTCAACGTCACTAACCTCAGCTCCCAGAGCTCTGCTCCTCCACGTGGGTGACTTGGCCACTGCCCCATGGTGAGGGCCTGGTCTTGTGGCTCTGAGGCCTGGCTGTGGGTGGCTGTCCCCAGGGAGGGTAGCGATACCCAGACCTGTGCAGCCAGGCCCCCTCCTGCCCACAGGAAAGCCCTACCCTGCCTCATGAACACACATCTGCCCCCAGGAGCCATGCGGTGCTGGAAGGCACAGCACAGCACCCTTGCCAGCCGCTAGGCTCCCATCCGCCCTGGGGACTAAGTCCCAGCAGAGGGCGGCAGTTGGGCACGGCTACCGCCGTCCCTCGTCTTCAGGTGCCATGGGGCTGACCAGTGCCCACCAACTGTCCACGCAGATGGGCGAAGAGGAAATGGCCCTGCAGAGACCTTCAGAGCTCCCCCCGGCAGCCCACCCCCGGGCATCAGTCATGAAAATTCACCAGCTTTCCCCACAACTAGGGGCCTGGGAGCTGAGAGCAGGACCGGACAATCTGGCCCCAGCGCCAAGGGCAGGAACTTTTCCCAGCTTCTCTTCAGAGCTGCATCAAAGAAAGCAGCGCCCAGTGACACCGCTCCTCTTCCTTCCACGCCTCAGGCCTCCACCCCTCACCCTTGTATAAGGTGGTGCTCAGAGCTCCCCGAGGCCTCTGAGCCACAACCGCTACTGGGCAGACACCCCAGGACAGGAAGGTGGAGTTCTGCACCCTGATCTGAGGAACGCGATGTAGGGAGAAAAACAGCCAGCAGAACCCAACGCTTTGCAAGGTTTTGTTTGTTTGACAGCAGGAATGGGCTGGGGAGGGTCCCCCGCAAGCTGGACCCCTTGTTCCGTTCGGCCCGTGAGGAGAACGGAACTGGCGGCCAAGGGGAACCGGCGGAACGAGATCAGCTGGAGCGCACTGATTTCGAGGCTTTGTGTTCATTTCGCCCTAGGCCCCTTCTCGATGGGCTTTCCAATGTCCTTTCCCCGGAGCTTGAGGCCTGAAATGAGCCACAGCCACTGGCCACTGCAGCGCCAGCTCCCTCCTCCCCCCAACGCTGCCCCTCTTCAACATCTTCCCAGGGAAGGGGGGCCACGCCGCTCCCGTGCCTCACTGGGCTCTCAGCGCACAAGCACTCCTGGTTCCCACATCTAATTTTGAAGAGGATGAGTCTGATCATCTTAGACAGCAGAGCATGAACACCCCTCCCCGGAAGAACCGGAGCCGGGGTCCTCTGTGGAACTGGCTTCCGGCCCCATGCTGACAGGGCCCGGACCCGCTGTGCTCAGGCTCAGAGAACCATGGCCAACAGCACAGGCTGACAGGAACTGGCAAGGGGAAGGGACTCGGACTCCACTTGCTCTTAGGGGTTTCCTGAGGCCTGCAGAGACCCCACCATCCCTCAGTCTGTACTACCTGGAGAAGCAAAGCTCCAGAATTCAGAGAACAGGGGACCCCCAGGGCCATCTTCTTCCCCCAAGTCCCACTCTCACCAACCCCAGCTGGGAGCGGGTAGCCTCCCTGTTCAGCGGACCCGGCAAAGGGTGGAGGGACACTCACCAATGGCCCGCTCGATTTTGCCAAGCACCTGGTTATTGGGTATGGCCCGTCCGCTCTCATAGTCCGCGATCACCTGTGGCTTCTCATTGATTTTCTAAAGAGAAGATGTGCTTTATACACATCAGCTCCACTAGGACTGCTGCAAAACCAGGCGCGGAGCATCGCCTGAGAACAGCAGCTTCTAGGGCCCCTGGGGTACGCACCCACACGCAGCTGGGTTTTGTGCAAGAGGCAGTGAAAGCCGGGCTGACCTGGCTTCCCGAGGCATTCCCTGCAGGGGTACCAGGGGGGTGGAGCCCGCCCTCCCCGTGCTATCTGAACACCGGCCATCCCCCTCCCCAAACCCACAACCCCAGGAGTGAGAACCCCGGCGCAGCCTCACCGTGGCCAGGTCCTTCTGCGTAAGCCCCTTGCTCTGCCGACCTTGCTGGATCACCTTGCCCACCTCCAGGGTCACCCTGTCATGGTGCAGCTCCTCCGTCTCCCGGTCCAGCTTGGCCGTGTTCTTGGTAATAGAATGTTGTTTGTTCTGGCCAGCAGCCCCTGGAGTCGGTGTGAGGCAAAAGCAGAGGAGAGGATTTGGAATTAACCTGAAGAAAAACCATTTCAAAGCGGTAACCAGACCCCAGAGGCTGCCTGAACTCAAGGGGACATGGGAACCCAGGCTGTCCCAAGTTCACACACCTCAGGGCGTGGACTTCCAGAGTTTTCTCTCAGTTATGAGGACAGGCAGCTGTACTCATGCCAACCAGAGCTGCTCTGGGAAGATGGCTGCCTCCCAGGGCTCCGGCCAGCACCGGTGCAGGCAGGCACTCAGCTGACAACGTCCCCGGGGGCGCCGCGCACACCACACCCACCAGCACATGGACCCCCCAGCACAGCCTCATGTTGCAAGCGGAAACACAAGTACCTACATTTCTTGGAAGTCTCCACATCTTCTCCTCGTCTCTGTGCCGCTAAGATAGCCTAGAAAATTAGAAAACATCAGTGGATCAAAATTAGCTTTGACAGTATCCAGCACACACCAATTCAGGCCTGCTGTTAGCCAGTTAGCACACTGCTAAGGACTAGTGGTGCCCAAGGACTGATATGCAGTCCTGGGTTCAGTTACCTAAGCTCAACTAGGCACCATGGCTTATGCCTGTAATCCCAGCACTTTGGGAAACCGAAGTAGCAGGATCACTTGAGGCCACGAGTTCGAGACCAGCCTGGGCAACACAGCAAGATCCTGTCTCTACAAAAAATAAAACACAACAAAACCCCAAACTCATTATACAAAAGCCTCTACAATCAGATGTCTAAGAAAGTCACAATTAACTGCTAAGAGAACACCACTTCCTTTGCTGTTGAGAAAGACACACTAGGGATTTTTTTTTTTTTTTTTTAGAGTTGAGGTCTTGCTATGTTGCCCAGGCTGGTCTGGAACTCCTGGGCTCAAGTGAGCCTCTGGCCTCAGCCTCCCTCCTGAATAGCTGGTATGCGTTAGTGGATTCTTTTTGAGAAATCATATTTAGCACAGATTTACTTTTCTGCTGGACTCTACTGCAAAAGTAGGAAGAAACACCAAATACTGACCTGGTGTGGCCTTCCTCCCTGAATCTGATTCCTAGTAACACAGAGATGACACATCTCATGGAAGCCTGCAGGCTCTCCAGAAACATCACCAATAACAGTGATGCCATCTCATCTACAGTGACTGAATATTAATATAATGTATTTATTAACTTTTTTTTTTTTGAGACAGAGTCTCACTCTGTTGCCCAGGCTGGAATGCAGTGACACGATCTCGGCTCACTGCAACCTTCGCCCTCCGAGTTCAAGCAATTCTCCTGCCTCAGCCTCCCGAGTAGCTGGGATTACAGGCGCCTGCCACCGTGCCTGGCTAATTTTTTGTATTTTTAGTAGAGACGGGGTTTCACCATCTTGGCCAGGCTGGTCTTGAACTCCTGACCTCATGATCCACCTGCCTTGGCCTCCCAGAGTGCTGGGATTACAGGCGTGAGCCACCGCGCTGGGCCAACATTTCTACCACTTCAGAGAAGTGACTTGTGGAGCATCCTAAGTGTGATCTGCTCACAGATGCTGCCACGCAATTATTCCCATGACTCCTAGCTTGTGGCCATTAAGTTTCCTTTAAAAGAAAAGGAGAGTGAATTTGGTTTTGACTGTGCAACCAGTAAGGGTAGGGCAGACCAATGAATCCCTGTCACCAGAGCCCCAGCGCATCCTGGCCCAACTGGCCTCAAAGGCTTCAGCCCTAGGCCACCTGAGGGTACGAATGAGGCAGAGGCGGTGACTAAACTGTCCTCCCTATTACATCAGACTCACAACTGACCCTCGGATCCATCAGCCACATTGGTAATCTCCTTCCACAAGTACTGTTCAGGGCACGCCCATCTTCCACCTGTGCAACAGGGTCCACCTGCTCATGGGGTCCCCTGAAGCAGGCACTCTCTACAGCCTGTGATGCACCCAGGCAGGCTCCCTGGGCAGTATCTGACCAGCGGAGACCAGTAGAACCAAGCAGGTCCCAGGCAGAGAGAAAATTCTCAGGGAGGAGCCTACCCCCTGTCCCCAGCTCCCACTCAGGTCACTAACCTCTGCCCCGTCACCCAGTCTCCCGCCCCAGGCCCTCAACTGCTGTCCAATGGCCCCCAGCCCTATCCCAACCCCAATTCCCCACCCTCATCGCTGGTTCCTGCAGCTTGCCCCAGTCCCCACCCCTGTCCTAAGCCCTGTACCCCACTCTACCCTGTTCTTCCAAGCCCTGTCCCCATCTCCATCCCTGCCCCCGTTCCCAGTGCCCACCCTGGTTCTCTGTCCCCTATCCTCACACAAGGCCCCCAGCCTTGTCCCCGTCCCCGTCCCCACCTCCTGCCTCTGTCCTCACACCTGTCCCCACCAACAGTCCCTGCCCCTATCCCCTCCCCGCCCCACCCTGGCACTGGTCCCGGCCCTATCGCCTGCCCCTTGCCCCGTCCGGTTCCCTGCTCCTCTCCTCCTCCAGTCGCCCGCCCCCTGCCTCCTCGATCCGCCCATCCCCACCTGGGTCCGCCCCCCACCTTCCCACCCCTGTCCTGGCCCGGTCCTCCTACCCCTGCGATTCGCCCCGCCCCTCGAACCCCGTCCTGCCCCCGGCACCCCAGCCTTGTCCCCGTCCCCTGCGCCCTGTCCCAGGCCCCGCCTGCCCTTCCCCGAGCCCCTTGCCCCACGGTCCGTGGCCCCGGCCCAGCGTCCGCCCCGCCCGGCCCGGCCGCTCCTCAGTCAGCAAAGCACCTGCTTGGATTTGGCCTGGGCGGCCGTAGGGCCCTTCTTGCGCAGCACCGTCACCGTGTCCCAGTCGCTCTCGGCCATGGCGGGCGAAGACGAGCGTCCGTCCGGCGGCTCAGCGGCAGCTGCTAGAGACCTGGCGCGGCGACGCTACGTCCCCTCGGCACCTCCCCGCTTCCGGCGTCCCATTGGCTGGCTGCACGCGGGGGGCGGGCACTTCCCGTGCTCGGGGCCATTCGGCGTTCGGCTCGTCTGAGGGACGCCGTGGCCGGGCGCCGGCGACGTGGGGAGGGCGACGTCGGGGCCTGGCCTGGCCTGGCGAGGCGCGATAGCCGCTGGGGGTGCAGGTCGGGAGGACCCCGGAGCCCGGGCCCCGCGGCTTCCGAGCACACGAGGGCGGCGGCTGCGCCCCGACGCGCAGCCCCCGCGCCTCCCCGGGCCCCGCACCCCGGCCGGGCCACGCGGGCGGAGGGGGCGCGGGGTCTCCGCTCTAGCCGTGCGGCCGCCCCCCTTTGTTTTGCCGCCTGCGCGGCTGGGACCTGCGCTCGAGGACCAGGGCCGTGGGGCCCGAAACGCAGCGTGGGGTGGGACACTTTTTTTTTTTTTTTAACTTTTATTTTTTGAGATGGAGTCTTGCTCTGTCGCCCAGGCTGGGTGCCGTGGCGCGATCTCGGCTCACTCCGTCTCCCGGGTTCATGCCATTCTCCTGCCTCAGCCTCCCGAGTACCTGGGACTACAGGCGTCAGCCACCACGCCCGGCTAATTTATTTATTTTATTTTATTTTTAGTAGAGACGGGCCAGGATGGTCTCCATCTCCTGATCTCGTGATCCGCAGGTGGGACTCTTTAAGAAAAAGAACGCAGGCCGGGCACGGTGGTTCACGCCTGTAGTCCCAGAACTTTGGGAGGCCGAGGCGGGCGTATCACCTGAGGTCGGGAGTTCGAGACCAGCCTGACCAACATGGAGAAACCCCGTCTCTACTAAAAACACAAAATTAGCCGGACGTGGTGGCGGGCACCTGTAATCTCAGCTACTCGGGGAGGCTGAGGCAGAAGAATCAGTTGAACCCGGGAGGCGGAGGTTGCGGTGAGCCGAGATCGCGCTGTTGCACTCCAGCCTGGGCAACAAGAATGAAACTGCGTTTCAAAAAAAAAGAAAAAGAAAAAGAATGGAAAACTGTGAAAACATCGGTTGCAAAAATGAATGGTTTTGCATGATGTTTATTTTCTGTAATGTATAAAGTATATATGTTATATGACAATAATTCTGTAATACCCTATTTTCCAGCCGTTTTGTATAATGAGAAAGGTCATTATACATTATTATTGAACAACTTTTTTAGGATTTTTATTTTTATAGACAGGGTCTCACTCTGTGGCCCACGCTGGAGCACAACATTGAGATCTCAGCTCACTGCAGCCTCGACGTCCTGCGCTCAAGCGATGGGACTATAGGCGCGGCCCCCACGCCTGGCTAATTTTTGTATTTTGTGGGGTAGAGATGGGGTCTCCGTGCCACCCTGGCTTGTCAGTCTGGAACTCCTGAGCTCACGTGATCCTCCCGCCTCTGCCTCCCAAAGCCTGGGATTACAGGCTTGAGCCACCGCAGGCCCTAATCATAGTATTGACTTCCGGGCTTTGAATAGATGCTCCACAAACAAGGAACCTGATAAATGCAGTCTCCATCCAAAAAGAAAACATACATAAATGCTGTATTAAATTGGAAATGCTGCATTAGCAAATGCACTCCGCGGAGGAGACAACTGTAATTCTAACCAGGCAGTGGGAAGTTGAGTTGCTTACCGTTTTTCACACCGGATGATTGGAAGAACCTTGCGGACACACTGATGGCTCCGTCCATACAAACCTTGCTTCTCTGTTTCCCGCCGACTTCCAGCACCAAGCTCCATTCGGCTAAGGACTCAACAGCCTCAGCCGGCCAGCAAGGATGTGCTTCCACTGAATGAAAATAATCCCTTGTGGCCGGGCGCAGTGGCTCACTTCTGTAATCCCAGCACTTTGGAAGGCCGAGGCGGATGGATCACGAGGTTGAGAGATCGAGATCATCCTGGCCAACACGGTGAAACCCTGTCTCTATTAAAAATACAAAAATCAGCTGGGCATGGTGGTGCGTGCCTGTAGTCCCAGCTACTCAGGAGGCTGAGGCAGGAGAATTGCTTGAACCGGGAGGCGGAGGTTGCAGTGAGTCGACGACACCGCACCATTGCACTCCAGCCTAGGGACAGAGCAAGACTCTGCTGTCTCAGAAAAACAAAAAAAAGAAAGAAAGAAAAAGAAAATATCCCATAAACTCTGACTGGATGTATCTCCACTCAAGTCCCCCTTTGTTGTGTGCCAAAAATGCTTATAGTCACTCCAGTGCCACCATCCCCCAGGAAGAGTGTGATGAAGGTGGAGTTGGCCTGGAAAGAGGCAGCCTTGTTAACACTGCAGTTCAGGCCTCCTAACATGACAAACTTAGCCAACACCTGATCTCATGAACGCATTGGGAGGCCCTTTTCAGAGCCTGGGAGACCCATGCAAGTGGGGCTCAGCTAGCTCCGTAGTGAGCCTGGGCTGAGAGAGAGGGGACAGCTACATCTAGCTGTCCTCTGCAGGTGTCCACCAAGACAGCTGTTGTCCCATCTGGCCCTCCATCAGGAGTCCAGGCCTGATGCCACAAGTCACTTGTGCCCTGTCCTTGGCACTCCCTGCACCAAGGCATGATGGATACAGGTGTCTGTGTGAGGCTGTCCTCACTGCCCACTCTGTCCCACTCCGGGGTCATTTGTTTGCACTCCCTCCTATTCCTGGATTCTTCCAACTTCGGGCCCAGAGGAAAGCGGCTGATACAAAGAAGCAGCTTTGGGGGGTCTGGTGAGCCTCTCATACCTCACTGGAGATGTTGCACCAGTCTGTCTACCAGTTATCCATTTAGCTTCATGCATGGAGAAAAGACAATTCCAAAGACTTCTGGAGAAAAAAAGTCTCTTCATTTCCATCTGCAGATCTTAGTGTCTCTCTGGCATAATTTCCCTCCAGCCTTTCTTCGGTCCTTTTAGTACCATCTGCTGTAGTTTCATCTTTCATTTAACTGAAAATGTCTCTATTTTGCCCTTGTGTTTGAAGGATACACTATTGTATAAACGTCATCCCATTGTCTTCCAACCTCCATCCTTGCCGGTGAGAATCAGTGATCAGTCATTTGTGTCCTGGTTCCCCAGCAGGTTATGTGACAATGTGGCATGTCCTCTGGCTCTTTCAAGACTATCCCTTTGTCTTCAGTTTTCTTTTTCTTTTCTTTTCTTTTTTTTTTTTTTTGAGACAGGGCCTCACTCTGTTGCCCAGGCTGGAGTGCAGTGCCACAATCATGGCTCACTGCAGCCTCAACCTCCTGGGCTCAAGTGATCCTCCCACCTCAGCCTCCCAAAATACTGGAATTACAGGCATGTTCCAACACCCCCAGCCTGATCTTCAGTTTTCTTAGCATGTGCCCAAGCATATTTTCCTTTGTATTTACCTTGCTTGGGTTCACTGAGCTGCTTTTTTATTTTATTTTTTTTGAGATGGAATCTTGCTGTGTCACCCAGGCTGGAGTGCAGTGGCACGATCTTGGCTTGCTACAACCTCCACCTCCTGGGTTCATGCCCAGCTAATTTTCTTTCTTTTTTTTTTTTTTTTTTGAGATGGAGTTTCACTCTTGTCATCCAGACTGGAGTGCAGTGACATGATCTAGGCTCACTGCAACCTCTGCCTCCCAGGTTCAAGTGATTTTCCTGCCTCAGCCTCCTGATAGCTGGGATTACAGGCACCTGCCACCACGCCTGACTAATTTTTTGTGTTTTTAGTAGAGACGGGTTTCATCATGTTGGCCAGGCTGGTCTCAAACTTTTGACCTCAGGTGATCCGCCCGCCTCGGCCTCCCAAAGTGTTGGGACTACAGGCGTGAGCCACCACATCTGGCCCACTGAGCTTCTTAGGACTATATAGTACCACACATTCACCATGTCGGAAACATTTTCCTACTATTTATTTATTTAGAGACAAGGTCTCACTGTGGCATCCAGGCTGGAATGCAGTGGCGTGATCACAGCTCACAGCAGGCCCAACCTCCCAGGCTTAAGCGATCCTCCCACCTCAGCCTCTCACAATGCAGCACTTTGGGAGGCCGAGGTGGGAAATCGCTTGAGGCCAGGAGTTCGAGACCAGGCTGGGCAACATGGTAAAACCCTGTCTCTACAAAAACATACAAACAATTAGCTGGGTGTGGTGATGTGTTTCTGTGGTCCCAGCTACTCAGGAAGCTGCAGTAGGAGGATCACTTGAACCTGGAAGGTCAAGCCTATGGTGAACCGTGATCATGCCATCGCACTCCAGCCTGGACAACAGTAAGACCCTGTCTCAGTAAATAAATAAATAATAAAAGTCTCACAGGACAGCTTGGATTTTTAAAAAATCAGTGGTCACCCCCTGTCCCTCTGCCCACCATGTTCCCAATCCCCAGAGGTTACTGCTTCCAAGTTTCACAGCTGCTTTGTACTTTTGGGTGTTCACTTCCACATGTTTAAGTGACATGCTTACTCCGCTCTCACTATGTCTTCTTTTTTTTGTTTTTGAGACGGGGTCTCACACTGTCGCCTGGGATGGAATGCGGTGGCGCGATCTTGACTCACTGCAACCTCCGCCTCCCAGGTTCAAGCAATTCTTCTGCCTCAGCCTCCCAAGTAGCCAGGACTACAGGCACATGCCACCAAGCCCAGCTAATTTTTGTATTTTTAGTAGAGACGGGGTTTCACCATATTGCCCAGGATGGTCTTGAACTCTTGACCTCATGATCTGCCTGATTAGGCCTCCCAAAGTTCTGGGATTACAGGTGTGCCCAGCCAATATCTCAGTTTTCATAAGTAATCTAGGTAATCTGTTAAAAATAAGTATATTAGTACACACAATGCCAATGTGCCCTAAATACATAAATACATTACGTAAATGTAAATCGGATAAATTCTTTATTTTTTTTGCGACAGAGTCTCACTCCATCTGTTGCCCAAGCTTGAGTGCATTGGCACAATGTCAGCTCACTACAACCTCCACCTCCTGGGTTCAAGCGATTCTCCTGCCTCAGCCTCCCGAGTAGCTGGGACTACAGGTGCACGCCACCACACCTGGCTAAATTTTGTATTTTTAGTAGAGACAATGTCGGCCAGGCTGGTCTCGAACTCCTGACCTCAGGTAATCCACCACCTCAGCCTCCCAAAGTGCTGTGATTACAGGTGTGAGCCACCAAGCCCAGCCAATTAATTCTTATAAATGAACTTTTCATGTACTTTAAATTTTAAAGTTGTGTTATGTTAAATAACAGATGTTCTTTAAGTGTGTGGATCATTTCCAAATAACGTGCTTCTGATGAGAAAAAATATTAAAAAGGCATAAAATGTGATCTTTATTTTTTTAAAGAATAATTTTGTCTAATTTGGAGGTTATTTCAAGGTTATTTCCAAATATGAAATAAGATAGGAATCAGTAAGCAGGAAAGAGAAATGTGAAGTTATGGATATGAAGATATATTTTGGTAAGTAAGTTTATAAAAAAGAAATAGCCAGGCACGGTGGCTCATGCATGTAATCCCAACACTTTGGGAGGCCGGGGCAGGCGGATCACAAGGTCAGGAGTTTGAGGCCAGCCTGGCCAATATGGTGAAACCCCATCTCTACTAAAAATACAAAACAGCCAGGCGTGGTGGTGGGTGCCTGTAGTCCCAGCTACTCAGGAAGCTGAGGCAGGAGAATCACTTGAACCTGGGAGGCAGAGGTTGCAGCAAGCCAAGATCACACCACTGCACTCCAGCCTGGGCAACAGAACGAGACTCTCTGTCTCAAAAAAAAAAAAAAAAAAAAAAAAAAGAAAGAAAGAAAAGAGAGAGATAATAATTTTAAATAAGAAAGAATCACATATGGTAAATGTTTGTCCTAAAGTGACCGGTTATTTAAGAAAAAGAAACTGGCCAGGTGTGGTGGCTCATGCCTGTAATCCCAGTGCTTTGGAAGGCTGAGGCAAGGTAGATCACTTGAGCTCAAGAGTTCAAGACCAGCCTGGGCAACATGGTGATACCCCATCTCTACAAAAAATATAAAAATTCGCTGCCCATGGTGGCGCACACTTGTAGTTCCAGCTAATTGGGAGGCTGAATTTGGAAGATCACCTGAGCCTGGGAGGTGAAGACTGCAGTGAGCCAAGATAGAGCCACTGCACTCCAGCCTGGGCAACAGAGTCAGGCCCTGTCTCAAAAAAAAAAAAAAGAAAGAAAGAAAAAGATAAGGAAAGAAAGCGGAACCATAGGACAAAACAGAAAGTCCAAGCATGTCACCAATAGTCTGAGTAAGTTTTTGTTTTTTGAGACAGAGTCTTGCTCTGTTGCCCATGCTGGAGTGTAGTGGCACAGTCTCAGCTCACTGCAACCTCCACCTCCAGGGTTCAAGTGATTCTCCTGCCTCAGCCTCCTGAGTGGCTGGGATTACAGGCACATGCCACTATTCCTGGCTAGTTTTTGTATTTTTAGTAGAGAGGGGTTTTGCCATGTTGGCCAGGCTGGTCTTGAACTCCTGACCTCAGGTGAGCCTCAGCCTCCCAAAGTGCTGGGATTACAGGCATGAGCCACCACGCCTGGTCTGGTCTGAGTAAGTTTTGATAAGACTTGTGAAAAGGGAATTTATGAAAGGTATTTTGTGTGTAATTAAGTTAGCTATAATTAGAAGGAATTATTTGTAAGTCTTTCTAAATATTGATCTTTTCTATTAAAAATACACTAATACAAAACTAAAAAAATTGGTCACCTATGTCATACATTGCTTTTTTTTTTTTTTTCCAGGGACAGAATATCTCTCTGTTGCCCAGGCTGGAGTGCAGTGGCATGACCTTGGTTTACTGCAACCTCTGCCTCCTGGGTTCAAGTGATTCTCCTGCCTCAGGCTCCCGAGTAGCTGGGACTACAGGTGCGCACCACCATGCCCAGCTAATTTTTGTATTTTTAGTAGAGACAGGGTTTCACCATATTGGTCAGGCCAGTCTCGAACTCCTGACCTTGTGATCCACCCACCTCAGCTTCTCAAAGTATAGTGATTACAGGCGTGAGCCTCCACGCCCAGCCCAAAGTTTTTTGATTATCACTCTGGTTACTATGATTCTATTTTTATTAAGTGTTTTGAATCTTTTGACATCTTTGACTGGCTTCCCCAGGATCAATATCCTAAGTTAAGTCTTTTTGACCTAAATTTAACTTTGCGATTTTCCACTTCGGTTCATGAAGAGCCTCAAAGAATATACATCTCACTTTGTAGAGATATTAAATGATAAGACTTATTTGATAAGTTGTCAAATGATAACACTAAATCTTTCAGTTATATTTATTAGTATTTATTCGTATAAATGTTCCACAAATTATAAAAATTCATGAAAATTTAATGTTAGTCATAATTTTGGTTATGTTGAACTTTTCCTAAAGTTATATTTGTATAGATACGTTTTTGTTTGTTTATTATAGACAGGGTCTCTGTTGCCCAGGCTGGATGGAGTGTACTGGCATGATTATGGCTCACTGCCGCCTCAAAATCTTAGACTCAAGAAATCCTCCCAGCCAGGCGTGGTGGCTCACACCTGTAATCCCAGCACTTTGGGAGGCCGAGGCGGGCGGATCACGAGGTCAGGAGATCGAGACCATCCTGGCTAACACGGTGAAACCCCGTCTCCACTAAAAATACAAAAAATTAGCCAGGCGTGGTGGCAGGCGCCTGTAGTCCCAGCTACTCGGGAGGCTGAGGCAGGAGAATGGCGTGAACCCTGGGGGGCAGAGCCTGCAGTGAGTCGAGATCATGCCACTGCACTCCAGCCTGGGCGACAGCGAGACTCCGTCTCAAAAAAAAAAAAAAAAAGAAATCCTCCCACCTCAGCCTCCCAAGCAGGTAGGACTATAGGCATGTGCCACCACCCAGGTAATTTATTTTATTTTTATTATAGGTGGGGTCTTGCTATGTTGCCCAGCCTGATCTCAAACTCTTGGCCAAAAGTGATCCTGTCACCTCAGCCTCCCAAGTTACTGGGATTACAGACATGATCCACCACACCTGGCTCTGGATATGTTATTAATGTATTCTAAAAATTATATGAAATTTATAAAAGTCTGATGGCCCTGATGTGACACTGGTAGTCACCATTCTGGTTGCTATCTTAACATGCTGCATGTAATGGAAGTAACTAAGTTTCCTTGTCACTTGGGAACTGTCATCGGATTTTTAACTGTGGCTATTTTAAGTTTTTATCATTCACAATGGTTTTCTGAAAGCATTTGGAATAAGGTACAGTCTAAAATTGGTTTTCATGGAAAAGACTCTAACAAGTACTCTTGAACACAGATTTCTGATAACTTTTTTTTTTTTTTTTTTGAGACGGAGTCTTGCTCTGTAGCCCAGGCTGGAGTGCAGTAGCTTGATCTCGGCTCACTGCAAGCTCTGCCTCCCGAGTTCACGCCATTCTCCTGCCTCAGCCTCCCGAGTAGCCAGGACTACAGGTGCCTGCCACTGCGCCCGGCTAATTATTTTTGTATTTTTAGTAGAGATGGGGTTTCACCGTGGTCTCGATCTCCTGACCTCGTGATCTGCCCGCCTCGGCCTCCCAAAGTGCTGGGATTACAGGCGTGAGCCACCACGCCTGGCAGATTTCTGATAACTTTAAGGTCAATGAACTAAATTAAAACTTTCAGAACTGTAATAAAGAAACTGATGGGGCTGGGTGCAGTGGCTCAAGCCTGTAATCCAAACTGTCTGATGTTATGACCAGAGACACTCAAACTACAAACCAGGAGGAGAAGCTGATGTTTAAATGCTGCAGACAGCCTTCCCAAGACAAAGGAATGAGACTCCACATCATAACAAAACCTTTATCCCTCTTAATGGTAACTTCCCACTTTGCAGGGTAATGCTGTGAAATTTCACAATCAGTGCCTTCTGCTGGTAGCTTAATGGAACCTAAACTAAGAAATCCTTGAGTGGTCATTGGTTAAATAAGAAAATGTCTGTGTCACCGCCGATACTACCTGCTGTGCCTAGATAAGCCCCTCTAAGAAAAGTTGAGACCCTGATACACAAAAGAAGAAGAGCAGGCCACACAACCACACCAGGTTTCACCTAATTTCCTAGGGCCGTTCGACGTACTCAATTCACATTCTTCCCCACCATCTGTGTCAGCTGCTGCACCACCCACAGGGAGAAGCACCCGTCAGGCCCCGGGACCCTCCGCACCTCCACCACAATGAAGACACATGGACATCACACCCAGGGACAGTGCGGCCCTCTCTCTGGACATCTGTCCTTCCTACTTTTTGGCAGAAAACGTTCCCTCCTCTCTTATTACATATTGGCACCCAGTCTGATGGTAGCAGTTTCTGTTATTTTTATTTTTTAATTACTGTTTTTGAGACAAGGCCTTGCTCTGTTGGAGTGCAGCAGCTCAATTGTGGCTCACTGCATCCTTGACCTCCTGGGCTCAAGTGATCCTCCTGCCTCAGCCTCCCAAGTAGCTGGGACTACAATCATATGCCACCATGCCCAACCAACTTTTTTTCTTGAGACGGAGTCCCGCTTTATCGCCCAGGCTGGAGTGCAGTGCGCAATCTTGGCTCACTGCAAGCTCCACTTCCCGGGTTTCTGCGATTCTCCTGCCTCAGCCTCCCAAGTAGCTGGGATTATAGGCACCTGCCACCATGCCTGGCTAATTTTTTTGTGTTTTTAGTAGAGACGAGGTTTCACCATGTTGGTCAGGCTCATCAAACTCCTGACCTCAGGTGATCCGCCCACCTCAGCCTCCCAAAGTGCTGGGATTACAGGCGTGAGCCAGCGCGCCTGGCCAGTCTTTCCTGTTTTTCAACTCATGTTCTTTCTGTTCTAATTTTGGGAGATTTCCTCAATGTATAACCTTTCTACTTAACATTTTTCTTAATTTCGATATCACATTTTTATTTAGAAGGGCTCCCTCTTATATTCCTTCTTTCTTTTTCTTTCTTTCCTTTCTTTCTCTCTTTCCTTTGTCTTTTTCTAATACGGTATCTGGCTCTGTTGCCCAATTGGTGTGCAGTGGTGCGATCTTGGCTCACTGCAGCCTCCACCTCCTGGGCTCCAGTGATCCTCCTGCCTCAGCCTCCCAGGTAGCTGGGATTATAGGCATGTACCACGACATCTGACTCCTCTTACATTCTCTTAAGTTCTTTTTATAGCATTGAATTTTATAGCATTCTATTTCACAAATTCTTCTTTTTTCTTCTAAGATTACTAATTTGGTTCTTCTCACATTCTCCTCTGGTGCCTGTACCCTCCCTCTCCGCTCTTTTGTTTGGTTCAGGGCTCTGTTTTTTCCCTGTGTCTGGCAATCCTTGCTAAGGTCAGCCCACATGCAGAACAGCCTTCTGTGCCCGGCGGGACTTTCCAGTATTAATTCCACTGCAGGATGATGGGGTGGGACACGGCCATTTCTACTGGGGTCCTAGAGAGCAACATGGTCCCACCCATGGGGAAGTGGCCTCCCCACTGCCAGCCTCCAGCGAGCCAAGGGAGAAGAGCTGAGCCTGGTGCCCCTGAGGCTGGAGGGCCCCCAGATCCACTGTCTCCTGCCTGCTGTGGGAGTGAGGAGGGGAAAGTCGCCTGGCTGTGCTGGCTGATGAGGGGAAGTTCTGGGGGTCCCAGACAGTTCTGGAGGCTTAAGCCCCAGTAGGCAGCCCTGCTGTGCAGCAGCTCCCAAGGCCTCTCTGTCCACTGTCGGCACAACTTGCCCCCCACCTTTTTTTTTTTTTTTTTTTTGAGGCAGAGTTTCGCTCTGTCTCCTAGGCTGGAGTGCAGTGGTGCCATCTCAGCTCACTGCAACCTCCTCCGCCTCCTGGGTTCAAGTGATTCTCGTGCCTCTGCCTTCCCAGTAGCTCCCTCTGTCACCCAGGCTGGAGTGCAATGGTGCAATCTCAGCTCACTGCAACCCCCGCCTCCTGGGTTCAAGCAATTCTCCTGCCTCAGCCTCCCACATAGCTGGGATTACGGGTGCCCGCCAACACACCTGGGTAATTTTTGTATTTTTAGCAGAGACGGGGTTTCACCACGTTGGCCAGGCTGGTCTTGAACTCCTGACCGCAGGTGACCCACATGCCTTGGCCTCCCAAAGTGCTGGGATAATAGGCGTGAGCCACCATGACTGGCCTGGCTCCTGTCTTCGACAGCAAAACAGGACATTAGTTGTATAATCATCACCGTGTGGGGCCACTTGGGAGTTTTCATTTGAATTTACAATTATTTTGACTGCAGAGAGATCTGAATGTCACTAGGATCACCTTAAAAAAACAAAGACACAGACAGAATCACAATGTCTAGAATGTCCTGTGAAGTGGGAGTTTTATAAACCAAACACTATGTCCTGTGGTCAAGGTTCTTCCTACCTTTGTGTATCTGTGGCTTTAAGTGAAAGACAATTTTCGAAATTCAAGTGAATAAAAAGTGTTTTCTGATTGACCATGAGGAAAAATAGGTGGATAAACATAGCTGGATTATCATGACAACAAGAAAAAGATCAATTTTGACAAAGTTGTCAAACTTGCAGATGTTAAAACTCAAAGCCATGCCGGGCGCGGTGGCTCACACCTGTAATCCCAGCACTTTGGGAGGCCGAGGCGGGCGGATCACGAGGTCAGGAGATCGAGACCATCCTGGCCAACACAAGTAAAACCCCGTCTCTACTAAAATATACCAAATACCAAAAAAAAAAAAAAAAAAAAGTAGCCGGGCGTGGTAGCGGGCGCCTGTAGTCCCAGCTACTCGGGAGGCTGAGGCAGGAGAATGGTGTGAACCTGGGAGGCGGAGCTTGCAGTGAGCCGAGATCGCGCCACCGCACTCCAGCCTGGGCGACAGAGCGAGACTCCATCTCAAAAAAAAAAAAAGCAAAAAAAACCTCAAAGCCAGAAACTGGACTATAATGTTATTAATTAATACAAAAAACCAATAGGTTTGGCTTACGCCTATAATCCCGGCACTTTGGGAGGCTGAGGCAGGTGGATCACCTGAGGTCAGGAGATCGAGACCAGCCTGCCCAACATGGTGAAACTCCGTCTCTACTAAAAATACAAAATCGCTGGGTGTGGTGGCAGGCCCTGTAATCCCAGCTACTTGGGAGGTTGAGACAGGAGAATCGCTTGAACCCAGGAGGCGGAGGTTGCAGTGAGCCGAGATCTCACCATTGCACTCCAGCCTAGGCAAAAAGAACAAAACTCCGTCTCAAACAAACAAACAAAAAACCAACAAAAAAACCCAATATGTTGGCCAGGCCGTGGCTCACACCTGTAACCCAGGACTTCGGGAGGCCAAGGCAGGAGGACTGCTTGAGCTCAGGAGTTCAAGACCAGCCTGGGCAACACAGTAAGACTCCATCTCTACTGCAAACTTAAAAAAAAAAAAAAACAACTTAGCTGAATGAGGTGGGGTTTGGTGGCTCACGTCTGTCATCCCAGCACTTAGGGAGGCTGAGGCGGGCAGATCACTTGAGGCCAGGAGTCTGAGACCAGCCTGGCCAACATGGTGAAAACCCGTCTCTACTAAAAATACAAAAAATTAGCCAGGCGTGATGGCTCACACCTGTAGTCCCAGCTACTCAGGAGCCTGAGGCTGGAGAATTGCTTGAACCTGGGAAGCAGAGGTTGCAGTGAGCCAAGATCATGCCACTGCACTCCAGCCTGGGCCACAGAGCGAGACTCTGTCTCAGAAAAAAAAAAAAAAAAATTTTCCATTACTTTTTTTTTTTTTTGTAGGGACAGAATATCGCTCTGTCACCCAGACTGGAGTACAGTGGCACAGTAATAGCTCACAGCAGCCTTGAACTCCTGGGCTCAAGCCATCCTCCTGCCTCAGCCTTCCAAGTAGCTGGGACTACAGGTGCATACCACTACATCTGGTTAGAAAATGTCCATTACAGCCGGGTGCCGTGGCTCATGCCTGTAATCCCAGCACTTTGGGAGGCCGAGGTGGGAGGATCAGTTGAGGTCAGGCGTTCGAGACCAGCCTGGCCAACATGGTGAAACCCTGTCTCTACTAAAAATACAAAAATTAGCCGGGCATGCTGGCATGTGCCTGTAATCCTGGGAGGCTGAGGCAGGAGAATCACTTAAACCCGGGAGATGGAGATTGCAGTGAGCTGAGATTGTGCCATTGCACTCCAGCCTGGGCGAAGAAGCGAGACTCCATCTCAAACAACAACAACAACAAAAAATGTCCATTACATTAACATATTTTTCCAAAAGCAAGGGGTAAAGGGTACTTATACCATCATATTAGTTTTTATTTATTTATTTATTTATTTTTGAAACAGAGTTTTGCTCGCCACCCAGGCTGGGGTGCTGTGGTGCCACCGTGGTTCACTGCAACCTCCGCCTCCTAGGTTCAAGTGACTCCTGTGCCTCAGCCTCCAGAGCAGCTGGGACTATAAGCGTGAGCCACCACACCTGGCTAATTTTTTGTATTTTTTGTAGAGATGGGTTTTCACCATGTTGGCCAGGCTGGTCTCAAACTCCTGGCCTCAAGTGATCCACCTGCCTCAGCCTCCCAAAGTGCTGGGATTACATGCGTGAGCCGTGTCCAGCCGGTAATGGAAATTTTAATCCACCGCTTTTGTATTGTAAAGTTTATTTAGCGTATTTTTTTATTTTTGAGACAGGGTCTTGCTCTGTTGCCCAGGCTGGAGTGCAGTGGTGCACACACTGCAACCAGAGCTCACTGCAGCCTCGACCTCCCCAGGCTTAGGTGATCCTCTCACCTCAGCCTCCCTAGTAGCTTAGGCTACAGGCGCATACCACCATTCTGGGCTAATTTTTGTATTGTTTGTAGAGATGGGGTTTTGCCATGTTGCCCAGGCTGGTCTCAGATTCCCGGGCTCAAGTGATCCTCCTGCCTCAGCTGAGTAGCTGGGATGACAGTTGCGTGCCACCATGCCCGGCTAAATGTTGTATTTTTAGTAGAGACAGGATTTCACCATGTTGGTCAGGCTGGTCTTGAACTCCTGACCTCATGATCCGCCCGCCTTGGCCTCCCAAATTGCTGGGATGGCAGCAGCTTTTTTTTTTTTAACTGGCATGTTGTGTAGATGTGGTTCAGGAGAGTGAGCCAGTGGCCCAGGTAATGCCCAGGTTTCTCCGCCAGCAGTGACGCCCCACCCTGGGGAGCAACTTCCCTTAGGCCCAGCTAGCTGCAGAATGGGGGTAGTTGGAGGGAACCTAGAAGGACCTAAGCGCAGGGCCCTGGCAGGTGAGCACAGCGTGGGGAGGTGCCAGGTGGAGAGGTGTGCAGGGAAGCAGGGAAGGATGGTGGAAACATGGCGGCCCAGGGGCAGAGGTTGCAGACGGTCGCAATTGCCCTGGTCCTGGGACCAAGGGGCGAGAGCTAAAAAAGTGGGAGGCCCCACTGGAGAGGGTGGCGGTAGGGCTGGGAGAATGTGGCTGTGGCAGGGTGGGCGGGGACCTTCCAGCCACCTGGAGCATCCTGGGTGGAGGGTTGGGTGGCCTTGGCCAGATGATCACAGTTGCTGGGACCAAGTGTGAGCACAGACCTCTAGAGTTTGTGGGTGTGAAGTGCAACCGTGGTGACTGGTCCTGGCGGGTGCTTAGGAGGCGGGGGCAGAGACATGACTCACTCCAGCCTCAACCTCCTGGGCTCAAGCAATTCTCCCACCTCAGCCACTCAGGTAGCTGGGGCTACAGGCGTGCACCATCACGCCCGGCTATTTTTTTTTTTTTTTTTTCTGAGACAGAATTTGGCTCTTATTGCCCAGGCTGGAGTGCAATGGTGCAATCTCAGCCACAACCTCTGCCTCCCAGGGTCAAGTGATTCTCCTGCCTCAGCCTCCCAAGTAGCTAGGATTACAGGTGTGCACCACCACGCCAGGCTAATTTTTGTATTTTTAGTAGAAACGGGGTTTCTCCATGTTGGTCAGGTTGGTCTCGAACTCCCAACCTCAGGTGATCTGCCTGCCTCAGCCTCCCAAAGTGCTGGGATTACAGGCGTGAGCCACCACACCCGGCCTAATTTTTGCATTTTTTGTAGTGACGGAGGTTTCACTATATTGCCCAGGCTGGTCTTGAACTCCTGAGCTCAAGTGATCCAGCCTTGGCCTCCCAAAGTGCTGGGATTACAGGTGTGAATCTTCTATTACTTTCTTGTGTGTCCTTCCCAAGTTCACAGAAAACACAAGCTGACAGAAATCCATTCTTTCCCACGGTTGCTGGCACGGATGCTGCTGTGTGACAGCACAAGTTCACGTGCTTGAGGGTCTCCTGGCCGCAGCCAGCCCCAGGCCTGCCCTGGACAGGCGGGCTTCAGATTCCCCCCAAGGTTCTATGCCATTGAGTTGGAGGACAAGAGCTTCCCCACTGTCTGGCGTTGAAGCAAACCTGCTTCCAGGTCCCACCCCTCCCCAGGCCTTTGTCCTTTTATCAGGGATTGCCCTGGGGGAGCCCCCCTGGGGAGCTGATGAGGAGGGAGCCTCTGTGCCCCGTGCACTGGCCTGAGGGGGTGAGGCCAGGGCTGGGGCTGCTGCAGGGGACTCTGGCCTGGAGCTGCGGCTGCCTTCCTGGAAACACTCCTGTCAGATGACTGCAGAGTGAGAGTGAAACCAGCTTCCCTCGGAGGCTGCAGCACAGGGCTGATATGCAAACGTCTGAAAAAGAGGCAAGCTCTCGGTGTGAGCAAGTGGACTGCGGCTATTTGAGGTGGGCACTTCCCCTGGGGACAGCACCAGGCACACAAGGGTCCCTTGTTCATGGTCCCGTGGGGGGCCCAGCTTGGACATTCTGCCTCCTGGCTCCATCTGCAAGCTGGGCTCTGTCGTCCCAAGACCTGAGTAAAAGGACATGAGGTGTGAGCCTTCGAGGGCGCCAACCACGCCCAAGGGAAGCCAGGCATCCACAGAGCCCTGCTGGGCACAGAGGGCAGACGCAGCCGCTGGATTTCAGATGCATCCACAGAGCGCTGCTGGGCACAGGGCAGATGCCAGTGGCACGGCGGCCCCTCACCTCCCGTGCTCTGCAGGCCCAGTAGGTAGCTGTGGGGTCCTCCCTGGCCAGGTCAGTGAGTGGCTGGCATCCACGGCAGCATCTGCTGTGGTCCATGGTCATGCCGCCCCTCCAGGGACACTGGCACCCTCGTCAGGACACGGAGCCCAGGACAGCAGCTGCATGTGTCCATCTCCAGGTTCCAACTGCTGCCCTCCTTCCTGCTCCTGCAACCCCCATCCTCAGGCAGTGAGAGGGCGCTGGGGCTTCTCCTGAGACTGCCCGGGGACATACCCTCCCCCTGCCCCTGCTGGAGGCCTGGGTGGCTGACTTTTGCTTTCTTTTCGGCAGGAAGGAGCCCACGTGGGAATCCCCTGAGCTGCGCCATGGCCAGAGTGAGTCACCCCTTTCCAGCCAGCAAACAGGGCGAGTCCCCAGGCCAAGGTGTCACAGCTTCCAAGCTGGTGGGCGGGGTGGGGAGGCCGCTTCCCAATCAGTGTGTGCCTCCACCTCTCAGTCAGGCTGGTATCAACTTGCTATGCCTTGCAGGCCTGTCATTACAATCAATATTATTATTAGACAGAGTCTTGCTCTGTCGTCCAGGATGGAGTGCAGTGGCGCAATCCTGGCTCACTGCAACCTCTGCCTCGCAGGTTCAAGCGATTTTCCTGCCTCAGCCTCCTGAGTAGTTGGGATTACAGGCACCTGCTATCATGTTCAGTTAATTTTTGTATTTTAGTAGAGACGGGGTTTCACCACCTTGGCCAGGCTGGTCTTGAACTCCTGATCTCAGGTGATCTGCCCACCTCAGCCTCCCAAAGTGCCGGGATTACAGGCGTGAGCCACCATGCCCAGCCAGTTTTTTTTTTAAGTGTCTGTGCCAATCTTCTGGAAACAGAGCAGTATAAATTAAACAAAGGCATTTTCATGAGAGCAGCACTGGGGCAAGTACTCTGAGACTCGGCGGCACGGGGCAGTCATCCTGGTCACTACCTGCTCTCGAGGGCTGTGGGCATTTGCCAAGCTTGGGAAACCTTTTCTGGACTTGGGGTGGGGCTGAAGTGGTCTCAGACTCAGCCCTTCAACACTGTCATCATCCAGGACCAGTGAGGTGTGTCACCCCAAGTTGGAGGCCACTGTCTGAAAGCTGTTAGAATGACTTTGCCGTTACCCTGAAGGAAGTAGAGTGTCCTAAAACAGGTGAACCCCTTCTTTTTTCTTTGAGATGGAGTCTTGCTCTGTCACCCAGGGTGGAATGCAGTGGCGTAATCTCGGCTCACTGCAACCTCTGCCTCCCAGGTTCAAGTGATTTTCCTGCCTCAGCCTCCTGAGTAATTGGGATTACAGGCATCTGCCACCATGCCCAGCTGATTTTTGTATTTTTAGTAGAGACAGGGTTTCACCACATTGGCCAGGCTGGTCTTGAACCCCTGACCTCAGGTGATCCACCCACCTCAGCCTCCCAAAGTGCTGGGATTACAAACATGAGCCACTGTGCCGGGCCTTTTGTGTATTTTTTTTTTTTTTTGAGATGGATTCTTGCTCCGTCGCCAGGCTGGAGTGTAGTAGCGCAATCTCGGCTCACTGCAACCTACGCCTCCCGGGTTCAAGTGAATCTCCTGCCTCAGTCTCCTGAGTAGCTGTGAGTACAGGCGCGTACCACCACGCCCAGCTAATTTTTGTACTTTTAGTAGAGACAGGGTTTCAACATGTTGGCCAGAATGGTCTCGATCTCTTGACCTCATGATCTGCCCACCTCGGCCTCCCAAAGTGCTGGGGTGAGCCACCGCGCCCGGCCTTTTGTATTTTTTTAGTAGAGACGGGGTTTCACCATGTTGGCCAGTCTGGTCTCAAACTCCTGACCTCAGGTGATCTGCTCGCCTAGGCCTCCCAAAGTGCTGGGATTACAGGCATGAGCCGCCGTGCCTGGCTGTTTTTTCTTTTTTAAAAGAGACAGGGTCAGCTAGGCGCAGTGGCTCATGCCTGTAATCCTAGCACTTTGGGAGGCCGAGGCAGGCAATTGCCTGAGCTCAGGAGTTCGAGACCAGCCTGAGCAACACGGTGAAACCCTGTCTCTACTAAAATACAAAAAAAATTAGCCGGGCGTAGCGGTGTGCGCCAGTAGTCCCAGCTACTCCGGAGGCTTAGGCAGGAGAATTTCTTAAAGCCGGGAGGCAGAGGTTGCAGTGAGCCGAGATCACACCACTGCACTCCAGCCTGGGTGACAGAGCAAGACACCGTCTCAAAAAAGAAAAAAAAGAGACAGGGTCTCACTCTATTACGCAGCCTGGAGTGCAGTGGTGCAACCACAGCTTACTGCAACCTCCACCTCCTGAGCTTCAGTCATCTTCCTGCCTCAGCCTTCCAAGCAGTTGGGACTACAGGTGTGCAGCACCACACCCAGCTAAATTTTTTTTCCTTTTTTTGGTAGAGATGGGGTTCCGCCATGCTGCCCATGCTGGTTTCGAACTCACGGGCTCAAGCGGTCCTCCCGCCTCAGCCTCCCAAAGTGCTGGGACTATAGGCATGAACTGCCACGTGAACCCTTTTTCATCCCGAGCTGGCTGCTGCAGACTCAGGACAGCTTTGAGCCTCCCAGGTGCAGCCAGGAGGAGACGCCTTCTTACGTCTGAGAGCTCAGTTAGTTCCTGGGCTTGAGCAACCTCACTGAGCCTGCAGGTGCGGACTTGGGACGTTTCCATGGCTGCTTGCAGCAAACTCAGGGGTGATGACGTTGATGGAATCCGATGGCTTCCTGAGTTCCATCTCAAGGCCTTGCTGTCCCAGGAATGTGGGTTTGGGGCGGAGGGGAATTCCAACTGCAAATCAAGTAACATATATGAAATGTGGCATTGGCGCCTGGGGACAGCGTGGCCTGTGTAAATTATGCAACTTCAAAGCCTGCCCTGTTTTGCAGTGTATTCCATCGTTGAGGAGTCCCGTGGTCTCAGGGTCTGAATGCTTGGAGGAGACTTACCTCCGTGAACGTCTCCTTCTCTGCAAAGCGGGGGGAAAGGTCTCCATTTCACCAAAGGCTGGATGGAGAGGGGGTGGTGTGTCCAGTGCTAGCCCGTGCACCGCCAGAGAGAACCTGCTGCAGCTCCCGTTCTCCTGGGCAGATGACAGTGCCGCCTCCCCCATGCAGCCCACAGGACTCCTAGGGCAGCCCCTGTTTTGGCCGCCAAGGCCACTGTTTTCGAGTGTCTGGAGGCCATAGGTTGTGTTTTCACTTGAGGTCGGGAGTTCAAGACCAGCCTGGCCAACATGGTGAAACCTCGTCTCTGTCAAAAATACAAACATTAGCCGGGCGTGGTGGCGGGCGCCTGTAATCCCAGCTACTCGGGAGGCTGAGGCAGGAGAATCGCTTGAACCCGGGAGGCGGAGGTTGCAGTGAGTCGAGATCGCGCCACTGCACTCCAGCCTGGGCGACAGAGTGAGCCTCCGCCTCAAAAAAATAAATAAATAAATAAATAAATAAAGTGCACAACCCAGTAGATTAGCACACCGGCCATGTCGGGCGGCCGTCACCACTGTCCGGTTGCAGAGCATTACCTCACCCCAAAAGGAGACCCCATAGCCTTAATACCTTACTTAAGTGCGCAGTATTCTTTTAGTCCTGTTTCTCATAAATGTTACCCAAATTGAGGCGCCGCTCTGCGCCCGGCACCGGGGGAGGCGGAGGGACCCGCAGGTGTCGGGTAGGTGCGGCCGCCCCGCCAGGGCCCCGCGTCCCGCGCGCCTCGTGGGAACCGGTGTCGCCCGGCCTGGGCTCCCGGCTCACCTCTCGGGTGTGCGGCAGGGGTCTCCGCCCCGGGGCCACGGGAGGGGAAGCAAGGGCCTCGCTGTCTCGCCGCACCTGGGGAAGGGACCCAATTAGCGCGGACCCCACAGCGCAGCACCTCACCAGCTCCCCGCACCAACGCCCCGGCGCGCTCTTTGAGGAAAAAGCAGAGGGCGACTTAGGTACCCACGCCGTCTCAGCGCCGACCAATCGGCGCCCGCTGCGGCTCCTGCGGGCTCGCTGGTTGGCTCCGGCGTCAGTCCGTCAGGCGCGCTCGGAGCGGGGCGTATCTGGCCAATGGCTCTCGCTACAGCTTCCTGAGGGCCGGCTGGTTGGCTCCCATGTCCGTCCGTCAGGCGCACGCGGCGGAGCGGCGGCGGCGGCGGCGTTGGGGGCGGTAGCTGGGCGGGCCCTTAGTTCCGGGCGCGCTGCGACCGTTGGGTGAGGCGAGCGCGGGGTCGGGTGCGGGGTCGGGTGCGGGGTCGGGCGCGGGCGCGGGGTCGGGTGCGGGGTCGGGCGCAGGCGCGGGCACCTCTCAGGGAGACTCCGGGCCGGAGCGGGAGCGGGGGCGGGAGAGGCCGCGGGGCGGGGGCGGGGCCAGCCCGAGGGGATTTCTCTGAGCTGCTGGGCCGGAAACCAAGTCCGAGCGTGGCTGGCGCGGGAAAGTTCGGGAACGCGCGCGGCCGTGCTCGGAGCAGCGCCAGGGCACGGTCCGGGGTTTTGCGCGGGGTCGCGGCTCACAGTACAGCCTGAGGCCCGTGGGCGGCCCACCCGGCCCTGCCCCGCCCCGGGTCCGTCGCTCCCCCGCACCCTGTCGCCCCTCCACGCTCAGCTGTGGGCCCCTCGTGTCCCCGAAGCCCCGCACCCTCACCCGGCTGCGTGCTCGGGAGGGTCAGGGGCGCCTCCGACCCCTGAGTTTGCCAGCGCCCCCCAGCCAGGGGTCGGGGAAGACCAGTGAGGCTGGGGGCGGAGCCGACTCTGCTGCCTTCCTGCCCAGTGGCTGGGGAGACCCAGGCTGAGCCTGGGTGAAAAGTCCCTCTGGCTGCTGGGAGGGTCGGGGGCAGCAAGGAGCCATTGCGGGGATGGGCTGCGGTGGACGGGGCCGGGATCGGGGCCGGGGCCTGGTCCTGGCAGTAGCAGGGGATGTTTGTGGAAGGTAGAGCCGAGAAAAAGAGGAGTTGGAATGTCTGCAAGAATCTGGCGTGAGCAGCTGAAGGCTGGTGCTTCCTAGGCCAAGATGAAGGAGTCACAGCGCCCATGGCCTCTCGGGAGGCGGCCAGATGGGCAGCCTGGGGTCAGGGGAACGGTCAGGGCTGGAGCTGGGTATTTTGGAGTTGTCATTTTGAGGCCCTGAGGGCTGAGGGTCAGTGCAGAAGAGCACCAAGCCCCCACTCGGTGTAGGGCCGACAGGGGGTGGGGTGTCTGGCAGCCAGTGAAGACGGGGCTCGGAGGAGGAGGGAGTCTGGTCTGGGTCAAGTCAAGGGAAACTAGGACTGAGAACGGACCCTGCTGTGTGGCCACATGATTTTGAAGGGACGGAATTACTGCCCTGTAACTCAGTCTCTCTCCCTGTTAATAGCCCTAGTTTTTAATAAGAGGAACTGAATGTATTAATGGGTGGACACTTGTAAGGTTCAAGACCTCCTCTTCTACCACGCTTGCTTCTGATACTTTTGTATAAACAATTGTTAAGAGTTTAGGTTGTTATCAAGCTTCTATTTGGTATTATTTTGAGCCTGAAAAAGATGGGGTTACATATAAAATTATAATTTTATTTATTTATTTTTTGAGATAGTTTTGGTCTTGTTGCCCAGGCTGGAGTGCAGTGGCTCGATCTCGGCTCACTGCAGCCTCCGCCTCCTGGGTTCAAGCGATTTTTCTGCCTCAGCCTCCCGAGCAGCTGGGATTACAGGCGTGCACCACCACGCCCGGCTAATTTTTTGTATTTTTAGTAGAGATAGGGTTTCATCATGTTGGCCAGGCTGGTTTCAAACTCTTGACCTTAGGTGATCCACCCTCCTCGGCCTCCCAAAGTGCTAGGATTACAGGCATGAGCCACCGCGCCCGGCCATGAAATTACGTTTTAAAGTTAACTTCTAGTATTTGGAGGGCCTCATATTCATGGCGGCATGCAGATCAGTGTTCCTGAATATTACTCAGATGAGCTTTTATAGAAGTGGGTTAGAATCAGGTGCCACCGACGCCTGTAGTCCCAGCTACTCCGGAGGCTGAGGCAGGAGAATGGCGTGAACCCAGGAGGCGGAGCTTGCAGTGAGCCGAGATCGCGCCACTGCACTCCAGCCTGGGTGACAGAGCGAGACTCCATCTCAAAAAGAATCGGGTGCCACCCAGTGAACTCTTACGTGGAGTCCAGTATTGTATGAAGCAGTTGTGTGCTGTTGGTGGAGACATGAATTGAGGAGGTTTGAATCTCCAGCATTTGGGGCATCTTGGAGTCTGCTTGTGAGAAGGGCGAGGCCTGGGTTGAACCCAAGCGTTTGCGGCGACTAGGTGACCCCTGCAGCGGCCAGGTTGCACCCATATCTGATTTGATGTCATGGTTTGGGCAGTGTTTGACTTGTGTAACAATACAGCTTGTCCTTTTGAGAGTCACCGATGCCACCAAACCATGTTCACACACCAGAGTCAGGATGCCAGGTCTCAGCTGCCTGATGACTCCACCTTAGTGAAGGCCTCTGATTTCTTGTGGGGGTGTCCCGTTGTGAAGGGAACACACAGCTCAGCCCTACCAGCAACAAGGGTGCCAGATGCCCCCACTCTCCTGTGGAGGGGAGTCTCGCTCTGTCACCCAGCTGGAGTGCAGTGGCACGATCTCGGCTCACTGCAACCTGTGCCTCCTGGGTTCACGCTATTCTTCTGCCTCAGCCTCCCGAGTAGCTGGACTACAGGCACCCGCCACCACGCCCAGCTAATTTTTTGTATTTTTAATGGAGACGGGGTTTCACCGTGTTAGCCAGGATGGTCTCGATCTCCTGATCTCGTGATCCGCCCACCTCGGCCTCCCAGAGTGCTAGGATTACAGGTGTGAGCCACCACTGAGGGGCTTTTTTACGTTAAAACTTGTTTGTTTGTTTTTCTTTTTTTGTTTGTGTGGTTTTTTTTGTTTTTTTTTTTTTTGAGACGGAGTCTCGCTCTGTCCCCCGGTGTGAGCCACCGCGCCTGGCCTTTTTTTTTTCTTTTTTTGAGACAGAGTTTCGCTCTTGTTGCCCAGGCTGGAGTGCAATGGTGCGATCTCGGCTCGCTGCAACCTCTGCCTCCCAGGTTCAAGTGATTCTCCTGCCTCATCCTCCAGAGTAGGTGGGATTACAGGCACCCACCATAATGCCCGGCTAATTTTTGTGTTTTTAATAGAGACAGGGTTTCTCCACTTTGGTGAGGCTGGTCTCGAACTCCTGACCTCAGGTGATCCACCTGCCTTGGCACTCCCAAAGTGCTGGGATTACAGGTGTGAGCCACCTTGCCCGGCCTTAAAACCTGTTTTTGACATTTCTTTGCCATTTTAACTTTTTTGTTATTTTATTTTTATACCTGAGGTCTTGTTATGTTTCCCAGGCTGGTCTCGAACTCCTGGCCTGAAGTGATCCTCCAACCTCAGCCTCCCAAGTAGCTGGGATTACAGGTGCAAGCCACTGTGTCAGTTGGTCACCGCATGTGTGAGAGTTCCCCCTACACTTATTCAGTCGGTCACCGCTTGTGTGAGAGTCGCCCCCGCATGCTCGTTCAGTTGGTCACTACATTTGTGACAGTCATCCCCGCATGCTCATTCAGTCGGTCACCGCATGTGTGAGAATCCCCCCCGCACGCTCATTCAGCCGGTCACCGCGTGTGAGAGTCCCCACCGCACGCTCCTTCAGCCGGTCACCGCGTGTGAGAGTCCCCCCCGCACGCTCGTTCAGCCGGTCACCGCGTGTGTGAGTCCCCCCCGCACGCTCGTTCAGCCGGTCACCGCGTGTGTGAGAGTCCCCACCGCACGCTCGTTCAGCCGGTCACCGCGTGTGTGACAGTCCCCACCGCACGCTCGTTCAGCCGGTCACCGCGTGTGTGACAGTCCCCACCGCACGCTCGTTCAGCCGGTCACCGCGTGTGTGACAGTCCCCACCGCACGCTCGTTCAGCCGGTCACCGCGTGTGTGAGAGTCCCCACCGCACGCTCGTTCAGCCGGTCACCGCGTGTGTGAGAGTCCCCACCGCACGCTCGTTCAGCCGGTCACCGCGTGTGTGAGAGTCCCCACCGCACGCTCGTTCAGCCGGTCACCGCGTGTGTGAGAGTCCCCACCGCACGCTCGTTCAGCCGGTCACCGCGTGTGTGAGAGTCCCCACCGCACGCTCGTTCAGCCGGTCACCGCGTGTGTGAGAGTCCCCACCGCACGCTCGTTCAGCCGGTCACCGCGTGTGTGAGTCCCCACCGCACGCTCGTTCAGCCGGTCACCGCGTGTGTGAGTCCCCACCGCACGCTCGTTCAGCCGGTCACCGCGTGTGAGTCCCCACCGCACGCTCGTTCAGCCGGTCACCGCATGTGTGAGTCCCCCCCGCACGCTCGTTCAGCCGGTCACCGCGTGTGTGAGAGTCCCCACCGCACGCTCGTTCAGCCGGTCACCGCGTGTGTGAGTCCCCCCCGCACGCTCGTTCAGCCGGTCACCATGGGGGTGGCACTTTTGTTTTTAGCTGACTTAGCTGATAGAATTGGGAGTTTTAGAGTAAAACTGATCTGGAAGCCTGAAAAAACCAGCAGCACATTGTTCGTTTCTAGGTTGAATCGCTCCTAGCTGACCCCTCACGTCTCTTATGATACGTACAGAAAGCAAGAGCAGCCCATGCCGTCCGGCCGCGCACCAGGTCTCAGTCTGTGTGTCTGGTTCAGGTGACCATGCTGTTCAGTTCAGTTCCTCCTGCCTCCTGTGTAGGCCACTGAGAGCTCCCTAGTCTAAGCCGGAGGAGGTTCTGGTAAGTGCTAGGCACAGTGGAAGTCGGATTCCAACATGTGCGCAAATTGGGGCACTGTCAGAAGTGTGCTAAAGTCTTGGTGTAGCACTTTTGAGCCTTCGTGGTGGTTTTCATTAGTTCTTAAAATGTATTTATGAATGAGATTCAAATAAAATGTTTAAGGAATCTCTAAGCACAAAGAACCCCAGAGTGTAGTGTGGGCATCAGTGGGACCTCAGGGTCCTCTGACCGGGCTGCCTGCCGTGTCCTGGCTGTCTGGGGTTGTGTTTTCATTTGGAAACAGGAATAATGATCCCCGACCTTCCAGCCGTGTCAGGACGTCACGATGGCCACGTGAGGCCGTATCTGTGAGAAGCGTCTGCCGGTGGTGGAGGACGTGCACTTTGTTCTGAACCTTGGCTCACTGCAGCCTCCTCCTCCCAGGCTCGGGTGATCCTCCCACCTCGGCCTCCTGAGTAGCTGGGGCCACACATGCATGATCCTCCCACCTCGGCCTCCTGAGTAGCTGGGGCCACAGATGCATGCCATCACACTTGGCCATTTTTTGTATTTTTAGATTTGTTTTTTTGTGTGTGTTTTGTTTTTGAGACAGATGGTCGCTCTTGCTCAGGCTGGAGTGCAGTGGCACGATCTCAGCTCACTGCAACCTCCGCCTCTCAGGTTCGAGCGATTCTTCTGCCTCAGCCTCTGGAGTAGCTGGGCTTACAGGCTTGCACCACCATGCCTGGCTAATTTTTTGTATTTTTAGTGGAGACGGGGTCTCACCATGTTGGCCAGCCTGGTCTTGAACTCCTGACCTCAGGTGATCCACCAACCTCGGCACTCCCAAAGTGCTGGGATTACAAGTGTGAGCCACCGCGCCCAGCCAGTTTTTTGTGTTTTTGGTAGAGACAGGGTTTCATCATGTTCCCCAGGCTGGTCTTGAACTCCTGAGCTCAAGCAATCTGCCTACCTCGGCCTCCCAAAGTGCTGGGATTATAGGTGTGAGCCACCATGCCCGGCCCATTTTTGTGGTTCTTTTATGTCTGACAGGCATGCCTAGGGCAGGGAGGGCACACCTCTGTCTCCACCTTCAAGAGCGCATTTAGGAGGAATGTCGATATGAAAAGAATCAAGCTTTGTCTGAAAGATGCACCAGGACACTCTTCAGTGACATTGGGAAAAAAGAAGGCTCACCCTGAATCTTTTTTTTTTTTTTTTTTTTGAGACGAAGTTTTGCTCTTTTTTGCCCAAGCTGGAGAGCAGTGCTGCGATCTTGACTCTCCGCAACCTCTGCCTCCCAGGTTCAAGTGATTCTCCTGCCTCAGCCTCCCAAGTAGCTGGAATTACAGACGTGAGCCACTGCACTCGGCTAATTTTGTATTTTTAGTAGAAACGGGTTTCTCCATGTTGGTCAGGCTGGTCTCGATCACCAGACCTCAGGTGATCCACCCGCCTCAGCCTCCCAAAGTGCTGGGATTACAGGCATGAGCCACCGTGCCCGGCCCATTCTGAATCTGTCTACCCTAGCAAAACGATCCTTTATTTTACTTTCTTGCCCCATTCGTACACTGGCATGACTGCACTCATAGGGTTCTTGACATTTTATATCCTATTTAACATTTTATAATAAGTATAAAATAGAATTTTGTCCTAAAGAATGTGGTTTAAGGCCAGGCGCGGTGGCTCACGCCTGTAATCCCAGCACTTTGGGAGACCGAGGCGGGCAGATCACGAGGTCAGGAGATCGAGACCATCCTGGCTAACACGGTGAAACCCCGTCTCTACTAAAAAATACAAAAAATTAGCTGGGCATGGTGACCGGTGCCTGTAGTCCCAGTTACTTGGGAGGCTGAGGCAGGAGAATGGCGTGAACCTGGGCGGTGGAGGTTGCAGTGAGCCAGGATCGCGCCACTGCACTCCCGCGTGGGCAACAGAGCGAGACTTCGTCTCAAAAAAATAAATAAATAAAAAGAATGTGGCTTAAAAACCAATGATATTTAAAAATAGAAAATTTCTTTGTCCAAAGTGGATTAGAAGCCACTTTGTTCTAAAACCATTAAACCTTTTTAAACTGTTAGTGGCTTAGCCAGGCACAGTGGCTCATGCCTATAATCTCAGCACTTTGGGAGATTGAGGTGGGCAGATTATCTGAGGTCAGGAGTTCGAGACCAGCCTGGCCAACATGGTGAAACCCTGTCTCTACTAAAAATACAAAAATTAGCCAGGCGTGGTGACAGGCGTCTGTAATCCCAGCTACTCGGGAGGCTGAGACAGGAGAATCACTTGAATTAGCCAGGCATGGTGACAGGCGTCTGTAGTCCCAGCTACTCGGGAGGCTGAGGCAGGAGAATCGCTTGAACCTGGGAGGCGGAGGTTGCACCTTAGATCACACCGTTGCACTCCCGCCTGAGTGACAGAGCAAGACTCTGTCTCACATGAATAAATAAATAAACCATTAGTGGCTCATGAAATCGATGTAATAGCTTCTGACCAGAACAAAAGAAAGAAAATAGAACACTCAGAATGTCTCTTATGAAGACTAAGTGTAGTTCTGTGAACCTTTTAGTGACGTACATGTATGTAGCACGTCTCCACATGTCATGATAAATGTGCGCTGAGGGTGCAGTCCTGGTGAGCAGGCTCCCACCTCAGTTTGCCACGGCTGGTATGCATCTGTGAGCTCCGGAACATCCGCATAGCTCTGCTGCCCACAGGAGCAGGTGCACCCACCTTCGAGAAAGTGGGAGAAACAGGTGTGGCCTCCCCACCAAGGGACCTTGAGCACTGGGCAGGCAGAGCCCCAGCGTCCCTTCTGTTGGGTGGTTGGAGGAGTAAGTTTAGGTTATAAGCATGTTTTCTGAACTCTGAAGTGCCACACGAATGCAAGGTCTCACTAAATTACAGATTCAGAAGCTGGGATTGAAAGCACACCACTGCTGGCTTTGGGGGGCAGACAGGTGACTGACAGTCTCGTCACAGTTTCTCAAGAGTCAGCCCTGTTCAGGTCAGTGAGCGCAGGTCAGGGATGAGGTCGCTGCACTCTGCGTTCCCCAGTCCTGTATGCGGCGTCAGTTTTGGCAGTCCACGTGTCTCTCCTGTAGAGGATTAGAGGGGCCGGCCCCATGGGTCTGCAGGGTTGGCGCACCGTCTGGGGAAGACACTTGGAATGTGCTTTCATTGGTGAGCCAGGTCAAGGAAACTTTGGGGAATGTTTGCAGAGAGCTGAGGATGGTTGTCTTGGGGCCTAAGTTTTTCTGACTTAAAAAGCACCTCCTATTTGGGGTCTGTGTGGTAGTGACCCTTTTTCTTTTTTACTTTTTTTTTCGAGACAGAGTCTCACTGCAATGTGCAGGCTGGAGTGCAGTGGTGTGATATCGGCTCACTGCAACCTCTCCTTCCCGGGTTCAAGCGATTCTCCTGCCTCAGCCTCCTGAGTAGCTGGGATTACAGGCGTGCACCACCACGCCCGGCTAATTTTTGTAGTTTTAGTAGAGATGGGGTTTCACCATGTTGGTCGGGCTGGTCTCAAACTCCTGACCTCGTGATTCTCCTGCCTTGGCCTCCAAAAGTGCTGGGATTACAGGTGTGAGCCACTGCGCCTGGCCTTTTTTTTTTTTTTTTTGCAATGGAGTCTTGCCGCATCGCCCAGGCTGGAGTGAAGTGGTATGATCTCAGCTCACTGCAACCTCTGCTTGCTGGGTTCAAGCAATTCTCCTGCTTCAGCCTCCACAGTAGCTGGGATTACAGGCACACACCACAATGTCCGGCTAATTTTTGTATTTTTAGTAGAGACGGGGTTTCACCATGTTGGCCAGGATGGTCTCGATCTCTTGACCTCGTGATCTGCCTGCTTCGGCCTCCCAAAGTGCTGGGATTACAGGCGTGAGCCACCGCACCTGGCTGGTAGTGGCCCTTTTTCAGGGGTTTACAGGTAAACTTTCCTTCCACTTTTTGAGATCTGGGGACATTACATGGGAGTTGGAGGCAAGTCTCGGAAGGCTGCTGGGCCTTGTCCTGGGCGCAGGCTTCTTAGGCCCACCTCAGGGTTGCCAAGGGGCAGGTGTGCAGATCCATAGGGACCAGCACCGGGGCTCTTCCAAGCAGGGCAAAGGTGTTAAGGGAACAGAGGAGAGCAGGGGGATTGGGGGCATCATGAGGATGGTGGGGGACAAGGCCAGATGGGGCTAAACCCAGTGGCTGGGTTTCCTTCTGACTGCCCAGGATGTTCCTAGGGAGCCCTCAGTGAGGGGTGCCCTATTGTGGGTATGAAGGAGGAGCAGAGAGCAGGGTCGGGGCCAGAGAAGGGGCTAGTGCTGGCAGCATGGAGGCAGAGCCAGTGGAATTGGCCTGTGATTGGACAAGGAATGGGCTCAGAAAGCATCCTGGATAGCTGGGCATGGAGGTGCACTCACCTGTAGTCCCAGCCACTGGAGAAACTGGCGGGAGGATCGCTTGAGCCCAGGACTTCCAACCTGTAGTGTGCAATGATCACACTTGTGAATAGACAGCGTACTCCAGCTAGGGAAACATAGTGAGACCCCTGTTTCTAAAGAAAAATGAAAGCCTCCTGGGTTTGGCTGAGTCCCTGGTGAATGGTGGAGCGGTCCTGAGAGCTGGGAAGACCTCTTTCTGGCACAGCAACCGGGGCAGAGGTGAGAGGAGGAGAGAAGGGCCTCAGCAGTGTTCTGGCCTTTTGGGTTCATCCAAAACTTGCCGGTCCTGGGCCTGCTGGGAGAGGTCAGCCCCTTTCAGGTGAGCAGCTCTGGGGCCGGGGGACCCACGCCACCGTGTCGGGCACATAGTGGTGCTTCGTTTTCCTCACTCCTGGGGCCACAGCCTTCCTGCTGCCGTTCTGCCTGGTGGGTGGGTCCATGCTGCTTTGAGGAGGCAAGTGACCTAAGGCTTCCGGGACACTCTTTTGGCAACTTGGGCCTTGGAAGGACAGCAGAGCAGGTGTGCAGTGTTAGGACCTGTGGCTGAGCTGACCTAACAGCCTGCCAGGAGGCATCAGTCAGGCTCAAGTAGGACAGCAAGGCCCCCATCTTGGGGCTGTCGTCCAGGCACAGAGCAGTCAGCATCTACTGTCCTTCCTGGACAGAAAAGGGAAAATGCATTTGTCATTTAAATGTTGGAATGGGCCAGGCACGGTGGCTCCTACCTGGAATCCGAGCACATTGGGAGGGCAAGGTTGGATCACGTGAGGCCAGGAGTTTAAGACCATCCTGGCCAACATGGTGAAACCCCATCTGAAAAATACAAAAAATTAGCCGCCTGTGGTGGCGTGTACCTGTGGTCCCAGTTACTTGGGAGGCTGAGGCATGAGAATTGCTTGAACCCAGGAGGTGGAGGTTGCAGTGACAGATTGCTCCACTGCACTCCAGCCTAGGTGACAGAGCGTAAGACTCTGTTTAAGGAAAAAAAAAAAAAAAAAAAAGGAATGGTTCTGAGAAGTCATCATTCCTTAAGTAAATAAATTGCCACCCCAGGTTGCCCTCTTGGGAGGGGACTCTGGAGGCCGCCCTCCACCCTTAGGCCAGGGCCTGCCTGTCAGTCCCTGCCTCCCTGGGCTGCCTCCTGGGGATCTCAGCCGACACCATGCCCCTGTCCTTCCTCCACCTCTTTCCCAGGTTGCTCTGCCTGGAGTCCACCTTCTAGGAGTGAGCCCCCCCATCCCCACTGGAAGTCCCTCTCTAGCTGTCCCCAGTTCCCTGAATCAAGACTGCTTCCCTGCCAGAGAGATGACCCCAATTCCTGCCTCCTCTCGCTGGGCTCTCAGGGTCCGGGACTGGGGACAGAGCATACTTAGAGCTAGCCCTGTCCCTGGGGCTGCTTTTGGAAGGGGGAGCATGGCAGGCAAGCATCAGGTGACACGTGCCCCCCACGGGGAGCGCAAGAAGGCACTGGAGGCTGTTGCGAAGGAGCAGTGGGTTTCGGGTCCTCATGACCGGCCCTGGTTCTGGGTGTGAGGCTGTGGAGACGCATGGGTCTGCCTTTCTCATCCGCAGCTTCCTGTTGCTACTTGGGGAGCTCCATGGTTGCTGTCCGATTGTGTTTCGAGTCTGTTGGGCGTCTGTGCCGTGGAAGTTCCTTGTGCTTGATAGGGCCAGCACGTGTGAACAATCTTCACTTCAGCTAGAAGCTTTGAAGTCTTTGGACTCAAGCTTTACCCAAACCGCTTACAGGGTTGGGGGGAACCGAGTGCCTGTCTCCCCCTGCTTTTTTTTTTGAGCGGAGTCTCGCTCTGTCACCCAGGCTGGAGCGCAGTGGCGCGATCTTGGCTCACTGCAACCTCAGCCTCCTGAGTAGCTGGGACTACAGGCGCCTGCCACCACGCCTGGCTAATTTTTTGTCTTTTTAATAGAGACGGGGTTTCACCGTGTTAGCCAGGATGGTCCCGAACTCCTGATCTCATGATCTGCCCACCTCGGCCTCCCAAAGTGCTGAGATTACAGGCGTGAGAGTTGTAGTTCGTTGAGAGGGAGACAGACCTCGAGGAAATGCTTGGTGTGCCGGGTGACTGCTCGCTCTCCTTGTCTGCTCACTCTGCCCAGTGAATGGGTCTAGGCATCCTCATTGTTCCCTTCCTCTGTCCTCAACATCAGCCCAACCCTGATCAGGCCCCTTCCTGAGGTTCCCGCACAACAGGGGCTCCATGTTCGGAAGGGGAGAGAGAAACCCACCTGGGGATGCTCTGTAAGGAGAGCAGAGCCCAGTGGAGTCTCTGCCCGGGATGCTGAGGGAGGAAGAGCTGCGGTTAATCCAAAAGGAAGGGTGAGGTGCAGGGATTGGCTGGACGATGCTCAGAGAAGCAGGAAGAGTGGGCATGGCACTGAGTGGCTGAGGCCATCACTGGTGGCCTTGGTGCTTAGAGAAGCAGGAAGAGTGGGCATGGCACTGAGTGGCTGAGGCCATCACTGGTGGCCTTGGTGCTTAGAGAAGCAGGAAGAGTGGGCATGGCACTGAGTGGCTGAGGCCATCACTGGTGGCCTTGGTGCTTAGAGAGGCAGGAAGAGTGGGCATGGCACTGAGTGGCTGAGGCCATCACTGGTGGCCTTGGTGCTTAGAGAGGCAGGAAGAGTGGGCATGGCACTGAGTGGCTGAGGCCATCACTGGTGGCCTTGGTGCTTAGGCAGAAAGAGAGGGCATGGTGCAGGGTGCTGAGGCCGTCTGTGGCTGCCTTGGTGGGGCTTACTGAGTTCTAGTGGAAGCAAGGTGCCAGGGCAGGGCTGGCACATGGAGGGCTCTGAAGGCCATGTGTATCGTCTGAAGTGAGGGGAACCCGTGGTAGCTAAAGGGAGTGCACTAGACAGCCCGAGGTGCGCCACATTCCTGCTTTAGGGGCTGGAGGGGAACCCGTGGTAGCTAAAGGGAGTGCACTAGCCAGCCCCAGGTGTGCCACATTCCCGCTCTAGGGGCTGGAGGGGAACCCGTGGTAGCTAAAGGGAGTGCACTAGCCAGCCCCAGATGTGCTACATTCCCGCTCTAGGGGCTGGAGGGGAACCCGTGGTAGCTAAAGGGAGTGCACTAGCCAGCCCCAGGTGTGCCACATTCCCACTCTAGGGGCTGGAGGGGAACCCGTGGTAGCTAAAGGGAGTGCACTAGCCAGCCCCAGGTGTGCTACATTCCCGCTCTAGGGGCTGGAGGGGAAACCGTGGTAGCTAAAGGGAGTGCACTAGCCAGCCCCAGGTGTGCCACATTCCTGCTCTAGGGGCTGGTCTGGCGGCATGGCTCTCTCCTGAGTGCCTTCAGAGCCTGAGTGCCAGCAGGCAGGCGTCTCCTGCCCAGTGGGTTTGGTAAGATATATTTCAGAAAGCATCCACCACACTAAAACATGCTTATTGCAGGAACCATGGGGGAGACCAAAGGGCCTAGAGCATTGAGAACCTCTGACCATTAGTGTTAACAGGAAGGCAGCCTGTTCCCCTAGCTGGGGAGCGGGGTGTGTGTGGCAGGAAGCCCGTGCGTCTGTGCCTCTTTGGAGCTGTGGGTTGGTTGTGTGGACGCCAGCTGTGTGGTCCCCAGCCTCACTGAGCCTGAGTTTCCATACTAGCGGCGGGAGATGGGACTAGAGGGTCTCCAAGGCTCCCTGAAGCTCTGTGATTCTGCTTCTCTGAGTCTTGACCGCAGGTCAGTGGGGACCCGGCCCCTCAGCATCGCCTGCTACTGATCACCATTGGTTTGGTTTTCTCTCGAGGACTGTTCTGGAATTGAGGTGTAACATGCTGTGTGTTCTTCCTTAGGGCTTTGTTGTTCGCGGGGGTCACAGCTCTCATGGCTGCAGCTAGCGTGACCCCCCCTGGCTCCCTGGAGTTGCTACAGCCCGGCTTCTCCAAGACCCTCCTGGGGACCAAGCTGGAAGCCAAGTACCTGTGCTCCGCCTGCAGAAACGTCCTCCGCAGGCCCTTCCAGGCGCAGTGTGGCCACCGGTACTGCTCCTTCTGCCTGGCCAGCATCCTCAGGTGCATGGGGCCTGCAGGCTGGGAGGAGGGGCAGGCAGGCTAGGCTGGTTTTAGAGCCACGCTGCCCAGCCTGGTAGCTCCCAGCAGAGCCGGGTCCAGCTTAGATGTGCTCCAGTTATCGATACCCTGGATTTCGGAGGTTTACCACAAAGAATGTAAAATTAATAATTTTAAAATAGCAATTTGAAATACGATTTTGGATACATGGGGTTAAATATAGTACATCATTACAGTTAATTTCATCTTTTTATTATTTTTAATGTGAGTACTGGAAAGTTTAAAGTGCTGCCTACTGCTCACTTTTTGGCTGCTCTAGGCAGCTAAGACAGCCGCCTTCCTTGCAGCGAGTGGTCTGAGAGGTGTGGCCTCTGCACATCGGCAGCAGCTCGGCCTGTCGGGAGAGCCGGCAATACCTGAGTTACTGCAGCAGGTGTCCTTGGCGGTTCAGGTGCGCCTTCCTCACAAACAGGGAGTGATAAAAACAGTGTACTGTGAATACTGGGGTTTAAAACATGTCCTGTTAACATTTGCCTGCTGTTGGTTTCACTAAAGATGAGAAAGTTTAAACTGTGGTGTGGAGGTAGGTTTTTGAACTGAAGCAATGGTGTTCGTTTATTTTTTGCATTAGGTTTCACAGTGGGTTTTTTTTTTTTTTTTTTGCCTTTTTTCCCCACTAGCTCTGGGCCTCAGAACTGTGCTGCCTGTGTTCACGAGGGCATATATGAAGAAGGCATTTCTATTTTAGAAAGCAGTTCGGTAAGTAAAATGTCTTGAAGCTAAAAATGTTGAACAGAAAATGTCTTAATTTCCTTTACAACATGGATGGGGCTGGGCACAGTGGCTCACACCTGTAATCCCAGCACTTTGGGAGGCCCAGGCAGGGGGATTGCTTGAGTCCAGGAGTTTGAGACCAGCCTGGGCAACATAGTGAGACCCTGTCTCTACAAAAAGCAAAAAACTTATCAGGGGCCGGGCTCAGTGTCTCACACCTGTAATCCCAGCACTTTGCAGGGCCAAAGTGGGTGGATCACCTGAGGTCAGGAGTTCGAGACCAGCCTGGCCCACATGGTGAAACCCCATCTCTACCAGAAATACAAAAAATTAGCCGGGTGTGGTGGTGCACGCCTATAGTCCCAGCCACTTGGGAGGCTGAAGTGGGAGGATTGCTTGAGGCTGGGAGGCGGAGGTTGCAGTGAGCCAAGATCATGCCACTGCACTCCAACCTGGGTTACAAAGTGAGACCCCTCCTTTAAAAAAAAAAAAAAAAAGAAAAAAGGGCCGCCAGAAGTTGTCCCTTAGCAGACTCTGGAAGTTTAGGGTTTGGAAACTTTGGCATCAAGGTGAGTCCAAAAATAAAAAGGAATCAGAGAGTCATCCTCTGCTCCTGGAGTGGCCTGGAAAGGTGATGTGACGCAGTGTTGGTTGGTTTGGACGTGTGGTCTGTGTTCCTTGGTTGCTGCAGGGAGTCTGGGAGGAGGTTTAACCCGAGGGGATGTTCCTCTCCCCAGGCCTTCCCAGATAATGCTGCCCGCAGGGAGGTGGAGAGCCTGCCGGCCGTCTGTCCCAGTGATGGATGCACCTGGAAGGGGACCCTGAAAGAATACGAGGTAAAGATGCCTGTGTGTGGCATGGTGACAGAAGCTCCAGCAGTCGGGAGTCGTCCACGCTCCCCAAGCAGTTATGACCTTGTCCTGCATGTTCCTCTCACTGGGGCTGAAGCCTTGTCTGATGTCTGTGGAGGAAGAGACGGAGCTGCTCCTTAGAGTATGTCCATTTAGAAACTCAAGTAGTGCAGAGCACAGACCTGCATCATGGAGCTTGGGCTGTGTGACCTCGGGCGAGGTACTTACCCTCTCTGTGCCTCAGGTTTCTTGTCTGTCGATGGGGGTGCAGGATCCCACCATCGTGGGGTGGCTGTGAGGGTTGGAGGTGCCTGTGTGAGCCCTGGGAATGCCATGGTTATCTGAGCAGTAGTATTTCCTGGGAATGAAGGGGAGATCGCTGTGCACCAGGACCTGCAGCTTTCAAGTTTGGTGGGGGTTTTTGTTGTGTCGCTTGTATCCACAAAGGATTGCTTATTTTGAATTGTGTTGACACTGGAAATTGCAAAATAATGGACACACTTGTCCTGTGGTCACAGCAACATAGGCAGTGGCCCGCACTTCACTTGGCCGTGGTTTGTCCCTGTGTGCTGGGCGAGCCGTGTGCTGGGCGAGCCGTGCACGCCTTCCTGCACTGGCGCACTGGGGATTTCAGTGTGATTCTCACGTCACCTTTTAGGCATTTGGAAACTTCACCTGTAGTGTAGAGGCCAGGAGGTGCTGAGAGAGCTCGTCGAGGCCACTACAGCTCGCCAAGTTTTGCAGTCTTCCTTCTTGTAATGAATGCCCTTTAAGAGGTTTCTTTCTGGGATCCTTGTACAGGATTCCTGGAGTAACACTGTCCACAGAGCCCAAAGGTAGAGGCAGCCCAGTGTCCGCGGATGAATGGATAAACACGGGAAGTGTGATCTGTGCACACAGTGGGATATGATTCAGCCTTAAAAAGGAAGGCGATTCGGACACACACTCCCCAGGGATGAACTCTGAGGACAGTGTGCTGAGTGACATGAGCCAGTTACCAAAGGACAGATCCTCTGTGATTCCACTTAGGGGCCACCCTTAGAGTCATCAGATCCATGGGTACAGGAAGTAGAATGGAGGAGACAGGGGTCATTGTTCAGTGAGTACCAAGTCATACATTGGAATCTCAAAGTGAGGCAGTACCTTGATGCCATCCAATCCAGCCCCAGGTTGGTGAGGCTGTGAGGGCTGTTTGCTCAGAATCCTGGCTTTCTGCACTTAGGGGAGCTTCCTGCCCGGGCCAGAGCTGGGATCTCCTGCTCAGCCGGACCCTGGGGTGTTACCGGCTGGGTTGGAATTGGACCTGCATTATTGTGGGTTTCTCCCCTCCTGCTCCCCGCCCTGTGAGCCTGGCCACGCCTCCCTCTTCTCCTCGCCCACTCCCCGCCCTGTGAGCCTGGCCACACCTCCCTCGATCTTTTGACAGACTCTGCTTTGTGGACTTTGGGCTCCAAGTTTCGTTTTTTCAGAAGAACTGCCCCAGCTGTGTCTGGGGTGAACAAGATGTGCTTTCCTCCCTAGCATGGGGATTGCGTCCTGGACACGGAGCGGTAGCTCCAGGGCACTGCCCTAGAGTGAGACTCCTACCTCTGTGGGCAGAGATGCCAGACCGCCCTCAGCCACGACGTGCGATGCAAAGCTTTCTAGGCTCCTGTGTGGCTCTGCTGCACAAACGGCTGTGGCGCATAGCATCGTACCCCCCACTCCCTACTCCTTGAAAGAGATGCAGCTTGGTCATTGCCCAGTGCTGTCTGCAAGGGAGATGGCTCCCTGGGGAGGTGGCCCAGGGTCAGGGTCTCCCTGGGAGGGTTGGGGTACCAGCTGGCTGCAGGGAGTAGGGGTGCTATGCGCCGTGCCACCCTTTGAGAGGACTGAGGAGTGTCTGGGGGACAGGTGGGATAATAGTTCCCAGCTCTGCACTGGACCCTGAGTCGTCTGGGGTCTCTGCCACCTCCAGGCTCATGGGATGCAACATTGACAATTATGAGGGCCTCCGGCTGAGGGCCAAGGACTATAGCCAGCCCCTGGCCTGGGGCGCCACGCGGTCCTGCAGGCACGCAGGGTGGAAAGTCCCTGGCTGCACCTTTGAGAGCTCTGGAAAGTCCCTGAGAGGAGCCGGGTTTGGTCATGTGGGAGGGGCGGGCACTGCTCTGGAATAGCTTGGCTGTGGCCTTTGATTTTGTTGATAAAACCTCTCACTGGCTGTAAATGTCACACATGGGGACGGAAATCAACCCATCTATACAGTTGGGAGCCAGCTCTGCCCCTCGGAGCCGCCTCTCTCTGCTCTCCGGGTGCTCGGAGTGTGCTGCTAGTTGGGGCCTTATTGTAAACACAGTACTGAGGCTAAGGCTGCCTTTCCTCCTTGATGGTCGGAACTTTACTGGAAAAGGGGAAAATCCTGCTTAGCTTTTGAATGTTTGTCCTTTGCGATGATGCCTTTCTAGGAACTGAATGATTTTATTTATTTATTTTTATTTTTTTGAGACAGGGTCTTGCTGTGTTGTCCAGGCTAGAGTGCAGTGGCATGACCTCGGCTCACTGCAGCCTCCACCTCCCAGGTTCAAGTGATTCTTCTGCCTCAGCCTACAGGCGCCTGCCACCACACCCGGCTAATTTTTTATATTTCTAGTAGAGATGGGGTTTTACCGCGTTGGCCAGGCTGGTCTTGAACTCCTTACCTCAAGTGATCCATCCACCTTGGCCTCCCAAAGTGCTGAGATTCCTGGCATAAGCCACTGCACCTGGCCAAATCGAATAATTTTAAAACTTTAGGTAAATGTTGATGGAGTGCTTGCTGAGTGCCAATAGCAGAACTGAATTCCCCAGCGCGCCCCTGAGCTACTCGTTCTGGCAGCTGGATGTGGGGGTGCGGGGAGACTTTCCAGAGAGGACATAGGCTGGCTGCACGAGCAGCGGAAAGGCCAGGAAAAGCCAAGTATGCTCGGCCTCATGGACATTCTAGTGACATTTAGAGGGATGACGACTGTATTTGCGTCAAATGTTTAGTTTGAATTCTGGCTGAATAAATATTGATTTTTTTTTTTTTTTTAACTGTGTCTGCTGTGGGTGGGGAGAAGACTGAGACAGATGGTGCTGGTGTAGATGTATCTGCTGCAGGACAACCCTGGTCCCACTGGAGATTTCAAGTACCGAGTGCCAAGAGAAAGGTTTTTTTTGTTTGTTTGTTTTTTGTTTTTTGCGATGGAGTCTCACTCTGTCGCCCAGACTGGAGTGCAGTGGTGCGATCTCGGCTCACTGCAAGCTCCGCCTCCCGGGTTCACACCATTCTTCCTGCCTCAGCCTCCTGAGTAGCTGGGACTACAGGCGCCCCCGCCACTCCCGGCTAATTTTTTTGTATTTTTAGTAGAGATGGGGTTTCACCGTGTTAGCCAGGATGGTCTCGATCTCCTGACCTTGTGATCCGCCTGCCTCGGCCTCCCAAAGTGCTGGGATTACAGGCGTGAGCCACCACACCCAGCCAAGAAAGATTTTATTTTTGACATTTCGAGCATGCAGCGCATCTGAGCAGTGAGGTTGAGAGTAGAGGCGTGCCGCTGCCCCACAGGCCTACATGCTGCCCCCCAGCACCTGCCAGCCTTCGTGCTGCCAGCCTTCGCCAGCCTACTTTCAGCCCTTCAACCCCCCACACATATTTTTTTCTTTTCTGGCTTATTTTAAAGCAAATGAAGATGTCATATCATTTCACCTATGAGCATTTTATTATTATTATTTTTAGAAATAGTCTTGCTCTGTTGCCTAGGCTAGCGTGTAGTGGTGGGATCATAGCTCACTGCAGCCTCAAACTCCTGGGCTCAAGTGATCCTCCCACCTTGGTCTCCTAAAGTGCTGGGATTACAGGTGGGAACCCACTGTGCCCGGCCATTTTACTATGTTTTAAAGAACAGTCTTTTTTATTTTTATTTTTTTATTTATTTGAGATGGAGTCTCACTCTGTCGCCCAGGCTGGAGTGCAGTGGCACGATCCCGGCTCACTGCAAGCTCCACCTCCCACGTTCACGCCATTCTTCTGCCTCAGCCTCCCGAGCAGCTAGGACTACAGGCACTCACCACCACTCTCGGCTAATTTTTTTTGTATTTTTAGTAGAAACGGGGTTTCACTGTGTTAGCCAGGATGGTCTCAATCTCCTGACCTTGTGATCCACCCGCCTCGGCCTCCCAAAGTGCTGGGATTACAAGGCGTTAGCCACCGCACCTGGCCTAAAGAACAGTCTTTTAATTAAATCTAAGAACATTGACTATTTGTGCTTTCGTTTTTAGGTTTCATAAGCCAGAATAGTTGCTTCATAAAAGCCATAATAGTTGCTGAGGCTCCTCTTTGATTCAGCTTGATGGTGGCTTGTTACACACTAGTGTGGCCGAGGGCTGGGTCCCGTCCCGTCAGCGGGTAGCAGAGTGCAAGGCGCTGTCGGGTTCAGGGAGTTGGTTCCTTTAGCAGGCTTAGCTTGGGCCAGTGCCGCTGGAGGTCTTGGAGGGCTGGGCCCATGTGCCCTGGGGCGCCTCTAAGGAGTAGTTGCTGTGCCTGTGTGAAGGTTTGGGAGGAACCCTCCCCGGGGAGGTTGAATGGAAGCCAGCCCAAGTGCCTGTGCTGTCCAGAGCAGGGTCTCCCCTCTCGGGGGAAGTAGCATTAACCTTTCCTGAGTCACTTGGGGCTCCTGAGCTGTAGCCAGCTCTCCATGGAGCTGCTGACCCCCACTCCCCACCCCATGAAGGGCCCTGCAGCCAGGTCCTCTGCTGCCCTGGCCTCTCAGGAACCTTCCTCTCAGCACGTTGTCCTCCTCTCTCCGGGTTGTGCCCATCGGTACAGAATATGCTCTAGTCTCTCCTGTCTCAAAACTTAGTGTTGTGCTCAGTGAGCTAAGCTAGGCACAAGAAGATAAAGACTGCGTGAATTCACTGACAGAGTCCCCGGAGTGGTCAAATTGAGAGCCAGTAGATGGTGCTGGGGGCTGGAGGAGGGGAATGGGGAGTTAGGGTTTAACAGGGACAGGGTTTCAGGTTTCTACAATGGAAAGCGTTATGGAGGTAGATGGTGGTGATGGTTACATAACATCAGTGAAATGTACTTAATACCACAGAACTGTGCACTTGAAAATGGTTAAGATGATACATTTTATGTTTATCATGATTGAAGAAACAGCAGATTTTCAACTCCCTGTTCCTTTGACTTCCATTCCCTTTCTCTGTTCCCAGTCATAGCAGACTTCTCCCAAAAGACGTGTTTAACTCTGGCCAGGCACCGGGGCTCATGCCTGTAATCCCAGTACTTTGGGAGGCTTAGGTGGGCAGATTGCTTGAGCTCAGGAGTTCAAGACCAGCCTGGGTAAGATGGCTCTACCGCCGGGTGCGGTGGCTCACACCTGTAATCCCAGCACTTTGGGAGGCCAAGGCAGGTGAATCACGAGGTCAGGAGATTGAGACCATCCTGGCTAACACGGTGAAACCCTGTCTGTACTAAAAATACAAAAAAATTAGCCGGGTGTGGTGGCGGGCGCCCGTAGTCCCAGCTACTCAGGAGGCTGAGGCAGAAGAATGGCGTGAACCCAGGAGGTGGAGGTTGCAGGTTGCAGTGAGCCGAGATCGTGCCACTGCATGACAGAGCAAGATTCCATCTCAAAACAAAAACAAAAAACCAAGATGGCTCTGCCAAAAATACAAAGAAATTTAGCTGGGTGTGGTGGTGCGTGCCTGTATGCCTATAGTCCCAGCTATGTGGGCGCTGATGTCGAGGCTGCAGTGACCTGTATTCTCACCCCTGCACTCCAGCCTAGGTAACTGTATCAGTCCATTTTCATACTACTATAAAGAAATACCCGAGACTTGGGTAGTTTATAAAGAAAAAGAGGTTGAATGGACTCATAGTTCCATGTGCCTGGGGAGGCCTCACAATCATGGAGGAAGGCAAAGGAGGAGAAAGGCACGTCTCACATGGCAGCAGGCAAGAGAGCATGTGCAGGGGAACTGCCCTTTATCAAACCGTCAGATCCCATGAGACTTACTATCACGAGAGCAGCACGGGAAAAACCCACCCCATGATTCAATGACCTCCCACCAGGCCCCTCCCACAACACATGGGGATTATGGGAGTTGCAATTCAAGATGAGATTTGGGTGGGGACACAGCCAAACCATATCAGTGACAAAGTGAGACCCTGTCTCAAAAAACAAAACAAAACAAAAAGCCCTGTTTAGTTTTATTTCTGCACCTCACCAGCCCCTTATGGAGGCAGGTGGGACCTCCTGTGGCTTGGGCCAGAGGCCTGAGAGTCCTTCTTGACTTCTCTGTGTTCCCGTAAGCGGCACGTTCAGTCTGCCGGCAGGTCCACGTGGCTCCCCAGACACATCCTGAATCCGGCCCTTTCTCCCGTTACACTAGCACCTTTGTAGTGCCTGCCACCCCGTTCTTCCTCCTGTGACTGCTGCGGCTTCCCAACCTTAGAGTCTGTGAGAAGTGCAGCTGCCAGGCAGTCCTGGAAGGGTTCAGCCACATCCCGTCACCTTGCTGTCCTGACCCCTCACATTCGGGCAGAGCCCTCAAGACGGTCGGGGAAGCCCTGCCTGGGGCAGCAGTGGGCTGGAGAGGTGGCTGGGTTCTGCATCCTACATTCTTGATTCTTCCTGGCCTGGGTGTGGCGAGGAGCTGGCACCGCCTCCTTTCCCTCTGTGTCCTTTTCCCTTGCCACCCTGGCCATCTGTGGACGTCCACAGTCCTCTGCCTCACCTGACGCTTAGCCTGCAGCACCGGCTCCCGCTTCCCTAGTCTGCAGTCTGCATCTTGTGGCACCTTCCCCAGCCCTGCCTCCACTGCCTGCCTTCCCTGGTGTTCTGGCACTGGTGGTCACTGTACCAGGTTGTCAGCTCCAGGAGGGCAGGGCCTCTGCCCAGCTCCTGGGTGGCTCAGTGTGTGGGAACGTGTAGGTGCCTGAGTGACCTTCCTGTGTGTCACTGGCCCTCGCCTGTCTTCCTCGCAGCTTCGGCCCTTTCAGATGCGTGTGCTGTGCAGCTAGACCCAGCTCCTGGCACCTTGGCCTGGTGGGCTTGTGCCTCAGGCCTTTGCTGGCTTCCTGGTGCTGGAGGCAGAGGCCAGCTGCCCGCATGCTATCTCCCGTGCGTGTTCCCTACCTCTTCACACCTCCCACCTGCAATGAGGATGGGGCTGGGACTGGCAAGACTCAGCCTGGACCGCGTTGGGCTTGGTCATCAGATCGAGCGTGGCCTGCTTTCTCGGTTAGGAGCTGGTGTGTGTGGCAGGGACCCGCTGGCGCAGAGCAGGGACTGTGCACTTGGCTGTTTCAAGGGGCAGATCGGGGAGCCTGGTGGTGGCAAGGCATCCACACAGAGACCCCCGTGGCAGAGCATCCCCTCAGCTCAGTGTGCGGTGAAGAGAGTGGAGACGAGGACACACTGATCTGATCTCCTCCTGCCCTCCCACCTGTGGGAGCCCTGAGAGCTATCTGCAGAGGGCGGCCCCCAGGACCAGCATGTGGACACCAAGCCAGCGCTACATCGCCTTGTGTCCCCGGGTGAAGCTGTGGCTGCCCGAATGTCCCACGCGAGTTCTACTGACGCTTCCTCCTTTTGTTGCTAGAGCTGCCACGAGGGCCGCTGCCCGCTCATGCTGACCGAATGTCCCGCGTGCAAAGGCCTGGTCCGCCTTGGTGAAAAGGAGCGCCACCTGGAGCACGAGTGCCCGGAGAGAAGCCTGAGCTGCCGGCATTGCCGGGCGCCCTGCTGCGGAGCAGACGTGAAGGTGCGTGGGGTGGAGCAGCAGCCTGTGTGGCTGCAGCCATGCGGGGCTGAGCTGGGGAGCTGCGTGCTGGCCACTGGGGCTGCGTTGGCCCCTTTGCACTCGTTCCGCCCCCTCGGCCCTTTCCCTGGAGACACGTGGGTGGATGTTTCTTGGCAGAACTGGGAATGGGTGTGAAGTTAATGCTGAGGCCTTTCAAAAGCATTTTTGTAAGCTGGGCATGGTGGCTCATGCCTGTAATCCCAGCGCTTTGGGAGGCTGAGGCGGGTGGATCACGAGGTCCGGAGTTGAAGACCAGCTTGGCCAACATGGTGAAACCCCGTCTCTACTAAAAATGCAAAAAGTTAGCCAGGAGTGGCCAGGTGCGGCGGTTCACGCCTGTAATCCCAGCACTTTGGGAGGCCGAGGCGGGCAGATCATGAGGTCAGGAGCTCGAGACCATCCTGGCTAACATGGCGAAACCCTGTCTCTACTAAAAATACAAAAACAAAATTAGCTGGGCATGGTGGCGGGCGCCTGCAGTCCCAGCTACTCAGGAGGCTAAGGCGGGAGAATGGCGTGAACCCAGGAGGCAGAGCTTGCAGTGAGCCGAGATTGCGCCACTGCACTCCAGCCTGGGCGACAGAGCGAGATTCCGTCTCGGAAAAAAAAAAAAAAAAGCCAGGCACGGTGGTGAGTGCCTGTAATTCCAGCTACTCGGGAGGCTGAGGCAGGAGAATTGCTTGAACCCAGGAGGCAGAGGTTGCAGCGAGCCAAGACTGCACCACTGCACACTAGCCTGGGCAACAGAGCAAGACTCTGTCTCAAAAAAGAAAAAAAATTAAAAAAAGTTTGTTTTTAGGACAAAAAAGCATTTTTGTCTTAGAAAAGTCTAAATGCATCAGGTAGAGAGTGCGGTGGTGGGTGTGTGTCCGTCCTCGCCAGGCCTGGGCTTTGCCCTCAAGACAGTTGCTCAAGTCTGACTTCGCCTTCCCCAAAGCGTTGGTGAGAATGCATTTCTGCGGTGCACAGAGCTAGTCGCTAGCGCCATGTCTGAGATGCAGCTGTGACTGCTCACATGGCCTGCAGCCTGTGTCTGCGTCCCTGTTGTCTGTCTTTGCCTTGGTGTATCTGAATCACGATCCATACAGGGTTCCTGCCTTTGGTGGAAATGTCTCTGGGTCTCTCTCTGCCTCTGGGGCCCATGGCATCTTTTTTCCTGGGCTCTTGTCCTTCAGGAGCCCCACTTCCCTGAGACCCGTCTGCACTTCCCTGTAAACTGTCAGATGGACGGGCCTGACCATAGCACATCTGGGGTGCCAAGCCCTCCGCAGCAGCATGTCAGGGTCTGTCTTGGAGACGTCCCGCACGCCGCCAGCCCTGCCCATCCGCCAGGCCCTGCCACCGGCCTCGCCTCCTAGCGGGAGCAGCGTTTCCCCATCTTCACCGGGGCCGTTGTTTCACGTGGCTTCCAAATCTCCTCTGGTGGCTTGGGTCTCCCTCGCATTGCCCTGAGCTGGCAGAACAAACAAAGCGTTAAGGTCTCCGAGGCTCCTGGGTGGTGCTGGCAGGATCCTGCCCGGGAGGAGCACTGTCCTGCAAGGCTAGAGGGTGACCACGTGCTCCTGCGGCCCCTCGGCGCTGCCCAGCCTGAGCACTGTGTGCCGCCCTCCACCCGCGCCTGGCATTGGCGTCCACCCTCACACTCCTGATCCCTTCTTTTGAAGGCGCACCACGAGGTCTGCCCCAAGTTTCCCTTAACTTGTGACGGCTGCGGCAAGAAGAAGATCCCCCGGGAGAAGGTGAGTGTCCTTCACCTCCTTGGAGGACCGCGGGGCGGGGCCCATGTGTTGGACATGAGGGTCCCGTGGGTGGGGGTGGGGCAGGTTATGACCCTTGTGCCCAAAGGAACAGCAGTGCAAAGCCCCTGTAACGTTGGGTCATGGATGCGTTCAGGGTGGTGGCCGCTCTCCTGAGTGGGCCGGGGGCCAGGTGGCTGAGTCCCGAGCCCTCTTCCTCATCCTCCAGTGTACACAGCTGCTTACTTTTCGGCAGGTCACTTCCTAGTTATCCTGAAAATGAAACATTAAAGTTCTCATCGCCCTCCATGTGCTGCTGACGAGAAATGTTGTTACTGACTTTGAAGCTGAATGTTTGCAGCAAGCGGTTGGGGTGGAGATTGGGCGCCCTAGTCTGGTCTGCTGCCACAGCCGTGAAACGTGGGTGGCTCGCCTGGCAGAACTTTGTCCCTGGTGTCCTTACTTCTTTCAGGAAAATGGCTTCTCTCCCAGTTGAGAGTTAACTGCTGCAGATGACACCTTTAGGAGAGGAAGCTGGGAAATAATACGCATGTAAACATTTTCCCAAACTGCCTCCCTTGTTGGAGGTGAGAGTAGCTCATCCAGAGAGGCTGAAGCTCTGGAAGGGGCACCTGCTCTGTGTGTCAGAGGTCCGATGTGGAGGCCTCACAGGTGGCAGTCCCCATCTGGGCAGCTACAGGAGGGGTCAGGCTGGCCAGGCCCGCCCGCGGGCTCAGCCTGACAGGTGTGTGCCTGTCTTTCTGGTTTGCTTCTGTTTAAATATAGGTCACAGCCCAAGTCCTGAAATGGGTAGGGCTGGGGGACGGGACAGGGCTGTCTCCTCACCTCTTTCCACTTGTCTGTTAAATGTCCCGCACTGTGAGCTTGGCCGAGTGCTGTCTGAAAGCATCCTTTCCCTTCACCTGGAGACTGGAGCGCCTTAGAGGCTATGGCTGCTGCCATGCCCCCTTCAGAGGCCAGGACGCCTGCCTGGGGCCCGTGTCTGTGAGGCTGTGTCCCCTGCTGGTGGGGCCTGGAGGTGCCCCCGAGAGGTGCCCTCTGCGTGTGCCCCAGTCTGCGTCAGCCCTTGTCTGTCCTGAGGGGGTTGTACAGAGGAGTTAGGAGGTGATTCTTTCCTTGAGACTGTTTCCAGAGTGAAAGACGAAGACAGGCGCCCACGCAGCGCGGTGGTGTCTGGTGGGTTTTGTCCCCACCCATCACTGTGAACACGGGGCTTTCTCTGTGCATGGTGCATTTTCATCCTTCCCGTCTTTTTTTTTTTTTTTTTTTTTTTTGAGACAGAGTTTCGCTCTTGTTGCCCAGGAGTGCAATGGTGTGATCTCGGCTCACTGCAACCTCTGCCTCCTGGGTTCAGGTGATTCTCCTGCCTCAGCTTCCCGAGTAGCTGGGATTGCAGGTATGCACCACCACACCCAGCTAATTTTGTATTTTCAGTAGAGATGGGGTTTCTCCATGTTGGTCAGTCTGGTTCTTGAACTCCCAACTTTAGGTGATCCACCTGCCTCAGCCTCCCAAAGTGCTGGGATTACAGGCGTGAGCCACTGCCCCAGCCCATTGCATCTTTATTTTGATGTTCACAGGGCCTCATCTTCAGACTGAGGGGCCTTTCAGGTCTCTGAGAATGAATCTCTTGGGCCCCGCCTGCTTCCTCAGGGCAGTCCTGTCTAGGCATGGAACTCTGGCCCTTCAATGCAGGCCGACATATAGGGGCTGCATGTATGTGCAGGGTGTCCTGGGGCTGTCTGTGCCCCCTGGCCCATTCCAGAGGAGAATGCTGAGAGTGCTCTCAGGTGTTTCTAATGTGTGTGGCGTGCTTGGAATTGGGATTTTCTCTTATCTCTTTTTTTTTTTTTTTTTTTTTTGAGATGGAGTCTCGCTCTGTCACCCAGGCTGGAGGGCAGTGGCGAGATCTCGGTTCACTGCAAGCTCCGCCTCCTGGGTTCACGCCATTCTCCTGCCTCAGCCTCCCGAGTAGCTGGGACTACAGGCGCCTGCCACCATGCCCGGCTAATTTTGTTTTTGTATTTTTAGTACAGATGGGGTTTCACCGTGTTGACCAGGATGGTGTCGATCTCCTGACCTCGTGATCTGCCCACCTCGGCTCCCAAAGTGCTGGGATTACAGGCATGAGCCACTGCGTCTGGCCCTTTTTTTTTTTTTTTTTTTTTTTTGAGACAGAGTCTCACTCTGTCGTCAGGCTGGAAGTGCAGTGGCGCAATCTCGGCTCATTGCAACTTCTGCCTCCTGGGTTCAAGCAGTTCTCTGCCTCAGCCTCCTGAGTATCTGGGATTACTGGCACCTGCCACTCCACCTAGCTAATTTTTGTATTTTTAGTAGAGACAGGGTTTCACCATCTTGGCCAGGCTGGTCTTGAACTCCTGACCTGGTGGTCCACCCATCTTGGCCTCCCAAAGTACTGGGATTACAGGCGTGAGCCACTGTGCCTGGCCTCTCTTATCTTTTTTTAGTGTTGCAAATCTTCGTTCCTAACACTGGTAACGTATTTGTTTTATGTTATATATAGAGTAGGTTTAAAATTAAAAATACCTGCTGAGCATGGTGGCTCACTCCTGTAATACCAGCATTTTAGGAGGCTGAGGCGGGAGGATCACTTGAGGCCAGTTCGAGACCAGCCTGGCCAACGTGGTGAAACTCCGTCTCTACTGAAAATACAAAAATTAGCTGGGCATGGTGGTGCACACCTGTAGTCCCAGCTCCTTGAGAGGCTGAGGTGCGAAAATTGCTTGAACCCAGGAGGTGGAGGTTGCAGTGAGCTGAGATCCCACCACTGCACTCCAGCCTGGGTGACAGAGTGAGAGCCTGTCTAAAAAAACAAAAAGTCAAGGCCGGTTGTGGTGGCTCACACCTGCAATCCCAGCACTTTGGGAAGCCAAGGCAGGTGGATCACCTGAGGTCAGGAGATCAAAACCAGCCTGTCCAACATGGCAAAACCCCTTCTTTACTAAAAATACAAAAATTAGCCAGGTGTGGTGGCACAGGCACTCCTGTAATCCCAGCTACTTGGGAAGCTGAGACAGGAGAATCGCTTGAACCCGGGAGGCACAGGTTGCAGTTGCAGTGAGCCAAGATCGTGCCAGTGCGCTCCAGCCTGGGCCACAGAGTGAAACTCCATCTCAAAAAAAAAAACAACAAAAACCAGCAACATGGCTTCTGATGATGAGGCCACTGATGATGAGGCCACCTGTTTCTTCGAAGCTCTTTTTGTTCTTGGAAGTACATCTTATGAAGATGTAGGGTCCACATACCATGTTCTTATTATAAAGGAATTTTTTTTTTTCTTTTTTTTGAGATGGAGTCTCTCTGCCGCCCAGGCTGGAGTGCAGTGGCGCAATCTCGGTTCACTGCAACCTCTGCCTCCTGGATTCAAGTGATTCTCCTGCCTCAGCGTCCCGAGTAGCTGGGATTACAGGCGCCCACCACCATGCCCGGCTAATTTTTTGTATTTTTAGTAGAGACGGGGTTTCACTATGTTGGCCAGGCTGGTCTCAAACTCCTGACCTCGTGATCCACCTGCCTCGGCCTCCCAAAGTGCTGGGATTACAAGTGTGAGCCACTGTGCCCGGCTACATACCATGTTCTGAGGTGAACTGGAATACATTTTTTCTTTGAGTTTATGTCAGCTGTGGTATATAGTTCATTTGCTTCAGGTTCTTTTAAAATGTGAGGGTTTTTTTAAAGATTTGCTTTTGTTCTTTGACGATGTAAACTATTGGCCTGCTGTCTTATCAGTCAGAGCTGTGCAGGGGCACAGCCCCATCTTATCCTCCCAGCCCCTCCTCTCCATCTTTGCTGGTTTTGCTGGAGCCTTTCTCAGTGACCATGCTCCCAGGGCTTGGTCAGGTTCCTCACCACTGCCTGGGACATGTGCAGGGCTGAGCCGAGCATGGGGCGGCGTATGTTGGGACCTGGTCCTTTGGAGGCTGACCTGTGGGGCTCGCTGGATAGGAGAAGTGGGCCTGGGCCTCATGGCCAAACAGCCCAGAAGCCTCGGCAGTGACGGACACCTCGTGTTTGATAAGGTGTTTGCCCCTTCATGGTGATGCTGGCAGGAACCACAGACGGGCAGTGTTTAGTGTTTCCTGGGGGCCTGGGGGTTGCCCTCCTGCCCTCACAGGAACCCTAGGGCACCCTTTATCAGATGAGGAAATTGAGGCTTACAGAGGCCAGGTGCCCAGCTGGCTTCCAGTTCCATGGACGGCCCTGCCGTGGGCAGCCTGGGGGACTTGTCTCCTCGTTTCCAGCAGTGCCTTCTCCCACACCTACCCTCCCTGGGCGATCGCACCCCCATTCCCAGCATGCTGCGCACATGCCAGGTTCCTGGCCTCTTCTCCTTCAGCTTCCTGTGGTGGAAATTTCTGAGCCTGGACAGATGAGAGACAGCACATTAGAACTTGGGGCCCTGCTGTGGCTCAAGATGGGGGGTGCCCAGTGACAGTTCTGTTTCATTCCTGCCTCCACTTCTTCCCGCAGCCCAGTGTTTCATCTGAAAATACTTCAGTGACAGCAGAGGGATCCTTGCTTTATTTTAAGAGAAAATACATTGTGGGTTCACACTGATGTTTGCATTTCAGATTCTTACCCAACTTCCATGTTGCTGTCTCCTTTCTACAGAAAGTCGTGGTTCCTGTTGACATTGCTGTACATAAGAACGGTGTCAGTAGCACTGAGTCTGATCCATGGCAAATTATGTGATGACGAAGTTCTCTTTCTAGTTCTCTTTGCTTTTAGAGTCTGTATTGAGTTGCTGTGTCATAAGTCATTCGAAGCAGCGTCTCTGGGCAGGCGGCTGTCTCAGTATTCCATGGAGGCCCATTTGTTTCATTTTGCTTTTGAGTTTTAAAGATTGCCCTTTAAAAAAAAAAAGGCCGGGTGCGGTGGCTCATGCCTGTTATCCCAGCACTTTGAAAGGCGGAGGCGAGCGGATCACCTGAGCTCAGGAGTTTGAGACCTGCCTGACCAAAATGCAGAAACCCCATCTCTACTAAAAATACAAAATTAGCCGGGTGTGGTAGCGCATGCCTGTAATCCCAGCTACTCGGGAGGCTGAGGCAGGAGAATCACTTGAACCTGGGAGGCAGAGGTTGCGGTGAGCTGAAATCATGCCATTGTACTCCCGCCTGGGCAACAAGAGAGAAACTCTGTCTCAAAAAAAAGTTTTGTAATTTTGTAAAATGGTTACATGGCACCAAAGCGAAAACTACAAAAAAGGTGCATTCTGAGATGTCAGAGGGAAATGTGTCAGGCTCCCCGTCCGCAGCGCCGTGCGGTCGTTCAGAAATTTGCATTCCCATAAGCATTGTGGGAGCACCGTCTCCCGAGACTTGCCAGCACAGTGTGGTGTGAAGGTTGGACGTGCCACTGTGATGTGTGAGAAACACATCAGTCCTCTGTATCGGGGGTCCACGCCGTGGATCCAGCCAACCGTAGGTTGGAAATGTTCAGGTAAAAATGCACTGAACACGCGCGGACATTTTTTATTGACACAGCGTTCACGTTGTATTGGTCATGAGTCACCGAGAGCTGATTTCAGGTATGAGGGAGGGTGTGCTTAGGCTCTGTGCAAACACTCTGCCATCAGGGACTCGAGCATCCTTGGGTTTCAGGGACCCTGAGACCAACCTCCTATGGGTGGCAAGGGACAGCAGAGCCTCCAGGCGGTTCTGACGGGCGTTTCCCAAGCTGTGGTGTGACCGAGCCCATCTGTGCTTCTCTTGCTGTTCATGACTCCTGCCCACTGAATAGTGTTTTTGGTTTTTGTTTGTTTTGGGGGAAATTGTTCAAGGTTCTCATGTGACTGTTTCTGGAAACTGATTCACAGTTACGGCCGTTTCCCTCCTTCCGGGTATGAAATCCTGTGCTGCGTCTGGCGTGTGTGGGTTTGGTTTTCTCACACTCAGAGCCGCAACACACCTGCCATGTCACCTGGGAAATGGAGGAGGGACTTGGGGTTCATGTTTTTCCTCGGGCTGTTCCTGCATCCTTAGACCCATGTCAGATGCCACAGTGTTAGTCTCTGTTTCTTCCCTGGTTCGATGTTCCTGTTGTATGTGAGTGTCTGTGTGCACTTGGCCCCTTTCTGGATTTTACGTTTTGCTTCATGTTGTGTCTGTGTCATCCTGCACCACCGCGCACCGGGTGAGCAGTGGGCGTTTGATTCTGGGTTTTGAACCCAGGCCCTGAGGCCTCAGCACCGCATGTCCTGTGGACTGTGATAGAGGGACAGGTGTGCCATGTGACACACAAGCTGGGGTCTCCACAGGTGTCCCGAAATGCTTGCCCATCTCAGTTACTGGCACAGTGTGCATGTTTGCACGTGTGTGTGCACAGGTGTGTGAGCATGTTGCTTTGGAAATGGGCTGTTGGGTTTCATTCAGTGTGAGAGTGAAGAGGCCAACGGGGCAGGTCATGTAACCTCTGTGTCAGTCACTGTGGTCCATGTGGAAGTGCTGAAATGCATCAGAACAGAGAAAGATGGCTCTGTGACGTCACTCCCTTGTAGTTTCAGGACCACGTCAAGACTTGTGGCAAGTGTCGAGTCCCTTGCAGATTCCACGCCATCGGCTGCCTCGAGACGGTGAGTCGGGGGGTCTGAGGTTGGGGGCCACCCCTCATCCTGGGTGTGGTCTTCACTGCCTCCAGCCCAGTGCTTCCTGGTTTCCTTCCAGCTGCTCCTCAGCCACCTCTGCAGCGCTGCCTCCTCCTGCCCCGGCTGTCCGAGTGTCCCCAGCTTGGTCTCTGCGCTGGCAGCCCTGTCCACTCCCTCCTGGTGGCATTGTAGTGCCTGGCTTTGACTGCCACCTGTCTCTGAGGATGCCCAGTGTGTGTGCCCACCTGTCGCCTTGAGCCTCCCTGGGTGTTGAGTGCACGTCTCAGATGTACCCGGCCAGCTCGCCACGACCACTCCTTGGCCGCCGTCTCCCTGCCCCCATCTCACACAGAAAAGGGCAGCACTCTAACCCAGCGGCTGTCGCTGAGCCCTCCGCCACCAGCAGGCACTCGGGCCCCTCCTCTCGCCTCATGCTTCAAGTTCGGGCTGACAGAGGTCTCGTCTGCCCTCAAATGGTCCCCCCAGCCGTCACTGCCCTGTCCACGTCATCCTCATCTCTCACTGGGACCCAGGGCTCAGGCGCTTATGGGACCCCCGTTCTTTTCCGTTCTGGCCTGTTCACAAATGGAAATCGATCACAGCTCTTCCTCATGGCTTCTCATTCAGAGTGGCCTGCTCCTGTGATCTTTCCCTCCCCTCAGCTATCTCCTCTGCCCTGCTTGCTGGCCTGAGCTTCCTTGGGCATGCCCACTTGTGCCCACCCCAGGCACTTGGGCACTGGCACAATGGCCAGGCGCCTGGGTCTCTCCAGGTGGACCCCCCTGCTCCACCCCTGCAGACTCTGCCCCTCTGTCACCAGCACCTCGTGTCTTTGTCTCTTGTCCGTCTTGCCCTGTACAACAGGAGCCCCTTGAGGTCAGGACCCTCGAGGAGTACTGGGCCCAGAGGTGGCCCCCAGCTGAGGTGTGTGCCTGATGGATGGAGAGGGGCAGGCCGTGGGTGCAGACCCTCCCCTGGCCAGCTCGCTGGGCGGGCACCTTCCTTGCTTGAAGACAGGGATGTCTTGACGGCATTTGTGGTAGAGTCAGTTGCTGACTTGATTCTATGTGGCCTTAGGTATTGTGTTTTTTTCCTAATAACGGTGAAAAGGAGCGTGGCTGCTTCCATTTTCTTTGTCTGCGTTGGATAGTCTTCTGCTGTCCGTGTTCTTGTCTGTTTCCTGCCCTGACGTGGCATCTGCCATCTCCAGGAAGCCCAGGCTTCCCGTGCGGGAGGTTGCGTAGTGACCACCCGGGCCTCAGTGGTGCTTGCTGCCGCCACCGTGCTCCTTGTTTCTGGGCCTCTTGGTGTTGAGAAATGAGAGAGAACACAGCGTGAGTCTGTGGCGATGCTCACTTCCCGTTTGCACAAAGGGTCTCCCCGTGCTGGCACACCCATCCCAGGCTCAGCCAGGGCCTGCTTTTTCCACGCCGCACTCAGCTTGGTCCCAACAGCAGCACTCTCTGAGAAAGTGCAGGGCGAGCTCTCGTCCAGCTGTTTGTGTCTTGAGTGCCCTTCTGCTCTCTGGGTGGTCATGCCTCTAGCTGGGTACACATGTAGGTCCATTTGTTTCTTTTACTGTAATTTTTTTAGAGTGTTTTGTTTATATATATATATATATATATATATATATATATATTTATTTATTTATTTATTTTATTTATTTTTGAGGGTGAGTCTTGCTTTGTCGCCCAGGCTGGAGTGCAGTGGCATGATCTCAGCTCACTGCAACCTCTGCCTCCCGGGTTCAACAATTCTTGTGCCTCAGCCTCCCGAGTAGGTGATGAAAGGCCCAAGTAGCTGTGATCACAGCTGTGTGCCACCACACCCGGCTAATTTTTGTATTTTTAGTAGAGATGAGGTTTCACCATGTTGCCCAGGCTGGTCTCGAACTTCTGACCTCAAGTGATCCTCCTGCCTCAGCCTCCTAAAGTGCTGGGATTACAGGCATGACTGCGCCTGGCCTCATTTTCAAATTTTGTTGTGGAAATTTGAAAATAATTTAATTGCAAAGTCAAGTCTATAAAATGAGGTATGTTTAAGGAGGCCTAGCTTCCACCCCTGTGTTTTCACCTTCCCCTGTGGGTGGCTTTTTATTTTTTTATTTTATTTTGTTTTATTTCATTTTATTTTTGAGACAGAGTCTTGCTCTGTCACCCAGGCTGGAGTGCAGTGGCACCATCTCGGCTCACTGCAGCCTCCACCTCCTGGGTTCAAGTACTCTCCTGCCTCAGCCTTCCGGGAAGCTGGGATTACAAGCACACACCACCAGGCCCAGCTAATTTTTGTATTTTTAGTAGAGATAGGGTTTTGCCATGTTGGCCAGGCTAGTCTCAAACTCCTGACCTCAGGTGATCCGCCCACTTCAGCCTCCCAAAGTACTGGGATTACAGGTGTGAGCCACTGCACCTGGCCTATTTTTATATTTATTTATTTATTTATTTTCAAAACAGAGTCTCGCTCTGTTGGCCAGGCTGGAAGTGCAGTGGCACCATCTCAGCTCACTACAGCCTCCCCCTCCTGGGTTCAAACTATTCTCATGCCTCAGTCTCCCGAGTATCTGGAATTACAGACATGTGCCACCATGCCCAGCTAATTTTTGTAGCTTTAGTAGAGACAGGGTTTCACCATGTTGCCCAGGCTTCTCTGGAACTTGTGGGTGGCATTTTTTTTTTTTTTTTTTTTTTTTGAGACGGAGTTTCGCTCTTGTTGCCCAGACTAGAGTACAATGGCGCGATCTCAGCTCACCACAACCTCCACCTCCCGGGTTCAAACAATTCTGCCTCAGCCTCCCAAGTAGCTGGGATTACAGGCGTGCACCACCATGCCCTGCTAATTTTGTATTTTTAGTAGAGACAGGGTTTCTCCATGTTGGTCAGGCTAGTCTCGAACTCCCGACCTCAGGTGATCCTCCCACCTTGGCCTCCCAAAGTGCTGGGATTACAGGCGTGAGCCACCATGCCCAGTCATGAGTAGCTTTTTAAAAATGGTGTGTTGCTTTTATTTTTCTTTTCTCTTCCTTTCTGTCCCTCCCCCTCCCTCTTTCCCTCCCCTTCTTCCCTTTGTCCCATCTTCCCTTCATCCCTTCATCCCGTCCTGTCCCGTCCCTTTTTTCTTTTCTTCCAAACAGGGTTTTGCTGTGTCAGCCAGGCAGGGATGCAGTGGTATGATCTCGGCTCACTGCAGCCTCAACCTCCTGGGCTCAAGTGATCCTCCCACCTCAGCCTCCTGAGTAGCTAGAACCACTGGCACACACCACCATGCCCAGCTAATTTTTAAAAATTTTTTGTAGACGTGGGGTTTTGCCATGTTGCCCCAGCTAGTCTCCAACTCCTGGGCCCAAATGATCCTCCCGCTTCGGCCTTCTGAAGTGCTGGAATCACAGTTGCTAGCTACTGTGCCTGGCTGCAACTAAGTTCTATAGCTTCACGTTCTTTAAACACACCTGACTTTCAGTCTGTCATACACAAGAAGGATCAGCCATGACCAGGCCACCCAGGCATCCCTATCTCTGACCCTGGCCTGTCTCCTCAGCTCAGCTGAGGCCCACGTCTTGGTGGCCGTCCCCGGGTGGGAGCCGAATGGTGGATGGAGCCAGCAGCCTCCCTGCCCTGTGTCCACAGGTAGAGGGTGAGAAACAGCAGGAGCACGAGGCGCAGTGGCTGCGGGAGCACCTGGCCATGCTACTGAGCTCGGTGCTGGAGGCAAAGCCCCTCTCGGGAGACCAGAGCCACGCGGGGTCAGAGCTCCTGCAGAGGTGCGAGAGCCTGGAGAAGAAGACGGCCACTTTTGAGAACATTGTCTGTGTCCTGAACCGGGAGGTAGAGAGGGTGGCCATGACTGCCGAGGCCTGCAGCCGGCAGCACCGGCTGGACCAAGACAAGATTGAAGCCCTGAGTAGCAAGGTTTGTGCCTGCCGGGTGGCCAGCCATGAGGAGGACATTGTAAAGGGGGATAGTGTCCGTGCCCCAGCAGGTTCTAGCAGGTCCTGGAGCTTTAGAGCCCGGACAGTGTAGAACTCCATCTGCAAACCCCAGTCCAGTGTGGTTTAGGGGAGGCTCTGGCCCCCTTCATTTCTGAGTCCTGTCATCTAAGGGACCCAAACCCTGGAAGGTCCTAGAGGCCAGGCCGTGGGCAGGAGCCTCTTCTCTCTGATGGGAGGGCAGAGTCAGCCATGGATGGGGATGTGCATGGCCTGGTGTGGCTTCTGAGCACGCTTGCTGGCCGGGAGCTTCTGTGTGGACTTGGAGCCACCACCTCTTGGCGAGGGTGGGGTTGGGTTCTTGTGTGCAGGGAGTGGACATGAGAAACATGGAGCCCAGGGGTGCCCAAGAGCACTGTCCTGCTGGAGGTCGGTGGGTGTGGGAGGCAGGGGCTCGTGCCCGCACCCCTCCTGTAAGAGGGAAGGTGGTCTTGGCACCCGGCAGGTGCAGCAGCTGGAGAGGAGCATTGGCCTCAAGGACCTGGCGATGGCTGACTTGGAGCAGAAGGTCTTGGAGATGGAGGCATCCACCTACGATGGGGTCTTCATCTGGAAGATCTCAGACTTCGCCAGGAAGCGCCAGGAAGCTGTGGCTGGCCGCACACCTGCCATCTTCTCCCCAGGTGTGGTTCTAGGACCCCCACCTCACTGCAGCTGCTGTTTACTTGGCACCTGGGTCCCCTCACCCCTGTGACCACATAGGATGGCTCCCAAGGGTGGGGCTGGGATACGACCCCCAGTGATACCGGGAGCAGCTACACCTCCCTGAGTGGCAAGTGGGGTAGCTGAATATGGGCTGGCCGGTGGGTGCCCTTGGGCAGGGGTCGGGGTAGGGGGGTTAGGCTGGCTGCCCTCCTGCCATGCCAGCCCTCGAGGTGTGCCCCTCGTCACCCACAGCCTGGTCCTCTGGCACACAGCCCTAAAGCAGACATTAAATCAACAGGCTCTCCTGCCTGATCACAGCTCCCAGGAAGACAGGGCGGGTGGGGGTGGCTGCGGGGGTGGCTGTGGGGGTGGGACATGGCTCTCAGGGCCTTGGGGCTGAGCTAGTCTGACCCCTCCCAGGTTCATTTTCCACACGGAGCTCAGGGAGGGTGTTTCTCACACTCCCCCACCTTTTTTTTTTTTTTTTTTTTTAAACCCCAACTATGGGGTCTCTTGAGAGGGTGCTCGTGGGGTCTCCCCTGGAGGGCACTGCTGGAGAGGGGGTGGAGTGGTGGCTGCCCAGCTGCAGGCTCCTGCCAGGACTGTGCTTCTGGGCGCTGCAGTCCAGAGGCGGCCCCCCTGCTGTCCCTCGAGGCCCTGGCTGACCTCTTGGCGGCCCCAGCCATCATCTCGGCCCCAACTCAGTCACTCCCTTCTTGGGCTTTGTTGCCATGGCTCAGAACATGCCCTTGTGTAGACTTTATTTTTAGGCTGAGCTGGTGAACCTGCTGATAGAATCTTAGGTTCTAGGATCAAGGCCGAGATACTGTAGGCACCTTTCCTGTTTGAATTTAGCCTGGCACTGCTGGTGAAACTCAGCACTGGGGGCCATGGCAGTCCTGTGCTCTGGTGCCCTCGAGGCGGAAAGAGACCCAAGCGTCATCTGGAGGGGCTGCCACGTTGTGTGGTGCCTGCTGCCAAGGCCTTCAGCAGGGACCAGAAACAAAACTCACACTCTTTCTTCTCTGAGTTGAGACTGGAAAAATGAAAGATTGTTTTAGGGGAAACTCGAGGGAACAGTCTGGGCAGCCTGCAGGGCATGGCCCTGTTCCTCCACGGCTGGGAAAGTCAGCACTGCTTTCTGGTGGCGACCTTCCCTCTGCAGCTGCTGGCTCAGCCGATTGTATATGCTGGGAGCTCTGCACTAAGCGTGGGGTGAACGGTCAGCATTGTGGAGGCCCTGCCACGGAGGTGGTCTTCTTGGGAGCTGCACTCAGGCAAGAGGACCTGTTTGTGTGGAACATCTGCTTTAAGCAATGCTGGTGAACACAGCTTGTGTGCGGCACGTGTGTAGGCTGAAGACAGGCAGAATGGGCCTGGGGGCACGGTGGAGGACGGGGATGGGGAGGATGGGCCTGGGGGCACGGTGGAGGACGGGGATGGGGAGGATGGGCCTGGGGGCGTGGTGGAGGACGGGGATGGGGAGGATGGGGAGGATGGGCCTGGGGGCATGTGGTGGAGGACGGGGACGGGGAGGATGGGCCTGGGGGCACGTGGTGGAGGACGCGGATGGGGAGGATGGGCCTGGGCATGCGGTGGAGGACGGGGATGGGGAGGATGGGCCTGGGGGCACGTGGTGGAGAGGACTAGGACAGGGAGGATGGGCCTGGGGGCACGCGGTGGAGGACGAGGACGGAAGGGTGGTCCTGGTGCTGCCACAGTGGGGTCCCTGCGTGCAGACCTTTGCACACAGTGTTCTGTCATGTGACTTGGAAAGCAGCCTCTGCCGGGTTCTGGCTGTCACTCACGTCTGTGTCTTGTTGGGTGGGAAGGAAGTCGACTCTTCTTGTTTCGGGGTTCACTCTAGCCAGTGCCTCTTCTGAGGCAGGCTTGGGGCCCACCCTAAGCCCTGGGCCGGTCAGGGCTCCCTCTGTGGCTCTGCCGAGGTCCCAACCACTGCATTTAGTGGATCTCACCATGTGGCTCTGCTCATCTTCTTAAGTTTTGGGGGTTACATTTGGGATTCTTAGAAATGCTTTTTCTGGCCGGGCACAGTGGCTCACACCTGTAATCCCAGCACTTGGTGAGGCCAACACGTGTGGATCGCCTGAGGTCAGGAGTTTGAGACCATCCTGGCCAACATGGTGAAACCCCATCTCTACTAAAAATACAAAAATTAGCCAGGTGTGGTGTCGAGCGTCTGTCATCTCAGCTACTCAGGAGGCTGAGGCAGGAGAATCGCTTGATCCCAGGAGGTGGAGGTTGCAGTGAGCTGAGATTGCACCACTGCACTCAGCCTGGGCAACAAGAGTGAGACTCCATCTCAAAAAAAAAAAACAAAACAAAACTTTTTCTAAGTACTACCTTTTTTTTTGTAATGAAATTTGTTTTCATTGGAAACTAACTGCATAGTTTGAGAAAAAAAAACTTTTCTTTGCACCCCAGAACCTGAATGTTTCTTTGTAGGTGTTTTTGTCCCTGGGGGAGGGCAGCCAGGCAGGAAGAGCCTTGCCCCACCCTTGCTGAGTGTCAGCTCACCAGGCACCCCTCCTGCCTCCCCAGCCTTCTACACCAGCAGGTACGGCTACAAGATGTGTCTGCGTATCTACCTGAACGGCGATGGCACCGGGCGAGGAACACACCTGTCCCTCTTCTTTGTGGTGATGAAGGGCCCGAATGACGCCCTGCTGCGGTGGCCCTTCAACCAGAAGGTGAGGCCGTCCCTGCAGGCTTCGCTAGGGCTGCACCTGGGAGTCCCTCTGGGCAGTGCAGCTTCTGTGGTGCAGGGTTGTGCGGGACAGGGTGGCTTGGGCTCGCTGGACCAGGTGTCTGCAGCAGGCACGTCACCCTGTGATGCTGTGTCACGCGGTGGAGAGCTCTGGCAGTTTGTTGTTTCCATGATTTCTGAGCACTGGTCTGTGACACAAGCACCTGGCTTCCTGACCTGTCAGATAAATATAAATATGACTAAGAAAAAGCACAAGGCCGAGTGTGGGGGGAGTATGTATCCCTGTGATCCCAGCACTTTGGGAGGCTGAGGTGGGAGGATTGCTTGAACCCAGGAGTTTGAGATCAGCCTGGGCAACATAGTGAGAACCCATGTCTACAAAGAAAATAGAAAAATTAGCCGGGCATGGTGGTGTGCACCTGTATTCCCAGCTATTCGGGAGGCTGAGGCAGGAGCATTGCTTGAGCCCAGTAGGTTGAGGCTGCAGTGAGCCGAGATCACGCTACTGCACTGCAGCCTGGGCAACAGAGCAAGAGCGGGCTCTAAATAAATGAACAAAAGGACAAAGCACAAAATAATGCAAGTTTGGGGGTGCCCAGCTTTAGCCCAGGACTCCAGATGTTGATGGGCATCTGGACCAGTAGTTTGAAAACCCTGCCCTGGAGAGAGAGTGCAGAGGAAGGAACACAGCTTCGGAGCCCTCTTTGTCGGAGGTGTCATTTATTTACTTATTGTTAAGACGGAGTCTTGCTCTGTCGCCCAGGCTGGAGTGCAGTGGCATGATCTCGGCTCACTGCAACCTCCCCTCTCGGGTTCAAGCGATTCTCCTGCCTCAGCCTCCTGAGTAGCTGGGACTACAGGCATGCACCACCATGCCCAGCTAATTTTTGTATTTTTAGTAGAGATGGGGTTTCTCCATGTTGGTCAGGCTGGTCTTGAACTCCTGACCTTGTGATCCGCCCACCTTGGCCTCCCAAAGTGCTGGGATTGTAGGCGTGAGCCACTGTGCCTGGCCTATTTTGAAAATCAGAATCTATTATTTTGTGGAATTGAAGATGCAGAGACTAGACTGGAATGAGAGAAGGTCCCTTCCTTTTGCCACAGTTGGCCCAGACTTGCTACTTCCCCCACCCCCTATAGCTAGTAGAGTAGGCAGAGCAGAGTTGGGTGGGGGAGGGGGTGTGGAGGGCCCACAGGCCCTTGTCTGTCCTGGGGCATCCAGGTTCACAGTCCTGACAGAGGCAGACTCAGTTTCTCCCTGAAAAGTGCTCTTCACGAGTGGGCAGTGGGTGCTTCATGATCTCTTTGGCAAGAAAATGTCTTTGCCAGATGTGTTATTTTTTACATTTTCCTAATAATTCAACTTCAGGAGTGGTAAGCTTTAGTCTAGGACTCTAGATGTCAGTGGACAGGGAAAGGCCAGAATGGACACAGATTCCCCAGAGAGAAGCGGAATGCCGGTGGCTGGGGAGGGCTGGGGAGCCCGGGCGCTGCGGCAGGAGCAAGGCCGCCCACCACGTGGTCTCGGCTGGGCCTCAGCCTCTGGCCTGGGTCCTGGGATGGCCGCCTGCTAGTGGCCCTGCCAGTGTCCAGACCCTCGGGAGCCAGAGAGAGACGGCCCACAGACCCGTGTCCCCTCCCTGGGGCTCTCTCCTCCAGGTGACCTTAATGCTGCTCGACCAGAATAACCGGGAGCACGTGATTGACGCCTTCAGGCCCGACGTGACTTCATCCTCTTTTCAGAGGCCAGTCAACGACATGAACATCGCAAGCGGCTGCCCCCTCTTCTGCCCCGTCTCCAAGATGGAGGCAAAGAATTCCTACGTGCGGGACGATGCCATCTTCATCAAGGCCATTGTGGACCTGACAGGGCTCTAACTGCCCCCTACTGGTGTCTGGGGGTTGGGGGCAGCCAGGCACAGCCGGCTCACAGAGGGGCCACCACGCTGGGCCAGGGTCTCACTGTACAAGTGGGCAGGGGCCGCGCTTGGGCGCTTGGGAGGGTGTCGGCCTGCAGCCAAGTTCACTGTCACGGGGGAAGGAGCCACCAGCCAGTCCTCAGATTTCAGAGACTGCGGAGGGGCCTGGCAGACGGGCTTAGCCAAGGGCTGTGGTGGCATTGGCCGAGGGTCTTCAGGTGCTTCCCAGCACAAGCTGCCCTTGCTGTCCTGTGCAGTGAAGGGAGAGGCCCTGGGTGGGGACACTCAGAGTGGGAGCACATTCCAGCAGTGCCCACGTAGCAGGAGCGCGGTGGATGGCCTTGTGTCCCTCGGGCATGACGGGCAGAAACGAGGGCTGCTCCAGGAGAGGGGCCTCCTGCTGGCCAGAGCAAGGAAGGCCGAGCAGCTTGGTTCTCCCCTCTGGCCCCTGGAGAGAAGGGAGCGTTCCTAGACCCCTGGGTGCTTGTCTGCACAGAGCTCTGGTCTGTGCCACCTTGGCCAGGCTGGCTGTGGGAGAGGGTCTGGTCCCACGCTGCCTCTGCTCAGACCACTGTGTGGGAGGTGCACAGCACAGCCTGTGGGTAAAGTGTGAGAGCTTGCCATTCAGCTCACGAGACAGAGTTATTAAACCATTCAAATCTCTGTGGTCAGTGGCATCCATTTGATTCCAGGTTGCCTGCGGCTTCCAGCCTTGGCAGTGGTGACCCTCTGCGGGTCCTCCTGGCCTCTCCTCTCACAGACACCTCCCCACGGGGTGCCTAGCCCCTGCCTGCTTCTCTAGCTAGCCAGGCTGTTCTCTCTGTTCCTCACCTGCTGTAAACTCCCTCTTCTCGAGCCTTGTTCCCTCTTCTGGAATGTTCTTCCCTGTCCATCTCCTCTCCTGGGCCTCCCCAGGGACTCCTGTGAGAGCAGGATGAGGATGAGCCAGCCCTGGTCCTGCCTTTCTGTGCACAGGCTCCACCGAGCATCCTGGCTGCACTGGGGGGTCCTGGCTGCACCGAGCGTCCTGACTCCACCGGGGGTCCTGGCCGCACCGAGCGTCCTGGCCACACCGAGGGTCCTGGCTGCACCGCCCCTGTGGTGTGTTTTTGGGACAGTGCAGGCAGGCGTAGGCACGGCTTCACACTCAGTGTCAGGGCAGCCGTGCTGGGACCTACTGGGCATCTGTATCGGGGTCCAGGATAAAGTGCTGTCCCCTCTCGACGTCTTCACGCACTGCTGTAGTTTGAGAAGTTGACCATAGAAAAGTACAGAAAATAACTCAGGCACGGAGCTGACCGACGGGCATTGTCTGTGTTCCGTGCGTGTGTACTGGGCTTAAAGAGCAAGCATTGCAGAGCCCTGCTGTTCCCTTTCCCGGCCTCACCTCAGCTCCCCAGGCCACGTGGCGGGAATTGAGGCGTTCCGGTTCTCCTTGGGCTTTAGAATTTTGCATCTGTACGTTTCTGTATTCACAAATAAGAGTATTGCATTAAAAATGCAGAAACCATCCGCTGGGTCAGCTGCAGGTAGCTGGGCTTTTGACTCAGCCTGGCTACTTTTAATGCATCTTGTGCTGGGCACTCTGCATGGTGGATTCTGACTGCCGTGTGTGAGTTCCCTAGAGAGCACCTTCCAGTCTCTTCCCGTGCCTTCAGGGTTTGGTGACTGGAGACAGCCGGACCTGCTCTCATGGGTCTCCTGTCAACCTGGAAGGAGGGTTGGTGGTCTCTAGGCCTCGCCTTTTTAGCAGTTGCCAGCTTGCTTTGCAGAGGGGCTGCATCCGGTCCTTCCACCAGCACCAGGGGAGGGTTCCCATCACTCCCATCCCTGCCCGTGCTTCGTGTTGTTGGAATTGAGGAGATGCTGCAGCGTGGTGTGTGTGAAGTGAAGTGGCATCGCTGTCACATGCGTTTCTCTGATGACTCGGCGGAGTCAGGCGTCTTTACCACGCTTACCTCTCCCTTGGATTCTCTCCCGTGCGAATTGCCTGTTGATGTCTTTTTCTCATTTTTCTTCTGGTTGTTGGTCTGGGTCTTATTCTGCTGGTTGGTAGGAGTTCCTGATATTCCTGATTACGGATTCTCGGTTGTGTCTTTGAACTGTGTTTCTGTTGCTCCTGATGTGCAGAAGCTTAAGCCTTACACATGATCAGCTGATCTTATCCTTTATGAATGGTGCTATTTCCAACCGACTCAGAACATCCTGACCTTCCCTGAGGCTGGAAACCACTGTCATGTTTTCGTCTAATGATTCTGAAGTTTTGTCTTTAACATACTGGGCTTCTATATTTGGGGATTTGTTTGTATGTGACAGGTTTTGCTGGGTCACTGCAGTTTGTTAAAACAGATTGATTGAGGTCATCTCTTCTCACTTAAAACGAAATGGAACTGTGAAATGAGAGGAATGGACCAAAAAAAAATCCTCCCCCAGGGACAAAGATGGGGAAGAAGCCAACATCCCACAGAGGATTTGAACCCATTTTGGAAGGTGGGAAGTGGGTTGGTGGGTGGCTGCTGAGCAGAAGAGGGCTGAGGGGGAAGCTGGCCACACCGGGAGGCCCTGGCATGGAGCAGTCTAAAAGTGGATCAACTGAAAGACGGGGCAGAGCAGCTACCTTGCAGGTCCTTTGCCAGAGCAGCCGGATGGTCCTCCTGGCCCTCACCTCCCTGCAGTGGAGATGGAGGTCTGGAGAACCTGGGGAAGAGCTGAGGACCGCACCCCCCACGCAGTGAGAGCAGCGTCGGGCTCCAGGCTGCAGAAGGGGCAGAGGTCTGCACTCAGAACAATTCCCTAGGCACTGGCTGCCACACCAAGAGGCTCCCACGAAGCAGACCGAGGCCCTTGAGGGACAAAATGCTCTGGAGCAGCCCCGTGGGCAGGCCTGGCCCAGCCGCCTCGTGGCCTTCTGGGGAAGTGACAGGCTCTGCAAACCCACAGAGGTACCATCGTCACTACCTAATTTTGGGACATTTCATCACCCTGCAGAGAAACCTTCCCTTAGCAGTCACTCTGTTCCCTCCCGCTCAGCCCCTGACAGCCAGCCACAAACCTACCTTCTGTCTCTATAGATTTGCCTACTCAGGACATTCATATCAATGTGGCCTTTGCTTTTACTCAGCAAGATATTTTCATGGTTCCTGTAGTTGCAGCATGCATCGGAGTTTCATTCCTTCTAATGGCTGAATAATCTTCTCTTGTATGGATGCACCACACCTTATTTATCCATTCACCCGTTGCTGGACATTTGGGCGGTTTCTACTTTTTGGCTACTCTGAAAATGCTGCTGTGAACATTTGTGAACAAGTTTTTATGGGGACGTGTATTTGTTTTCATTTCTCTTGAATATTTATACCGAGGAGTAGAGCTGCTGGGCCGCTTGTTCAGCTCTTGGAGGAATTGCCGAACTTTTGTGTCACCTTACATCTCCCTCAGGAAGTGTTTTTTTGTTTGTTTGTTTGTTTGTTGTTGTTGTTGTTTTTGAGACGGAATCTCGTTCTGTCTTCCTGGCTGGAATACAATGGCACAATCTCGGCTCACTGCAACCTCCGCCTCCCAGGTTCAAGCAATTCTCCTGCCTCAGCTTCCTGAGTAGCTGGGATTACAGCTGTGAGCCACCACGCCTGGCTAATTTTTGTATTTTTAGTAGAGACAGGGCTTTACCATGTTGGCCAGGCTGGTCTCGAACTGCTGACCTCAGGTGATCTGCCCACCTCAGCCTCCCAAAGTGCTGGGATTGCAGGTGTTGCACCTGGCCCCTAATAACATTTTTAAATTTCACGTAAAATTGATTTGTTCTTTTGTTTTGTTCATGGAACATTCAATTCCATGGATGTTCACACCTGTGCAGATGTGGGTAAGCACCATACCTGGGAGACAGGCGAGCCCTGCCGTCTCAGAAGACTGTTCCACTTTCCCCATAGTCACCACCCCGACCCGTGGCAGCCACGCACCTGTCCTCCACCACTGTGGTTATGTCTTTCCAAGAAAGTCCCATAATGGAGTCCTACAATGCGTGGCTGGGAGCAGCGGGATCTGCAGAACGCCGCTGAGATTGATCAGGATGCGTGCATCAGCATTTGTTTTCTTTTTTTTTTTTTGGAGTAGTGCTCTATGGATGGATCAGTTTGTCTCGTCACCTGTTGAAGGGTGTTTGGGTTGTTTCTAATGTTTTGCAGGTCTGAATAGAGCTGCTATAAACATTTGTGTACAGGTTGTTGAGCAAGTTTTTATTTCATTAAGGTAGTTAGCAGTGGGGCTGCTGGATCACACAGTAAGTGTATTTTTAAATTCAAAAGAAACTGCCAAGCACTTTCCAGAATAGGTGTAGCCTGTTGTGGAATGCCAGCATGAGCCACAGTTCCCGCTGCTCCACATCCTTGTGGGCACTTTGTGTTGTCAGCATTCTTTTTAAATTTCTTTTTAAGATATAGGGTCTTGCTCTGTCACCCAGGCTGGAGTGCAATGGCGCAGTCCTACCTCACTGCAGCCTCAAACCCCTGAGCTCCAGTGGTCCTCCCACCTAGGCCTCCCAAGTAGCTGCGACTACAGGTTCACACCATCGTGCTCAGCTTATTTTCTTTAATTTTTGTAGAGACAGAATATCACTCTGTTGCCCAGGGTGGTCTCAGACTCCTGGTCTCACACTGTCCTGTCTTGGACTCCCAAAGTGCTGGGATTATAGGCATGTGTCACTGTACCTGGCCAAACTTTATTCTTGTTTTTCTGTTTCTTTTTTTTCCTTTTTCCTTCCTCCCTCCTTCCTTTTTTCTTTTCGTTTTCTTTTCTCTTTTCTTTTTTTTCTTTTGCCCTGCCTTTTTTTTTTTTTTTTTTAAAGAAAGTCACAGTCTCGTTCTGTTGCCTAGGCTGGAGTACAGTGTTACAAATCCTACCTCACGGCACCCTCGAGACCTCAGGCTCAAGCAGGTCTTCCCACCTCAAGCATCCCAAGTAGCTGGGACCACAGGCACACCACCACACTCGGTTAATTTTTTAAATTTTCAGTAGAGACAGAGTCTCCGTTTTTTTTTTTTTTTTTTTTTTTGAGACAGACTCTCACTCTGTCATCAGACTGGAGTACAGTGACCCATCTTGGCTCACTGCAACCTCTGACTCCTTGGTTCAAGTGATTCTCCTTCCCCAGCCTTCCAAGTATTTGGGATTACAGGTGCATGCCACCACACCCAGGTAATTTTTTTGTATTTTTAGTAGAGTCGGGGTTTCACTATGTTTGGCCAGTATGGTCTCGATCTTCTGACCTCAGATCTGCCTACCCTCGGCCTCCCAGAGTGCTGGGATTACAGGCATGAGCCACTGCACCCAGCCGGAGACAGGGTCTGTCTGTTGTCCAGGCTGGCCTGAAACTCCTGGGCTCAAGTGATCTGCCTGCCTCAGCTTCCCAAAGTGATGGGATTACAGGCATTAGCCACCACACCCAGTCGGTTCTTGTTTTTCAGAATTGTTTTCCCTATTTTTGTTTGTTTGACAGTACATATATATTTCACAGTCAACTACAAAAAAATTCTGGGATTTTGATTGGAATTGCATTAAGTCTACACATCAGTTTGGGGAGAATTGACATCTGTGTTGAGTCAGACAATCCATGAACATAGTCTATCTCTATTCTTTATCAGCATTTTGTAGTATTTCATATGTATGTTGAACTGGCTGGAATGCAGTGGCACGATAGCAGCTCACTGTGGCTTTGACCTCCTGGGCTCAATGGATCTTCCCACCTCAGCCTCCTAAGTAGCTGGGACTACAAGTGTGTGCCACCACGCCCGGCTAATTTTTGTATTTTTTGTAGAGATAGGGTTTTGCCATGTTGCCTGGGCTGGTGTCCTGGACTCAAGTGATTCGCCCACCTCTGCCTTCCAAAGTGCTGGGATTATGGGCATAAAAGTCACCACGCCCAGCCAGTATACATATCTTGTACATGTTTTAGTAGGTTTATGCTTCAGTGTTTCTTTTACTTATTTTTTTATTGCTTCCTATCCCACAGCTTACTTTGTTTCTTGAGCTGTTGTAAGAGGTTGTTTTTTGAATTTTGGTTTCTGACTGTATATTTCCAGTGTTTAAAAACAAAACTGATTTTTATGTGTTCTTCTTACACCTCGTAACCTTGATGAATTCACTTACTGGTTGTAGGAGATTAGGATTTTGTTTGTTTTTATAGATTTGGGGGAATTTTATGTGTGAACAATATGTCATCCATGAATAAGGACAGTTTTATTTCTTTTTATTCAATCTCTATGCCTTTTATTTCTTTTGCTTGCCTTGTTCCATTGGCTGACTTCCCGTTTATAAGGTTGAATAGTAATGGTAAGAGTCTATAGCCTTTCCTCATTCCCACTCTCGGGGAAAGCCTTCTCACTTTCACAATTGTGTATCATGTTACCCACGGGGATTTTTGGTGATGCTGTTTTATCAGGTTGAGCAAGTTCCCTTCTACTTCTAGTTTGCTTCAAGGGTTTTTTTTTTTTTTTTTATATCATGACTAGACATTTTATCAAGATGTTTTTCAATGGCTGGGTTTGGTGGCTCATGCCTGTAATCCCAGCACTTTGGGAGGCCGAGGCAGGCAGATCACTTTAGGTCAGGAGTTTGAGACCAGCTTGGCCAACATGGTGAAAACCCATCTCTATTAAAAACAAAAATTAGCTGGGCGTGGTGTTGCACTTCTGTAATCCCAGCTACTTGGGAGGCTGAGGCAGGAGAATTGCTTGAACCTGGGAGACAGAGGTGACAGTGAGCCAAGATTGTGCCATTGCACTCTAACCTGGGCAACAAGGAAACTGTCTTCAAAAAAAAAAAAAAAAAAAAGATGCTTTTTCTATACCAAGTGATATATTCATGTGGTTTTTCTCCTGTACAGTTAATACGGTGACTTATGTCGATCTTCAAATATTGGACCAACCTTGCATTCCTGGAATAAACCCTATCTGGTTATGGTGCACTATCACTTTTATATATTGCTGGATTTGATTTAAATTTTTTTTGAGGATTTTGCATCTCTGTTCATGAGGGACATTTGTCTATAATTGTCTTTTGTATTGTCTTTGTCTGGTTTTGGTATCAGGGTGCTGTGGGCAGAAAATCGAGACCAGGAGTGGGTTTGTTGTCATCACAAATGCTCCAAAAATGTGGAAGCAGCTTTGGAACTGGGTAGTAGGCAGAGGCCAGAAGAGTTTGGAGGAGCGAGAAGAAGCTTAGATGCCATTCATGGAGTGTAAAGGGTGATTTTGTTGAGGGCTCAGAAGAGAACTGTAGGGAAAGTCTGAAGCTTCTTTGAGAATACTTAAGTGGTCATGGTCAGAATGTTGGTAGAAATCTGGACAGTGAAGGCCATTCTGGTAAGATCTCAGACAGAAATGAAGAACAAGGTGTCAGAAACTGGAGGAATGACCATCCTAGTTATAAAGTGGCAGAGAACGTGGCTGAATGGTGTCCATGCCCAGTCCTTCCTTTGTGGAAGGAACTGGGATATCTGGCTGAAGAAATACTCAGGGTGTGGCATGTCTTCTTCTAACTGCAGAGAGTAAGATGTGAGAAGAGAAATGAATTAAAGATGGAATTTATAATTAACAAGGAAAGAATAGGGATCATAAGGATTTTCAGCCTGCCCATTTAGGGAGTAATAAGATGTCTTTAGGAGAACAGACCAAGTGTGTGGCCAAGCAACTTAGTATGGACAGAACGAAGCCAGAGGCTGCTCATCAGGACAGTGGGAAAATGGCCCCAGAGGCATTTCAGATTCCTGGTGCTGCCCCTCCCACCACAGGCCCAGAGTGCCAAGGCCTTTGGGAAGGAAATATGTCAAAAGAGAGGTGTAGGGTGTGGACTTTAGAGCCTGCTGGCCAGGGCCACCCCAAGTCTTTGCTGTCTGCATTCCAGTGCAGACCCCTTAAGCCACTCCAGCCTGTCTCACGTGGACCCAGGGAAGGTACAAGTCATAAGCCTTGGTGGTGTCGATTCTGCAGCCTTGCAGGAGCTGTGGGGACATGGCTTCATCCACTGGGTGTCACACAGGATGTCACAAGTCTCCAGGCCAGAGCCATGGCAGAGAGCCCACACTAGGGCAATATGTGGTATAGAGCCTTGGGGATAAGGCCACCCCTGAGACCCCAGAACTGGAGAGCCTCTAGTGTTCATTGCCAGCCTGGGAGAGCTGAAGACACGAGACTCCAACCTAAGAGAGCTGTGTGAGGTCTGAGCCCAGCAAAGCTATAGGGGTGAGGTTCCCAAGAGCCTGAGGACCCAGCCGCACCCCACGGCATGCAGAAGGCAGGATTTGGAGTCAAAGATGATTCTCAAGCCTTAGGATTTAGTAGTATTCTCCCTGTTGGACTTTGGACATGCTTTTGAGGCCTGTTATTCCTTTCCTCTTTACAGTTTATCCCTTTGGAATGGAAATGTCTGTTCTATGCCTGCCCTACCACTGTATTTTGGAAGCACGTAACTTGTTTAATTTCACAGGCTCACAGTGGAGGGAAAGTTGCCTCAGGATGAATCATGCCTTGAGTCTCACCCATGTTTGATTTAGATGGGCTTTGGACTTTTGAATGGGGCCATTGGGATGGAATGAGTATATTTTGTATGTGAAAAGAACGTGAATTGGTGTAGGGGCAGGGATGGAATGCTACGGTTTGAATGTTTTTATCTCCCAAACTCATGTTAATATTTAATTGTCATTGTAACAGTGTTAAGAGGTGGGATCCTTAAAGGGTGATTAGGTCAGAGGGAGGATAGGCTGGAATTGGTGCTGGTATAATAAGATGAGCTTGGCCCTCTCTTGCCCTTCCACCTTCCACAGTGACACAACAAGAAGGATTGCACCAGACACTGGCACCTTACTCTGGGACTTCCCAGCCCCCAGAACTGTGAGCCAATAAATTTCTATTCCTTATAAATTATCTGGTCTCAGGTATTCTGTTATAGCAGCAAAAACAGACTAAGAGAAGACAATGTTTGTGCCCCCCCACCCAATTTCCTGTGTTGAAACATAATCTCCAATGTGATGGTACTTGGAGGCGGGACTTTTTAGATCATGAGGGTGCAACACTTGTGGATGGGATTCGTGCCCTTAAAAAGAGGCTGCAGCCCAGTATGGTGGCTCACGCCGTAATCCCAGCACTTACGGAAGCCGAGGCAGGCGGATCACTTCAGCCTAGGAGTTCAAAACCAGCCTGGACAACATGGCAAAACCCCATCTCTACAAAAAATATAAAAATTAGCTGGGTGTGGTGGTGCATGCCTGTGGTCCCAGCTACTTGAGAGGCTGAGGTGGGAGGATCACTTGAGCCTGAAGGTCGAGGCTGCAGTAAGTCATGATTGTACCGGTGACTCAAGGCTGGGCAACAGAGTTAGAACCTGTCTTTTTTTTTTTTTTTTTTTTTTTTGAGATGGAGTCTTGCTCTGTCGCCCAGGCTGGAGTGCAGTGGTGCAATCTCGGCTCACTGCAAGCTCCGCCTCCTGGGTTCACGCCATTCTGCCTCAGCCTCCCGAGTAGCTGGAACTTGGTCTCGATCTCCTGACCTTGTGATCCGCCCACCTGGGCCTCCCAAAGTGCTGGGATTAACAAGCGTGAGCCACCGCGCACGGCCTTTTTTTTTTTGTATTTTTAGTAGAGACGGGATTTTACCATGTTGGCCAGGCTGGTCTTGAATTCCTGACCTCAGGTGATCTGCCCGCCTTGGCCTCCCAAAATGTTAGAGTTACAGGCGTAAGCTACCGTGCCCAGCCTTTTTCCTTCTCTTTTTATAGATACCTAATCTTGGTATGAATGGTCCTTTTTACATCTTCTATTTTTTTGCTGAGACTTTCATATTTTTACATCCATTGCAAAATGTTTGTGATTGCTTGCTCTGGCATATTTATAGTAGCTACTTTAAAGTCCTTGTCAGATAATTTCAGCATCTGTGTCTGTGTCACTTCCTCCCAAGCCTGGCGTTTGGTTGGTGAGGACTTGCAGGTTCCCCCTGCATATCGGGAAGTGTGAGTTTTTGTTCAGGGTGCATCTACCTGGGGCCATGGCATAATGTTTATCTGCAGTGATTGTAAGGTGTTCAGATTTTGTAAATCCAAATGTCATAAAACTGTTTTAAAGAGCACAATCCTCAGCCGGGCATGGTGGCTCACGCCTGGAATCCCAGCACTTTGGGAGGCCGAGGCGGGCGGATCACGAGGTCAGGAGATCGAGACCATCCTGGCCAACACAGTGAAACCCCGTCTCCACTAAAATAATACAAAAAAATTAGCCGGGCGTGGTGGCGGGCGCCTGTAGTCCCAGCTACTCGGGAGGCTGAGGCAGGAGAATGGCATGAACCTGGTAGGCAGAGCCTGCAGTGAGCTGAGATCGTGCCACTGCACTCCAGCCTGGGCGACAGAGCAAGACTCTGTCTCAAAAAAAAAAGAACTAACTCTCTCCTACATTGCTGTCTGCAAAACAATGGAGGTTATGGATGTTAGATTGCATCTCGATGTTAAACCTTTCTAATGTACTTATGGGAATCACAAAGATTCTGTTTGTAAATACAGAAGTGAATTGTAGACATAAAATGGTTGTGCCATGTGGATAATGGCAGGCACTAGGTGACATTTATGTAGTAACTAATGACAAAAATTCATGGCTAGTGGCATATAAAATATTCCTTGCAGTAAAATATTTCCTTGATTAATGTTATAGAAGGGGGACATAACAAGGAACTCACAGTTGGTGTGGCAGCTAGCCTCAAAGACTGTCTTTCATTTGGTTTCAGCACCTCCTGTTTGGGGTTATTAGCATCTTAGAAGAGCACGGTGGCCTTGTCTGATGAAGCCGAATTGTGCTGGTCTGTTCCGAGCTGGTTTAAGTGTTCTGATGGGCAGCTGTGGATGTTGGGGTTCAGAGCTTAGTCATCGTTGCCTGAAATGGCACTAGACTCTACAATTTCTGCCTTGGAGAACACTCAGTTCTTACTTGTGATTTCTGGTAGAACAAGCTTTATTTTTCTAGCCTAGTAATGATCTTGAAGCAGAGGAATCCCAGTGCCTTTTAAGAATTGTGTTGGTGCGGTGGCTCATGCCTGTAATCCCAGCACTTCGGGAGGCCGAGGCTGGAAGATCACTTGAGCCCAGGAGTTTGAGACCAGCCTGGGCAACATAGACCTCATTTCTACAAAAATTAAAAAATAATAAAAATTTGTTGTGTGGTTTTTTTAAAAAGCTATTAATTGTTTTTGGGAAATAGAATTTATGGGTCTTTACCTTTGCACATTGAATCTTTTTTATTTTTATTTTTTAGAAACAGGGTCTCTGTCACCCAGGCTGGAGTGCAGCGGCCTGATCATTGCTCCCTGCAGCCGTGGCCTCCCAGGGAACTAGGGTTTCAGGTGTGAGCCGCGGTGCCCAGCTGCAAGTTGAAATGTTGTGGTTCTTCGTGTGTCAAGCAATTTTGGGCTATATTCTAGACATTTTGAATATGACTTTATGAGATCTGGGTCATGTTTGAATCCTGTGGGAAATGTTGAAGTCTGGTTAGCAGGCACTTGGTCCTGTGAAGGTTGGGCCCACATTGTTCCTGCCTGCATGAGTATCTTTGGTTAGCAGGCACTTGGTCCTAGGAGGGTCAGGCCCACACTGCTCCCGCCTGTGTGGGTGTCTTTGGTTAGCAGGCACTTGGTCCCGTGAGGGTCGGGCCCACACTGCTCCCGCCTGCGTGGGTGTCTTTGGTTAGCAGGCACTTGGTCCTAGGAGGGTCAGGCCCACACTGCTCCCGCCTGTGTGGGTGTCTTTGGTTAGCAGGCACTTGGTCCCGTGAGGGTCGGGCCCACACTGCTCCCGCCTGCGTGGGTGTCTTTGGTTAGCAGGCACTTGGTCCTAGGAGGGTCAGGCCCACACTGCTCCCGCCTGCGTGGGTGTCTTTGGTTAGCAGGCACTTGGTCCCGTGAGGGTCGGGCCCACACTGCTCCCGCCTGCGTGGGTGTCTTTGGTTAGCAGGCACTTGGTCCTAGGAGGGTCAGGCCCACACTGCTCCCGCCTGCGTGGGTGTCTTTGGTTAGCAGGCACTTGGTCCCGTGAGGGTCGGGCCCACACTGCTCCCGCCTGCGTGGGTGTCTTTGGTTAGCAGGCACTTGGTCCCGTGAGGGTCGGGCCCACACTGCTCCCGCCTGCGTGGGTGTCTTTGGTTAGCAGGCACTTGGTCCCGTGAGGGTTGGGCCCACACTGCTCCCACCTGCGTGGACTCCTGTCTTCAGAGCTGCTGGTCTTTGGTCTGGGACCCAAGGCTGGTCTGCAGTTCCCCACGTCCATGGTGTGATCATTAGACCCATGCGTCTGCATGTGAGCTGAGCCCGGCATCCACAGCCACCCCATGTGGGTGCTTCCCAAGCTCCCCACGCTGGGTTTGGTTGCTGGGCTCACTCACTGTCAGTTCAGACAGTGACATGCCCTTGACTGGGCCGCGTTGGAGTCTATGTGGCAGGAGGGCAGGGGAGGAAAGCTAACGGGGGTGGTCCCACCCTCAATACAGCCGCACCGAGCTGTGAGGGACTTTCTGGCCCCAAGTTTGGCTCTGATGGGTTCCTGTAGCCACCACTCCCACTGCCATCAGGGTCACAAAAGAATGGAGAAGAGGGTAAACCCAGGGCATTGCCTCACTGACCCTGCGCATCGGCGTGGGTTCCTTTCCCTGGCCCTTAGGGCTGCTCTGGGCTTTCTGCTGGCCCCAGCACTCAACGTCCGGTGTTGCGGCTGCGTGGAGTTCAGGTCATGGATGTTAGGTCAAGCACCAGTTCTGCGAAACTTGGGATCTTGCTGCTGCTCCCTGACCCAGCTCTCCGGCAGCTGCTCCGGGCCCCGTGCGCAAGTTTCATAGCTGCAGTTTCACAGAGTTCACTCTGTCGCCCAGGCTGGAGTGCAGTGGCGCAATCTCAGCTCATTCCCGGGTTCAATAAATTCTCCTGCCTCAGTCCCCTGAGTAGCTGGGATTAGAGGTGTGTGCCACCACGCTCGGCTAATTTTTTTTTTTTTTTTTTTAGTACAAAAGGGGTTTCACCGTGTTGGCCAGGCTGGTCTTGATCTCCTGACCTCAAGTGATCTGCCTCGGCCTCCCAAAGTGCTAGGATTACAGGCATGAACCACCGTGCCCGGCCAAACACTGTTTTTGTGGAATTTGCCTGTGGAGATTTCAAGCGCTTTGAGGGCAATGGTAGAAAAGGAAATATCTTCGTATAAAAACTAGACAGAATCATTCTCAGAAACTTCTTTGTGATGTGTGCGTTCAACTCACAGAGTTTAACCTTTCTTTTCATAGAGCAGTTTGGAAACACTGTTAAGTCTGCAAGTGGATATTTGGACCTCTTTGAGGCCTTCGTTGGAAACGGGATTTCTTCATATAATGCATATGTTTTCTGAGGACTTCTGTTCTTTTGCTAATTCAGTCACTTTCTCTTTAAACACTGGGTCTCCGGGGGGCATGCATGCCGCTCCATTCCCCTCCCAGGGCTGTGTTTCTTTCGTCTCCTCTGTGCCATCTTCTGCTGCCTGGTCCTCTCGTCGAGTCTGTCTGGTCCAGCGCTTTCCACATATCAAGATTTTTTTTTTTTCTTTTCCTTTTTTGAGACAGAGTGTTGCTCTGTCGCCCAGGCTGGAGTGCAGTGGTGCAATCTCGGCTCACTGCAAGCTCCGCCTCCCAGGTTCACGCCATTCTCCTACCTCAGCCTCTCGAGTAGCTGAGACTACAGGCGTCCGCCACCGCGCCCGGCTAATTTTTTGTATTTTTAGTAGAGACAGGGTTTCACCGTGTTAGCCAGGATGGTCTCGATCTGACCTCGTGATCTGCCCACCTCGGCCTCCCAAAGTGTTGGGATTACAGGCGTGAGCCACCGCGCCTGGCCTACGTATCAAGCTTTTGATGCAGTCACTCGCCCTGTCATTTTCCAGTGTCTAATTGGCTCCCTTTTTATTTTGAAATGTCCAAGTCCTCTTGATTTCTGTCCCCACTTTTGTTTTATGGTGCATAGGAATGTTTTTGTTAGTCTCCTTGAATGTGAACGTAGGTAAGTCCTTTTCAGGAAATTGCTCAATTCTTTGGAGCCTGCCCGTGGTGTGCTTGCATTTACACAATCTGTCAGCTCCCTTCTGAGGGTGTTAGTCTCAGGGCAGCTCATCTTGTCTGGGGGTCTTTGGTGTGTCTTCCTTCCTTTCCTTGTTCTCGCCCACGTTGGGGGTTTTATTATGAACTACAGTGGTCCCCAGGGCTTCCCAGCTGGAGACCAGGAGTTGGCAGGGCAGAGGCTCTGTCCCTCTGGGTGGCGCAGCCTCTCTTGGTGGTGCCGTCCCTGACCCCGTCGGTGCTCGAGCTCAGCCCCAGGGTCTCTACCTGCGGCCCACGTGGCTCAGGGGAACCATCACCTCGACACTCACTCGTCTCCTCTGCGTCCTTTCTCTGTACGGGGTTGCTTGCTGCCATGTTTGGAGCCACAAGCTCTGTGTGCTTCCTATAATGGGCAGCTGACCCGAGTGCCAGGCTCTACTACTGCCATCTTCCTTGTCACCACCATCGCCCCGGGCCCCCGAGCTCCCGGTGCAGTTCCAACAAAGCCTGCGGGGTCTAGCTGGAGCTCCACCTCTGCTCCCACTTCTGGGCCCCTGGTCCCATCCTCGCCGGCCTGAACTGACTGTGGAGACCGCCCTGGCACTGGGAGCGACACGGCCTGCCGACTCTGGACCCAGCAGCCGAGGGACTCCCTCAAGGACGGGACTGTGGGGGGCCGCCCTGGCACTGGGAGTGACGCAGCCTGCCAACTCTGGACCCAGCAGCCGAGGAACTCCCTTAAGGATGGGACTGACTGTGGGGGCCGCCCTGGCACTGGGAGCGACGCAGCCTGCCGACTCTGGACCCAGCAGCTGAGGAACTCCCTCAAGGACGGGACTGACTGTGGGGGCTGCCCTGGCACTGGGAGTGACGTGGCCTACTGACCCTGGACCCAGATGGCAGGCCCTGCATGCTGCCAGCCCCGGCACATGTGCCAGGCATCTCCCTGGAGGTCATGGAGGACAGGGCAGTGTGACAAAGTCTGGCACCAGCACATGACCTCAGACGCACATGTCACCTGTCAGCAGTGACCGCAACATTCACTCCAGTAGGACCACTGTGCCAGCGCTAACAGCGTCACCCGTCAGCAGTGACCATGAGGTCCACTCCACTGTGCCAGCAGTGCCCACAGTCTCCCTCCCTGCAGACAGAGACTGGACAACAATGTGCTGTTGCCAACTGTTTATTCAGGGCCCTGAACGGGTGGTGCGTGGACATGCAACACACTCGGGCCCACAGCAGCGTGACCGGCCGCTCCCAAGCCCCGGGCGCACAACCACAGCCAGGAGCAGCCCCTGCCACCACTGGGCCACCGTCCAGGGCCCCACAGGACCAGCCGAAGGTGCCCCGGGCCGAGGCCAGCTGGGTCAGGTGTACCCCTAGCCTGGGGTTGAGTGAGGAGCGGCACCCCCAGTATCCTGTGTACCCCAAGCTGGCCAGGAGGCCGAGGGGGCCTTGGGCTCCATCTGCACTGGCCACCCTGTGCCAAGCATCACAGCTGCGTGAGCAGGTTTGCGTGTGAGCGCGTGGCGGGGCCTGGTTGTCCCCTTCCTAAGGCGTAACTGCTACAAGCATCTCCACCTCTCCCGCTCGGGAAAAAGCCACAGAGCCTGGCGACGTCCTCAAGGGGTCCCGGTGGCTCCAGTGCACCCAGCACACCTCAGCGCCTCTGGCTGGCAAGCCAGGAGAAGAAGGCGCGAGGCCGTGGGCGAGGTGCCTGGAGGACGCGCACGGTGCGTGGGGAGCGCCAGGCTTTGATGGTGGCGTCGTCGCTGGCCGTGAGCAGCAGCTCCTGCTCCTGGGGACTGAAGACCACTGAGTTGACCACATCCTCGTGCCGCAGCCTGGCCAGACAGATGTTGTAGTGGCGGTCCCAGATGTAGCCGTGCCGGTCCTCTGCCCCGCTGCAGAACAGCGCCTGGGTGAGCCGGCCGCCCGCCCGCTGCCGCCCACGCCCGCCCTGCACCACGCCGCGCCCTGCACCTGGCCACGAAGTCCCTGCTGACGTCCAGGAAGATGAAGAAGCACTCGTCGTTGGGCGTGTAGGCGCGGTGCGCACGCAGAGCCCGCCTCACCTCCCGCATGGTCTTGAGGTCGAACACCAGCAGGTCAATCTCCTCCGCGATCGGTGGTGGCTGCATGGGGTCGGCCACCACCGCACCGTTGGGCCAGGCGCGGCTGTTCACGTACAGGTACCTGGGCGAGGGGCACTGTGCTAGGTGTGGGCCGCCTGCGGGCACCCCGCCTGGGACACTGGCAAGAGGCCCACCTGTTGTCGGGCGACAGGCCCATGCCGATGATGTGTCCGTGTATGTCTATGACGTGGTCCAGCGCGTCGAAGAAGGCGTCGGAGCCCCGGCCCTCACCCAGCACGGGCCCTGCCGTGGTCATCTGGTGTGGCAGGATCTGCTTGATGCCTGCAGGGAGGGCTGCGGTGAGGGTCCCTGTCCAATGCCCCAGGGACATCACTCCAGGGCAGCTCCCTACCCCAATGGGGTGTCTGGGGCTGTGAGCACCACAGAGGTCCGTGGGCACTGCCTGCTCTGGGGGCCCCAAACCTGAATCAGGCCCGTCGGTTGCTTGCTGGCCAGCGGCCCTGCCTGCGTTTGTTTTCACTGCTCATCCCACAGGCCCCAGGTCTGGGCTTGTGACCCCAGGGGCGAGTGAACGATCCCAGCTTTGCCTGTGGACTTGCTTGCCGTCTGCCCCTCAGGACCCCTGCCCGGCCTCCCCCAAGCTCCTAGGACCGAGGCGGGCAGCATGGTGGCAGGGGTGTACCGATCTGGTGTGGGGAGTAGGTGAGGCAGCCAGTGGTGAAGATGAGGTACTTGCTCCTGGCGCCTGTGGCACTGCGCTCGGGTGGCTTGGTGTGCCCCTGGGCCAGCAGCTCGGCCACCTTGGTCTCTAGCACGCGCTCCGACAGCTGTGGCTGCGCCCGCCCCTCCAGCACGCGGTCCAGAAAGTGCCGCAAGCCCTCCTTGGCGTGGGCGGGGGCCGGGCCAGCCACCACCTCCTCGTTGTCGCTGCCTAGGTCAAAGATGCGGCAGGGGGACGTGGCCGGGTCGCCGGCTTCCAGCAGCAGGTCAGGGCTGTCGAAGCGGCTGCAGTCGGCCACCATCACCGTGCGGACGGTGCTGGCATTGAGGTTCTGGATCTTGAACAGCCGCTTCACCACGTTGACGTTCTCTGACTCCACGTCCTGGGGGCGGGGGCACGTGCCAGGTGGGCGCCAGGCCCCGGGGAGGGCAGCCCCGCCCCTAGCCCCGCACGCACCTGGAAGGCATTGTTGAGCCACAGCACCGAGCAGGAGGTGATATCTCCGATGCGGTGCAGGTTCCCCGAGATGAGGCTGGTCTCGGTGAGCCAACAGCCGAACACGTCGTAGGGCTTGTTCCGCACGCGGGACAGCAGCGCGAAGGAGTCTGTGGGGAGGCCGGGGCTGGACAGGCTGTCGGTGTGGGGCGGGGGCAGGGTCAACCCGCCGCCCGTGCTCACCTAGGCTGATGACAGCGATCTCGCCGGACGAGGAGTTGTGCGGCCCCAGGAACACCCCCGAGGCCAGCAGTAGCGAGTCGTCCTTGTTGAACTGGGAGAACTGGGTGTAGCTCCAGTTGTAGGGCCGCATGTCCGCGCTGTGCAGCAGCGAGATGGTCAGGTCGTTGCTCCAGATCTGTACGGCAGGGGCGGCTGTAGTGATCGCCTGGCCAGGTCACGGGGCGGGGGCCTGCTACTACACGGCCATGAGGCCCCAGCTCTGCCAGCCCTACTCAGAGGCCACCAGGGAGCAAGGACCCCTTCCAGCCACTGTCATCCACTCGGGGGGCATTGGTATAGAGCGGAGGAGCCTGCCCCTGGAGCAGGTGGCTGTGTGTGGGACCCTCTCCTCAGCACTCAGGGCCACCCTGCACCGCTCCTGATCCTCTGTGGTCCCTCCGCTGGATGCAGGGAGGCTGCTGTGTCACCTCTGGCCTGACCCACCCCCCCCACCACCACCTGGTTGGAACGCCTGGGTCCTGGGACCTCCGTGCTGCGGCAGAGCTGGGTGGGGTGTGCAGGACACCTGGCGGTCCTCACCTTCACAGTGCAGTCCTTGGAGCAGGACGCGAACTGGTACCCGGAATGGGAGAAGCTGAGGTGCAGGACCTGGTCTGTGTGTTCCCGCAGCGTCTGCACCTCCACGCAGGGCACCGTGTCATACAGCCGCTGGAACTCCTCGTACCAGGACATGGCCGCTGCGGGTGGGCAGTTGTCAGTCCTGGGCCCGGGCCTTCCTCCTCGCAGTTACGGCCATGAGCTGAGTGTGGCCCCAGCAGTCCTGGCAGGCCCCGTGGTGCCCCTGGAACCCACTAGTCATGGCATAGGCCTCGGCTGGGGGATTCAACCCTGTAGCTCACAGAGACCCCTGTACCCCCCACCCCCCAAGTGACCTAGTGAACCCTCTGGCCTCCAAGCTCTGAGGGGCGCCTGTGCTGTGTCCGGACAGGCCTCCATCAGGGTGTGAGGGTGTGAGCATGCACACTCGGGGCCGCGGGGCGGGTCCCCAGCCAGGCTGACCCCCAAGCGCAGGGGCCCGGGGCCCTGGCTGCAGAACGTGGGTAGGCGCCCCACACGCCACTGACCTGGGTGTCGGGGCACGTCGCGGGCCACCTGGTAGTAGCGGTAGAACTGCTCCCTCCACAGGAACTCGTCCCGCGACACGGCCTGCCATTGGCGGCACACCAGCCCGGCGGCCAGCACGTCGGCCGGGCCCAGGCTCAGGAAGATCTGGTAGACCAGGCTGTCGGGGAGCAGGGGCGTGCCGCCCTCGTCCATCGTGACATTCTGCCCAGGCGGCCCTGAAACCCACCAACGGCTGCCCTCAGCCCAGGCCCGGGAAGGGAGGCCGAGAGCAGGCGTCCTGTTCCTCCAGCCCCAACCGTCCCGCCGGGAGTTCCACGGGGCTGCGTGTCTGCAGGGGACGCCCGGGCACCGCCGCCCAACCAAGGACCCGGCAGCTCCGGGCGGGCCGGGCCGGCCCCTCTCCGCCGCGTCATCCCCCGGCCTCCTGCGGCCGGCAGCGGGCGCCCCTCAGCCCGCCAGGGCCCGGACCGCCGCACGCGAAGCACGGGGACACCAGGCGCCGTCCGGGGACGGGCTTCCACCGAGAGGAAGCTCGGGGCGGCCAGGCAGTGGCCTCCGCCCTGCGGCCCTGGAGAAGCTCTGCCCGGCGGGCTCGGGGCGGACGGCGGGGACGAGCGCACGGGCGGCCTCGGGGCTCCTGCACTCGCCCAAGGCGGGCGGGGCCGACGAGGCGGGACCCCCGAGGGCCGCAGGCGCACTCACCACGGCCGCCTCCGCCCGCTGCGCCGCCCCCGCCCTGCGCGACCCGGACCCGCTTCCGCTGCAGCAGCCGCTCGGACCGCCGCCCCCGCCCAACGGGGAGCCCGCCAGGCTCGACGCCACGAGCCCCGAGGCATCGATGGCCGAGGAAGGCAGAGCGCGCGGGTAGCCCGCATCCGCCCCTCGTGCGCCTGCGCCTTGGGCTCCGGCGGCCTGGCCGGCTTTTCTTTGTGCGCCTGCGCGCACTCGGGCGCGTTAGAAACAGCGCCCCTTGTGGCCAGCGGGCGGCGGTCGTGGGCGGGGTTGCAGGCGAGGCTCAACGACCGCTGGTTCGGGACCCGCCTCCGGCGCTCCCTGTTGCCGGGCCCTGAGCAAGTGGCTTCGTGAACCCCGTGACGTTGGCCATGGAGATAAGACCACTGGGTGATGGTTTAAGGAAGATAACGTGTAAAGGGCTAAGGACTGTCAGTGGAAATCAGGGGTGCAGGAGAAATGGATAAACAGCCAGAGGTCAACTCGGACTTTGTACGTGGGACATGGTGCCAGGGCCCTGCCAGGAAGTGCAGATCGAAGCTAGGCTCACGAGGAGGCTGGAGGTGGGGGGTGGGGCTGGCCCAGGGCTGGGGTTGGGGAGGCAACGGATGGACATGGACTTCCTGGGCTGGGCTCTGTGACAGCAGAGTAGACTCTGTCCTGGGACTTGGTGGTGCTACCCTTGGCCTCCCACAGTCCTGCCACCCTGCCGCCGCCACCATGCTGCCCCCTGGGACTGTGACCCTCTTGACTCTGCTCCTGGCAGCTGGCTCGCTGGGCCAGAGGCCTCAGAGGCCACGCCGGCCCGCATCCCCCATCAGCACCATCCAGCCCAAGGCCAATTTTGATGCTCAGCAGGTAGAAGTTGTGGGGGGTAGAGGGAGGAACGTGAAGTTTTTGGGCCGGGGGAGGAGGGTAGAGGGAGGCAGGTAGAAGTTGTGTGTCAGGGGGGAGAGGGTGAAGTTGTGGGAGGGGTAGAGGGAGACAGGTAGAAGTTGTTGGGGGGGGAGAGGGAAGCAGGTGAAGTTGTGGGGGGTGTAGAGGGAAGCAGGTGAGGGGCCCTCCCACAGTGCCCTCGAGTTCTCCCATGGTCTGCCCCCAGTTTGCAGGGACCTGGCTCCTTGTGGCTGTGGGCTCCGCTTGCCGTTTCCTGCAGGAGCAGGGCCACCGGGCCGAGGCCACCACACTGCATGTGGCTCCCCAGGGCACAGCCATGGCTGTCAGTACCTTCCGAAAGCTGTGAGTCCCAGAGCAGCCCTGCACCCTAACCCCAACCCTCCTCTCAGCCCCCAGACTTCAGCCCTGCTCTGGCCCCTGACCCCACCCCGGCTGTGGCCTGGACTACGATTCCTGGATGGGGTCTCCCAGCCTGTGGTGCCTCCTCCCCGCCCCCCCAGGGATGGGATCTGCTGGCAGGTGCGCCAGCTCTATGGAGACACAGGGGTCCTCGGCCGCTTCCTGCTTCAAGGTGAGGCAGGGGCTGCAGGGCATGTGGGTGGGGGATGACGCAGCCACTGTGGCTCTCTGACGTGGCTACCGTGGCTCTGCCCCAGCCCGAGGCGCCCGAGGGGCTGTGCACGTGGTTGTCGCTGAGACCGACTACCAGAGTTTCGCTGTCCTGTACCTGGAGCGGGCGGGGCAGCTGTCAGTGAAGCTCTACGGTATGTGGGGGCCAGCCTCTGTGACCAGGCAGGCGCTCAAGCTCTGCACACTCACTGGGCCACCCCGAGGGGCTGGGTGAGCCCATGGGGACACACTTCCTTTCTCCCATCCTGACCCTCCTGCTAAGCAGGGGCCCAGGGAGTAGTGACAGACAGGCCTGGTGTGGGAGCAGGGAGAGGGCCCCGAGGGGGCGGGGGACACACAGACCCCGTTCCCAGAGCCCTCCACGCCGCCTGGTGCCAGGACCCCAGGAACCCTGTCTGCCCTGCAGCCCGCTCGCTCCCTGTGAGCGACTCGGTCCTGAGTGGGTTTGAGCAGCGGGTCCAGGAGGCCCACCTGACTGAGGACCAGATCTTCTACTTCCCCAAGTACGGTGAGTGTCCCCAGCAGGTCCCCAGCTCAGCCACCCCCACTCTCTGGGCTGATGTCCAGCCTGACCCCTGCCTTGGGCCCCCAGGCTTCTGCGAGGCTGCAGACCAGTTCCACGTCCTGGACGGTGAGTGCACAGCGGGGCAAGCATGGCGGCGTGGTGAGGGGGGCCACTGCCACCGGCTGAGTCTCGTCTCCGCTGCAGAAGTGAGGAGGTGAGGCCGGCGTGGTGAGGGGGGCCACTGCCACCGGCTGAGTCTCATCCCTGCTGCAGAAGTGAGGAGGTGAGGCCGGCACACAGCTCCAGTGCTGAGAAGTCAGTGCCCCGAGAGACGACCCCACCAGTGGGGTGCCCGCTGCCCGTCCTCTGTGAAACCAGCCTCAGATCAGGGCCCTGCCACCCGGGGCAGGGGATCTTCTGCTGGCTGCCCCAGAGGACAGTGGGTGGAGTGGTACCTACTTATTAAATGTCTCAGACCCCTCTCTGACTCTTCTGTCCACTCTGGACCGGCGCCAGTACCACCAAGGCCCTCTCTGCCCCCACCCCGCCTCTTTAAAAGCCTGGCGCTCCCTGTTGGCTGGAGTCCACGCAGTGGGCACTGGGCCGATTTCAGCGGCTCTTGGGATTTGGGAGGGGAGATCCTCTCTGGCATATGCCCATCTTGTGCCCTGCTGGGACCTGGGGGCGTCCAGCCTCACTCCAAGGCTGCTCTTGCCTGGGCCATTGTCCTGCAGCCCCCGGGCTGCTCCTCCGCCCCCATGGGAGGCCAGCTGTCTCCCGTCACTGCCCATTTTGGCCTCTTCCGAGCCGAGCTGGCACCAGCTGGCCCGTGTTGGTGGCAGCAGTTGGTGCTGTCCACCCACAGCCACTGCACTCTCTGCACACCTCATCCACTACCACGTCCCCCGTGAAACCAGGAAGCAGAAGAGAATGTGGGGGTGGGCCAGCTCTGCCCTCGGGGCAGCCCCTGGGCTAGGGCCGGAGAATATCAGGAACCCGGCATGGCTTGGCCATGCTGGGCCTGGACCTGGCCGCTAAGCTGCTCCTCTCAGGCCCTGCCTGCGGCCACTGGCATTTGTTTGATAAGCATTTCTGAAGGCCCACTGTGTGCTGGGCCCTGGGACCACCAGGTGGGCTGGTCCCTCCCCCTAGGAACTTACAAGTCCGGGGATCAGCCACCAATCAGCCACAGTGGGCAGGGATGGGAGGAGAAGGCACCTTGGAGTTGGTCCCAAAGCACACGGCCTGGGTGGGGGCAGGGAGGAGCCAGCAGCTGCTCCAGGGGGTCCCCATCCCACGGGCAGGGCTCCCCCTGCTGTGCCCACCTGTTCACTAAGCTGCTAGACCCCAGGAGGGCAGGCAAGTCAGGTGGTGGGAAGGGGAGGCAGGGGCCCTGACTGCCGGGACCTGGGAAGGAGAAGGGCCCAGGAGGTCGTACCCTTGCATCGCCTTCCCCCACTCCAGCTCCATGTCCCAGAGACCCATGAGATAGCAGGGCGCAACAGAAGGGCTCAGGGTTCAGAGCTGGCAACGCCGGGAAGACTCTAGGCCTGAGCCCCAGGAAAGCCTCCTCCATGCCTGGCCCCACATCCCCCAAACAGAAAGTGAGGGTCTCATCTGGGGGCAGGAGGAGTCGGGTAGCTGGCCACGGTCACAAGCTTCAGGGAGGGCTGAATGTCCGAGGGGTGGCGCCAGAGACCCACCCGATGACCTTGGGTGCTGTGGTTGGTGGCAGAGTGGCCCAGCCTGACCCTCCACGCCTCTGACTGCAGGGCTGGGTGGGTTCCCGCACTGAGTGAAGTGCGTGGCCACTTGGCTGTGTGCTCTGGGACCAGAGGATGTGCAGCGCAAGGATTACAAAGCATTTCATTTTCACAGACGCATTGAATGAGCTCTAGTTAAATTTCAAACACTACATAAAATCACGATAGCTCTGTGTGAATCATTGTTCTTTAAAATAGTTTGCATAATTTGGCTGGGCGTGGTGGCTCACGCCTATAATCCCAGCACTTTGGGAGGCTGAGGCGGGTGGATCACTTGAGGCCAGGAGTTCAAGACCAGCCTGTCCAACATGGTGAAACCTTGTCTCTACTAAAAATACAAAAATTAGCTGGTCATGGTGGCAGGCGCCTGTAATCCCAGCTACTCCAGAGGCTGAGGCAGGAGAATTGCTTGAACCCAGGAGGCAGAGGTTGTGGTGACCCGGGATCATGCCACTGCCTCCAGTCTGGGCGACAGTGAGACTCTGTCTCAAAAAAAAAAAAAAAAAAAAAAAAATCTATGGAAATGGCCGGGCGCGGTGGCTCACGCCTGTAATTCTAGCACTTTGGGAGGCTGAGGCGGGCAGATCACTTGAGGTCAGGAGTTTGAAACCAGCCTGGCCAACATGGTGAAACCCCGTCTCTACTAAAAATACAAAAAAAATTAGCCAGGCGTGATGGTGGGCGCCTGTAATCCCAGCTACCCAGGAGGCTCAGGCAGGAGAATCGCTTGAATCCAGGAGACAGAGGTTGCTGTGAGCTGAGATCGCGCCATTGCACTCCAGCCCGGGTGACAGAGCGAGACTCTGTCTCAATTTATTAAAAAAAAAAAAAAAACAAACAACAACAAAACTATGCAAACTGGCTGGGCACAGTGGCTCACACCTTTAATCTCAGCACTTTGAGAGGCTGAGGCAGGAGGATCGCTTGAGGCCAAGAGTTCAAGATCTGACTGGGCAACATAGTGAGACCTCATCTCTATTTAAAAAAAAAGTTTTTTCATCTATAGAAACTAACATTTAATTGTTAGCAGTCTTGCCCAAGACCTGCGGGGTCAGGAGTCCAGGACTGTCCTGGGTGCCCCCGCCTTGCCTGGACGTGAGAGTGCTGTGTGGGGCCCCCGGAGCCCCTGGTCCCACAGGCAGGGCCGACAGTCGGGTGCCGTGCCCGTCCTCCCTGGCCACGCAGGTGCTCAGAGGGACAGGTGGGCCAGGACTCCTCCATGTGGGGACGAGGCACCCTCCTCCCCAGCCACGCCCCAACCACCCCTGACCCCCACCCCACCCCCAAGGGGCCTCCCAGCGCCCAGGACCGTGTCTGGGAAAAGGTCTTTGCCCGGGGAGTGGGAAGAGAGAGGGGAGGGTGAGCAGAGGACAGGCCGGGAGTTTTCCGGGAACGGAGGAAGAGCAGTGGAGGGGAAGTCTGTCCTTGTTGCTGTGGGGAGGCAGAGATGAAGGCGATGGGTTGGGGGTAGGGGTGCCGGGGAGCGAAGCAGAGGGAAGAGAGGACCTGATGGGAGGGGTCAATGGGAGAGGCCCCAGGGACCGGTCCCCACGGTGGGCTGGGGGTCCAGGGTGCTGAGTGGAAGCGGCGGTTTCCCTCCCGCCTCTCAAGGACGCCCTGCAGAAGGTGCGGCTGCTCCTCCCCGTGGCACGCAAGCTCCCGGGCACCGCCTCCCGCCTCGGCCTCCCAAAGCGCTGGGCTCACTGGCGTGTGCTGCCGCGCCCGGCCCGCCCACCCCAGGCGGTATGGAAGGCCGAGGTCAGAGCCAGGACTCCCCCGGGAGCCCCGCAAGTGCCCCAAGGCCCGCGTCCTGCACGGCCCGTTCCAGCGCCGCCGGCCCAGCCAGGCAAAGGCACCTGCAGGGCCCTGATTGGGCGGCGGAGGTCACGTGCCTACCCTCCACCAATCACGTTAGACGGGAGGAGCAGCACCTGCGTCTGCCCCGCGGTGGGGGGAGGAGGCGCGCCGAACCCATTGTCATGTCCAGGAGGCTCCTGCAGGGGACATGGGGGGCACAGAGGTTAACGGCAGCAGCCAGTGGCTACCTGGAGGCACACACAGACCCCCCAGGGCGGCAGGAGTGGGTCTGGGGGAGGGAGCATGGGGTCTGAGGCGCTGCTTGGAGCCGAGGGACCCTCCTCTGTGTCGAGGACTCGGCCCACCCGACCTCTGCTGCTCAGTCTCTGTGGGTCTCGGGCTGGCCAGGGAAGGCCCGGTTTTCCTCCCGCAGGGCCCTGCATGGGCGGGGTCCGTAGCGGGGACTGTCCTGTACATGGGCTGTGTGCTGTGATCCCAAATCTCCCCAGTGCCCTGCGATAAGACGGGCTCCGGGAGGGGTGCCTGCTGCGCTGAGAGCAGGACCCTGGGGCTGCGGACAGGCGCTCCTAGGCTGGCTGGGGCCAGGGGGATAGTGGAGAGTCGAAGGCGCCTCTGGGGAGCTCAGGGGAATGAACAGATTATTTCCAACTTTTCTTTTCCTGGGCCAGCCTCCTGAAACGCTAGCGTTGTGCTGGTGAGACAAGGCACAGCAAGCTGCCCTTCTCCGTGGGCAGTGAGGCCTGGGACAGAGCCCAGCCCTGGAGCCCTGAAGTCCTGGGGGCTGGGCTCTTTGAGTGGCCAGGCTGGGGCTGCCACCCAGGGCAGGCTGCCGAGGCCCAGGGCACCTCCTGGGATGAGCCTAAGTCCCTTGTAAGCAGGGCTGGGTGAGGGGAGGAGGTGGCCAGGACAGGGAATCTGGGGTGGGAGGGGGCGTCCAGGACAGGGAATCTGGGGTGGGAGGGGGCGGCCAGGACAGGGACCTGGGGGGAGGAGGTGGCCTGGACAGAGGCTCACAGGCCAGGCACACGGTGAGTGGGAGGCACCTGGCTCACCCTTGGTGACCCCGTAACATGGAGTCCAGCACCCAGAGGCTTCAGCTACCTGTGAGGATGGGAGGAGAGGTCAGGAAGGGGACTCCACTCCCTAGCCCCATCATCCAAGGGGTGTCAGGGCAGCTAGAAGCCCCAAGCCTGCCAATGCCCTCCCTGCCAGCCCGCTTTTTACATTTTATTTTTATATTTTTAGAGATGAGATCTCAGTCTTGCCCAGGCTGGAGTCTGGTGGCACAATCATAGCTTACTGCAGGCTCAAACTCCTGGGCTAAAGCAATCCTCCCACCTCAGCCTCTCAAGTAGCTGGGACCACAGGTGTGCACCACCACCCCCAGCTAACTTTTAAATTTTTTTGTAGAGATGGTGTCTCGCTATGTTGTCTAGGGTGATGTCAAACTCCTGGGCTCGAGCGATCCTCCCGCCTTGGCCCCCCAAAGTGCTGGGATTATAGGCATGAGCCTCTGTGCCTGGCCTACTAATCCTTTCTTTTAGGCAGGACCAGCATGGGGTGCCCACTCCCATTAGTGGGGCTTCCCAGCCCTGCCCCTCCCTCTGGGCAGAGACTGCGTTTAAAATGCCCCAGCTGTCCTCACCAGGGTGCCTGGGTGCTCTGCAGGCCCCAGCCTCCCTCCTCGCCTGCTCGGGCCACCTCCACCCCGGCCTCATGGCCACAGGGCCCCTCCCTGGTCCTGTTCTTGCTCCAGGGCCACGGCCCACGCTGCGGTTCAGGCATGTGCGGAGCCAGGCAGGGTAGGGGTGGGGGGGCGGCTGGCAGCCCCAGGCCCTGCAGGGGGAATGCCCAGGTTTGGCCACAGCTGGGCCCTATCCCTTATGGCTGCGGCAGGTCACGCTGTCTGTCTGGGACGCAACATTCTGTGACAGGGAGGAAGGCTGGGGCAGGCTGCGTGGGGCCTCTGAACCCCCAGCATGGGGCACTTGGAAGGGGGCTGAAGGGGGCAGGGCCTCAGAAATGAGAAGAGGTGGAAGGTGGACCTGGGGGCCCCTCCTACCCCACCTGGCTGGAACCCAAGAGACCGCAGGTGGGTGGGTGGGACCTGAGGAGAGCCCGCACCACCCAGCCCACACCAGGCCTGCCCTGGGCACCACCTCTCCTGCCAGTCCTGAGGAGGGAGGCAGAGGGGCACACCCCCTTGGGAGGGGCACCTGCTGGGTACGTGCATGAAGAGGTGGGTCTCTGGGCCACCTGCCCATGGCCACTTCCTTCTCTCTGTCCCTGTGGGCCCAGCAGCTGCCAGGATGAGGCTGCTGTGTGGCCTGTGGCTGTGGCTCTCCTTGCTGAAAGTCCTGCAGGCCCAGACCCCAACCCCCCCGCGACTCCCGCCCCCGATGCAGAGCTTCCAAGGAAACCAGGTACAGGGGTTTTGATGGAAGGAGAAGCAGCCGGCTGGGTCTGAGTGCAGGGAGAGGCTGGTGGCTGAGCAGGCCTGGGGATGCTGCCCAGAGAGCCAGGACCAGCCGTGCTTCCAGGAGCCCCCAGGCGGGCCCCTGACCTCCAGCAGAGGAGGGCCCAGCGCAGACCTTCCTGGCACCCATTCCCTGCCGTCACCCCAGCCCATCGCTCCCTCTGTGCGTGAGGGGAAACAGGCTCGGGAAGGCCGCACAGCCACTGGCCAGGGTCACCATGTCCCTGCCAGACCCAGAGTAGCCTCCGGTTCTTGCCAGTGTCCCTGGCGCCGGCCCAGCCGGGAGCACTGCTCTGTGAGGGGTCCAGAAGCTGCCAGGGAGGGCGGGAGGGGGCTCCTGACCCTGCCCACTGCCACCCCTGCCCACCGCCACCCCTGCCCACCACCGCCTCTGTAGTTCCAGGGGGAATGGTTCGTTCTGGGCCTGGTGGGCAACAGCTTCAGGCCGGAGCACAGGGTGCTGCTGAACGCTTTCGCCGCAACTTTCGAGCTAAGTGACGATGGCCGCTTTGAGGTGTGGAATGCCATGACTCGGTGAGTGGCTGTCCCTGCCGTTCCAAGCGGGTGAGGAGGATCCCGGGCCTGGGTCCCAGCCGCCAGTGGCTCAGGTGCGCCATGGGCCCTGTCCCAGCACAGGCAGCTTCATGACTCTGCCTGCCAATGACCAAACCCAGTTGGGGAGTATACAAAAAAGTGTGGGCAGCTGGGCGCGCTGGCTCACACCTGTAATCCTAGCACTTCGGGGGCCGGGCGCGCTGGCTCACACCTGTAATCCCAGCACTTCGGGGGCCGGGCGCGCTGGCTCACACCTGTAATCCTAGCACTTCGGGGGCCGAGCGCAGTGGCGCACACCTGTAATCCCAGCACTTTGGGGGCCGGGCACAGTGGCGCACACATGTAATCCCAGTACTTCAGGAGGCAGAGGCAGAAGGATCACTTGAACTCAGGAGTTTGAGACCAGCCTGAGCAACATAGTTAGACACCATCTCCACTCATGACGCTTGGCCACTCCCGCCGTGGGTCCCTCTGAATAAGCGGCTGAAATCTCCTGAGGGGCCCACCTCGGCATGGACCTGCCAGCTACCGGAGCCTTCCGCCTCCACCTGTCCCCTCCTACAGAGGCCAGCACTGTGACACATGGTCTTATGTGCTGATACCGGCAGCCCAGCACGGGCAGTTCACTGTGGACCACGGTGTGGGTAAGCCAGTCACAGGAGGGAGGGACGGGGTGCTGGCCCACAGGAACGTGACGTCTGTGCCCCCTCAGAGCCCGGGGCGGACAGAGAGGAGACCCGGGTGGTGGACAGCGACTACACTCAGTTCGCCCTGATGCTGTCCCGCAGACACACGAGCAGGCTGGCCGTCCTCAGGATCAGCCTGCTTGGTGAGCCTCCCACCCCGTCCTGGGCCCATGTGTGGCCCTGGAGGCACCTCCTTCCAGGCTTTGGGTCAGACCCTGCCTCCCCACCCCGCCTGGAGTGACTTGGGGGTACAGATAGTTCAATCTCCCACCTACCCAGCCCCCAACCCCCTGCCAAGTGCACAGACCCACGCTGGGCTCCCTGGGCTGCAGGCAGGAGCTGGTTGCTGCCTCCCGGGACGCTGGACCAGTTCATCTGCCTGGGCAGAGCTCAGGGCCTCTCGGATGACAACATTGTCTTCCCAGATGTGACTGGTAACATGGCTCACCTGCAGGCATGCTGGGCAGTAGGCACGGGGCCCGCAGGAATGAGTTTGGTTGACCCTAGAGGAGCTGGACCCAGTGTCTACCCAGGGAGCTCAGCCCCAGCCTGCGCTCAGGGGTTTCCAGGCTCCTGGGTCCCTGTGCTCAACCCAGGCTCTGAGCCACCTCCTGCCGCCCCGGGTCCCCTGTCCTGGGCCACCTCCTCCCACCCCGGGTCTCCTGTCCTGGGCCACCTCCTCTCACCCCAGGTCCCCTGTCCCGGGCCATCTCCTCCCTCTGGGTCCCCTGTCCTGGGCCACCTCCTCCCTTCACCCATCCCTGCTCACAAGGAGCTTGGACTCATCCCAGGAGGTGCCCTGGACCTCAGCAGCCTGCCCTGGGTGGCAGCCCCAGCCTGACCACTCAGACAGCCGCGGCCCCCAAGGCCTGACTCTTCTTGTGGGAGGGCGAGGTCAGCCTGAGCCCCTCCTCTTCCTGGAGGGATGCCCACCGTGCCCTTTTGATTCCCGCCTCTGGTCCTTTACATGGGCATAACCACATGCACACACACTCACGCATGAGCAAACGTGTACAGACTGGCACATGCCTCCACATGCGAACACCCACTTACACACGCGCCACTCACACTGGCACACATGCTGTCTACCCGTGCACAGGCACACGTGCTGGTCTGCACACACCTGCACACACCTGCACACTCGCTATGCCAGGCCTCCTGGGTCTGCAGTGAGTCTGGGGGCCCATGGGGACAGGGACAGGTGAGGGGCTTCCTGAGGACCTGGGGCTGTTGGGAGCCGCTGTGGGCCACATCTTCTGCCCCTTCTCAGCCTCCCTCACCCCAGCCCCTTCCCCTAGACCCACTGCTGGTCCCCTTTCTCCCTCCTGCTTCTCACCCGAAGCCACCTGCCCCTCCTTTGTGCCCTCCCTTGCTTCCTCCTGGGCTCCGTCCCCTGCTCCCCCTTTGTCCTCCATCCCGACTCCATCTCCCCCACCAGGCTGGTCACCCCAGGCCAGCGTCTGTTGAAGGATGAAGCAGCTCCTGTCCGGCCCAGCCCTGCCTCACAGCTGCGCGAGCTCTGCCCTCCTCAGCTCTCAAACCTGAATAAATGCACCAAGCCCAGAGCCCCAGAGTGTGACCACTGTGACGTCGGGTTGGGCAGAGACGGGAGCAAGGCGACCGCTGACCCTGCAGGGCTGCCACAGCTCCTCCTCTGGGCACACTACGGCCCCCCAGCCGGCTCTCTCTGCCCAGTGTGTGTGACTCTGTCAGTGAGGGCATGCACATGTGTGTTCATGCGTGAGCCTTTGCCTGTGGTTGCAGGTTGTACAAGGTCGTTCCCAGGCCAAGGCCCCTCCATCCCTGCCCCTTGGGCCCTCGGCTGTGGGAGTTCGCAGGCCCTTCTCCACCTCCACCCTGGTCAGCACTCGGGGCTGCCATGCCAGATGCAGCCGGGCTGGAGCTTGCCCCGGAAACACTCAGACCCCGAGCTGTCCCAGGCAGCGGCTGTTCTGTCAGGGAAGCTGGCCTGGAGCTACCAGGGTCCCAGAACAGGAGGAGGCCCTGGTGCAGATGCCCCAGGTCTGGGAGAGGGGAGGCGGTGACAAGCAGCCTCGGGCTGGAGCCTGCTGGGCACAGAGACACAAAGGGTCTGAGGTCACAACCCAGACACCCACTCCCAGCCTGAGCCCCCCCAACCCTGACTGTACACCCCTGCAAGATGGCTGTATTCGGACGCCCACCCCCACCGGCCAGCCAGAGTAACCCATTTCTCAGCCCTCCGATGTCTGTGTCCATCTCGGCCCCCACTGTCCTCCGGGCAGGGAGAGCAGGACACCACCCAGGGCGGCCATGGACCCTAGTGGTCTCTGGCCTTGCTAGAGAGCAAAGAACATCCAGAGACCCCCAACCTGGTGCCTAACCTTCACCCACCAGGAGCACCCCGCTGCTCAGAAGCATGGCCCTTGTTTAGAATCCTTCTGCCATCATGTGCACCTCCTGCTGGGCAGGCTGTACAGGATCCAAGCAGATTCTGGAACTGGAAGATGGACAGAGACAGCAGACAGACTGGAATTCCTCCCTGCCCTGACGGCCCCAACAAGATGGATCCCCATGATCAAGTCAAACGACACCAGCTGTGGTGCTCACTGCAGCCACAATTCAACCTTTTCTGTGTGTCTGACTCCCCAACACACAACTCCCACAAGGGCAGGCACAGGCCTGCTTTGTCCATCACTCTATCCCACATTCCAACATGGCTCCTGACACAGAGAAAGCTGCTGAATGATGGATGGATGGATGGATGGATGGATGGATGGTTGGATAATGGTTGGGTGGGTGGATGGATGGACAGATGAGCAGATGAATGGATAAATGGAAGGATGGGTAGATGGGTGGGTGGATGGATGGGTAGATTAATGGATAAATGGATGGATGAAGGGCTGGGTGGACGGATGATGGATAGATGTTTGGATGATGGATGGGTGGATAGACGGTTAGATGGATAGATGGATGGTTGGATATTGGGTGGATGGATGGATGGGTAGATGGATGGATGGTTGGATGATGGGTAGGTGGGTGGATGGCTGGTTGGATGATGGGTGGATGGATGGATAGATGGTTGGATGATGGGTAGATGGTGGATGGTTGGATATTGGGTGGGTGGATGGATGGTTGGATATTGGGTGGATGGATGGTTGGATGATGGGTAGGTGGATGGATGGTTGGATATTGGGTGGATGGATGGTTGGATGATGGGTGGGTGGATGGATGGTTGGATGATGGGTGGGTGGATGGATGGATGGTTGGAGATGGGTGGGTGGATGGATGGTTGGATGATGGGTGGGTGGGTGGATGGATGGTTGGATGATGGGTGGGTGGATGGATGGTTGGATGATGGGTAGATGGTGGATGGTTGGATATTGGGTGGGTGGGTGGATGGATGGTTGGATATTGGATGGATGGATGGTTGGATGATGGGTGGGTGGATGGATAGTTGGATGATGGGTCGGTGGATGGATGGTTGGATGATGGGTGGGTGGATGGATGGCTGGATGATGGGTGGGTGGATGGATGGTTGGATGATGGGTGGGTGGGTGGATGGATGGTTGGAGATGGGTGGGTGGATGGATGGTTGGATGATGGGTCGGTGGATGGATGGTTGGATGATGGGTGGGTGGATGGATGGATGGTTGGATGATGGGTGGGTGGATGGATGGTTGGATGATGGGTGGGTGGATGGATGGTTGGATGATGGGTGGGTGGATGGATGGTTGGATGATGGGTGGGTGGATGGATGGATGGTTGGATGATGGGTGGGTGGGTGGATGGATGGATGGTTGGATGATGGGTTGGTGGGTGGATGGTTGGATGATGGGTGGGTGGGTGGATGGATGGATGGTTGGATGATGGGTGGGTGGGTGGATGGATGGTTGGATGATGGGTCGGTGGATGGATGGTTGGATGATGGGTGGGTGGATGGATGGTTGGATGATGGGTGGGTGGGTGGATGGATGGTTGGATGATGGGTTGGTGGATGGATGGTTGGATGATGGGTGGGTGGATGGATGGTTGGATGATGGGTCGGTGGATGGATGGTTGGATGATGGGTGGGTGGGTGGATGGATGGATGATGGGTGGATGGATGAATGGTTGGATGATGGGTGGGTGGATGGATGGTTGGATGATGGGTCGGTGGATGGATGGTTGGATGATGGGTGGGTGGGTGGATGGTTGGATGATGGGTGGATGGATGAATGGTTGGATGATGGGTGGGTGGATGAATGGTTGGATGATGGGTGGGTGGATGGATGGTTGGATGATGGGTGGGTGGATGGATAGATGGTTGGATGATGGGTGGGTGGGTGGATGGATGGTTGGATGATGGGTGGGTGGATGGATGGTTGGATGATGGGTAGATGGTGGATGGTTGGATATTGGGTGGGTGGGTGGATGGATGGTTGGATATTGGATGGATGGATGGTTGGATGATGGGTGGGTGGATGGATAGTTGGATGATGGGTCGGTGGATGGATGGTTGGATGATGGGTGGGTGGATGGATGGCTGGATGATGGGTGGGTGGATGGATGGTTGGATGATGGGTGGGTGGGTGGATGGATGGTTGGAGATGGGTGGGTGGATGGATGGTTGGATGATGGGTCGGTGGATGGATGGTTGGATGATGGGTGGGTGGATGGATGGATGGTTGGATGATGGGTGGGTGGATGGATGGTTGGATGATGGGTGGGTGGGTGGATGGATGGTTGGATGATGGGTCGGTGGATGGATGGTTGGATGATGGGTGGGTGGATGGATGGATGGTTGGATGATGGGTGGGTGGGTGGATGGATGGTTGGATGATGGGTGGGTGGATGGATGGTTGGATGGTGGGTGGGTGGATGGATGGATGGTTGGATGATGGGTTGGTGGATGGATGGTTGGATGATGGGTGGGTGGATGGATGGATGGTTGGATGATGGGTGGGTGGATGGATGGTTGGATGATGGGTGGGTGGATGGATGGATGGTTGGATGATGGGTGGGTGGATGGATGGTTGGATGATGGGTTGGTGGATGGATGGTTGGATGATGGGTGGGTGGGTGGATGGATGGTTGGATGATGGGTGGGTGGATGGATGGTTGGATGATCGGTGGGTGGATGGATGGTTGGATGATGGGTGGGTGGATGGATGGTTGGATGATGGGTGCGTGGATGGATGGTTGGATGATGGGTTGGTGGATGGATGGTTGGATGATGGGTGGGTGGATGGATGGATGGTTGGATGATGGGTGGGTGGATGGATGGTTGGATGATGGGTGGGTGGATGGATGGTTGGATGATGGGTGGGTGGATGGATGGTTGGATGATGGGTGGGTGGGTGGATGGATGGTTGGATGATGGGTTGGTGGATGGATGGTTGGATGATGGGTGGGTGGATGGATGGATGGTTGGATGATGGGTGGGTGGATGGATGGATGGTTGGATGATGGGTGGGTGGATGGATGGTTGGATGATGGGTGGGTGGGTGGATGGATGGTTGGATGATGGGTGGGTGGATGGATGGTTGGATGATGGGTGGGTGGATGGATGGATGGTTGGATGATGGGTGGGTGGATGGATGGATGGTTGGATGATGGGTGGGTGGATGGATGGTTGGATGATGGGTGGGTGGGTGGATGGATGGTTGGATGATGGGTTGGTGGATGGATGGTTGGATGATGGGTGGGTGGATGGATGGATGGTTGGATGATGGGTGGGTGGATGGATGGATGGTTGGATGATGGGTGGGTGGATGGATGGTTGGATGATGGGTGGATGGATGGATGGTTGGATGATGGGTGGGTGGATGGATGGTTGGATGATGGGTTGGTGGATGGATGGTTGGATGATGGGTGGGTGGATGGATGGTTGGATGATGGGTGGGTGGGTGGATGGATGGTTGGATGATGGGTGGGTGGGTGGATGGATGGTTGGATGATGGGTGGGTGGATGGATGGTTGGATGATGGGTCGGTGGATGGATGGTTGGATGATGGGTGGGTGGATGGATGGTTGGATGAGGGGTGGGTGGGTGGATGGATGGTTGGATGATGGGTGGGTGGGTGGATGGTTGGATGATGGGTGGGTGGATGGATGGATGGTTGGATGATGGGTGGGTGAATGGATGGATGGTTGGATGATGGGTGGGTGGATGGATGGATGGTTGGATGATGGGTGGGTGGATGGATGGATGGTTGGATGATGGGTGGGTGGGTGGATGGTTGGATGATGGGTGGGTGGATGGATGGTTGGATGATGGGTGGGTGGGTGGATGGATGGTTGGATGATGGGTGGGTGGATGGATGGTTGGATGATGGGTGGGCAGGTGGATGGATGGTTGGATGATGGGTGGGTGGGTGGATGGTTGGATGATGGGTGGGTGGGTGGATGGATGGTTGGATGATGGGTGGGTGGATGGATGGATGGTTGGATGATGGGTGGGTGGATGGATGGATGGTTGGATGATGGGTGGGTGGATGGATGGTTGGATGATGGGTGGGTGGATGGATGGTTGGATGATGGGTGGGTGGGTGGATGGATGGTTGGATGATGGGTGGGTGGGTGGATGGATGGTTGGATGATGGGTGGGTGGATGGATGGTTGGATGATGGGTGGGTGGGTGGATGGATGGTTGGATGATGGGTGGGTGGATGGATGGTTGGATGATGGGTGGATGGATGGATGGTTGGATGATGGGTGGGTGGATGGATGGATGGTTGGATGATGGGTGGGTGGGTGGATGGATGGTTGGATGATGGGTGGATGGATGGATGGTTGGATGATGGGTGGGTGGATGGATGGATGTTTGGATGATGGGTGGGTGGATGGATGGATTGATGAAGGGTGGGTGGATGGATAGTTGGATGGATGATGCTTTTTTGCTCTTTTTTTCTTGTGCCCTAGATGGGGAGGCTGAGGTTAAAAGCTGCAAGTTTGGTTGTGTCTGGATTGGGAGACATTCTATACTGTGTGGTTGTGAGGACACAAGCCTGGGCGTCAGAAATCCTGGACCACGGCCTGGCATATATTGGATTTAACCCTAGGAAGGTTGAGAGTGAAGGTGGCTGTCTTTTGGCAGAAAGGGCTTGTTGGGTGTTCTTTCCTGAACGCGTCAAGGAGGTGTCCCTCAACCCTGGGGTCGGGGTCAGACACAAGGTCCCCCAGAGCAATGACCTCACTCTACTCTCTTACTCCTTCCCCTCATCCCTCCTTCTACTGGGCCACGGTGTCCCCATGGGTGAGACTCACTCTACAGGGCCAGGACTTGGGCCTTCACCAGCCTGGGGCCTGGGCCACACCCTCACCCGATGCCTGGCTGCAGCAGGGGATGGCTTCTGCATGGGGTCCAGGCACAGGACCTAGGCCAAAAGAGAGGAGTGGCCTAGAGAGGCTCAGCTTGAGAAGAGAGCCCTGCCCTGCCCCTGACAACCTAAGAGAGACTCCGCAGGCCACCTTCTACCTCTTGACCTGGCACAGCCTTTGCCAGCGGAAATTCTTTTCAGTCCCTCTGCACAGATGGGGAAACTGTGAGGTTCAGGAAGGCTGGCTGGTCACTTGGCAGGGTCACCTTGCCCCTGCCAGCTTCCCTCCCCCAAGGCAGGGAACATAACCCCGGCTGCAAGATCATGACCACCATGTGCTGGTGGGAGCCACCGCCTTCCTGGCACCCAGCTGTACCCTCCGGTGGTGGCCAGCTCCCCGGACAAAGGCACAAGCAGAGAATAAGACTCCCTGACAGTACCCTCCTCCTCCCTGGCGGTGCCTCTGCAAAGCCCAGCGCACTCCCCTTCCCTCCACTTCAACTCCTGGCTGGGGAGACAGGAGATGCTGCCTAGGCCTGCATTCCTTCCCAGCTCCTATGGGGAGGGCAGACTTCAGGCTTGGCTGGATCCAGGGCCCCAGCCACCCCCTTCTGTGTCACTGGCCCTGGCCGGAGTGGCTGTGCAGTCCCATTGGCCCACTTCGCTCCCACCTGGGTTGCAGATGGTCTCTCTCCCAGAAGTCCTCAGTCCTGGGTGGAGGCTGTGTCCCCCCATCAGTGGTCAGGGGGCCCCTCCACACAGCCCTCCCTGTCTTGGACTCCAGCTACCACAGCCCCCCTCATCCCATCTTTCCTGGGGTGATACAACTCTCTCTGGCCCTGGTGGTAGCGGGCCCTGTGTGAACCTCCTCACCTCAAGTCCCCCAGGGGCACCAGCCCTTCCTGGCTGAAGACCCTTTCCCCATGTCTGCACCAGGGGACGGGGCTGGAAGCTGGCGGCGTGGAGCCGAGGCCAGGAGAGGCCAGGCAGGTGGTCCAGGAATGTCTGCCGGCATGTGAGCCCAGAGGCCTGGGGCTGGACACAGACCAGAGAGGGAGCCCGCCTGCCCACCTGTCTGCTTGCTGGAGTCAAGCCAGGCTGGCCCACTGGAGTGGGGTGTCCTGCTGGCCCCTACCCCCATGCCCCAAGCACGGCAGCCCAGGCCCCTGTGGGTGGCCAGATTGAATCTCTTTACCCTGGCCTGAATCTCTTTACATCTGGGCCTGCTGGGCCTGGGAACAGCCTGTGCCTGCCCCTCCCACAGAACAGGGTCAGCGGGGTTGGGGAGCAGGTAAGTTCTGGTGGGTGGAGGGGCTGGACCCAGGGCTGGCTTCCATGCCTCCAGTGGCCACCACCACCTCCCGGATCAGCCCCTGCGGTGGCAGAGGGGGCCTTTCCCCGAAGGCCAGCTGTGGTCCCTCTCAGCCTTGTCCAGGGCCCGCCACAGCCACACAGAGCCTGTGCCTGTGACGGTGACCACAGGAGACTGTGACGGTGACGGTGACCACAGACAGGCCACCCAGGGCTCGGGCTGGGTACGGTGGGCTCTGGTGGGAAGCAGCTCCCGCACAGCTCACGGTGGGGAGGGTCCCTTCCGGTCCTCACCCCGCGATACCCCTTCCCAGAGCTCATGCCCCCTCGGGGCACTCTACCCACCAGGTACCTTCCCTGGGCTGCCCCACAGGACAAGCGCTCCACCCACGCCCTCTCAGACACCAAGAGGCAGCCTGGGAGGGGCTGGGCAGGCGGGAATGGAATTTTCGGGTCTGGGCCAGGCTGTCCACAGGCCCAGGAGGGGGACCAGGCCCAGCTCCTCTTCACACTTCTCAGACCTGGGGTGACCGGAGGCTCCTGGGTATCCACCCCAGCACCCCAGACCAGGAAAGTGAGGCACAGGTGGTAGAAGACCTGCCAGAGCCGCCCAGCACCTGGGCCCACACTGCTTTCCCAGGATCAGGCTGCAGAGCCCCTGGGCGGAGTGGGAAGCACAGGGTCCCCTCAGCGCTGCTCTGTCTTTGTGGGTCCTGGGCCTGCTCCCGTGCAGACCTTCATCTGAGGGCGTGTGGTGTGCGGTGGGGAGGTGGACGCAGCTGTGCCCCGACCTCAAGAGTGGCCTGACCTGGGTGCGGGGCTGGGTCTGTGTCCAAAAATAGACACAAAAGGCCACACATTGTGCGATTTCATTGATGAAGTTCTAGAACAGGCCAAGCTCCTCTCCACTGTTAGAAATCAGATCTGTGGCTGCTGCGTCCGGTGTGGGGACACTGTGGGGTGGGGTGGAATGTTCTGTGGCCAGGGGTGAGGGTGCTACCTGCAGCTGGGTGGGAGGGGGGGTAGAATGTTCTATGGCCAGTGGTGAGGGTGCTACCTGCAGCTGGGGGGGGGTAGACTGTTCTGTGGCCAGGGGTGAGGGTGCTACCTGCAGCTGGGTGGGGGGTAGAATGTTCTGTGGCCGGGGGCGAGGGTGCTGTCTGCAGCTATGGGGGTGGGGGGTAAAATGTTCTATGGCCAGGGGCGAGGGTGCTGCCTACAGCTGGGGGGGTGGGGGGTAGAATGTTCTGTGGCCAGTGGTGAGGGTGCTGCCTACAGCTGGCGGGGGTAGAATGTTCTGTGGCCAGGGGTGAGGGTGCTGCCTGCAGTTGGGGGCGGGTAGAATGTTCTGTGGCCAGGGGTGAGGGTGCTGCCTGCAGTTGGGGGGGGGGTAGAATGTTCTATGGCCAGGGGCGAGGGTGCTGCCTGCAGTTGGGGGGGGTAGAATGTTCTGTGGCCAGGGGCGAGGGTGCTGCCTGCAGCTGGGGGCGGGGGATGGAATGTTCTGTGGCCAGTGGTGAGGGTGCTGCCTACAGCTGGGTGGGGGGGTAGAATGTTCTGTGGCCGGGGGCGAGGGTGCTGCCTACAGCTGGGGGGGGTAGAATGTTCTGTGGCCAGTGGTGAGGGTGCTGCCTACAGCTGGTGGGGGGTAGAATGTTCTGTGGCCAGTGGTGAGGGTGCTGCCTACAGCTGAGTGGGGGGGTAGAATGTTCTGTGGCCAGTGGCGAGGGTGCTGCCTACAGCTGGGGGGGGGGTAGAATGTTCTGTGGCCAGTGGTGAGGGTGCTGCCTGCAGCTGGTGGGGGGTAGAATGTTCTGTGGCCAGTGGTGAGGGTGCTGCCTACAGCTAGTGGGGGGTAGAATGTTCTGTGGCCAGTGGTGAGGGTGCTGCCTACAGCTGGGGGGGCGGGGGGTAGAATGTTCTATGGCCAGTGGTGAGGGTGCTGCCTGCAGTTGGGGGGGGTAGAATGTTCTGTGACCAGGGGTGAGGGTGCTGCCTGCAACTGGCGGGGGGGTAGAATGTTCTGTGGCCAGGGTGAGGGTACAGCCTGCATTTGCGGGGTGGGTAGAATGTTCTGTGGCGGGGGACGAGGGTGCTGCCTGCAGTTGTTGGGGGTAGAATGTTCTGTGGTCAGGGGTGAGGGTGCTGCCTGCAGCTGGGGGGGTGTGGAATGTTGGAATGTTCTGTGTTGGGGATCGGAGCGCTGCCTGCAGCTGGCAGGAGGTGGAGGGGGTCTGGAATGTTCCACGTCAGGATCAGGTTTTGCTCACGTGGGTGTTCATCGAGGTGTGCGACTCAGGTGCCCGAATTGCTGTGAGATGGCTCCCACGGTGGGATGTGGTGATGCCACGCTGGATGCCCCCACGTGCACCTCTTGCAGTGTGTGGGTGAAACTCCTCCCGTTGAGTGCTGGGCTCCCGGGTCTGGGTCTGGGGGTGCAGCACACGTTCATGTTCGCATTCTCAGAACACCCACTGACCCCCTCCCACCAGGCAGAGCCCACCCTCCCTGCCTTCATGTCTGCAGGGCCTGGCGCGGAGCACGAGGCCGCTGGGCACTGACTACGGAGCTCAGAGCTGTGTTGGTGGACCAGGCATCCCGTGAGGCCACGGATGGTGGCCGTGGATCTACCCTGCCTGGCCCACTTCTCCTCCACACTCCCCTTCACAGCGCATGACTAGGCAGCCAGGGCCCTGAGCCCTGCAGGAGGAGTTGAGGGGTACACACCAGGACTGGAAAGCCTGGGCCTGCTGCACAGAGATGAGGGGGGAGGCCAGGATCCTCAGGAACTTGAGTGGAAGCCCCACCCACCAGGGCCTGCAGGGACAGGGCTGAGAGGGGACTGCGTGCAGGGCTGCTGGGAATGGGACCTGGAGCCTTGGCTGAGCGGGGCGGGGGCTCCTGCTGGCTCCTGAGCCCAGGGCCGCCCAGCTCAGCTGGGCCCAGCACTCCCTGTCCCTCAGGCCCTGCCTGATCCGGTCTCTTTATCTTGGCCGAGAGCAGCGCCCTCCCGGCCACCATCTGGGCCTGCTGGGCCGGGACCAGCTGCCTGGGGCTTTCCAGCTCTGCCTCTGCATGTTTTCTGCAGGAGGAAGAAGGAGGATTGGGGGCAGAGTCATCCAGGGACTGAGTGGGCGGCATGGGGGGCCAGACCTGTGGTGCAGAGGCTGAGCTGGAGACCCCCTCAGACCCTAGGCCCTGCTACCTTTCCCCCGGTCCCTGGGAAGCACGTTTTCCCAGTAACCTCCTGGCGTGAGAAACTTGGCCCCGGCTCGCCGATTCCCCGAGACTCACCCCACGTGCCCCATACATACAATGCGGGGACTCGGGGCTCCTGGCAGGACGGCCCACAGGGTCACGACAGCCACCAGGGCCCCCACACAGGGGGACAGGTGGGCTGAGGGGCCCCTCTCTAATCCTAGGGTGTGGGGAGGATCTGGCCTCCCGGTGCCCAGGGCCCCTCTGCTGGAAACGGGGTGCTATGATATGAACGTGTCCCTAGATTTCATGTGTTGACATTTCATCCCCAAATCCACTTTTTTTTTGTTTTTAAGACAAGGTCTTGCTCAGTCGCCCAGGCTGGAGCGGAGTGGCGCAACCTCTGCTGACTGCAGCCTCGACCTCCCTGGCTCAAGCGATCCTCCCACTTCAGCCTCTCAAGTAGCTGGGACCGAAGGTGCGCCACCACGTCTGGCTAATTTTTAAGTTTTTTGTAGAGATGGGGTTTCTCCATGTTGGCCAACTGGTCTCGAACTCCGGGTCTCAAGTGATCCTCCTGCCTCGGCCTCCCAAACTGCTAGGATTACAGGCGTGAACCACCTTGCCCGGCCCTCAAATTCACATGTTGGTTGGAGGTGGGGCCTCTGGGAGGTGATTAGGGTTCGATAAGATCCTCAGGGTTGGGCCCATGGTGGACTTGGTGGCTTTATGAGAAAAGAGAGACCTCAGCTGGCAGCTCTTGCCCTCTGCCACACTGCAACTTGGCCCCTCGACGTTGGACTTCTCAGCCTCCTGAACTGTAAGAAATAAATTTACTTTCTTTGTACATTTCTAATGTCAGGTATTCAGTTATAGCCACAGAAAGCTGACTAAGACGAAGGGGGTGAAGTTTGTGGGGGGCCTTGTGCAGGGGCAGCCCAGGGTCCTCAGAGCCAAACCCAGGCAGCTTCGCCCACCCCAGGGGCTCTCCTGAGGTGGGCCATTGGGGGAGCCACCTCCTAGTGTCCTCTTGGCAAACCAGAAATAGGAGTGGGCTGGGGCTGTGGGATCTCAAAGAAGGAGTGGCTGTGGGTACAGTCACCACGGTGAGGGAGCAGCAGCTGCCCAGGATGTATCAGGGAGGCTGAAACATTGTCTCCATCTCTGTGCACCGCCTGCCTAGGCGTACACATGCCAGATACATGTGAACACACAGAGGCACACACGTGTGCACACAGGCATACACAGGCACACGTGTACACACACAGGCACTCACAGGCACACTTGTGCACACAGGCACACCCATGCATGCACACACGCACACACGTGCACAGGTACACACATGCACACAGGCACACACAGGCACATATACACACACACGCGCATGCACACAGGGCCTTTGCTCTGTGATACAGTCTCCCTTGTTTCTTCTGAAACATCTCCCAAGGGATGTGGACGTGTGGGCCCCGTTGGAGAGGAATGCTGGTGGAAAAAGCTATTTTGTTTTGCAGGAAATTGTCTTATTTCTTAGGTTTGTGTGGATTAACTGGGATTTGGGTTTTTTCCATCCAGCCAGCAACTGTGCACTTCAGTGGTGATCAGAGCGGATCCCTGGCTCTGTCCCCACGGGGACTCTGCCCTGGGAGGGGGCTCAGGGTTGTAGGGATCCTCAGGCCGGACCCCGAGTTGGCTGGGAGGGTGCCGATGAGCGTCTTGCCCCGTCCCTGCCTGACTCGGGGCACAGAGCCCAGGGCCTGGGAGTGCTCAGGGCAGGAGACGCGGCAGATGCCAGCATGAGGACGGCCCAGCCTGGCAGACAGATGTCAGACAGAGGAAGAGGAGGCAGTCCACATGCCAGTGGGGCCAGAGGCCAGCACAGAGCACCCTTCCCATGGGGCCTGAGTCCTTGTGGGATGAGAGAACCCCACACTGGATGGTGAAGCCAGCGGGTCCTTCCGCATTCAAGGCAGGCGTCCTCTTTCTGTCGATGGGGCCCCAGGCCTGCCCTGGAGCCATCGCTGACCTCCCAAACCAGGAAAGGCCATGAGCCCAGGAGATGGGGCCGGCTGGGGGCAGGGAGGAGGAGAGGGGTGGGCTCTAAGGCCGGGCTGAGGATGTGGGCCTGGGGTCTGGGGGTTGCTGTTCCGGAGCCAGCGGAAGCCCCTGGATGAGGGGAGAAGAGACTCCACCGCTGGGCGGCAAGGCGAGGCATGGGGTGGGTGGGCTGCAGGGCTGGGGCTGGGGGTCAGCTCAGGGAGCAGCAAGCAGGCTCGGGGAACCCCTTCAGAGGCACCTGGGAGTTGCAGGAGGGGGCCCACCTCATACCCACACTGTCCTGTGACCCTTCCAGGGGGGACCATCCCAGGCCTGGCAGGGGAGAGGGAGCACCGTGCCCACCCTGGCCCTGGAGGTGGTTCTGGGGCTTGGGGTAGTTTCTCTTCTGCTGTCCCCCTCCCCTCAGGCTGGACAGCGCCGGGGTTCAGCCCCCTGTGACCGTGGGGCACCCTGGGCAGACGCTCGCTGATGAGGGGCCCTGCAGGCCTGGCGCTGACCTCAGACGGGCAGGGGGTCCGTGAACCCAACGATTGCTGCCTTGGGCAGCTGTGGGCGTGGCAGCGCCCCAGGGTTCAGCACCTGCCTGACCGCCCGGCATCAAAGCCGCCTGTCCTCCCCAGCCCCCGCACTACCTGCCACTCCCTGCTCGGCAGAGGAAGGAGACTCGGGCCACACCCAGGGAGGGACCTGCACTGGCTCGACATGGAAACCTAGGCTGTAGCTCCCTGCTTCCCCGGCCATGTTTGTGTGGCCCGGTGGCTGAATCTGCACAGAGAGCAGGACGCCAGGTGTGCTCCCGGGAAGCTGTCCTAGAGAGGGGCCGGGCCGCACACGTGGTGCTGGAAGCCTCTGTGACTGGATGTTTGCAAGAAACAGAAAGAAACTTCTGTCCAGTCTCAGCCACAGGCACGCCAGGTCCTCTGCTGCCTTGCCGCAAGCTCGGGGGTTTCAGTGAGACCCTCTCCCACTCCCACAGCCTCCAGTGGACCAGGGAGCCCTGGTGTTGCTCCCTGGGTGTTCTTGACCCCCCAAGGCGGCTACAGGAAGGAGAAAGGCCTATCTTGAAAGGACTGGAAAACAGTGCGTCAGTATTTTAAAAATTAAGCTACACCATCATAGGACCTGGCTATTGCCTTCCTGGGTATTTACCCAAAAGAGATATAGCACACACCCACGCACGATGCGTGTGCCCACGGCGGCTTTATCTGTAATGGCCCCAAACTGGAAACACCCCCAGGTCCACCCACAGGTGAAGGAGAACAAATCGTGATGTATCTGCGCAACGCGACACTGCCCAGCAGTGAACGAAGGAGCTACTGATGCTCTCAACAACCTGCAAGCCCCAAAATAACCGCGCGGGGCGGAGGGCGGAGGGCGGAGGGCAGCGAGAACGGTGGTGCACGTGGACTGGACGCGAAGCCCCAGAAACCCAGGCTCATCTCCAGCGACGGAAACACAGCAGTGGCCTGGGGGCAGGGGAGGTGGTGGAAAGAGGAGGGAGGGAGGGATTCCAGGGGGGCTCAGGGAATCTTTAGGGCGACCAACACAGTTGCCCCCTGATTGCAATGATAGTTTCGTGGGTGTGTGCGTCAAACCATATCGCAGAGGCCGGGCATGGTGGCTCACGCCTGTAATCCCGGCGCTTTGGGAGGCAGAGGCGGGCGGATCACCTGAGGTCGGGAGTTCAAGACCAGCCTGGCCAACATGGAGAAACCCCGTCTCTACTAAAAAATACAAAAATTAGCCAGGTGTGGTGGCGGGTATCTGTAGTCCCAGCTACTCAGGAGGCTGAGGCAGGAGAATCGCTTGAACCCAGGAGGCGGAGGTTGCGGTGAGCCCAGATCCCACCACTGCACTCCAGCCTGGCGACAAGAGCAAAACTCCATCTCAAAAAAAAAAAACAAAAAAAAAAACCCATGTCTCAGAGAAGGACGCAGAAGCCAATGGAAAAGCTGCCAGTAGCTGCAGCTGGCCCGACGTGAGCCACGAAACCTGATGTGACACTAGGGTGTGAGCCAAAGTGTAAAACACCTGAGGTCCACACGGATGTCAGTGAAGGGCTGTGCCCACCCATGGGAGAGCAGAGACAAATGATCTCGGTACAGCAAAGTTGCAAATGTGTGTGGATTCCCCTTCCGGGGGAGGTGAGGGCCACACACAGGGACTTCATCCAGAGAGGACAGTTCAAAAAGAAAAAGACGGAGAGGCGCAGGGTTAGGGTGGGGGAACCTCAGCCAGGTGACCAAGGTCAACATGGGCAGTGAAGGTCGCGCTGATGGTGTCCCCCGTGTGATGTGGTGGGAGGAAGCCCCGCCCCCATTCTCTTCCTCCCGACCATCACTGGATTCAGCGTGAGAAACTCAGTAGACGGAGCCCAACTGGGGGATGCCCCACAAACACCTGAGCAGCACCCCTCAAGGCTGCTGAGGTCATCAAGCACCGGGAAAAGCTGAGAAACGTCACTCAGGAGGAGCCCGTGGAAGAGAGACAGAATGTCACGTGGTGGCCTGGAGAGAAAGGGACCTTCAGTAACTAAGGGAATCTGGAGAAAGCCTGGATGTCAGCTGACTCGACGTCCCAACACTGGCTCACTGATTGTGACAAAGGGACCATGAGAATTAGGACGCCAGCGAGAGGGAAACTGGGGGAGGGGCACGCAGGAACTCCCTGATCTGTCTTCACATTTTTTTTCTGTAAATATAAAGCATTCTACACTGGGTGCAGTGGCTCATGCCTGTAATCCCAGCACTTTGGGAGGCTGAGGCAGGCAGATCACCTGAGGTCAGGAGTTTGAGACCATCCTGGCCAACATAGAGAAACCACGTCTCTACTAAAAATACAAAAATTAGCCGGGCATGGTGGCAGGTGCCTGTAATCCCAGCTACTCAAGAGGCTGAGGCAGGAGAATCACTTGAACCCGGGAGGGGGGGGTTGCAGTGAGCTGAGATCGCACCACTGCGCTCTAGCCTGGGCAACACAGCAAGACTCCGTCTCAAAAAAAAAAAAAAAAATATATATATATATATACATATAAAAAATTCTAAAGTAACTGTTTTTTTTTAAATTTTTATTTATTTATTTATTTTTGAGACAGAGTTTTGCTCTTGTTGCCCAGGCTGGAGTGCAATGGTGCGATCTCGGCTCACTGCAACTTCTGCCTCCTGGGTTCAAGCGATTCTCCTGCCTCAGCCTCCCGAGTAGCTGGGATTACAGGCACCCGCCATCTATGTCCGGCTAATTTGTGTATTTTAGTAGAGACGGGGTTTCACCATGTTGGCCAGGCTGTTCTTGAACTCCTGACCTCATGTGATCCACCTGCCTTGGCTTCCCAAAGTGCTGGGATTACAGGCGTGAACCACTGCGCCCGGCCCTATGTTAGTTTGTTATAGTTTTAAACTATATTAGTTTTTTCCAAGAGTCAGCTTTTGACTTGGATCTTCTTATTACATCTTTGTTTCTATTTGTTTTTGTTTGTTTGTTTGTTTGTTTGTTTTTTGAGACAGAGTCTCTCTCTGTCGCCCAAGCTGGAGTGCAGTGGCTCGATCTCGGCTCACTGCAAGCTCCACCTCCCGGGTTCACGCCATTCTCCTGCCTCAGCCTCCAGAGTAGCTGGGACTATAGGCGTCTACCACCCCTGAACCCGGAAGTTGCAGTGAGCCAAGATCATGCCACTGCACTCCAGCCTGGGCGACAGAGGAAGATACTATATCAAAAATAATAATAATAATAAAAGTTTACATTCAATAAATAAAATTTTAAAAGGATATTTACATCAGTGTAGTATGTGAAGTAAACAAGAAAAAGATAAAACTCACTTTTTAAGTAAAAACAATGAGTCATGTTCTTGAAGTATGTTGTAATCTTTAAATATCAGAAAAGTATGGGAAGTTAATTTTTATTATTACTATTATTTTTTTTTGAGACACAGTCTTGCTGTCGCCTAGGCTGGAGTGCAGTGGTACGATCTCCGCTCACTGCAAGCTCTGCCTCCCAGGTTCACGTCATTCTCCTGCCTCAGCCTCCCGAGTAGCTGGGACTACAGGTGTCCGCCACCACGCCCGGCTAATTTTTTGTATTTTTAGTAGAGACGGGGTTTCACCGTGTTAGCCAGGATGGTCTCGATCTCCTGACCTCATGATCTGCCCGCTTCAGCCTCCCAAAGTGCTGGGATTACAGGCATGAGCCACCGCACCCGGCCCCTATTACATCTTTGTTTCTATTTGTTTAATTCTCGGTCTGGTGAGGGTCAGCCCCCACCAAGGGTCGTGGCAGGTTCCCTTCTAGGCTCGCCCCTCCCCTGCCCACGCCCCGGCAGCCCTCACCCCAGCGTGGCTGGGCGGGTGGGGGAGGGGCTTCTTCCTGGGAGGGAGGGGCCCCTGAGCCCCCTGCACACCAGCCGGGCCCCATCTGTGACCTCTTTGCCACGCCTCTAATACCGCTCGCTTGCTCAGAGGGCACATGGCCGGGGGGTCCCTGGGAGTCTGTGCAAAGCCTTAGTCACACGGAGGGACCTGAGGGAGGCTGGATGTGGAGGAGACAGTGAGAAGGTGAGGTCCCCGTGTCATGTCACCCATCACCTGCCGGCCACCAGGTTCCTGCCTGGGACAGAGCTGAGCCCTGACAGCCCTCGGCGAGGAGGCCCGGGCTCTCTAGCAACCTGGCTGCAGCTCCTGACACAGGCTGGGCTGCCCTTGGCCCAGGGCCCTCCAGAGATAACCCAAGTGCCCTGTGAGCAGGCCTGAGGGAAGGTGGGTAGCCCAGGACAGGGCACCTGGGGGTGAGGCAGAGACCAAAGACCCACAAGATGCTCCCCAATGCAGGCTGAGCTCCAGGGAGCTGCTGGGATCCTGGAAGAGGACAGAGGCCCCCCAAGGCCTTAGAGGAACCCGGAGACTGCTGGGCCCAGTGGGAGGTGTCTGGACCCTCCAGCCTGCGCCCACGTCCTCTGGCCCACCTGCCCATCATGCCTCTGCCAACGGGCCCAGAGTTGACGCACCCCCACAGCCCAGCGCCTGGGTCACCAAGCCCTGAACTCAGAAATGCACATATTCCCTGGGACCCCTGAGAATTGGGCTGTGGCCAGGCCAAGGCCAAGGTCCTCTGGGGAAGCCCCAGCCAAAGTCAGCAGCGGCCTCCCAGGGTCAGCCATCCCCAGGGGCCTCATTACAGGACCAGGGTGGTAAGAAGTCCGCAGCCCCGCACAGCAGCTGTCGAGGGGAGGCAGGTGGGCTGAGGGCCCTGGGGGAGTGGGGCCAAGACCTGCTGCACCCAGGAGAGAGGAGGCTTGGAGGAGGGGGTGGGGCTGCATCTGGGAGGTCCTGGCCCAGACTGGACCCGTAGGCAGAGCAGGGTGGGTGCCAGCAGCCTCAGCACAGACACACTCTGTCCCACCCACCACCAGCGCTCTGCAGCCTGCCCCGGGCCAGGGAACAGCTTGGCCTGATCCTACTGACGCCTCAGGGCGGGACAGGGCAGGGAGGCTCCAGGTGGCCACCCATGCTGGGCACACAGTGGACTCTCGCACGGTGTCTTCTGCCATCATACCCTGACCCAGGGCTGGCCGGGAGCCTTCGGGGCGACAGCTCTGAGGATGGACGTAGGGGTACGAGGGCAGGGACCCGGGCTTTGGGAATCAGAGCTGAGGCCTGGGGCCTCCCTGGGAGCTGGTGGTCTCTGTGGGTGCCCACCCTCAGCCCACATTTCCACGCCGGTTCCCCTCCCAAGGTTGAGACCAGGGAATGGTGGGCACCAGTGGAAGGCACGCTCCTCAATCTTTGCTGGGCCGAGTCCAAGGAGGGCCCCCTGCCTCCCCAGCCCAGCCTCCCTCTGCCCTGCCTCACCCCTTAGCCCCGCTGCTGAGGAGGGAGAGGGGCAAAATCTCACCCTTCCTGCACTTGGAGAAAAAGAGGTTGCTTATCCTGGGGTGGGGGCCAGCAGGGGACCTCATTACTAGGGGGTCCCAGCCCAGACCCTCACCCACCCCTTTCCCCACCCCCATCCTCACCCCCTGCCAGGCCGGCTGCTGCCCCAGAGTCCTGCCCCCTGCAGCCCTGTGTGGAGCCCTGGGACTCCTGTGGGTGGGCCTCACCCTGCTGGGGACGGTCCAGCCACAGCGCCAGGGCCCCCAGAGGGGCCTGAACTTGCCTTTCCACAAGATCTGTCTCCAGCCTGGCCTCAGAAAGGAGCGGGTGAGTGGCCTCCAGGATGGGGAAGGAGGAAGGAGGGTGCAGCTGGGCCGATGGGCCTGACTGCCACAGTGAGCATGGCCCCCATGGCCCTGGAGAACCCTGCCAGGTGGGAAGAGCTCACGCCCTCTGTGTAAGTGGAGAAAGTGAGGCTCAGGAAGGCTGCCCACCCACTGGCCAGGGTCACCCATCCCTGTCAGATCCAGACTCCTGCCAGAGTCACGGGTGCCAGCCCAGTCTGGGACCCCTGCCTGGGGAGGGGGTCCTGGCCCTGCCCACTGCCAGCCCCTGCAGTTCTGGGGGAGTGGTGCGTCCTGGGGCTGGCGGTCAACACTTTCAGGCCGGAGCGCAGGTCCCAATTCAGGATGCTGGTGGCAGCCGCGGTCACGTCCAGCCTGCTCAGCTGAAGCTGGGTGCCCAGAGCCCCTGCCGGGTGATGGGACTGCCCGGGGAGGGGAGACGGAGGGCTGTGGCGTGGAGACCCTTCATACAGACAGGCAGGTGGGCGGACCCCGTGGGTGGAAGGAGGCAGCGCCTGCCTTGAGGGAGCTCACCCACACCCTCAGCACAGCTGTGGGGCCCCTGCTCCTCTCCCGGGGCCTGCAGTTTGGAGGAGGAGCCTGTCCTGAGACCCAGCGGCAGGGGAAGATCAGGGCAGGGTGCAGGGCCCAGGGACATGGTGGCTGTGGCTGGGACATCCCAATTCCATGCATCCAGTGAGAACTTCCACGGGGAGGGGACGTGGTCAGAGGCGGGGACAGGCAGGCTGGCAGGAAGAGCAGCCTCAGGAAGAGTGGGGAGCAGGACCCTCCGGGAGGCCAGGAAGCCTCCCCTCCCCAGCTCACCCGACCTGCCCCTCCCCAAAGCCTTCACCCCAGCCTCTCCCCACCACAACCTCCTCCCACAAGGACCCACCCTGCAAACGCTGGGCCCGGACCCCTGTCCCGGAGAAGCAGCCAGCTCACAAACCCCTTGGAGGCCGGGAGGGTGAGTCTTCCCTGCCTGACACCCCAAGAAAGGCCCAGAACTGCCCCAGGTTAAGGACACTCCACATCTGTAATCCCAGCACTTAGGGAGGCTGAGGCAGGAGGATCAACTGGGGCCAAGAGTTCGGGACCAGGCTGGGCAACATGGGGAGAGCCCATCTCTACAAAAATAAAATTGAAAAATTAGCTGGGTGTGGTGGTGCATGCCTGTAGTCCCAGCTACTTGGGAGGCTAAGGAGGGAGGATTGCTTGGGCCCAGGAGGCTGCATTGAGCTGTGACTGTGCCATTGCACTCCAGCCTGGGCGACAAAGCAAGACCCTGACTCGAAAAACATAAATAAATTAAAATGGACACTCCAGGGAAGGTCTTGGTGTGGCCCCAGAGGGGGCATGATCAGCAGCCTGTCCCCAGCAGTAGGGTCCTAAGCCCTGCCTGACCCCTGCCTGCTCCGTGCAGAAGTGGGGTTGGAAAATGACGAGATGGAGGCTACGCCGAGACCAAGCACCAGGAGAAGGGACCCAGGCCAAGCTGCTCGGTGAGGCCCTGAGCACGGCGGGAAGGGGCCACGCAGGACCCCCTGAGGGCTGGGCTGGGGAGGGAGGGGTCTCCCCAGGGCTCACCCCCCTTCTTGGCACAGGGCAGGGGAAGGAGCTGGATTTAGACCTGAGGGAGAAATTTATCAGATTTGACCAGATCCTGGGCATCAGCCTTGACCACATTCCCTTCCTGCCCCAGACTGGCCCCGGCAGGCCTGCGGGGTGTGGGGTAGGCAGCAGAGACCACACTGATGCGGGGAGGTTGGCCCAGAGCCCTGCAGGCCAAAGCCTGGGGCTGGGCAGCAGTGTCCGCCGAGGAGAGGGTGTCTGGTGCCCGAATGACACAACCTGAGAGGCACCAGCCCCAACCCTGTCCGTGCAGCCCAGCGGGAGGACTGCCCAGGAGACCATTGGGGTCCGGAGGTCAAGGCCAGGTGCCAGAGGGTCCTGGCAGGAGCCGGGGTCACTGGAGGCACCCCCCGTACACGGCAGGCGGAGGGGACAGCAGTGCCGGAGGAGGGGCTGCAGGGAAGCCCTTGTCAGCCCCCATTTCTGACCCAAGGAGCCTTGGCCGGGAAGGCCAAGCTTGAGGCAAGAGGGTTCTGAGCTGGAAGAGGCCAGGCCCCCCAGACGCAGGGGCCCCGTGGGAAGAGGGAGGCCATGAGCTGAGGCCACAGCAGCTGAGGCTCTGAGAGCTGAGAGTGAGCTGGGGCCCTGCCGGAGCCTCGCTACCAACTGCTCCAGGTGTGGGGGACACTGCGGGGCCCAGACCTGGACACACCTGCGGCCTGGAGTGTCCCCCCCGCCCAACCCAGGGCCTCTGAGGGTCTCTACCCAAGCTCCTGGGTCCCCTGTACTGGGCCACCTGCAGTTCCCAAGGCAGCCCTGGGGGCAGGCAGGAGCCCCCGGGTCAGAGGTCGTGCGACCCTGGCCTTGGACCCTTGGGCCTCTGACCAGCACTCCTGCCTCACAGAAGAGCCCGTGGTGAGCCGCGAGTGTGACTGCCAGGGGTCCTGGGGGTCCCGGGCCACGCTGGGATCCACGAGGCCCTCCTTCCTCCTGGCCCTGGCACCCCCTCCACCCCTCTCTCTCCTGCAGGTCTCTGCTTCTCCCTCCTCTCACTCTAGCCCCTCCGTGATTCTCTGCCTGGGCCGGCCAACCTCTGTCCTGAGGACACTGGAGCCTGGCCCGGCCCTTGGCAGCCCCACCCTCACCGCCCATCCCAGCCTCGCTGGTGCCCCCTCCCCGTGGGAGGCTCAGCCACACCTGCCCCCACGACCCCATCAGAAATAAACAGTCTGTGCCAGGAGAAGCCGGATCCGACTGTCCTTGAGCACCGGGTGATGGGTGGGCAGGGCCTCAGGGAGCAGCCCAGGTTCCAGGCCCAGGAGGAGCTGAGCTCGGACATTTGTCCTCATCTAACCCCCAGTGGCTGCCTCCCTCCCAGCTGGGTGCTCTCCTGGCCCGTCCCACGCTCTCTGGTGAACAGAGCCAGATTCATCCTCAAACATAGGCCACCCTCCATGGCGCCCAGCAGAAACTGCCCTAGGCTGGAGGGCTGGGACCATGGGGTGACCAGAGGCTGCGGAGGCCTGTGACCAAGGGTCCCTGCCCAGCTCCACAGCACCTGGCAGCCCTTGCCCCTGCTTGGAGCGCCCTTCCCTCACCACTGGCTCTTCTCAGATCTGTGGCCCCATCCCCCTGGGTTGCCTCAAAGGAACCCCAGAGTGAGAGGCAGGAGCCCCCATCTCAGGGACGTGGGCCCCGGCTCCCTGTGTGCCACCCCCGATGGGAGGCAGGAGTCCCTGAAGATCCAGGCCCAGCCCTGACCGGGGGTGGGCACAGAGGTGGGGAGCAGCCTCTGGGGTCGGGTCTCCACCTGTGCCCTGCAGGAGCCAGCCCCTTGCGCTGAATGGTCCTTCCGGCTTCTGGTCTCTGTGGGGAGCGGTGCCCAGCCTGGTGCTACAGTGACCCAGGGGTCCTTAGGCGAGGCCCTCCCAGGCTTGGCCCCTGCCCAGACCCTGCCGTCCTGAGGAGCTCCCGCCCAGCCCCTAAATGGGCGAGGTGGGGACACTTTAGCCCTGACCCTCCATGGCCGAGCTGGGCGCTTCCTGAAGCCAGACTGGGCCTCAGAGGTCCACTGCACCGGCCGGGATCCTGGAGCTGAGCTTCTCGAGGCCAGGGGTGTGGGTGTGGTGTCGGGTGTGGGTGTGGTGTTGGGTGTGGGGGTGGGTGTGGGTGTGGTGTCGGGTGCGGGTGTGGGTGTGGGTGTGGGTGGGAGTGTGGGTGTGGGTGTGGGTGTGGTGTCGGGTGTGGGTGTGGGTGTGGTGTCGGGTGTGGGTGTGGGTGTGGGTGTGGTGTCGGGTGTGGGTGTGGGTGTCGGGTGTGGGTGTGGGTGTGGTGTCGGGTGTGGGTGTGGGTGTGGGTGTGTCGGGTGTGGGTGTGGGTGTGGTGTCGGGTGTGGGTGTGGGTGTGGGTGTCGGGTGTGGTGTGGGTGTGGGTGTGGGTGTGGTGTCGGGTGTGGGTGTGGGTGTCGGGTGTGGGTGTCGGGTGTGGGTGTGGGTGTCGGGTGTGGGTGTGGGTGTGGTGTCGGGTGTGGTGTCGGGTGTGGGTGTGGGTGTGGGTGTCGGGTGTGGGTGTGGGTGTGGGTGTGGTGTCGGGTGTGGGTGTGGGTGTGGGTGTGGTGTCGGGTGGGGGTGGGGGTGTGGTGTTGGGGGTTGGGCCGCCCCCTCCTCCCGGCCCTGCTACCTTTGGGATGCGGCAGCCTCTGACCAGCCTGCTGGACCCCACATTGGACAGATCGTTCAGCACCCCCAAATTGCCATCTGTCCCCCACAGCCAGCCAGCCTAGCCCTGGCTCCAAAGCTGCAGAATTGGCTGCGGCTTGGCCATAACCGTCTTTGGACCCCATGGCCAGCAATGCACATATGAGCCTCAAGTCCCAGGGACATATCTGCTCCCCTGTCCTCTGGCTTGTCCCGGGCTGCCCTGTCCTCTGCGCCGTCCCCGGCTGTTGGGCGGGCCTGACCTCCAGGGTGGTGCTGGGAGAGGTGGCCAGAGGCAGCCAGAAAGGGTGAGCGGAGAGGTGGCCGTCCCCCATGTCAGTGAATGCCCAAACAGACAGGCACAGAGAGGAGGGCTGGGTGAAGAGTGGGTCCCATGTGCTTTGAGCAGCTCAGAGATGCCCTGAGGAGGGGCTGTCCCACCTGGCCCATCCGCTCAGGCCTCCTTCAATCACAGAGCAGCTCCCTTGACGCAGGGAGGCCTCGGGGAGAATTTCTTGCCCCTAGAGGAGCCCTGAGCTGCCCCCACCGCACCTGGCCCTGGTCTCCCCGGCTACAATCTCAGGGGTGCTCCCGCTCTGACCCTGACTTGTCCAGAACACTCCACAGCGTCTCAGTGATCCCGGGCACTGCCCTCCCCTATGGAAGATCCTCAGCGGGGCAGCTCTGGCAGGAGTGAGCCTCTGGGGCTGTGAGGCTTGGGTACCTCTGAAAGGTGGGGTGTAGAGGCTGCCCCTCCCCAGTCTCAGGCTGGGGGAGTTGATCCCAGGCTGCAGGTGGGTGGGGCTCACGAGGTCCCCATGAGTTTATTTGAGGCTGGTGGACACTCAGTCGAACTCAGCTCCCACCAGTCACTGGGACAGCCTCGGCCCTCAAGGGCAAACCATTGGTGGGGACGCTGGACAGGGGCACCACTGCCCCCGGAGGATGCTGGCCGGGGCCCCAGGGTGGAGACAGCTTCCCTCCAGGAAAAGGTTGGGGTCTGTTCTGGGAGCTCAGGCCCAGGCCACCAGGCTTGTCCATGACCTGCCTGGGCCGCAGGCAGGGGGATGGCCTTGGTGACCTCTTAGGGTGGAGGCCAAGTCCTTGTATTTTGTGACTCAAAGCGACTGGTTCCCAGAGCAGCGGGGTGGGGCGGCCAGGCTCCTTCCTGCCCAGCCCTCCGCCCGGCTCCACTAAGGTCCTGCCTGGCAGCCAAGCTCAGAGCAAAGGGAAGGGCACAGAGAGTGTGCAGGGTGGTCCTTGTCCCTGCCCAAGCTGCAAGAGGCTCTGCAAAGGCCCCTCCTGCCCCTGTCCACCTTGCACAGTCCTAGCGGGGGGAGGAGGGGAGAAATCTGGCATGCCAGGAGCTGGCAACTGCCCAGCCCTTCCTGGATGTGGTGAGAGATGACTCTCCAGCCCTCGGGTGGGCCCAGGTGCACCCATGAATCAGGGCTCGTGGGCAGCTCCCACTCACTGGTCCTCACTCAACCGTGTCTGGGGAGTGTCTCTGACCACCCGCTGGCCATCTTGACCACAGGGACTGAGGAGTCCGTCCTGAACCGAAGCATGATCTTGTTAGCTCTTCCAGCTCTCCAGGCGCCAATGACCATATGGTCTCGGTAACGACTGGTCAGGGAGGAGAAGGGACATGGGACCTGCTGGGCTTTCTGCTGCCCACTAGAAAATGGGGAAGAGGAGGGGCTTGGTCCCTGTTCCAGGCACTGGGTTTGAGGGCTGGACACCCGAGATCCCTGGGAACCCCTCTGGCTATGGGAGGACCTGGCCCCATCAGACTTCAGAGTCCCTCCCTGGCAGGTGACCCAGGCCTGCCCAGACGGAAGCCATTCAGACCCAGAGCCCCGTGTCCTGGGTCTCCCTGCCCTGGGCCACCTGCCACCACGCCCCAGAGCTTGCTCACCACCGGGAGGCGCTCTTGTCCTGGACCAGCCTAGCCTGGGTTGGGACCTCCAGCCAGGCCAGTCAGCGAGCCACCAGCCCCACCAGAGTGGAATGACAGCCAGGACTCAGCTGGCAGCGGGCAGGAGGCCAGTCTTGTGGTGATATCCCAGCCACAACTCTCTTCCTGCCCCTCCCCTGTCCTGACGGCAGCCCCCAGCTCTGTAGCTGAGCCAGGCCTGGGGGCCACGCGGGGTCCCGGGTTTAGGCACCCCACCCCTATCTGTTCCAAAAGACTCTCCCTCTCAGCCTAGGGCACAGATGGCATCTGAGCCAGCAGCACACCGCTGCTTCAGGCAGGGGTTGATGGAAGGTCCGGGTGGAGGAGTGGGTTCTCAGGACTGCCTTGGCCCCCCTGCACTACTGCCCTCCTTCTCCCTGCCTCTCAGGTGCCTCCCGGCTCCCTGGGACTCACTCCCTCACCTTGGCCTCTGCCTGGGACGCTACCCGGCCACCCCCACCAGCCCTGACACCAGTGCTGCCCACTAGCCCCTGCTGCTACATAGGCATGCGCCTCCCCCAGTCTGGGCTCCTTGACCCCCGGGCACTGGGGAAGGGGAACAAGGAAGCAGTCCACGCCAGCCCACTCCCAGGGCTCGTGCGCCCCCAGCAAGGGATGGGCCACAGAATCCAGGAAGAAGACGGGCTCCAGCCCCCAGTGGTCGCCAGCAGCCCCGTAGAAGCTCACCACCCCACCCCATCCGACTCACTCCTGCTCTCATGTACATTTCCCAGCTCCCCACCCCGGCTCACCTTCAGACCAGCGGCAGCGCTCACCCACCACGCCTGCGAGGGAAGCTCAGTCCCAACAGAATCCAGACAGGGCCCACCGCATGTGCCTGCCTGTGGCGGCCTGTGACAGGGCCCCAGCCAGGGCCAATGAGCTGGAGGGGCCCAAGGAGCTGGGTGCAGCGCTGGGGTAACAGGACAGCCCCACGGGGTGCTCCCGAGTCTGGACCAGACTCGGGGTGGGGAGGCCCAGACTCGGCGGGGGGCAGACTTGGGGTGGGGGGATTGCTGGGAGAAGTTGGGGCCTCTGGCAAGGGATAGGGCCTGTGCTCAAGCCCAAAGGTGCCCCAGGCTGAAATGGGCACCCAGGGGTCACTATCAGAGCCCCAACAGCTGGCCATGGGGGAAGCCATGCCCAGCACACCTGGCCCTCGGGACCCTGCGGGCCAGATCAAGTTTCTCTACCTTGGCCTGAGCTTCTCATCAACACTTCACTTGCTGGGCGTTTCAGGACCAAACTCTCAGGGTGGAAGTGGGGCTTGTGTTTCCTTCTGGGGTGGCAGGGCTCGGAAAGGGAATGATGGTAGGGGCTGTGAGATGTGGGTCCTGGCCCCCAGTGGGAAGTCACCAGAGGCCTCGGAGGCTGGCATGGCTGAGGAACACAGCCCCTGCCCTATCAGGGCCGCTGGGTTGGTGGGCCCTGCCAGCAGGAGGAGGGTGGGCAAGGTCCCTGCCAGCTCTGTCTCTGGGACCAGTGGGCAGGGGCCTCTGCCTCACCCCCACGCTGCCTCAGCTGGGGCAGCAGGCCCAGGCCTCTTGCATAAGCGCCCTGTGGGGGACGAGGCTGCAGCTGTGCCCGGCCACCCCATCCCCCAGCATCACGAGTGTTCAGTGGGCTGTCCCCGGGCCCTGGGTGGAGGCCAAGCCTGGCCCATAAATAGGGGTCTCCTCAGTGCCCTCCGCTCCTCCCGCACACCTCCCTCGCTCTCCCACACCACTGGCACCAGGCCCCGGACACCCGCTCTGCTGCAGGAGAATGGCTACTCATCACACGCTGTGGATGGGACTGGCCCTGCTGGGGGTGCTGGGCGACCTGCAGGCAGCACCCGAGGCCCAGGTCTCCGTGCAGCCCAACTTCCAGCAGGACAAGGTGAGGGGCTTTCCTGCGTCATCCCCAAGGGCTACAGGACCCTGTCAGGGGAAGGGCACTTTCCGGCTGGGTCTTCTCCCCGGGAGGAGGGAGCGAAGTCCCGCAGTGCCGGGCAGTGCCGGCCAGGGACTGAGCGGGCGCGCAGGAAGGAGGCTGGGTAGCTGCCCGAGGAGGCTGCCCGCGAGAAGCCCTCCCTGGGCACCGCGTCCCGTCTCCCCTGATGGGCCATGCAGACACCGGGACACACACGCGCCCACGCCAGCCAAACACGTCCACCCCTGTGGGCACGCGACCCCCAGAGGACACACGAGCGCACGTTCCACACCTGGGTGCCAGGACACGGGCAGGTGGGGCACAGGGATGGCGACAAACACTCCGTGCGCTGTGGGGGTTGGGAGGGACGCGCACCGCACAGACAGCCGGCGACGCGCGCTCTCGCCCGGGAGCTGCTCGGGGAAGCGCCGGAGCGCGGGTCCCCGCGCCGCGCGCCCCTCCCTGGCGTCGAGGAGACCCCCAGCGGTCCGCAGAGCTGAGCCGAAGACCCGCCCCGATCCCCGCCAGGAATGCGACGTCCTCTGCCGCCCGCTGTATGGGCCAGGCGCTCAGCCAGGGCACAGAATGGGGACCGGGGGCGGAGGGGCCGAAGCTGGCTGGTGGGCGGCGTGCGAGTGTGAGGGACTGTCCTCGGGAGGGGCGTGGCCAGACGGGGGTGCTGGGTGTCAGGGGCGTGGCCAGCTTCTGGGGCTGAGGCGTGAGGGGCGGGGCCATCTCCGGGGGAGGGGGAAAGTGGGGCGTGGTCATCTCCTGGGGCGGGGCCACCTCCTGGGGCGGGGCGGGGGCCTGATGGGCGTGGTCAGCTCCTGGGGCGGTGGCGTGAGGGGAGTGGTCAGCTCCCGGGTTGTGGACATGAAGGGCGGGGCCAGCTCCTGGGGCGGGGATGTGAGGGGCGGGGTCATCTCCTGGGGCGGGGATGTGAGGGGCGGGGTCAGCTCCTGGGGCGGGGCGTGGGGGCGTGGCTGCTCGGGGGATTGGGCGTGGGGGCGGGGCCGGGTTGGAGACCGGAGGAATAGAGGGCAGAGGCGCCCCCGCAGGTAGGCGCAAGTGGGTCCGGAGGGTCCTGGCCGACGCGGGTGGGGGTCGCTCGCCGCAGTTCCTGGGGCGCTGGTTCAGCGCGGGCCTCGCCTCCAACTCGAGCTGGCTCCGGGAGAAGAAGGCGGCGTTGTCCATGTGCAAGTCGGTGGTGGCCCCTGCCGCGGATGGTGGCCTCAACCTGACCTCCACCTTCCTCAGGTGGGACAGCGGGCAGGTGGGTTTCTGGGACGGAGAGGTCCAGGGACACCCTCGGGCCTAACCCCTGACCCTGAGGTCACCCACCTACAGGAAAAACCAGTGTGAGACCCGAACCATGCTGCTGCAGCCTGCGGGGTCCCTCGGCTCCTACAGCTACCGGAGTCCCCGTGAGTGGGGCCTCCACCGGCCCCCTGGGCCCAGCCTGGGGGCGACACTTGCCAGGACGACTCTGGGCCAGCCCCCTGCCGCGGAGATCCATGGGGTGGGGGGTGATGGCTGCTCCACCAGCGTCAGAGGCAAAGGCCAGGCCTGGGCGTGACTGTCCATGCACAAGTGTTAGGGACAGAGAGACTCTTCCTCCAAGGGGTTGGATCCTCTCTAGAGCCCACCATTGTCTTGTCAGGCCCCTTCCCTGCCCTCTGGAGTTTTCCCCCACATAAGCAGCCCCCCAAGGCCCTCCATATGCCTCCTCCCAATTCTCCTCCCCAGGACCCAGGGGCTTCCTCACTCCCACCTGGGGAATGGCTCCCACGGGGAAACCTCTTCACTTCCGGTTCTGGCAGCGACTTCTGCGGCTGCACCAGGAATCCTGGTTTTCTGAGCCTGGCTCCCCCAGATTTTGGTTTGGGGACAGGGTTCACAGGCTGTGCAGGCGAGAGCAGGGCACTGGCTGGAGAGCAGCCGGGTGGGGGAGCATCCCGGGCCAGCCGAGGGGCTGAGTGCCCCCAAAGCCCACAGGTGCACCCCTTCCCTGAAGCAGAGGTGAGGTTTGGGGGTCTGAGTCCCCGACAGGGTTGTCTCTTGGGTTCCCAGACTGGGGCAGCACCTACTCCGTGTCAGTGGTGGAGACCGACTACGACCAGTACGCACTGCTGTACAGCCAGGGCAGCAAGGGCCCTGGCGAGGACTTCCGCATGGCCACCCTGTACAGTACGTGCCCCGTGGACGCCGCCCACACGCAGGCCTGACCAGAGGGGGCTCCCCAAGACCCAGGGCAGGGCACACACCATCCCCCCGCTGAGGCCAGCTCCGTCTCCACCCTGTCCCAGGCCGAACCCAGACCCCCCGGGCTGAGTTAAAGGAGAAATTCACCGCCTTCTGCAAGGCCCAGGGCTTCACAGAGGATACCATTGTCTTCCTGCCCCAAACCGGTGAGGGGTCCTAATCTGATGGGGAGAGGATCAAGGTCAGATTAGAGGCAGGCAGGCAGTCTCCTGACTGGGGGAGGCAGAGGGGAGGAGGTGGCCCCGCCCTGCTCGAGGCCTGGGCCAGGGACAGAGGGGGTGAGTGTTCAAGTCAGAACCTCCCTCCCGCAGCCCCTTCATGAGGAGCCCCCTCCATGGGGGACATGGAGACCAGGCGCCCACTCTGTGCCAGGCCCCAGCAGCTCCCAGGATGTGGGGCTTCAGCCTGGTGGGGGGCATAGGGTAGAGGGTGCCCATGGGGGATACAGGGGAACCAACCATACTGGGCTCAGGCACAGCCTCTTAGGGGTGGACAGCCTGCTCTTGGCAGAGGTGGAGAAAGGCCCTCTCTTTGTTTCCAGGGGCCAGGGAGAGGTGGGAGGTGATGGGGGGTCTGTGCAGTTTGGGGGCTCAGTCAAGACGAGCTCTGCGTTAGGGGAGGAACAGGAAGCCCAGTGGGAAAATTGGCCTAAGTCTGGGGTTCTGACGACAGCCCCTGGCTTCTTTCTTGGCAGATAAGTGCATGATGGAACAATAGGTGAGCCACTTCATTCATTCATTCATTCATTCATTCATTCAACACACATCCACCCAACCCACTCTGCGATGGGATGGATCAGGGCCCCAGGACAGCCTGGTGCTGCAGACCCATCCTTCCCGATGGCTGCCGTCCAGGGCCGGGCGGGAGACACTGGGGCTGCCCACATTGATGGGTGCACAGGTGTGAGGCTCGGAAGGAAAACCTGTCCCAGTGGCTGGAACAGGGCTGACTCCTGAAGGCTCATGGTTGGGGGGTGCAGGTGCGAGGCCCCAGGCAGACAAGGCCAAGGGGCTATACCACAGGGACCACCTGGCAGCAAGGGCGTCTGGCTCCTGGGCTAGGAGGAAACCAGGGTGGGGGAGACAGGATGGGAGGGAACAGGGGATGGAAGGGGAGGGCCGAGGACGCTACATGGATGCCGTGGGACAGCTCGGAGAGCAGGCTGGGGGCGGATTCACCCACCACCCCCAGGAGGGAGGCCTAGGCTGGAGCTGGAGTCTGTGGACCCTGGGGCTGGGAAGGGTGGAGTCTGTGGACCCTGGGGCTGGGAAGGGTGGAGTCTGTAGACCCTGGGGCAGCGGGGATCCAACCCCCAGGGATGGATCTTGCTCTCTCAGCTGGGCTCAGTGGGGCTGGGGGCAGAGAAAAGTCCCCGTAGCCCGCACCTGCTCCATCGACTGGAGTGGAGGTGGGCTGGGGTAGAGTGCAGTCCTCCATCCTAGCCTTTCGGTCACATGCCTCAGGACTCCCCAGGGCTGAAGCTGGGATCCCGGCCAGCCAGGTGACCCCCACGCTCTGGATGTCTCTGCTCTGTTCCTTCCCCGAGCCCCTGCCCCGGCTCCCCGCCAAAGCACCCCTGCCCACTCGGGCTTCATCCTGCAAAATAAACTCCGGAAGCAAGTCAGTAGGGCTGGCTCCTGGCTGTCTGTGCTGTCATCACCTGTCCTGGGCCTGGCCCTGGCCACCCGGACCTCCCCCTCTAAAATCTCAGCCTGACGTCAACAAAGGAACAGGCCCTCTAGTGTTTGCTCCCAGTGGGGTCTTGAGTCAGGACAGCTAGGAGTGGGTGTCCCTCACTGTCTCCCACCCACCCCACACAGTCGTGTGCCCCTGCCCCACAGCCCCACACGTCGGGCCATACCCCCTCAGCTGCCACTGCCACCAGGCCGGTGCTGAGCTGGGGGTCAGTGACTCATCTAATCCCTTAGGCAGGTGCCCTGCACCCCCAACCCCACCCTGTCACCCCCTCAGCAGGAAAGGCCTGAGGCTCGAGGCCCCAGAGGAGCTTTGGACCTGTTGGGTATCTTGAGGTGTGGGATTAACGCACTGAGATTGGGCAGAGATAAGGGTTTCAGGGGACAAAAAGAAACATTTGTTTGAAACATGCCAGAGTGTCTCCACCCCGCATCAGGACAGACTGACAGAGTGGGCTGGGGACAGGCTACCCCATATCCCTTCTGGCTCCCTGAGCGCCCCCTGCCCTCTGACCTGGGCCTCCAGATCACAGCCTTGTCCACTCACCAGAGCCCTGGCACCACAGCCACACCATGCCCGGCCAGTGCCCTGCCCAACCCTGCTCCCTTCCAGATTCCCACCCAGGCAGCCATTCTCAGGTACACAATGTGCAGGACTCACTGTGACCTGCCCACCAGGCCCCCCCGAGGCAGACCCTGCAGAGGCACCAAGCATTTTGAGGCTCGGAGGTGAGGGTGAGCTTCTGGGTGGCCTTCCCGGAGAAGGGGGCTTAGGGCTGTGCCTGAGCTCAAGGTAGGGGGGATTCCAACATCCCAGAGGGGCTGCAGAAGGCCGAAGAGGCAGGATGGGTGAGCTGCAGGCCTCCTAGCCCAGAGGCCCGTCAGAACTACCCTCAGCTGCCAGGCATCCGGCCCCACCCCGGAGGAAAGGCAACGGATGGCTGGGGTTGGGTGGAGGGAGCCAGGCCAGAGTGCTGCAGGGTGCAACTTGATCAGAAGCCTGTCACAGTGGGTGCAGTCCCAGGCCAGCCGCCCCAGGGCACCTCAGGGGCATAAAGCCTACAGAGGAGCCACCTCAGCTCTGCCCTGCTCCCGTGTCCGGAGGAGACGCCATCTTGCTGCACGATGCTTCGGGCTCTGCTGATCAGTTCCCTCCTTGCCCTGCTCTGGGCGTCCCCAGGCCAGGCCCAGGTCCCCATCCAGGCCAACTTTGATGCCAGCCAGGTGTGCCCAGCCCTGTTTCCTCCTCATCTCCAATGAGTCCTCCCGACTTTGGTGCTGCACCCCGGGTCCCTGTCCACACCCTCTTTGATCCAGGCTCAGCAGGGCTAGGGGCAGGGGAAACCCCCACCTCACCTGCTCCGTCTGACTGGAGTAGGGGTTGGCTGGGGAAGACTGCAGCCTCCATCCTACCTTTTCAGTTGCATCCCCCAACACTCCCCAGGGCCCAAAATTGGGACAAGTTGCAGTTGCCTGTGCCTCACTGTCCCCCACCCACCCCACAAAGACCTGTGACCTTGCCACAGCCCCACCCATCCAGCCGTACCCCCTGGGTGCCAGCTGCAGACAGGCCGGTGCTGGGCTGGTGGGGGCCAGTTGCTCATGTACTGAGGCCCCCCTCCCTCAGTTCTGCATCGGGGTCGAGATGTGTACAGCAGCCCCTGCCCTGGCCAGGAAGCAGCTGTGTCGGGGCAGAATGTGGTGGGCTCAGGCCCAGGGCACAGGGGCGGCCTCCCAGCCTTCCCTGCACTTGCCCTGCAGTTCCAGGGCACCTGGTACATGGTCGGGGTGGTGTCAGATGACCAGGACTTCCTGGACTCCAAGGACACCATGAAGATGGCTGTGGTCTTAGTGACCCCCTTGGGGAACGGTGACCTGGCCCTCAAGTTTGGATACCCCACGTAAGTGACCACATGAGCCCATCAGACTCAGCCTCAGAGGAGGGCCAGCATGAGGCCAGATGAAGGTCCAGAGGGACCACGGTGTCCCCAGCACATTGAGGTCAGACCACGGGTCCTCGACGGCTCTGTGCGGCAGAGCCCCAGATGGCAGCCACACGGAGTCCAGAGGGACCCAGGCCCTGGAGGAAGCACTGCCTGAGGCCTGGTGTTGAGAAAAGTGTCTGCATGTCTGTGTCTTTGTGTGTATCACTGTATGTGGCTGTGTCTCTCTGTGTGTCTATTTCTGCATGTGTGTGTGTCTGTGTGTGCGTGTGTATGCATGTGTGTCTTCTGTGTAGATGTGTACCTCTGAGTGTGTATGTGTGTATCACTGTATGCGTCTGTGTGTCTGTGTATCTGTGTCTGGCTGTGTGTGTCTATCTCTGTGTGTGTCTTGTGTGCATGTCTATGTGTGTGTGTGTCAGTGTATCTGTGTCTGTGTCTATCTCCGTGTGTGTGCATGTGTGTATGTGTGTGTCTTCTGTGTGTCTGTGTCTGGAAGGGGGACCTGGAGGCCCTGCATTCTAGGCTGTGTGCCTGTGAACAGGTACTTAATACCCACCCCACCCCCAGCAGGAGTGTCCCCACCTCTAAGGTCATCCTAAAGTCCCATGTCCTCTAAGGATTGTGAGGGTGAACAGGGGACCCTGGGCTCAGAGACAGCAAGGTAGGCTCTGGGCCTGGGCGCTGGGCAGGGGTGGCCACTCAGGGGACTGGGGCTCTTTCTCCCCAGGCCCGATGGCGGGTGCCAGAAAATGGACACGACCTTCACCAAGGGTGCTGTACCGGGGCAGTTCAGCAACCCAGGTGAGGTGGGGCAGCAGGCAGGGCTGTGGCGTGGGGGCCCTGGAGGCTGTGCGGACTGCTGGATTGGCACCTGGGGCCGGGGCGTGAGGGGTGCCACGCTGGGGGGGGGAGGTGCCCTGGGCCTGGAGTCAGCGGCTCTCGCTCCTCCAGCCATGGCCCTGACTGACATCCGAGTGGCCTTCTCCGACTACCAGCACTTTGCCTTGCTGTACTTGGAGACGCGGAAAGGGGGCCTGCGGAACCAGTGGCTGCAGCTCTACGGTGGGCGGGCTGCGGGGCGGAGACCCAGACACCCCCGCTTCGGGTCTGGGATGTCACCCCTGTGCCTGCACCAGCCCGTTCTGCACGCGTAAGGCGGAACCGCTGGCTCCTGGTGTCTGTGGCCGCGGGTCCCGGCCCCTCCCTGCCCCTCTGGCCCCTCCCTGCCCCTCTCTCCCTCTCTTTGCCCCTCCAGCCCCTTCCCTTTAGCTTACCTGCCCTCCCCACCTTCAGCTCGAGCGCCCGAGCTGTTTCCCGAAGGCGCCCAGAAGATGCAGCTACTGGCGCCCCAAGTGGGCCTGAGCCCCAGCCAGGGCGTCCTGCTGCCGAAGTCGGGTGAGCGGTGCCGGCAGCCCTGCTGGGAGGGCCAGGCCCCGGGTCACACCCCTGCTGGGAGGGCCAGGCCCTGGTCACTCCACTGATCTCAGATTCGGGACAGAAGTGCCCGGGGCAGACCCAGCCTGTCTGGGTCGGGGGAGGGCGAGACGTTGCCCAGGCCAGTGTTCCCAGGAGGAGATCGCCTTGGGGCAGGTCGGGGGCCTCCGTCCCAGGGAAGGGGGCGCGGGGTGGCGCCTCAGGCCCGATCGCTCTGCAGACCAGTGTGCGGGCGCGCTCTCCCGGGTGAGTAGACCATGGCCATGCGGAGCCGCGGACCATGGGCCCTCCCAGCTCGGTGGGCTGCACCGCGGGGCCCTCTACCTTCGGGGCAGCTAGGGACGACAGCGGGGGTGATGGGGCACCCGGGCGGATACGAGCCGCAGCAGCCTGGGGAACCGCGGGGCTGCGCGTCGGGAAGGGGCGGAGGCAGGGGACGCCCCCCACCTGCTCCTTGTTTTGCAGTGAGGGGTCCAGCCCCTGAGTGCCCGCAGGGGTCAGCTGCTCCGTGCGCCCAGCCCTCCCCAAAGAGCCCCCTCCCTCCACACCCTGGCCCCAAGCGCAATAAACACCCTGAATGCCTGTGGCGCTGTGCGTTTCTTGGGGGCAGGGAGGGGTGGCGGGGGGCGGCCAGGTACATGGGCGCCCTGGGGGAGGGGCCGGGTCACCCCGTGTTGCCCCTCTGGGCAGGCGTTAGCCCAGGAGGGACCGAGCCTCGGCTCCGTGGCAGGGAGGTTCCTCAGGACGGGCCCCAGCCCCAGCTCTGGGACTTTTCTACCTCCGCACGGACCCAGACCCCCAGACTGGGGGCGCCGGGAGGGCGGGACACGGACACCACGCGGCGCGCGCCCCAGGCTTCAGCGGACACCGCCGCGGGACGTGGCCTTCCGGGTCCTCCCAAGCGGCTGCCCCAGTCAGTGTCGGCGGCTTCCATCCCCAGGCGCCCCTCCGGGTCCCCCAGCTCCCCAGCCCCTGACTCCTGGCTCCAGGACCCGCCCCAGAGGCCTGACTGTTCCGGAGACCAACGAAGCGCTCCCAACTCTGACCCAGGGCCTGCCCACGGAGAGTGGAGAGCGAGGAGGACAGGAGGAGCCGCATAAAACTCTGCCCTGCCTGGAGTCTATGTAGGACAGTGTTGTCTTTTACAGACAAGTCTCGAAGAATTTGAAGGAAAATAGCCTACTAGCTGTAATGTACCTAGTTCAGCAAAATAATAATAAAAATAATAATACTGGTTGCAAATCTGTGAATATTTGGATAGTGTTTAATCTGGGTGATGGGTCTGCGGGGCGCAGTATGCTCTGATTTCTCCTTCTCAGTTGGTCAGAGTTTTGTTTGTTTGTTTTTTTGAGATGGAGTCTCGCTCTGTCGCCCAAGCTGGAGTGCAGTGGTGCGATCTCGGCTCACTGCAAGCTCCACCTGCCAGGTTCAAGTGATTCTTCTGCCTCAGCCTCCCAAGTAGCTGGGATTACAGGTGATCGCCACCACGCCCGGCTAATTTTTGTATTTTTAGTAGAGACAGGTTTTGCCATGTTGGCCAGGCTGGTCTCAAACTCCTGACCTCAAGTGATCCACCCACCTTGGCCTCCCAAAGTGCTGGGATTACGGGTGTGAGCCACTGGGCCCAGCCCAGAAAATTTTTTATTAAAAAACACCACTCGGGCCGGGCCCAGCACTTTGGGAAGCTGAGGCGGGCGGATCATGAGGTCAGGATATCGAGACCATCCTGGCTGACACGGTGAAACCCCGTCTCTACTAAAAATACAAAAAATTAGCCGGGTGTGGTGGCGGGCGCCTGTAGTCCCAGCTACTCGGGAGGCTGAGGCAGGAGAATGGCGTGAACCTGGGAGACGGAGCTTGCAGTGAGCCAAGCAGCCTGGGCCACAGAGCGAGATTCCGCCTCAGAAAAAAAACAAAACAAAACAAAACAAAACTAAAAAACACCACTCGGCGGAGCACAGTGGCTCTGCATCCCCCCTGCATTCCCAGGAAGATTCCGAGCCGGGAAATGCAGGTTGCCCTCCACAGCCTCAGGGATGCCCTTTCCTTCCTTCCAGGGTGGGGCAGCCTCTGGGGGTGGCTGTGGGTCCAGTTGTGGTCAGCCCCCAATCCCTTGCAGACGCATCGAGTCCCTCACCTCCCACGCTCAGCCCTTTCTCCACCTAGAAGCCCAGGGGATGGATTCACAAGATGTGTCAGATCAGGCCCCCCTGCTCAGCACCCCACAGTGGGTCCCATTGCACTGAGAGTAAAGGCCTAAGTCTTTTTTTTTTGGAACGAAGTTTCGCTCTTGTTGCCCAGGCTGGAGTGCAGTGGCGCGATCTTGGCTCACTGCAACCTCTGCCTCCCGGGTTCAAGCGATTCTCCTGCCTCAGCCTCCTGAGTAGCTGGGATTATAGGTGCCCGCCACCACGCCCAGCTAATTTTTGTATATTTAGTAGAGACGGGGTTTCACCATGTTGACCAGGTTGGTCTTGAACTTCTGACCTCAGGTGATCCACCCACCTCGGCCTCCCAAAGTGCTGGGATTACAGCCGTGAACCGCCATGCCCGGCCTCAGGCCTAAGTCTTGATGGTGGCCAACAAGGTCTTCTCTTTTAGGCTTTCCTTTGACCCACCATCCACTCCCCTCCCTCCGTCCTGCTGCCAGCCCCTCACGTGTCTCAGGGCCTTTGCCCAGGTCACCCCTGCCTGGACTGCCCTTCTCCCAGTGCCACTCAGTGCACTCACTCCCGTCTCTGAAGTCTTGCTCAAATACCTCCCTTGGCTGTTGACCTCTGCTACCCCAAAACTTGACTGGCCCCCACTCCCCTAGAGCTCGTTCTCCGGACCTTTTGCTCCTCTTTTCGGCCCAGCTTCCAGGTGCTCTATGCCTTGGGAAAGGTCAGCCCTTTCCCTCCCCTGTTCTGCCTCCATCACCGACTTCAAGTGTGTGCGTGGGGACTTTGTAATCCCTCTCCTTCTGCTTGCAAAGCTCCACTAACCTTATATCTCATACACTGTATTAATGTATCCTACATTAAAAGAAAATTGCTCCCATGGCTGGGTGCAGTGGCTCATGCCTGTAATCTCAGAGCTTTGAGAGGCCGAGGCGGGCGGATCACCTGAGGTCGGAGGTCGGGAGTTTGAGACCAGCCTGACCAACATGGAGAAACCCTGTCTCTACTAAAAAATACAAAAATTAGCCAGGTGTGGTGGTGGGCATCTGTAGTCCCAGCTACTCGGGAGGCTGAGGCAGGAGAATCGCTTGAACCTGGAAGGCAGAGGTTGCAGTGAGCCGAGATCGCACCACTGCACTCCAGCCTGGGCGACAGAGCGAAACTCCGTCTCAAAAAAAAAAAAAAAAAAAAGTATCTCAGAGAAGGACGTGGTGGAAGCCAGTGGAAAAGCTGCTGCCAGTAGATGAAGCTGGCCCGATGTGAGCCACGAAACAGAACATGACACTAGGGTGTGAGCCAAAGTGTAAAATAAACACCTGAGGTCCACACGGACCCAGCCTGAGGCTAGTTAAATGAAGGTTTTGCAGTTTTCTCGTCATGTTTTGGAACTAATCTTTGTTTCTGGTCTTGTGTCAGTTCCTACAGCTGCCACAAATTATCACAAACTTGTAGCTTGAAGCCAGAGTTCAAAATCAGTTTAATAGGGTCGAGGTATCAGCCGGGCTGTGCTCCCTCCGAGGGCTCTAGGGGAGAAACCTTCCTTGCCTCTTCTAGCTTCTTTGTCTTCTTTTTTTGTTGTTGAGACAGAGTCTTGCTCTGATGTCCAGGCCAGAGTACTATGGCGCGATCAGATCACTGAAGCCTTGAACTCCTGGGCTCAAGCAGTCCTCCTGCCTCAGCCTCCTAAGTAGCTGGGACTACAGGCATGCATCGCTATGCCTGGCTAATGTTTTCTTTTTAGAGATGGGTCTTGCTGTCTTGCTCAGGCTGGCCTTGAACTCCTGGCCTCAAGCAGTCCTCCCACTCTGAACTCCCAAAGCACTGGGATTACAGGCATGAGCCACTGGGCCTGGCCTCTTCTGGTGTGATACCCTACCTTGTTTCCACCTGAGTGACCCATCCTCTGGCAGAGAGAGAGCCGGACACACTCCATTTTAGTTTCTTCACTTGCGGCCCCCTTTCACCTTCCTCCCTGAAGGCATAGCTAGTGTAAACTGACTCAAAGCACGTCCAGGAATGCACCTACTGATAAGACATTGAGGCAAGCTGCACCAGCAGCTCCTGGGGACACGCGCGGTGGATGGCACCCCAAACCCCTGCATTTATCTCTTTGTGATAGTTTAAGCCCCTGCACCTGGAACTGTTTATTTTTTGTAACTGCATTTGTAACCAATTCATTTTTTTAACTTTTTGCCAGTTCTGCTTCCGTAAAAATTGCTTCAGCTAAAATCCCCCCTCCCCTATTTAGACCACGGTATAAAAACAAAACTAGCCCCTTCCTCAGGGCCGAGAGAATTTTGAGCGTTAGCTGCCTCTCAGTCGCGGCTAATAAAGGACTCTTTAATTTGTCTCAAAGTGTGGCGTTTCTGTATAACTCGCTTGGTCACAACACTGGCTTCTGATAGCAGCCTGTAATCCTTGGCTTGTGGGCTGCATCACTCCAGTTCCTCCCTCCATGCCACGCTGCCTTCTTTTCTGTCTCAAAGCTTCCTCTGCCTCAATTTTAAAAGGCCCTTGAGATGGCACTGAGGGCCTCCCTGGGCAATCCAGGATAATCACCCCATCTCAAGGGCATATCTGCAAACACCCCTTTCTTTTCTTTCCTTTTTTTGGGGGGAAGGGGAGACAGGATCTCACTCTGTTGCCCAGGCTGGAATGCAGTGCCCAGCATCTTCCATACGCAACAGCATTCACAGGTCCCAGGGATTAGGGCCTGATATCTGGGGCCTGCTACAGCCAGCATCTCAGAGTTCACATGACAAAGAAGAGGCCCCCCCAGTCCTCTCCAAATCTGCCCCACCCCAGTCATCTTGGGGATGAATCTCCCCTTTCCACTCTTCCCAAATGCCAGGGCCATCCTTGATTGTTCTTTTTCTCCTCCTCCCTCCACCTCCAGTCCGAGCCCATGGTCCACCCCTCTCCTCTGCAGCCCCCGTCCTCTCTCCTCACAGCACAGAATACGGACTTCACACACATAAGTCAGACGTGCCACTTCCCATCCACCCCTGCTTAAACCTCCAACAGCCACCACCCCCCATTCATTCATTCACAATGTTTATTCAGTGTCTGTATGTGCCAGCCATTGTGTAAGCGCTGAAGAGACGGATACACTGGCAGGTAAAACAGACAGAAATCCCTGCCCTCATGGACCTCCTGGGGTGATGGACAATAAGCAGGGTAAATAAGTGTATTGGTGGTCACTTACTGCAGAGTGACAGGTTACCCCAAATGCAGCTGCTTAACCAGCAGCCATGCATTATCTCCCAGTGTCAGCCAGGCAGGACTCTGGGCCTTTGACACAAAGTTTCAGGAGGCTGTCGTCAAGCTGCCGGCCGATGATGTGGTCTCATGGGAAGGCTCAGCTGGGGCGTCAGCTTCCCGGTTCCCTTGCTGGCCATGGTCATCCCCTTAGGGCTGCCTCATGTCACACCCAGCAATTCAAGAGCAATTTTGTCCTATTCTAGTTGCCAGAAGCAAGTCATTAATAAAGTCCAGCCCAAGGGGAGGGGAGTGCAGAAAAGTCTAAACCCAGGAGGGTATAACAGGGGGTTAGCTGCCAGAATAAAGCAAGCCAAAGTGTACTTTCTACAGTGAGAAGTGTGAAAAATAGGGAAATGACAGGAGAGAGGGATGTGAGAGCTGGGCAGCATGCTGAAATGTCAGAACAACACCAGGGAAGGTCTCACTAAAGTGACTTTTGAGTAAAGACCTGAAGGAAGCATGTGAGTCTGGGGAAAGGGTGTGCCAGGCAGAAACAGCAGCATGTGCAGAGGCCCAGGGGGCAGGAGCCAGGACTGGGAGTGAACTGGGAAGCAGGAGGAGGTGAGGCAGGCTTGCTGTGGGAGCACTCCGATATGGAAGCATAGCTTACAGACCCACTGGCCCTCCCCACAGCACCATGCTGCCAACCTGGCCTTCTTGCCGAGCCTTGAACAGAACCGTTATTTATGTGGCCAGGCCTCTGCCTGGGATCTCCCTGTCCCTGGTGGGAGCCATCCTCTTCCTCCTGCCCTCATAGCACCCGCTGCAGTTTCTTCTGGAACTTGGCCCTGCCTGAGAATGTGGTGTCTCTCCTATTGGATCCTAGAAGCTCCAGGGAGTCAGAGACCTTGTCTGTTGATCGATATCCAGGCCTAGGACAACAGGCACGTAGGAGGAGCTGGAGGAATACCATGCGCGGGACAGAGAGCGCAGAAGCCTTCTTCCCTGGAGATCGCTCTGTACTGTGACTTCTTTTTTTGTTTGTTTGAGACGGAGTCTCGCTCTGTTGCCCAGGCTGGAATGCAGTGGCGCGATCTCGGCTCACTGCAACTTCCACCTCCCTGGTTCAAGCAATTCCCCTGCCTCACAGGCGTGCGCCACCACACCTGGCTAATTTTTTTGTATTTTTAGTAGAGACGGGGTTTCACCATGTTGGCCAGACTGGTCTCGAACTCCTGACCTCAGGCAATCTGCCTGCCTCGGCCTCCCAAAGTGCTGGGATTACAGGCGTGAGTCACCTTGCCGGACCAACCATAACTTCTTACAATTAGAGTTAGGAAGCTTCCGGTTTGTGTGTGAAGACGATGGAAGGGCGGGGCTCCAGGATGTATCCGCAGAGCCACGGAGGGAACCTGGACTCGGCTGGACTTGGAGCCGGGGCGGGGGCGGGAGGGGGCGAGGTTCGAGTGGGGCTGCTCGCGGGCGCGAGGGCCAGAGCCCGGGATCGCGCCGTGGAGCCCACGACCGGCGAGGCCAGCGCTGGGGGCAGGGCCTCTGGATCCCTGACCCAGGACGCCCTGCTCCGGCCCGCCCCGCGCACTAAACTCGGCCTCTAGTCGCCTGAAGCCCGCGCGGGTACCGGGTCCGCGCGGCCGGGCCTGTGCCTTTAGCCCCGCCCCGAATCCCCCCACCCTCATAACCCCGCCCCTAACCCCGCCTCCATATACAGACCCCGCCCCCAACCAGACTCCGCCCCGCGCAAGCTCCCTAAGCCCCCGACTGGCCTGCACCCGGCTCCGGAAGTCGTTCTTCCGCGCAGGAGCCCTGAGCCCGCACAGCCCCGCCCCTCCCGGCGCCCAAGCCCCGCCCCGCCGGGTTCCCGCTCGCCCAGCGCCATGGATCCGCTGTCGCCGCCGCTCTGCACGCTGCCGCCGGGCCCCGAGCCGCCCCGCTTCGTGTGCTACTGCGAAGGGGAGGAAAGCGGGGAGGGGGACCGCGGCGGCTTCAACCTCTAGTGAGTGGGGGTCCGCGGGGAGGTAGGGGTGCAGGGAGCTCCGCGGGCGGCCCCGCCTGACAGGCCTTCTCCCCCAGCGTGACCGACGCCGCGGAGCTTTGGAGCACCTGCTTCACACCGGACAGCCTGGCGGCCCTCGTGGGTAACTGGGCGGGTCTGGGAGCCGCCACACCCCTCCTTGCAGTGCAGATCGTCTATGGGGTGACAGACATCTGGGATTCCCCAGAAGGCTCTGACACCCTCTGCCCGCCCTGTAGCTGTAGTCCTCACATTGGCTAGGGCTCTGGGGTCGGGCAGGTTTCGGGTGCTCCCAGTGGGCCTCGGGTTCCAGGCAGCTGGTGACAAGCCCCTGTGCTCTCTAGAAAGCCCGTTTTGGCCTGAGTGCGGCTGAGGACATCACCCCCCGGTTCAGGTGAGACCCAAGCAGGGAGGAAGGACGGGTGGGGAGGAGGAGGGTCTGCCACAGCTCTCCGCACCTCTCCTCTCCCAGGGCAGCCTGTGAGCAGCAAGCTGTGGCTCTGACTCTGCAGGAGGACAGAGCATCCCTGACGCTTTCAGGGGGGCCCTCGGCACTGGCCTTTGACCTCTCCAAGGTACCAGGCCCAGAGGCAGCCCCCAGGCTGCAGGCGCTGACACTGGGCCTGGCAAAACGCGTGTGGAGCCTGGAGCGGCGACTGGCAGGTAGGATTGGGGGTGGGCACCTCATACCTTCACTGGGGTCCCCTGCTCTTGCCCCCACTCCTGGCACTGAGTGGGGTTCCCATGGGCTTTCCTCCCCAGCTGCAGAAGAGACAGCTGTCAGCCCGAGGAAGAGCCCCCGGCCTGCAGGGCCTCAGCTCTTCTTACCAGGTAAGGCATGTCCGCCTGTGACTCAAGTAGGGCTGTGCTCTTTAACCTGGAACTCAGTTTCCCCCAAACAAGACTCACGCTCCAGAGAGAATGCCTATCTATTCGGAGAAGGTTGTGGTTGAGATGCTGCCAGGTTCAGGAGCTGCCCCTGTCCTGTTTTCCCCCAGACCCAGATCCCCAGAGAGGTGGCCCTGGACCTGGAGTCAGGAGGCGGTGTCCAGGAGAGTCGCTCATCAACCCCGGGTTCAAGAGGTACCCTCCCACAGGCCCCTTCCTGCGCCCAGGGTCCAATCCTGGACCCCACCCCTTTCTCCACACCATAGTGCCATAGTGACACCCCTCTCCCCTCCCAGTAAGAAACCAGCTGGTGGCGTGGACTTCGATGAGACCTGAAGGTGCAGCACAAGCGTGGCCCCGCGGGGAGTCCGCCTGTGAGGGGAGAGGCAGTCTTTGAGGCCCCCATCAGAGACCCCCCGCCACCACCTCCACCTGCCTGTCCTGGGCCAGGACTAAGACGGCTCCTCAAATTCCTTCCCTGTCAAATAAACAGCTCCCTTGGTTGGAGGCTCTGGTGGGGCTCTGACTCCTGGCACTGGCCTGGGAAGGGATCAGGGAACACCCCTGGGCCTGTGTTCTGGGTGTAGGGCCACAGGATGTGAACAGATGCTGCAGCCTCTCAGCTCCCTGGAGACTTCCTTGCTGGGCCGGAGGGAGGTGAGCACTCTCAGACCGTCCAGCTATTCCAGCCCTGCCAGCCCAGGAGCTGAGAGGGGCCCAGCCAGGCAGGGCCAGGGCTCCCCAAGGCTTAGAACTTTGTTCCCACCCTCCCAGGCCGCACCCAGGTAGGGCACGGAGCCCCGTGGGAGGATGCAGACAGAAGTCCCGTGCAGACCCTGAGACACTGGAAGTGCCCTGCGGGGAGGGGAGCGCCTGCCCCGGGACAGGATTGAGGAATGTGCCAGCCCCCATCCACCTGGGGCACCCCGCCCCACCCCGGCCTGACTGGTTTGGGAGCCCAATCCGGTCCTGGAGATCCCTGAGGCCACCGGTTGCAGGAGGCCTGGAGTCTGCGCCTTCTTAGCATGGAGGATGGGACCGGCCCGACCCCCGGCCCTCCTGCCTCTGTGGTTCTGGGCTATCGGGCTGAGCGTCCCACCCTGGGGTTTGGGGATGGGAAGTGATCACGAGACCTCTGGCCCCTCAGATGTCAGGACACCCTCACTCCCGACAAAGATGCCTTTATTGGGCGACAGACGCGGGGTGGGGCGCTAGCGGGGGTGCACGGCGGGCCGGTAGGCCGCCAGGATCTCGGCGCTGTGCGGACACGTGTATTTGAATTCTTTCTCCTGCAGCGCGCTGTCCAGGTAGCGGCGTACGCCGCGCAGCTCCGCGGGGATGGGCGCCTGGCGGAAGTGCGCGCACACCGTCTGCGGGCAGGATCGCGGGGCGCGGTCAGGACCTGCCGTCCCCCAGGCGCGCCGCGGTCACCCTCCCGCCCGCCCACCTTCCGTGCTCACGTCGACGATGTGCAGCTTGGGCAGGAGGCTGCAGTCGGCCAGCGTGAGCCGGTCGCCGTCCAGGAAGCGGCGGCGGGACTCGCGCAGCTGCGGCTCCCCCGCCAGCTCGTGCTCCAGGGGCGCGCGCAGGTAGCTGTCCAGCCTGGCGAGGGCGCGCAGCAGCTGCTGGTACAGGGCTAGGGGGCAGGTGGCGCGGTGAGGACCAGGCCCAGGGCGCCCTCCCGCCTGGGCACCCAACCCCCTGACCCCGCTTCACCTTCGTCCTGCGCGGGCACCGGGTTCTTGATGAACGCGGAGAACTTGTGGAAAACGTCGTTGCCGGCGGTGTTGGACTCCCTGTAACGAGGCGCCAGGCTGGGGAAGCTGCGGGATGAGGGAGTGGGACTCCATTAGACTGGGGGCAGCCCCGTCCCGGCCCCACAGTACCCCCACAGCACCTTCCTGGGCTCTGTCCTGCGCGCGTCCTCCCTGGGCCCCCCTCTTTTCCCCTCCCACCCTGCCGGGGCTCTCACTCGGGCGGCCCCAGCGTCTCCTCCAGAAAGTCCTCGATCTGCAGCGTGTCTGTCTTGGCGTCGCTGTCATAGAGCAGGATGGGCAGCTGCGAGCCGGGGGCGAAGTCCTTCAGCACGTCCGGGGACCTGCGGGCAGCAGCGGGGTGGGAGGAGGCCGGCCCACCAGTGTGCGAGGCCAGGCGGGGGTCCACAGGATGGAGCCTCACCTGCGCGTGTCCACCGTGGTGAGGGTGAAGGGTACGCCCTTGAGGAGCAGGACCATGAAGAGCCGCTGGCAGGAGGGGCAGTGACCCACGCTCTCCCCGTCCTCACTCGCCTGGGTGGGTGGAGCGGGGGGGGGGGTCAGGGCTGGGAGCAGACCCAGGCATCCTGCCACCAGGCTGGGCGGGACCCGCCTCCCACTGCCAGTGGGATTGGAGGGACGCCAGGGCTCCAGCTTGGTCGGCGCGACTTCCAAGTGCCCAGTGAGGGCCCTTGACTTGGTCCCCAGGACGTGGGGAGGGGGGCAGAGCTGCTGGGAGCCTTGAGGCCTGGGGCAGGCTTGGCCCCTGGAATCTTATCAGAGCCTGGACAGAGGCCAGGCCCCTGGGCTCAGTCCCCAAAAGCTGGTTGCAGGGGTGGGGTGGGCCCCACAAGCTGTTTTCTGAGTGATTCACACATGAGACTGGGCACTGTGGCCAACAGCACCCCCCTAGTCCCCGACCTGAGAGCTGATGGGGCTGCCTGGCCCAGCACCCCCTATCCTGGAACACCGACCGTAAGCTCCACTGCTGGCAGCCTGCTTGGTACCTCCCCACCAAGGAGCTCTCCTCCAGAAGACTGGGCTGGGCCCAGGAGCCAAGGCTGGGAGCAGGACCAGGGCCACTGACCCCTCTCTGGGTGACTCGCTGGGTCCCACTTTACTCAGCCTCTGTAGGGCTGCCTGAGTCCCCTTAGCCACCCACAGGAAGGGGCTCAGACATTACTGGGAGGCCCACCCCACAGCCTGCCCCAGAAAGCAAAGCCCAGAAAAGCGTTTCCTCCCAGACACCCTCCCCGCAGCTGAGTCCGCCCTGCACCTTGACAAACAGCTGGAGCTTGGTCTCCGCCATGGTGGGAGCTGCCGCGGTCAGGCGCGGGTGGGGACCTGGGGAGCTCTTTAAGTCTCCCTGTGTGCCCCGCCCTCCCTGGCCGAGGGGCCCGCCCCGTGGAGCCACCTAGGCGGGCAGATGAAGCTGCCCAGCGCGCAGAGCCAGCTGCCTGAGCAACGCCAGCCCGGCCCCGGGGTGTCTGAGCCTGAGGGTGTGACCTCAGGGTGGCGGAATGGTGTGGGGGGCTGCCCTGGACTTGAGTCTGGTGTGCACGGAGATCCGCCCACCCGGTACTGAGTGTGCTGGGAGCCAGCGTGGTGGGTGGAGACCAGGGGGCGGGGCATAGGGAGAGCCTACAGGCCAGAAGGGTGCAGGGGGTGTCACCTGGGAAGGGGGCGGCTCTGGGTCAGGACCACCTCCACCGTGAACCCAGCTCAGACCCTGCCCTATGGCTCTCCCTTCTGCAAATACCCCTTGTCAGGGCTCCCAGCCCAGAAAGCCAGTGGGTGTGGGTGAGCAGGAGAAATGGCCTGCCCAGCCTGGCTTCAGTTCCCCATCTGCAGCACCAGGGCATCGGGAGGGTGATAAGCCCACCTGGGGGAACCGCCCCTTCCCAGCTACGGAGCAGTCAGGCAGGGCCCTCCCCGCTCAGGGCAGGGCTCAAATTCCAGACCTGCCCGCAACAGGGCGGGGAGGCCAGCCTGGCTTTGGTGTTTGGCCGGCAGTGCAGGTCTCCACCCCACCTCCCATCCCTCCCACTGGCGCTCAGCGCAGGTTTCTTACCCCCCACCCCTTAACCTTTAAAAAGAAGCAGCAGGAGAGGGGTTAGAAGCCACAGCCTGCGTGGCTGGAAGAAAGAGGCCAGGGGAGGGTGGTGGTCCACAGGTGTGAGCCTGCGCTGAGCCTCCTGGCGTGATTGGAACCCACAGTTCAGTCTGGCCCTTTGGGGTCGCCAACTGTGCCTTCCTCCCACCTGGCCCTGACGCTTTAGGGTGCAGCCCCAGGGAGGTACACCGAGGGGAGATTCCACCCAGAGACCCGGGGTGCCCACAGGATTGGCCTGGCCACACCTCCCCCAGGCGGTGTGGTGCCTCACGAGCCTGGACAGGGCAGCTGAGGTGGCACTGCTTTCCTGCTCACCTTCTCCCCAGGGCCTTGGTACGGGCCCCTCACCCGTCCCCGGCGGAACACACTCCAGTGCTGCCCCAGTCAGCCCAGCCTGATGCTTCTCTGGATACCACGCCAGTCGGGGCTCCTGGACACAGAGCCTTGGAAATACCATGTGGCTGCCCCATCCTTTGGTGTCCTGAACCTCAATTTCCCTCCATCCGGCCTCCACCTCGATTCCAAGCCCTAGTATTTCGGCTCTTTCTGGACACTGTGGTTATAGCTCCGCTTGCTGGTTTCCCACATCCCTGGCAGGCAAATGGCCAACCACAGAGAAGCCCCAGGCCCCCAGCCCCCTCTGCTGCCCCGGCATCCTGTGTCTTTAACACCGACAGACGCACCCTCACAAACCCACAGGAAAAATGACGGCACGGACAGAGGCCGTGAACCGGTGGCTCAGAAGGAAAAAGAAAACAAGACACAGGAAGACCATTCACTTCACGCCCGTCTCAAGAAACAAACCAACAAGACTCGGTTCACCGCCGCAGCGGCCCCACTGCGTTCTGTGGGCGTGGGCTGTGGACTGTGGAGCGGCAGTGGCCATCCAACACCCCCCTGTGCCCTCGCCACCTGGGAATCAGCCCGGTGGCTTCCTTTTTTTTTTTATGGTTTAATCAATTCATTTATTTACTAGAAACAGGGTCCTGCCATGTTGCCCAGGCTGGTCTCCACCTCATGGGCTCAAGTGACCCACCTGCCTTGGTCTCCCACAGTGCTGGAGCTACAGGCGCGAGCTGCCACGCCCGGCCGGTTTCCCTGTGAAGGGCAAGTGAGTGCTGGCTGCCCCACTGCGTGGCGTGGCGTGGCGTGGCTCCGTGGCACGGCCACCACCCTGTCTATGGGAGACTCCAGTTGTGTCCAGGGAGAAGGACGGAAAAGGTGACTCCATGCATGCCCACTGCAGGGAGGGCCTGAGATTAGGTAAATGGCCTGGCTTGTGTCCCCTTAAATTTAAATTCTTAGGCTGGAGTCCTAACCCCTAGTGCCTCAGAATGTGACCTTATATGGGCCGGGCACGGTGACTCATGCCTGTAATCCCAGCACTTTGGGAGGCCGAGGGGGGTGGATCACCTGAGGTCAGGAGTTTGAGACCAGCCTGACCAACATGGTGAAACCCCGTCTCTACTAAAAATACAAAAGTTAGCCAGGCATAGTGGCAGGCACCTGTAATCCCAGCTACTCGGGAGGCTGAGGCAGGAGAAGTGCTTGAACCCGGGAGACAGAGTTGCAGTGAGCAGAGATAGTGCCACTGCATTCCAGCCTGGACAACAGAGCAAGACTCCGTCTTGGAAAAAAAATAAAGAATGTGACCTTATGTGGAAACAGGGGCTTTTTAACATTTTTTTTGAGACAGAGTCTTGCTCTGTTGCCCAGGCTGGAATGCAGTGGTGCAATCTCGGCTCACTGCAACTTCTGCCTCCTGGGTTCAAGCAATTCTACTTCCTCAGCCTCTGGAGTAGCTGGGATTACAGGTGCACGTCACCACGCTGAGCTTTTTTTTTTTTTCCTTGTATTTGTAGTAGAGACAGGGTTTCACCATGTTGATCAGGCTGGTCTCGAACTCCTGACCTCAGGAGATCTACCCACCTCGGCCTCCCAAAATGCTGGGAATACAGGTGTGAGCCACCGCACCCGGCTGAAATAGGGTCTTTATAGATGTTATCAAGTTAAAATGTGGTGAGTAGGATGTGCCCTGATCCAATATGACTGATGTCAGTATAGAAAGGCGAGTTTGGACACAGACGCACAGGGAGGGCCGCAGGCAGAAATCAGGGTGGCACATCTGTAAGCCTGGGAGCCAAGCGGATGCTCTCCAAGGCCCTTGGGAGGAAGCAGCCCTGCCCAAGCCTAGGTCCCGTGTCTGACCTCCAGACTGCTAGGCAGTGAGCTTCTGTTTTTTTTGTTTTTTGTTTTTAATGAGACGGAGTCTCGCTCTGTCGCCCAGGCTGGAGTGCAGTGGCACAATCTCGGCTCACTGCAAGTTCCGCCTCCCCAGGTTCACGCCATTCTCCTGTCTCAGCCTCCCGAGTAGCTGGGACTACAGGCGCCCGCCACCACACCTGGCTAATTTTTGTATTTTTAGTAGAGACAGGGTTTCACTGTGTTAGCCAGGATGGTCTCGATCTCCTGACCTCGTGATCCGCTCGCCTTGGCCTCCCAAAGTGCTGGGATTACAGGCGTGAGCCCCCGCGCCCCGCGGTGTTGTTGTTTTAAGATGGAGTCTCACTGTCACCCAGGCTGGAGTGCAATGGCTCAATCTCGGCTCATTGCAACCCGCGCCTCACGGGCTGAAGCGACTCTCCTGCCCCAGCCTCCTGAGTAGCTAGGATTACAGGCGCCCACCACCATGCCTGGCTAATTTTTGTATTTTTAATAGAGACGGGGTTTCACCATGTTGGCCAGGCTGGTCTCAAACTCCTGACCTCAAGTGATCCGCCCACCTCGGCCTCCCAAAGTCAGTTTCTGTTGTTTTAAACCCCTCACTTTGTGGTCCTTTGCATGGCAGCGCCAGCAAGCTAATAAGTAAAGCAGGGAGAAGCCAGGAAATTGAAGAAAATCAGCATTAGGATCTGTCATTCTGAGTCTCTGCTTGAACAGAGCTGAAAAAAGACGCAAGGAGCTGTCTGTGGGATGACCCCTGACAGGCAGAAACAGGCTTTCAGTTTTGCTTCCTGTCTGTCCACACTGTTTGCATTTTCTACCACATTTTTGTAATACCACATTTTCTACCACAATTTCATAATGTTTTGAAGTAAGAACAGTATCACAGCCACTAACCTTAACTAGACCCTGGTCCCCCAGGCCACGGGGTTATCCCTAAACCTCCCGTCCCCTGCAGCCCCTGCTCCTGATTCATAGAGCCAGCGTTAGAGGGGCCCAAGCTGAGGTCCCGGGGCTGCTGCTCTGGGACTGACTGGTGGGTTAGAACTCTCTCCCTCCCCAACACCCCTCCCTGTAGGCCCCTTCCAAGGGGCTCTTTTTTTTTGTTTTTTTTTTGTTTTTTTTGAGACAGGGTTTCACTCTGTCACCCAGGCTGGAGTGCAATGGCGCAGTCATAGCTCACTGCAGCCTCCACCTCCTGGGCTCCAGTGATCCTCCTGCCTCCGCCTGCACAGGGCCACACCCCAGTGACATTTGAGCAGCTCTGTTCTGAAGGGAGACACACACCTGTTTGGGGGGCCGGAGGACTGGGGGCATTGGGGTATTGGTGCAAACTTGTGCAGAGATTTATCTGCTCTGTGCATAGAGAGAGCCTAGAAGCAGTGAGACCTTGGGGGCGGCGGGACCTCGGGGGCGGCGAGACCTCGGGGGCGGCGTGACCTCGGGGGCGGCGAGACCTCGGGGGCGGTGTGACCTCGGGGGTGGCGGGACCTCGGGGGCGGCGGGACCTCGGGAGCAGTGTGCAGACCAGAGCTCAGATTCTGGTCCTAAAGCCCATCTTCCCTAGAAGGAACCAGGGTTCTGCTAGGGACTGAATGTGTCCTCCCCAAAATTTGTGTGTTGAAACCCTGGCCCCTAGGCCAGGCACGTGGCTCACGCCTGTAATCCCAGCACTTTGGGAGGCCGAGGTGAGTGGATCACCTGAGGTTGGGAGTTCCAGACCAGCCAGACCAAAATGGGGAAACCCTGTCTCCACTAAAAATGCAAAATTAGCCGGGCGTGGTGGCACATGCCTGTAATCCCAGCTACTCGGGAGGCTAAGGCAGGAGAATCGCTTGAACCTGGGAGGCAAAGTTTCCGGTGAGCCGAGATCACTCCATTGCACTCCAGCCTGGGTGACAAAGCGAGACTCTGTCTCAAAAAAAAAACAAAACAAAACCCTGTCTCCTGCAAGGTGATGGTATTAAGAAGTGGGGTTGGCCGGGCGCGGTGGCTCACGCCTGTAATCCCAGCACCTTGGGAGGCCGAGGCGGGCGGATCACAAGGTCAGGAGATCGAGACCATCCTAGCTAACATGGTGAAACCCCATCTCTACTAAAAATACAAAAAATTAGCCGGGCGTGGTGTCGGGCGCCTGTAGTCCCAGCTACTCAGGAGGCTGAGGCAGGAGAATGGCATGAACCCAGGAGGCGGAGCTTGCAGTGAGCCAAGATTGCGCCACTGCACTCCAGCCTGGTGACAGATCGAGACTCAAAAAAAAAAAAAAAAAAAAAAAAAGAAGCGGGGTCTTTTGGAGGTGGGTAAGTCATGAAGGTGACACCCTCGAGATGACCAGAATCAGCGCCCTCATAAAAGGTACCCCGGAGAGCTCTCTCACTCCTCCTGCCAGGTGAGGAGTCAAGGGAAGTCCACAACCCAGAAGAGCCCTCGCCAGAACACAGCCATGCTGGCATCCTGAGCCTCCAGAGCTGTGAGGCATGAATGCCACCCGTCCAGGGTCCTTTGCACAGCAGTCCTGGTCGGACTGAGACAGGCTCCTTGGAGAGAGGCTGATTCCAGGTGTGGGGCAGGGAAGGCAGGGACACACTCAAAACACATCAGGAGCTGGTTACGAAGACACAGAAGCCGTGCTGGAGGGGCGCCTGCTGGAGGGGCGCCTGCTGGAGGGGCACCGCTGGCTGGACCTCAGGCAATCTGAGCATAAGACAACAGTGGATTGTGCGTTATGAATGGTTAACGTGATAAATGTTACATAGATTTTACCACCATCAAAAAATTTTAAAAGAGCCAGATGCAGTGGCTCACCCCTGTAATCCCAACACTCTGGGAGGCTGAAGTGGGAGAATCCCTTGAGCTCAGGAGTTGAAGACCAGCCTGGGCAATATAGCAAGACCCTATCTATACAAAAATAAAAATAAAAATTAGTCGTGTGTGGTGGCACATGCCTGTAAGGAGGCTGAGGCAGGAGGATCACTTGAGCCCAGGAGTTGGAGGCTGCAGTGAGCTATGATTGCACCACCACACTCCAGCCTGGGTGACAGAGCAAGACCCTGTCTCAAGTAATTAAAAGATGACAGTAATGCATGTTAACACATTAATTTTTTTAAACCTGCAAGTCTGTACTGATAGATTTTTTAAAGTGGAGGGGCCCTTGGTGAGAGAAAAATGCCAGCCAGTAGATGCAGAAATGGAATAGAGGCAGGAAATGGCCATTTTGCAGCTGCTGGCCCTGGGTGACGGGGGTCGGGGGGCGCGGCCACACAGCACCCAGATTGCGTTCCCACATCTAAGGGAGGGAGAACTGGGCCTCAACCAGGCGGCCACATTCAGCATCACCTGCTGAGGGACAGATGGACACCTGGAGGTGACCGACACAGCGTGTCCCAGTGCTGCTCCGGCCAAAAATGTCCAACCTGCGTCCGGCCAGGAGGAAATGAAGACACATCCAGAGCTCAGCCTGGACCTGCGGAGCCTGTCCCTGTGGAAGGGCAAGAACGCCAAGGCTGGGGACGGCTCAGAGGGGCCCCGAGGAAGGCAGCAAGACACAAGGAGTGCCTCGTGGTTGGATGGATCCTGGGTTTTTATTTCCTTTTTTTTTTTTTTTTTTTTGAGACAGAGTCTAGCTCTGTCGCTGAGGCTGGAATGCAGTGGCACAACCTCAGCTCACCGCAACCTCCACCTCCCAGGTTCAAGCGATTCTCCTGCCTCAGCCTCCCGAGTAGCTGGGATTACAGGCATGTGCCACCAGACCCGGCTAATTTTGTATTTTCAGTAGAGACAGGGTTTCTCCATATTGGTCAGCCTGGTCTTGAACTCCCGACCTCAAGTGATCCACCCGCCTCGGCCTCTCAAAGTGCTGGGATTACAGGTGTGAGCCACCGTGCCCAGCCTTTTCTTTTTCTTTTCTTTTTTTTTTTTTGAGACGGAGTCTCACTCTGTCACCCAGGCTGGAGCACAGTGACACAATCTCAGCTCACTGCAACCTCCGCCTCCCAGATTCTAGTGATTCTCCTGCCTCAGTCTCCCATGTAGCTGGGATTACAGGTGCTACAATGCCCAGCTAATTTTGTATATTTAGTAGAGATGGGGTTTCGCCATGTTGGCCAAGCTGAACTCCTGATTTCAGGTGATCTGCCTACCTCAGCCTCTCAAAGTGCTGGGATGACAGGCCTGAGCCACAGCACCTGGCTGATCCTGGTTTTTTGGAAAAACTCTAAAGAGCATGCCTAGGGCCGGGCGCAGTGGCTCACATCTGTCATCCCAGCACTTTGGGAGGCCGAGGCTGGGAGATCACCTGAGGTCGGGAGTTCGAGACCAGCCTGGCCAACATGGTGAAACCCCATCTCTACTAAAAATACAAAAATTGGTCAGGCGTGGTGGCTCACGCCTGTAATCTCAACACTTTGAGAGGCCGAGGCTGGGCGATCACCTGAGGTCAGGAGTTCGAGACCAGCCTGGCCAACATGGTGAAACCCCATCTCTACTAAAAATACAAAAATTGGCTGGGCACGGTGGCTCACATCTGTAATCCCAACACTTTGAGAGGCCGAGGCTGGGTGATGACCTGAGGTCAGGAGTTCGAGACTGTGGGCGGCAAGCTACCCAGGCGCCAAGGCAAGAGACCGAGGACATGAGCTGTTCCAGTATAATAAAATATAAAACAAGAATAGTTATACCAGATATAGAACTTAGATATGATTATATATGAATATCGTTAATCATTAGTTTGTAGCAATTACTTTTTATTCCAATATTATAATAATCCTCGCTCTATAATCATAGCCTAGGAAAAACCAGGCCATACAGAGATAGGAGCTGAGGGGACATAGTGAGGTGTGACCAGAAGACAAGAGTGTGAGCCTCCTGTTATGCCAGGACAGGGCCACCAGAGGGCTCCTTGGTCTAGCGGTGACACCAGCGTCTGGGAAGACGCCCATTGCCAGGCGGACCGTGGTCCAGCGGTAGCAAAAGGTGTCAAGGAACAACACCCGCTACGTAGCAGACCGGGAAAGGGAGGCTCCCTGTCCCCGGGGGAGTTTAGAGAAGACTCTGCTCCACCTCTTGTGGAGGGCCTGACATCAGTCAGGTTCGCCCGCAGTTATCCGGAGGCCTAACCGTCTCCCTGTGATGCTGTGCTTCAGTGGTCACGCTCCTAGTCCGCCTTCGTGTTCCATCCTGTACACCTGGCTCTGCCTTCTAGATAGCAGTAGTAAATTAGTGAAAATACTAATAGTCCCTGATATGCAGAAATAATGGCATAAGCTGTCTTTCTCTTTGTCTCCTCTCTCCCTCTCTGTCTCGGCTGCCAGGCAGGGGAGGGCCCCCGTCCAGTGGACACGTGACCCACGTGACCTTACCTATCATTGGAGGTGACTCACATTCTTTACCCTGCCCCTTCTGCCTTGTATCCAATAAATAACAGTGCAGCCAGACATTCGGGGCCACTACCGGTCTCCACGCATTGGTGTTAGTGGTCCCCTGGGCCCAGCTGTCTTTTATCTCTTTGTCTTGTGTCTTTATTTCTACACTGTCTCGTCACCGCACATGGGGAGAGACCCACCGACCCTGTGGGGCTGGTCCCTACACGAGACCAACCTGGCCAACATGGTGAAACCCCATCTCTACTAAAAATACAAAAATTGGCCAGGCGCGGTGGTTCACACCTGTCATCCCAGCACTTTGGGAGGCTGAGGCTGGGGCAATCACCTGAGGTCAGGAGTTAGAGACCAGCCTGGCCAACATGGTGAAACCTCATCTCTACTAAAAACACACACACACACACACACACAAATCAGCCGGGCATGGTGATGCGCGCCTGTAGTCCTAGCTACGCAGGAGGCTGAGGCAGGAGAATGGCGTGAACCCGGGAGGCGGAGCTTGCAGTGAGCCGAGATTGTGCCCCACTCCAGCCTGGGCAAGAGAGCGAGACTCCGTCTCAAACAAATAATAATAAAAAATAAAAATAAAGGGCATGCCTGGGCCACCGGGGCCCTGAAAAGCCTTGCTGTACCCCTTGTTAACTCTGGGCTACCCTGGCTCTTGGGGGAAGGAGGCTGCAGGGCCGGGGCTGGCAGGTCACAGCTGCTTGCTTTCACATGGGGCAGCACAAAAGTGGGTAGAGCGACGGCGCGTGTGGCAAGATTTCACAGGCGCATCGGCTGAAGATGCGGCGTGCGCTCTGCTATTCTCGCAACTTTCCTGAAAGTTTAAAATGTTCTTTTTGCTGTTGTTTTGAGACAGAGTCTCACTCTGTCATCCAGGCTGGAGTGCAATGGCACGATCTCGGCTCACTGCAGCCTCTACCTGCCAGGTTCAAGTGATTCTTCTGCCTCAGCCTCCCGAGCAGCTGGGATTACAGGCGCCCACCACCACACCCAGCTAATTTTTGTAGTTTTAGTAGAGATGGGGGTTTCACCATGTTGGCCAGGCTGGTCTCGAACTCCTGACCTCAGATGATCCACCTGCCTCGGCCTCCCGAAGTGCTGGGATTACAGGCGTGAGCCACCGTGCTCGGCGGAAAATGTTCTGAGGAAGATGCCGGGGGGTGTGTTTGCTTTCAATGCTGCATTACACATCATGAAAATGAAACCTCTAGGGACGATGCCCCCGTGAACTATGTCAGTCTGTGGGCGGCTGTCCAGGTCCAGCCTGGCCTGGTGCTGCGCGCAGGGTCTCCCTGGGCCTCGGCTGGTCCGTGTTCCTTTCTCAACCTCTTTCTGCCATGATTCAGCCCCTATAGTTGCAGGACGGAGGCTGCTGTGCCCTCCTGCCTTCTGGCGGCTCCCCCACGCATTTCCCTTGGCCGACCACCAAACCCACACCAGCCCCTCCAGTAAGCCAGTGTTCCTCTCGGTTCTTGCAGAGTGAACCGCCCCCAGGGCCCAGGACAGCTTCACCCCAGTGACCCAGCCTCTCAGGGACTCCAGCATGGTCATCCCACTGCCTCTCAGGTGGCCACGGTGAGCGTCTCATAGGAACCCAAGTGGATGTGTTGGCCCAGCCCACCCAGTGCCCTCAAGCCCATGGGCCCCTCCCCTGTTGTCCCCCATGTGGCACCAGCCCTCAGTGAGTCCACCCTCTACCCTCCTGAGGAGCCTTGAAACGGCCTAAGGCAAGAGTCTGAACTTGGCCCAGATCACGGGGCGTGAGCTCTGGAGGCCATTCATGCCCCTCCCCCATCTCCTGCCCACAGTGTGCCAGGCTCCACCGCTGATGAGCCTCAAAGCTTCCAGGTCCTGCCTCCCTGGGGCCTTGGCCTGTGCCCTGCCCTCTGGCTGGGATGCCCTTCCCTTAAGGAATCTTCACAGACTTCAGTCTCCTCCTGGAGGTGGCCTTTTCCTGGAAGCCCTCGCTGTCCCTTCCATGACACGGAGACAGCCCAGCCCAGGCTGCTGCGGGCCCCACGTGGGCAGCAAGGGGTGAAGGAGGCTTAGAGAGGGCAGGTGGATGGGAAGATGACGGCTAAGGGGAAGGGGGCCGGGAGCAACCCCTGAGGGTGGGATGAGGGGGACAGTGAACCACGGTGAACCACCCTGCCTCAGTTTCCCTCCTCCAGACCGACCCAGCCACCCCCCGCCAGCACCTGTGCCTGAGGGGCAGGGCCTTCTGGAGCGCTAACCCACCTGATGCGCCCATCCTCCCCACCCTTCCCAACCCACACACGCAGACCCGCAGACATTTTGTTTATTTATTTAAAACAAACATCTGTGCGCTATGTACAGGCCCGGCTCCCAGGGAGGTGGGCGGGCAGGGGGCCAAGCTGGGTGGGAGAGCGATGGCAGCTGGGGGTTGGGGGGGGGTCTGGCCCCTTGCCTGGCCAGCAGGGTCAGCTTCTCCATTCCTGCCACCTGCCAGCTGGCCCAAGCTGATGGCTTCCCGCGGGACAGCCACCTCCCTGCAGGAGAGCAGGGCCAGAGAGCCTCTTCTCAAAGCAAAATAAATACGGGACTGACCCAGCTCCGCCCACAGCCTGCTCTCGGCATCAGCCTTCATTGTAAGAGAGAAAAGCTGGTTCCGAGGCCGGGCAGGAGAAAGGCCAGCAGTGCCTGGTCCAGCCGGCGTCGCCTTGGGCGGTGAGCAGAGCCAGGCAGGGGCGAGGGGCCGGGCAGACCCCGAGGCTTTAAGGCAAAGCAGGGCAAGGGTGTGCGCAGCCCGGGCCGGGTCAGCCTTTGGCACAATTAGGGGCGGCAACCGCAGTGACCGCAGGGCATGGCCGAGTACAGGGGCTGGAGGACCAGAAGCCCCTTGGTCCTGAACCTCCACTCCAGGCCCTGGCAGGCACTGGGGGACTTCTGTCCCCATTGTTGAGTCCTTGGCCCAGCTCTGAGTGGTCAGTGGAGCGTGTCCTCCCTGGCCCAGCTCTGGGTGGTCAGCAGAGCGTGTCCGTGTTGAAGGACAGCTGGGCCTGTGCACAGGGGAGGTCAGGCTTATGGGGCATCCTGTGCCACCCCCTGCTGGGGCTGAGGACACTTGTGCTGGCCTGCCCCGGCCCTCCTGCAGGCTGGGCCTGGACGCAGGGTCTCCCCACGAGCTCCCTCTGTGTCTGGGCTCTCCTGGGCCTCCGTCTGCCGAGTCTGGGGGCCACTGAGTCTACATCGGTCCCCTGTTCCCCGGCTCTGGTCCCCTCTGCCCCACCCTTGCTCTGTGCCCCTCAAAGACTCTAGCAAGTCTGGACCATGCAGTTACGTCTCTCCAGGCCTGTCTGCAAGTGTCCCTTGCCCACTCTGCCCCCTTGACCTCTGGACAGCAAGCATCCTGGGGCCAGTTCTCCCCCCACCCCACCCGGGGCTGGAGCCAGCAGGCAGCCTGGGTCCAGTGGGCAGAGCCCTGGGCAGCCATGAGAGCAGCCTGCTCACCCGCTCCTCCTCGAAGCTGATGAGGCCCTCGTCCTCCGTGTCCAGGTCCTCGGGCTCGTCTGCCACAAGTGCCCGGAGCTCTGTGGGGGCAGACCGGGGCCGGAGCAGGCTGAGCAAGCAGCCGAGAGGGGACTGCAGTGCGGATGGCGGCTCCGTCTCCTGCTGCTCCAGGTTGTCACTCTGCTTCTTGGCGAAGTTCACGAACACCTGGTGGGTGGGGCAGGCGTGTGGGGAGGGGGCTGGTCTGGGGTGAGGAGGGGCAGGGCGGGTGAGGGGAGGGGCAGGTGTGGTGCGCAGTGCCCTTGGGGCGCTCACATTGTCCAGTGTGGTCTGGCTGACCGAGTAGTCCTCGATGCCCAGCACGCCAGACACCTGCTCCATCTTGCTGAACACCTGGGCCAGCGAGATGTGCTCCGACTTAAGCTGGTACTGCACCTTTGTGTGGTGCCGCTCCTGCAGGGGGGGAGGTCAGAGGCCTGGCAGCACCCCCCACCCCGCAGCGCCCCCTCCACAACCCTGCCCGGGACGGCGCACCTTGAGCATGGCTTCCGGGAAGTTGCGGTTGAAGAACCGCACCACGTCCTTCACACTCTGGCTGCTCTTGGTCCGCACCGTGATCATGTAGCCATCTCCAAACCTGGTGGGACAGGCCGGTGGCCCGGAGCCCTGAGCCGCCCAGCCAGAGCTCCAGCCCCCCAGCCTCCCAGCCCTACAGCCCCCACAGGCACCCAGGAAGCCCCATAGCCTCCCACAGCCCCCCAACCCTACAGCCCCCACAGCCCTCCAGGCTCCTCCCCTGGCCCCACTGCCCCAGTCCCCCCAGCCCCAGTCCCCCCAGCCCCCCTGGCCCCACAGCCCTCACAGCCCTGCAGCCACCCCCACTCCTGGCCCCGCTGCCTGGCCACCCCCCCGGGCCCGCCCCAGCCCACCCCTGGCCCCGCCCCGGCTCACCGGTTCTTCAGGTGCTGGATGCTGCCCAGGCACCGCAGGCGACCGTTCACCATGATGGCCAGCCGCGTGCACAGCGCCTCGCACTCCTCCATGCTGTGGGACATGCACAGGCTGGCACCGGAAGGGGTGCTGCGGGGTGGGGGCACAAAGAGGGGGTGGGGGCGCCCTCACCTGTGTGATGTCAGCACCACCGAACGCCCTGTCTTGATGAGGTCGAGGATGAGGTTCCAGAGGAAGCGCCGGGCCTTGGGGTCCATGCCTGTGGTGGGCTCGTCCTGGGGATGGGTGGCAGGCTCAGCTGCTGCCAGGCCCACACACCACGGCCTGAACGCCGCCCCTGCCCGTGCTCACCAGGAAGTCGAAGGCCAGGCAGCCACCCCCCACCCACCCAGGACTTACCAGGAAGATGAAGGCTGGGTACCCAATGAGGGCGATGGCCGTGGAGAGCTTCCGCTTGTTGCCGCCGCTGTAGGTGCCGGCCGGCTTGTCTGCGTACTTGGTCAGCTCCAGCTTCTCCAGAGCCCACTTCACCACCTGGCCAGGGAACGCAGGTGTCAGTGGAGGCAGGGCCGCCCAGCGTGCTGACTCCCTGCCCCGCCCCACAGATCCTCACCCGGGCCTCGTCCTTCCAGGAGATCCCACGCAGCCGCGTGTACAGCTGCAGGTGCTCCCGGGCCGTGAGCTCGTCGAACAGCGCGTCGCACTGCGGGCAGTAGCCGAGGCTCTGCTGCACCTGGAGCAGCTCCTTCAGCACGCTGGGGACACGGCAGCTGTCAGCGCGTGACGACGCGGCGGCCCCGCCCACCCAGGGCTCCCGCCCCACCTGTGTCCATTGACGAAGGCCTCGCCCCCCGTCGTGCTCTCGTCGCCGGTCAGCATCTTGAAGGTGCTGGTCTTGCCCGCACCGTTGACACCCAGGAGCCCGAAGCACTCGCCAGGACGCACACCCAGGCACAGGCGGTCAACGGCCAGGATACGGCCAATCTTCCGGGACTTGTAGACCTGGCCAGGAGCCTGCCCACTCAGCGGGGCATCCTGCCCCCACCCTGCCCCTCTGGCCCCACCCCACCCAGGCCCTGCCCCACCTCCAGAGCCCCACAGCCCCACCCCATGCAGGCCCCACCCCCAGAGCTCAGGGCCCTGCCCACCCAGGCTCCACCTCCACTGCTGGGGCCCCACCCCCCTGGCCCTGGCCTACCCCACCCAGGCCCCACCCTGCATGCCCAGAGCCCACCTTGGTCAGGTTCTCAATCTTGACCATGTCGTTGTCGGCGTCTCCCCGGAGCACTCGCTGCCGCTCACTCGCCACGTCCACATCATCCTCCACAGGCTTGGTAGACACAGGCATGCGCCTTGGGGGACAGGGTGGACAGTGTCCAGCAGCTCGCCACCCCCACTGCCCCACCCTGCCACCAGCCTCGCACCCTCTGGCTGTGGCATGCAAGAAGGGTGGGTAGGCCCCTCTGCTGTCCCCTGCCTCACCCCCTCCTGCCCCATCCCTGCCCCCACCCCCGCCCCTACCCTGCCCCACCCCCGCCCCTACCCTGCCCCACCCCCACCCTGCCCCCACCCCCGCCCCTACCCTGCCCCACCCCCGCCCCTACCCTGCCCCACCCCCGCCCCTACCCTGCCCCCACCCCCGCCCCTACCCTGCCCCACCCCCACCCCTACCCTGCCTCACCCCCTCCTGCCCCATCCCTGCCTCACCCCCTCCTGCCCCATCCCTGCCCCACCCCCGCCCCTACCCTGCCCCACCCCCACCCCTACCCTGCCCCACCCCCGCCCCTACCCTGCCCCACCCCCGCCCCTACCCTGCCCCACCCCCGCCCCTACCCTGCCCCACCCCCGACCCCATCCCTGCTCCCGCCCCGCCCCCGCCCCGCCCCACCCCCTGCTCACTGTGGCCGCCGCAGGAAGTTGTACTGGCACATGATGGTCAGGAGGAAGCCCACGACGCCCTCAACCGCCATGGCCACCAGTCCACGGGTGACAATGTCCCACTCGAACGGGGACTTCATCTTGTCAAACTGGCCTGCGGGGAGACAGCTCAGGGCCTGTGCTCTGGGCCTTGCGGGGCCCCCACCGCCTCCCCCGCCCCACGGGCCCCCTCACCAATCTTGGCGTAGTACTCGTTGATGTACTCGTTGTAGGCCATCTCCATGAGCCCGTGGCCCAGGTTGTAGTTGGGGAAAATGAGGAAGCAGCTTTTCAGGTAACTGTTGACAACCTTCAGGTCCTGCGGGGTGGCCGGGGTCAGGGGCACAGGGGTGGCCGGGGTCAGGGGCACAGCCTCCGCAGGGTCCGCCACCCCCACCATGTCATCAACGCCCCACCTTGTCGTGCTCGAAGAGCTGTAGCAGGAAGGTGGCCACGGTGGCGGTGATGCCGATGAAGAGATTGATGACAATGAGGAACACGTAGGCGGAGCTGGGGACCTCGAACCAGAAGGAGGCTGGGTACATGATGGGCGTGATGGACCACCTGCGGGCAGGTGGCGGGCAGTGGTCACCAGGCAGCCCCGGTCCCACCTGAGGCCGCTCCCCACTCCGCTCCCGCTTACCCATAGAGCAGGAAGAGGGAGAGGACGGCAGGGAAGTTGGTGGGCGACGTGTAGGCCGGCAGGTCGAACACAAACAGGATGATGACACAGCAGGTAGCGGGGACCAGGTAGTTGAGCTGCAGGGGTGGGGGCGGCTGGTGAGAGACCCGGAGCAGGGCGGGGATGGGGGATGAGAAGGGCCAGGGCACCCCATGGCCACGCCGGGCGCACCATGTCCCACACGTAGTTTGCCAGCCAGTAGATGATGGGGTTGCAGCCGCTGACAAACTGCAGGTGCTTGGCCTTGGTGGACTTCTCGGCCACGAGGAAGACAACGAAGCTGGCTGGCACGAAGGACATGGCCACGATGATGAAGATGGCGATGACGACATCCGTGCCCTGCAGCCTGGGGCAAGGAAGCCCTCAGTCCTCACGGCCGGGGCTGCAGCGCCCACCTGCCCCACCTCATCCCCCACTGGCCACACTTACAGGTAATCCAGGGAGAGGCTGGCGCTGGTCTTATTCATGGGGTGGTTGGTGACGGTGATGCCTGCACACGGCGGGGCGGGGGCGGCAGCTTCAGGCCCCAGCTCCTCCCTGCCCCGGCCCCAGCTCCTCCCCGCCCCGCCCCACCCTGCTTATGTCAGCTCACCGTAAGCCGCCGGGTTGCCCTTGCTCTTGGGCAAGTTGGCACGCAGGATGGCGTTGTTGAGGCTGTTGAGGTAGGTGGGCATGCTGTGATAGCCCTTGTTGTTGTAGAAAACCTGCAGAAGGAAGAGGACACAGAAAGGCCCCAGGACCTCAGACCTGGGTCCCTGCAGACCTCAGGCGGCGCTACACACAGCGGGGCCCAGGCCCGCAGCCTCGCTCACCTGGGCAGCCCTGCGCACCGCGATCTTCCGCACCATGGGTGGGGCCCTGGTGCCAAATGAGGCTGGGATGGACTTCAGGACGTTTCCAAAGGTGATGGCCCCATACCTGGGCAGGCAGGTGGGAGGGGCGGTGAGGCTAGGCAGGCAGTGAGGCTAGAGGGGCAGGAGTTGAGACTAGGTGGCTGGTGGCCGGCCACCCTCACCCACAGCCTCCCCACCCAGCTCACCGGTGCAGTCGGAAGCGGTCGGAGGTGAAGAGCAGGTACTCAGAGACATTGTGGCCGGTGATGTCGGTCAGGATGTCGCCTGTGACCACCCGCATCTGGGGCGGGTGCCCGCCCACACTGCTGGGGCAGGAGAAGCCGGTGCCCTGCGCAGAGCAGGTGCAGCGGACGGGCTCCCGTACCAGGCGCGGCAGGGAGGGTGCCGACGTCCACATTTCTGTGGGCACAGCGTGGTGCGGTGAGAAGGACCCCTCACTGCCCCTGCCCCCCCAGCAGGCCCCCTGAACCACTACCTGGCCCAGCGGTGGGCGGCAGGGAGACGTTCCAGGCCTGCAGGTCCTCATCCGGGGACGCTGGCGAGTCAGATGGGGCGGGCGAGGGTGGGGGCGGCACGAAATTGGACAGCGGCAGCCCCTGTGTGAAGGACTCCAGACACATGCTGTCGAAGAACCGAGCCGCCAGCAGGCGCGACTCCCCGCTGCTCAGGTTCAACGTGGGCCCCAGCGAGCCATTGGCGGGAGACTTGAGCACGCAGGTGGCACCCACCCCCGACGGCAGCCGGAACGTGCTCACGAGCTGCTGGGGGCTGGCGTCGGGCGATAGCCGCAGCCTGCGGGCACCGACAGTGTGAGGTGGGGCTGCCAGTCTCCGCCCCTCGCCCGCCCCGCCCCCTCACCCGCCCGGCCCACCAAGGCTGTCCCCGCCCCTTCACTCGCCCCACCCACCAAGGCTGCCCCCGCTGGAGGCCTCACCGGTACTCGCGGCGCTCCTCGTTGGCGTAGGGGATGAAATTGCCACGGGGCTGGGTGTAGTTGTGGTACTGGGAAGGTGACAAGACCAGCGGGGGCAGATCACCTGGCAGGGTGAGCAGGGAGGCCTGAGCAGGTTCTGCCCTCTGGCCAGCGGCCCCCAAGCCTCGGTCCCCTTCCCCTAACCCCAAGGGATCCACGCCTGGGGTCTGGGACCCAAGGAGACAGGACTCCCGGATGAACCCCGGTGCATGCACAGCCTCAGGTGCGGGGTGAGGCCCAGAGTCAGGAAGCTCAGGAGTGGGCATCATCAGGGCTCCCAGCGGGCGGTGGGGGGAGGCAAGCCCAGCACCCCCGTCCAGCCGGTGGCCTACCAATCTCGGGGACGGACAGGGCCACGGTCATGGCCACGCAGACGAAGAAGGCTGGCAGCAAGATCTGGGAGAAGAGTGCCTTGGAGTTGCGGCGGGCGCAGTGGAAGCGTTTGACCAGCAGCCCGTGGAACTGGCGCACCTTCAGCCACCCGCCGTCCAGCTTGCGGCTGCCCTGGCCGACCCTCGACAGGGCCTCTGCCTCCACCTCTGTGCAGAGAGGTAGAGGCTGAGCAGGTGGTTGCACGCTACCCTCTCCCCACTGGCTGCTCTCATGCCGCACCCCCGCAACCCCGCTCCCCCTCCCTTGCTGTCCCAGCCTCACCCGGCCACCCCCACCTTGCAGGCTGACATTGTCTGGGTCCTGTGGGTTATCAAAGAGGGGGCGGTAGTCGCCGTAGACGTCGGTGTAGCCAGCTCCCTCGTCGCCACGGGCAGAGCCCACAGATGACGCCGACTGCAGCGATGCCTGCGACTGGGTCAGCTCCGAGCACCGGGCCAGATTGCCAGCGTGACCCTCCCCAGACGCCGGGCCCTCCGCCCCAGGGAGCACATCCTTCCTGGACTCCTTCACATCTGCCGCAGTGGAAGGGCCGAGGGGACACTCAGGGCTACTGGCCCCTAGGCCTGCCCGGGACCCCCATCCCCGGTCTTGACCCCAGTTCCCAGGCTCATACACCTGTCCGGGACCTCTGGCCACCAGGACCACCCACCCAGGACCGCAGGCTAACCCTGGGGCATCCCCTGGTTCCCACCCAGGACCAGGGTGGCGCCCCCAGACACCAGGCAGGAGTGACAGCGCAGGCCCGAGCTGGGGCCTCGTGGGTGGGGTGGGCTGAGCAAGTGGCCCGGGCCCCTCACCGGCCTCACTGTTCTCCAGCGACTGGTCCTCCTCCGACACCTTGAGAAACACTTCCTCCAGGGTCGTGTCCATCAGCCCGAAGCTGCTGAGGTGCAGTGCATCCAGGCTGCGCTCCAGGTGCTGCAGGGGCGGTGGAGGGGGAGGCTGCGGCAGGCACGCCCAGGCGGGAGTGCGCCCACCTCCACCACCTGCAACTGCCCCCCACCCGTGCGCCCTCACACCTGGAAGAGGCGCTCGAAAGCCCCCTTCTTGGCGGCCTCGCTGGGCAGGATGTAGGAGAGCTCCGTGCTTGTGTCTGAGACCAGCAGGCAGGAGGCCACATGCTTGCGGATGAACTGGGACACCTGGAGCTCGGAGCAGCTGCTCAGCGGGGCCCGACCTGGGGGGCTGGATGCCAGCCCTGGCTCTGTGGGGGACGTGGGAGCAGGAAGGAATTCACTCAGGGGCTGGGAGGAGGGACCCCCAATGGGAACCCAACTGGGTCAAGATATGGGCGTTGGAGAGGAAGAGCCAGGCCCCAGCAGGTATCCTGGGCCCAGGGGGTGACGCTGAGGACCCAGCCTCTCCAAGATACGGGCGTTGCAGAGGGCGGGCCAGGCCCCAGCAGGCATCCTGGGCCCAGCGGGTGACGGGGAGGGCCCAGCCTCTCCATTGTGGATTCTCAGGTGGGGGTCCCGGGGAGGGGGTGGCCCGAGGCCAGCTCAGGCAGCTTCAACACAGACCTTGGGGGCCCCCCGGCTCGGCGGGCCGCTTGACCAGCGTGAGGCGGTACCCGTCGCCATAGGTGCCCTTGAGGAAGAGCGGGGAGCCGCAGCACTTGAGCTTCCCATGGGAGATGATGGCAATGCGGTCCCCAAGCAGGTCAGCCTCATCCATGTGGTGGGTGGACAGAAGGATGGTGCGGCCTAGGACAAGGCCAGACCCAGGGTCAGGGGGCAGGGGAGGCGCCGCCCGCACCCCTGCCCACACGGCACCCCACTCACCTGGCTTGTACTTCAGGATGAGGTCCCAGATGGCGCGGCGCGCGTAGGGGTCCACGCCCGCCGTGGGCTCGTCCAGGATGATGGCGCGAGAGCCGCCCACGAAGGCGATGGCCACGGACAGCTTGCGCTTCATGCCACCCGACAATGTCTGCACCAGTGAGTGCCGTTTGTTGGAGAGCTCCAGGTCCTCGATCATCCTGGGACAGGGAGGTGGGGCATGGGGCTGGTGCTATGCAGAGCCCCAGGGCCTCCGCCCACCTGCCCCGCCCCCCGCCCAGCCCACCCACTTGTCCATCTCTCTGCGGATCTCCTCCTGAGCCATGCTCTTGAGCCGTGAGTAGAACCAGAGGTGTTCCTCCACCGTGAGCCGGTCAAAGAGCACATTGTGCTGCGGGCACATGCCCAGGTTCTTGCGGATCTCATCCATCTCCGTGCGGATGTCGTGCCCGTAGATGGTGGCGGAACCCGACGTTGGAGGGAACAGGCCGGTCAGGATGGACCTGGGTAGGTGGGCGGGGTCACGACCCCACGCCCTCTGCAGGGGCCCCACCCTGCCCTGACTAGGACTCCTGCTCTGGTCAGCAGATGCCCACCGCCCTGCCCCTCCGACACTCACATGGTGGTGGTCTTGCCCGCCCCGTTGTGGCCCAAGAAGGAGACCACCTGGTTCTCGTAGAGGTTCAGGCTCAGCTTGTTCAGGGCCAGCTTCTTGTCGTCCTTGTAGACCTTGGTGAGTTTGTCCACGCAGACAACCAGAGGCAGGTGGGTGGGCTCCTCCTCCATGCCACGGGTCTCCTCTGCACCAGGGCTGTGGATCAGCAGGGTGGGGGCGGCGCCAAGGCCACCCAGGACTCTGAACCCAGCGCCCACCCCAGCCACCATTCTGATGCCAGCCTCACCAAAGCGCCGGCTCTCCATGGCACAGGCCTGGTCCTCCTCCATGACACTGAGGCGGGGGGTGCGTGCCCACGGCCAGCTCCACTCCCAGGCTTCTGTCCGCCCACTGCCCAGCCAGTAGGACTTCTGCAGTGGGAAGTACCAGGGCCGGGGCAGCCCGTACATGCCTGGGGGTCGGGGAGGGGAGGGGAGGCTGACCTAGGGCCTGGGGTGACCATCCACCACGTGGGCCACGTGCCCACCCAGGGAGCCACCCGTGCTGCATCCAGGAGTGGACCCAGAGTGCTGGTCCCCAACCCTGGCTGGGGACCCCTGCCTCTCCCCTGCCCTGCAAGGGCTGGCCAGTACCTGGGTGCACAGCCTCAATGTACCACGTGAGGATGCCATAGACCACGGCGTCCACCATCAGCATGGTGACGGCCAGGAGCAAGTTGAAGTCGTCCCCCTCCACCGGGGACTGGCTGAAGGTGTGCCACTGGATGCCCACGCCGGCCACCTCATACAGCGCGAAGTACTTAGAGCCCAGACCAAAGGCCGTCGTGGACATGAGGGACTGAGAAGGCAGTGGTGTCAGCACGTGGGGTGGCCCGGCACCCCAGCCGCCCGCCTGCCCGCGACCCTCACCGCGATGCACTTCTCGAAGGCCGTGATCTTATCATGCGCCACCTCCTCTCGGATCGCCACGTACATGTAGGGCACGTAGCTCAGGAAGTAGATGATGCCACCGCAGGCCGAGGCCAGCTTGGCCTTGGAGTACAGCACAGACACCAGGAAGCTGGGTGGGCAGGGGCCACGCGCACCGTCATCCACCCGCACGCCCGGCCTCCTGGGCAGGCCCGTGCCAGGGCCCAGGGGGCTCTGAGAGGATGTGGGGTGAGCTTGCTGGGCAAGTGCCTGCCCCAGGTCCCTCCTACCATGGCCCGCGCTCACCAGAACATGATGGTGGCCACCGCGTAGACGGCCAGGAAGAGCCAGATGATGACCACGTGGCTGTGCATAAGCACCTGGCCGTACTTCAGGATGGCGGTGAGTGCTGTCACGGAGATGGACAGCTGCACAAAGCCGGTGATGAACCAGGCCACCCAGTGCACCGCGTTGTTCAGGCCCATGGTCTTCATCACCTGCGGGTGGGCCAGGGGCTTGGGGCAGGCCCCGGGGAGGACGCCGCCCCTCCCTGCCAGCCCGCGCCTCCAGGGAGAGTCCCGGCCCGCGCACCTCCTTGAGCCGGTGCTCCTTCTCCGCCACGATGTGCTGGATGGTCATGGCCACGGAGTAGACCCAGGAGATCACCATGCACAGCGGCATCATGTGCTCAATGACAAACAGGAAGCTGCGGGGAGGCCGCGCTCAGGCGCCACTCAGCCCCAGCCCCAGCCCCAGCCCCGGGCGCCCAGCACTCACTCATCGCGTGTGTAGCAGGGATAGGGGAACATCTGCACGTAGCTGCCTGGCTCCACCACGTCGTGCCCCACAAAAGTGTCGATGATGGCGCGCTCCATCATGTCTGTGGGTGGGGGCAGCCATCAGGTGCCGGGCAGGCCCTCTCGTCCTCACACCTGTCCTCCCCCACGAATCCTCCAGCCGGTCTTCCGGGCCTGCTCCTCACCCTGGATCCAGACGAAGCCGTAGAGGAAGTAGAAGCGGCCGCCAGTATTGGGCCCAGGCCGCCAGTAGGCGCGGCGGATCTCGTTGGTTTTCTCGGTGAAGCTGGAGTTCTGGCGGATCTTGTAGTGCACGTGAGGCGGGAGCGAGCCGTCCTTCCGGGTCTGGAAGATCACACCTGGGGCCGGGAGGTTGGGGCGGGGCCAAGATGCAGGGGCGGGACCAAGGCGTGGGGGGGGGGCGGGAAGCAAGGCACGGGGCGGGGCCAAGGTGTGGGGGCGGGGACAGGAGGGTCCAGGGAAAGGTGGGACAGGGCTGGGGTGGGGGCCCCAGGGGAAAGGTGGGCAGAAGTGGGGAGGTGCAGGGAGGGGGCGGGTTGTGGGTTGGGGCCGTTTGGAAGGGGCAGGGGTGAGGAGGGGAAGTGGCGGGTGAGGGGGGAAGGCCAGGGCGCGGCCAAGGAGTGGGAGGGCACGGGGGACGGGTGGGGCTGGGCTGGGGAGGAAGACGTCTGTGGGGGGCTGGGGCGGGGCGGGGAGGGCAGCTCACTGGCAAAAACAGTGACGTTGTCCTGGTAGGCCTGGTTGAGGGTGTAGTTGACAATGCTCTCCTCGTCGGGGAAGCCCTTGAAGATGTCCACGCTCACCTAGCGGGAGGGGCATCGCTGGAGCCCGCCGTGGGCATGCGCGAGGCAGGGGGTGTCGTGGGTTGGCTCGGAGGCCCCACCGCTCACCTTGGACATGAACTGGATCCAGCCGCAGGCCGCGTTGTCAATGGTATCCAGCTGCTGCAGGAGGGCCATGCCACTGGGCAGCGAGAAGTTGTCCTGTCTCAGGGCCGGCGGCAGCTCATCCAGCGACAGGTTCAGTGCCTCGGGGTGCAGCCGCAGCTCTGCTACATACTAGGGGTGGAGGGTTGGCTCAGAGGGGGACCTGCACCTGCCGAGCAGGGCAGAGAGGGGCTCCCCACGCCACCCGCAGCCGCCTCCCTCGCGGGCACCCTTGGCACCTGCTGCAGCCAGCGCAGGTGTTGCTGCAGCCTGCCCTGCTCCAGGAAGCTGCGGATCTCCGCCGAGATGTTGAGCCAGACCTGGGCATAGTGAGTCACGTTGCCCACAAAGGCAAAAGTCTCGTTGGCCTGCAGAGGGTGAGGCAGGGGCATGGAGTTTCTGGACGGACCCCCACCGACTTGGGGGCTCTCACCCCACTCACCTCCCCAGTGGCTGGTCCATTGCCAACAACTAACCCTCCCCACCTTTTTTTTTTTTTTTTTTCCTGAGACAGGGTCTCAGTCACCCACGCTGGAGTGCAGTGGTGCAGTCCCGGCTCACTGCAGCCTCCACCTCCCAGGCTCAAGGGATCCTCCCGTCTCAGCCCTCCAAGTAGCTGGGATTACAGGTGCCCACCACCACGCCTGGCTAATTTTGTATTTTTGGTAGAGACGGGCTTCCGCTATGTTGCTCGGGCTTGTCTCAAACTCCTGAGCTCAAGTGATCCTCCCACCATGGCTTCCCAAAGTGCTGGGATTTCAAGTGTGAGTCCCACGCCCGGGCTCTCCACTCCTTTCTGCGGCGCTCAGGTGAAACCTGCTTTGCCCTCCACTCCCAGGGCAGCACGGCCTCCGGACCCCCAACTGCCCAGCTGTGCCCACCAGCTCCTTTGCTGGGCCTGTCTCCATGTGTCCCTTAAGCACCCAATGCTCCACCCTCATCTGTCCCACCCTCATCCTAGGGACCCCCCTCTACACCCAGGATTGGCCTCGTCCACAGGCCCTCCCCTCCCAGGCCAATGTCCAGCCCTGGCCTCTGCTTGTTCCAAACAGGACCCCTCACCCAGAACCCAAACTGCCCAGCTGCCCGCCCACAAGACACTCTGGAAGGTCTCCAGACACACCCCTCCTCCACCAGCACTGCCCTGGACCGGCCACCCCCAGCCAGAGGACCCTGCCAGAGCAGACTCTCCAGTGCCTTCCCACAGCAGCCCCTGGAGCTCCCGAAAGGAAAAGCGACCCCCTGGTCCCCCACCTGCAGAGCCTGTGTCCCATCCGAAGCTGCACCCCGTACCCCTCCCGTGTCAATTCTGCCGACACCCTCTGCCCAGGGGTCCCAGGCCTGCAGAGACCCCCTCCCACTCTGCCTGTCAAACATGGAGCGTCCCAGACCCGTGCACCTTGAGGATGACGCGGTCGACCTCAGAGCCCGCAGGCGCGTACAGAATTTTGGGGTTGCTGGTCATGAGGTGCACGAGGAGGCCCAGGTTCCGCTGCTCCTTGCTCGTGAAGCCCAGGGAGCTCATGTTGCCCCGCCGCAGCGCCTCGGGTTCAATGGTGCTGGGGTAGGGGACAGGGGGCCGGGCCAGGCCGTTAGGGGGCGGGGCCGCGAGAGTGGGAGGGGCATCGGGATGGGGCAGGACTTCGGGGCACAGGGCAGGGTGCCAAATGAGACCTCCAGAGCCAGAGCCTAGAGTCAGGGCTCACGCCCTGCCCCTGGCTGTCCTCCTCACCCCCATTCCCCTGCTGCCCACCTACCGGTTGTTGCCACACAAGATGGGCTGCAGGCCGGCCCAGAGCTGTACGAAGGCTGAGCACTGGCCCTGCAGCGTGTCCGGGGAGGCCAGTGCTGCAGCAGAGGGTGCGCCCTCCTCAGCGGTGGCGTTGGGGCCCATGACTGCCCCTGCCCCAGTGCCATTGGCCGCCCCACCCGCACCGCTGGCTGGGGGTCCGGGGGTCCGGCCAGTGCAGGCACCCTGGGGCAGTAGCAGGGCCAGGGCCGACAGGACATCCACATCCTGCAGAACCTTCTGGGCATCCAGCAGGTCCCCCAGAAGCGCCTGCAGCCTCCGTGGGGGTGGCGCCTGTGGCGAGGAGTCCGAGCCGTTGGGGGCATCCAGGCCCAGCTGAGGGGAAACAGGCACGTGGGCAGTGCGGGGTGAGATGGACTGCAGGTGGGTGATAGGTCAGGAGTGGAGCAGGGAGACAGCAGCAGGGAGACACAAGCTGGGGGTGCTGGGAGGGAGTCTGCAGCCTGGGTAACGGGAGCCCAGGACAGGAGCTGGGATGGTGAGCAGGAGTGGGGCACCAGCCATGGTGCCATTGGATACCCACCCACAGGCAGCATCCCACGCACAGCCTGGGCCCAGGAGCCCTGAGCTCTCCAAGCAGTCCCAGCCCCTCCTTCAACTCAGGCAGCAAGCAGAGGGCAGTGGGCAGGCAGGGCCTCACCTGCTGGGAGACCTTGGCCATGTCCAGCTGGTTCCGGAGCTCAGCAGACAGCCCAGAGAAGCGCCTGGCACGCGCAGCAGCCTGCCCACTGCAGACAGCATCCTGGTAGCCCTGCAGGGCTCCCTTCTGACTCTCAGGCACAGTGAGGATCCGGCCCAGCTCCCCCGAGCCCGGCGTGCAGGTGAGCTGCTCCAGGAGGGCAGGAGCCAGCAGCAGCTCCTGGGGTGGGCACAGGGGTCCGTGGAGCCATGGCAAGGACTTTGTCCCCAACCACTAGGGCCTCAGGCCTCACCCTGCCCCACCCACTGGCTGGCTCTGGGGCTGCCTGGGTCCTACGACAGGCCTCTACCCCTCATGCCTGCCATAGACTCCTGGGGCCCTCCCCCTCTCCCAGGAGGAGCTCCAAGTCACCAAAGGGGCCCTTTCCTCACCCACGGAGCAGAAGCACCCCCAGAGGCAGGCAGCACTCCAGGCCCATCCCACACATGGATGCCCTCACCTCCATTCGGAACAGGGGATTGCCCCCTAGGCGGCTCCAGGGCTCCTGACCCTTGTGGAGGCCAGACTGTGAATCCAGGGCAGATGAGGGACCAAAGAGCAGGTGGTAGACCTAGGAGGTGTGGGGGAATGGCTCAGATGGGGGTGTGGGGGCGTGGCTCAGATGGAGGTGTGGGGGCGTGGCTCAGATGGGTGGGGGGCGTGGCTCAGATGGTGGGGGCGTGGCTCAGATGTGGGGCGTGGCTAAGAGAGTGGGGGCGTGGCTCAGATGGTGGGGGCAAGGTTCAGACGGTCTGGGCGTGACTCAGGCTGAGCATCCTGAGGATGGCTCAGCAACCAGGGGGCGTGGCTGGGGCAGAAGGGAGTGGCCAGGGCTGGGAGCTGTCCTTGCCTTACCTCGGGCAGGTCCACACGGGCGGCCAAGAGGGCTTGGGCCGTGCTATTGGGCAGCGACAAGTTTTGCGTCAGGAAACGCCAGAGCTCCTGCGGGTTTCTGGCCACCGAGTCCAGAGAGAAGGAAGACACTGGACAGGCAGGAAGGCGAGGCTGAGAGGCCGCTGCACCTTGGCAAGGTGCCCCCACATGGGCTCGGAGCCGAGCCCAACACCACAGCTCTGCCACTGCAGCCTGTGCGTGGCTGGGAACTCAGTGCAGGTGGAGGGGCCCAGAGTGGATGTGGGCTTCAGCCCAGTGACAGCAGAGCTAGGCCCGCAGCCCTGCCCCCCAACTTCCCTGCACAGGGCACACCTGTGGATCTGTCCAGGTGGCTCCCCGAGGTGCCCGGGCCCGCACTGAGGGCCTCCAGATGCTGGCGCAGGGCCTCGAGCTCTGAGCCCAGGCTGGGCCGCGCTGGGTCGAACAGGTTGCCTTCCTCTACCACGCGGTCCAGGCGCTCAAGCAGCTGCGTGACCCTGCACCATGGCGGATGTCACTCACTGGATGGGCTGGGGAGGGGTGGGTGCTCCGAGGGGCGGGTGGGCACTCACGTGGAGTTGGCGTACTGCAGGAAGCCGAACTCGTCCCGCTGGCCGTCCGGGCACAGCGATTGCATGACAGGCAGGATGCCGGCAGACGTCAGGGGCGCCGCTGTGTAGAAGGCTGGCAGACCCACGGGAGAGGGCAGGGTCGGGGGTGAAAGGGGAGAGAGAGAGAGAGGAATCCAGAAGGGGAGGGAGACAGAGGCCGAGAGGAGAAATTTAGAGAAAGTCAGGAAGGAGAAGCAGTGTTAGGGAGAAGGCGGCACAGAGCCCTGGCCCCAGCTGGGCTACAGGCCAAGCGTTCTGGGGCGAATGACTCCAGCAGGTCAGAGGTCAAAGAGCCACTCACCACCCCTTCTGCCATAACTCCCAGAGCATTCCTTTCCTTTCAGCCAGTGCAGGCCCACGTGCCCTGGCACTCTCCCCCCGAAAACGTTTCAGGTGTGGCACTGCCTACAGAGCCCAGGGGAGGACAAAGGACCCCCTCTGGGCAGTGACCTCTGACCTCTGGCCAGCTGGTTAGCAGAGTGAGTGCAAGAGCCTGAAGGAGTATGAAGGGAGAGTAGCCAGGCCGCTCCAGCCCCAGCCCAGGCCAGCCCAGCCTCAGCCCAGACTCAGCCCAGAAGCCGAGGCACCCCAGCCCTAGAAGGCAAGACCAGGCAGAGAGATGCCGCCTCAGCTTGACCCAGGCACCAGCTGTGCCTTTAGGTGGCCGGGCCTTTCACTCCCTACCACCGCCCACTTCACTGCCTGCCACCCCCCATCTGGAGCCAGCTGTTCCTGAGGCCGGCAGGGGGCCCGGGAGGGCTGTTAATGCAAGCGGGGAGGGCGCTCAAGCCAGGACGGCCCATGGGCCCCCCGCAGCTGCTGCCCAGGCCAGCCAGGAGGAGGTGGCCGCTCACTTACAGACTGCATGCCAGCCGAGGACAAGAGACCATGCGGGGAGGGAGGGGGATCAAAACAGAACAGAGGAGACCAGTGAGTGCCCACATCACCAGGAAGAGGCGTTGGCATCATCATTCGCGGCCACAGGCCAGCCCCGACCTCCACAGCCCAGCCAGGAGGCACGGCCCAGGACCACACAGGGGAGCAGGCACCGCACCTCAGGGACTCCGGGAGCAGGACACCCGTGTGCAGATGTGCACACACAGCGCAGGCGTGCGAGGTGCAGGCGTGCGAGGTGCCGCGCTCCCCCGGCTGTGCCTGGGGCCTCCTGCCGCACTCACCTTCCTTCACGGAGATGGTGGGCTTCTTCTGCCGCAGCCCCAGCAGGATAAAGAACAGCACCAGGGGGATGAAGATCTCGAAGGCCAGGACCCACTGGAAAGGGTGGGCCCAGTGAGGGATAGGACAGACCTGTGCTCGCCTAGGCCCTCCCCAGCCTCCCATAGGGCCGGCCCAGCCCAGACAGGACCACGTGCTCCCTGGGGCCAGGGAAGGTGGGCACAGGCCCTTCGGAACCACTGAAGGTCTGAGCCCCTTCCAGGGCACTGAGGGTAAGGATTGCCTGGCTCAGCAAATCAGGTTTCCCGTCCCCAGCCCACACTGGGCCTACATGCCCTCTGAGGAGCCTCAGGGCCTACAGGGATGAATTGGCCAGCTTGTGGTCTACTCTGACCCATGTATATCCCAGCTCATCTTCTCCCTCCCCACCTCCAGGGCTACCTGGGCAAAATCTTGGGGACCATCTGAGCCACTGGCCCCGCCTACACTTCCCACACTGCCCCGGGTTCACCTTCCTCCCACTTCCTCCCCACCAATACCGGGACCTGGGGAGATGAGGAGGCCTGGTTGAGAGGCTTGGCCTGCGCCCAGGGCCCTGAGCCTCGGAGAAGACCTGGTAAGGGGTCTAACAGCCCCGTCCCTGAAGCAAAGGCACCTTTTTTTTTTTTTTTTTTTGAGACGGAGTCTCACTCTGTCACCCAGGCTGGAGCACAGTGATGCAATCTCAGCTCACTGCAAGCTCCGTCCCCCAAGTTCACACCATTCTCCTGCCTCAGCCTCTCAAGTAGCTGGGACTACAGGCGCCCACCACCACGCCCAGCTAATTTTTTGTATTTTTAGTAGAGACGGGGTTTCACCGTGTTAGCCAGGATGGTGTCGATCTCCTGACCTCGTGATCCGCCCACCTGGGCGTGAGCCACCACACCTGGCCCAAAGGCACCTCTTTCTGCCCTGTCCCCTCTCCTGACCCGGGGCAGCCAGTCTTGGGCCTTGGAGCTCAGTTTCCCCTGGTCGGCTCCTGCTAACCCAGGCTGGGCACCAAGGTGAGCCCTAGTGGGACCTGCGTGGAGTGAGAAAGAGGTGCTTTGCTCACTTCACCTGAAAACCAAGGACTTCACCGGTTCTTGTGTCCCAGCCCCCAGCTCAGGGAGGAGGAGGAGCTTGAGCCAGCTACCCTCCAGAGAGCCCTCGGCAGACCAGCCCTCTCTGAGACCCACAGGACAGAGGGGCCCTGCCCTCCCTAGCCCGAGGGTGAGCACCCAGCTCGGAGGCATCCTTTGTCCTCATCCCCATCCCAAAACCCTTCAGAGCCCCCAGTGTGCTGTGTGGCCCGGGCCGAGTCCCCGGTCCCTGGGGTGGGGGCGGCTGCTGTGTTTACTGTGCTTGGACAATAGGGCTTTGTGGCCGGGAACATCATGCTGTGGGTGTCCCATGCCCGCCCCAGCCCGTGCCAGCCTCCACCCGCTCCCTGAGCCAGGACGGAGCCCAGGGTTCGCCAAGGCACTGTGGACACCAACAGGCACCAGGGCGAGGGTGGCTGCAGGAGTGAGGCAATGTCAGAGGCAGGGGTCACAGCGCGGGGCGCCAGCCCCGCCCACACCCGGCCTGCTATGGACACTGTAACTGCAGCAACAGGCCCGGCTGCCTCCCCCATTGCTATAGCAACGGCCTCGCACGAGCTGCTGGGAGGAGGAGGAGAGTCCTGGCTGGCAGGCGGCGGGCGCCACAGCAGCATCTGGTTACAGGCGGCAGCACAGGTCTAGCATGCCCTGGGTGCCCCACACAGGTGCCTCCAGGTGGCCCAACCTCCGTCCCTCGAGACCAGCCCAGTGCCTTCACATCGCCTGGAGGCCTAGATGCCTTCTCTGGGCATGACCTCTCCCTGTAGCTCCCGCCTACTGTGTCGGGGGGAGAACAGGTGAGACCCGAGGGTGGCGCTGCCATCTGCCATCCCAGTGACTTCATGACAGTGACCCTGTCCCTGCACCAAGAGCAGCCTGTAGCCCAAGGGTAGACCCAAGTCCAGCTAACTAAGAGGAGACAGGCCACATTCACAGACAGGGAAACTGAGGCAAAGAGCTGGGAGGAGCCTGCTAGCAGCACAGAGGTCCTTGGCACCCACCCTCCAGACCCTGAGTTCTGCCCAGGGTGCACCCCTGCCCCAGCAGGGCGCATGGCACACAGGGCAAACCTCTGTCATCCAAGCTTGGCCCCAAGAGTCCAGCTCTGATGTCCAAGATCCTTCCCAGGAAAGTGGGGACCCAGCAGGAGTGTGCCGAGTGTCCAGCCAGCCCCAGCCCCACATCACAAGCCTGGCAAGGACTCAGCCTCCCTGGGGGAAACAGTTCCCCACCTGCTCCAGCCACGGGCTAAGGACCTCCACTGTGGCCCAGTGGGCCTCTGGGAGCCCTGTAGGGTGGGGACCCAAAAAGGTCCTGGGGGGCAGCCCAAACCAGCAGCTGGGAGTCACTCTTGCGGTCAGGACAGTGCACACCTCCCACCTGCTTGCCAGCTGCCCTCATAGGCCACACTCCCTTCCCTGAGCATTGTCCCCACTGGAACAGGGGCCACCATTCCAGCCTCTGCTCCCAAGCCCAGTGGGGACCTTCCTGACAACCACCCCCGGGGGCTAATACTAATGCATGCCACATGCCACATCCCTGTTCCCTTGGCCCTGCTCTGCTGTCCCCAGTGACTCAATGCCAGGGGCTGCAGGCCTGATCCATGGGACCCCACTCAGCCAGCTCCAGGTGCCTGGCCAGGGCGTGTACCTAACCCAGGCTCCCCGCCAAGGCCAGGTGCCCAGGGGAATTCTGCCAGCCATGGTGATGATGGCCACCCCAGCTGACTGCAGCCTGGGTTTCCTGCAGTGCATGTTGAAAGATAAACAGGCACGGACTGGTGCAGCCCAAGGGGTCCCGCCCGGGCCCTGGCTGGGCAAGAGGATGTCTGCCTTAGGCCCCCACCTGCTCTGAGCCCTGGCCTGGACAATCCCAAGGGCCTTCAGAAACCTAAGCTGGTCCAGGCCTGTGGCCTGGGAGGTGTCCCTTCCCTTCCCAGGCTGGAGCCAAGCTGGCCAGCTGGGGGTATGGCAGGACACCCATATCCCCAAGCCCCTCGCTCCACGCAGGACTTCTGTCCCTGACAGCCGTGTGTCCTGCACCCTCAGGTCCACTGGCTGCCCAGGCAGTGCTGGGAAAGCCGGTGGTCACAGCTCCAAACAGTAGACCCAGCCCCCAGAGCAGGTGGGGGGACCAGGAGGCAACAGAGTGGATCAGGCTCAGGGAGAACTGACCCCAAAGGACAAAGGGGTGCAGAGATTCAGGCTGGCCGAGGCTGGCACAAGGACATTCCCAGTGGCGAGAGCATGAGCAAGGGTCACGGATGTGCCAGGAGGGGTGCGGGGGAGGGGAGGCGGAGAGATGCCCGGGACCAACCTCTACGGCAGGCCGCGGCCCAAGGGCAGGGGAGGGGTGGACGGAGGGAAGGGACAGGGTCTCCTCCGGGACCCCAGGGAGGCTGGGCCCAAGGACCATGGAGCCTCGCAGCTGAATGGAGCCCCCCAGGCCTGCCTTCTGTCCTGGGAACCAGGGCCTCCCTCGAGCCAGAGTCCTGAGCGCCGCTTGCCCCCCGCCCACAGCGGCCCCAGAGAGCGCGCTGCAGAGGGCGCGGGTGCCGTGACTCAGCCGAGCACCGCGATGTCAGCGGACGCGGGACCGGACTGGACACGACCGAGCCACCTCCCCGGAGGCCGCAGCGCCGGCAGGCGAGGGCAGGGCCCGGCGGGGAGGGGGCTCGGGCCCGCGCCGCCCCCAGCGCCCGCCGGGGTCTGCGCGCGCCCGGCCGTCCGCACGTGCGCGCGGGGAGCGCGCCTCTGGCCGCGGTGCGCGCGGCCTCGGGCTGAGGGCGGGTGCGTGGGGTGGGCTCACCGGGCTCCGGCGTTTGAGCGTCACGTTCTTCCAGAGCAGCAGCTGCAGCTGGTGCAGGAAGCCCATGGCGGGGCCACGCTCCGCCGCCTCAGCGCCGCGGCCCGCTCCTCTGCGCGCCCCGCCGGGCCCCGCAGCCCGCCGCGCCGCTGGGCATCGCCCGCGCGGGGGCGGGGCGCTCGGGCGTCCGGGACCCGATCCGCGCTGGCTCCGCCCCGGCGGCCGCGGCGACAGCGACTCTGCCCGCGCCCCGCCCGCCCCCGCTTAAAGGCGCCGCGCTCCGTCCGCGCCCGCCAGGAGGCGCCCGCCGCCCGCGCCGCGCCCGGGACCGACCCGGGCCCGAGACCCTGCGCGCGCCGCCGCCGGGAAGCCTCCGGGCCGCCCCTCGCCGGGCGTCACGCGACGCGCCCACATCGAATCCGAGACCCCGGCTTAGCCTTCGTAGGCCGGGGGACCCTCGGGCGCTGCGCTCTTCTCCCAGAGGCATCCGGCTGCGCCCACCGCGCTGGCGACTCTGCAGAGGCGCCCCAAGCCTTCACTGTCCCCGGGGCGCGCCGAGCGGACGCTGGCGAGGGGCCAGCTCACCCCCGTAAGGGTCTCCTGTGTGCTTTGTAAACCAGCACTTGGAGTCCAGGTGGTGCCCACCTGGAAGGGAGGCAGGGCGGCCAGGTGGGTCCGTCCCGCGATTCCGAGCAGCCAGCGGAAGGGGGGAAACCCGAGGCCCCAGGAACGCTCGCCGTGGGCGGAGCAGGCAGGGGACCGAGGCGGCCCCTGCTGCACGCGGCTCATTTTTCTCCCCGTATTCGGGCGAGTCTGGTCTCTGCACAGGGAGTTCGGGATCAGGCGGTTCTGCGGCTGCGGCTTGGCACCTGCTGGGGCGCCCCGGGAGGTGGGGCAGTTCCTCCGCGTGGCCTGTAGAGAGCGACAGAGGACAGGCTGACCCCATGGGTGGCTCTGACGGCGCTTTCCAGACTCAGTTTCCCCAGCTGTGAATGGGGTGGAGTAGGGCTGTGTGGTGTCCAGTGTCAGGGCGCACATAGAAGGCGCATCCTCAAGTGAATGAAGACCTCCGAGGCCACAGCTCCCCACTCCTCCCAGCTCCTTTGCAGCAGGAAGGTGACCCTGGGCTAGTGAGTGAGGGATCAGCTTCCCACCCCAGCCCGCAGCCTCAAGGCACTTGCTTTTCTCTGCTCAGTCCACAGGGCTGGGTCAGGGCAGGAAGCTACCAGCAGGTCTTTCCCACAAGCCACAGCCATGGGTGAGGGGGGCTTCCTGCCCTCAACCTGCCCACCCCTACCTGGGGTAGGGACAAGCCCTGTGCCCCAGCCCCGGCGGCTTAGCCTGTTGGGGCCCTGGTCAGCACCACCCGTGGGTTGGCCTCTCTCCTCCTCGCCCCACTCTCCACCGTCCACTACAGGGGCTCCCTGGCTGCAGCTGCATCCCCAGTGCCTCCCCAGCACTGGCCACCAGAGGGAGCTACAAGGCACAGGTCAGACCCTGTCACCCCAGACACCCTCCAGCCTGCGGGCCTGGGAGATGGGCGCTTTCAGCCTGGCCAGGCCTCTGACGTCCGTTCCCTACTCTTCCCCAACCTTGGCCTGTTTTGGTTTTTGTTTTGAGACAGGGTCTCATTCTGTTGCCCAGGCTGGAGTGCCGTGGTGTGATCACGGCTCACTGAAGCTTCAACCTCCTGGGCTCAAGCCATCCTCTCACCTCAGTATCCCAAGTAGCTGAGACCACAAGCGTGAGCCACCACGCACTGCTAATTCTTGTGTTTTTGGTAGAGATGAGATTTCACTACACTGCCCAGGCTGGTCTCGAACTCCTGGGCTCATCGCCTTGGCCTTTTGGGGGACACAGAAGGCTCTCTGATAAGGGGCCGTCTGGTGGAGGCTGTAGGAACTGGGGTAGCCAGTGGGCAGCCCGGCACAGGGAGGGCTCTCAGGCGGAGGGTGAGCAAAGGCCCCGAAGTCAGGCGACAGGACCCCCCGTGGGGAACAAGCAGCCCCATGGCCGTGGGGGCGACATGTCAGGGGAGGGCAGACGCAGGCTCTGTGGCCCTGCACGGAGGTGACCCATGAGACACGGGCCAGACCCACGAGGCACTGCTCAGACGTTTATTGTCCACCACCCTCCCTCCCTGAGCCCAGAACAAGCTGGTTTGCTCCCCGTGGTCTCCTGGGCCCCGCCCCAGCCTACACACAGGGACCTCAGAAGTATGGACGTGGCAGGGACCCGTGCCTGTGTCTCGGGGACCACAGGGCCTCTGCTACCGAGGAAGCTCGGGGTCCCAGGTTTGGCCCCCACAAACCAGGCTGGGGTGCCCCCAGCCCCAAGGGCCCTGCCTTTCACCCTCTTCCAGCCAGGCCTTCACCCACCCAAGATTTGTTCAGGGTGGGGAGGGTCCTCGGCAGCCTTTCCCCTCCCGTCTGCCGCAGCAGGCACCCGTTACCTCCCTCCCGCTCTCACCTCCTCTGCATGCTCCAGTGCCCACCTGCACCCCCCACCCCTGCTTCCTGACCTCTGTGCCCAGCCTCCCGTTAGCCCGCTGCTTGCCGGTAAGGGCCGGATGCCTGGTGGTTTGATTTCGACACCCAGCCCTTCCACCCACACCCACCTCCCCCGGCCAGCGGAGCTCAGGCCTGAAACCAACCCTCAAGGTCCTCATAGACTTGGCTGCGGGGCAGGTGTGGGTAGCGGTCACAGATGGCACAGAAACGTTCCCGCCAGTCGGTGAACAGTCGCACGCGGAGCCTGTCACGCCAGGCAAAGAAGCGTTGGTATCGGCTCTCATTCATGCCAGTGAGGAAAGCCGCCAGCTCTTGGGCTGAGCCAAAGTCATCCACATGCACGAAGGCGTCAGCCGGCGCAAAGGCCTCATAGGTGGCCCGTGGGGGCCCCAGCACCACTGGCACAGTGCCAGCCACCAGTGCGTTGCGCCAGAATTTCTCCGTAATGTAGTCGCGGTGCTGAGAGTTCTCAAAGGACAGGTAGAAGCGGTACTGGGCCACGGTGGGCACCAGGCAGCTGGCGCACAGCAGCCGTCCATTGGCACGGCCAAAGACATCCACCCGCAGATGAGGCGCCAGCTGCCGGTACAGCCTGGCACGCAGCTGCCGCTCCTGGAAGTTGCTGACCACCCAGGCGGCCACCCTGCTCTTGGCTGGCAGCGGTGGCGAGGGCCCCCAGTGGGGCTCCAGGCGGCCATAGGGCACAAAAATGTCCGAGTCGCGCCGGTAGCTCAGCACCCAGTTGAAGATGCCGCGGAGGTGGCTGAGGCCGTGGGTGTGGCTAGGAGACTCCATGGAGGCCCACACCCAGGGCTGCCCTCGTGGCCGCTGGGCCAGGGGCAGGTGGGACCGCCGCGTCTGCAGCTCGCGGTGGTGGAAGACCACGGCGTCAGCGCTGGCCAGCAGGCTTCGGTTGGCACTCAGGTGGCAGCGGGCGATGCCGTAGCGGGTGCAGGTGTCGCTGGGCAGCTCTGGGGGCTGGTCAGTGAAGGGCCAGTGCCAGACAAGGATGGTGATCGTGGGCTGGGGTGCCGGGGTACCCCGAGGGGCTGACCCCAGCAGCCACAGGAGCCAGAGGGCAGCGAGCAGAGCCACCCCGGCCAGGACCCCCAAGCCTCGCAGCCTCCGGGTGGGGCCGTGCCCTGCAGCAGCACGAGGGAGGGGAGGCTCTGTCACTTGGGCTCAGGGACATCCACACGCCCCACTCAGCGCCACCCCCATCCTCCCCTCCCATGGGCTCAGGGACACCCACATGCCCCACTCAGCGCCACCCCCGTCCTCCCCTCCCATGGGCTCAGGGACACCCACATGCCCCACTCAGCGCCACCCCCGTCCTCCCCTCCCAGGTTGCCTAGCTGTCCCCAGCCTGGGCCTCCCCCACGTCCAGACACTCACCAGCATTATTCATCCACAGTCTCCCAGGATCAGTCAGCCAAAAGACCCGAGATTCTCAAATCACGGCAGCCGCCAGAGGTGCCCCTGAAATCACAGCTGCGCCCTAGCTTAGCCCCGCCTGGAACTGTGCTCCTTTTATCTCTGCCCAAGGTGAGGGAACTCAGGGGACCTTCCTGCTCCTGCCCCGCCCCTGCCCCCACAACCTTTGGCATCAACCACTGTCCCCACCCCCATCTCGGGGACTTGCTAGTCCTGGGGCTGCTGGGAGGGGTACAGCCACAAGAGGGATGCCAAGCCAGGGCAATATGATGCCCCCACAGCCCACCCCACTGGTCTCCAGAGAGGCCCAGAGATGTCCAGCTGGGCAGGCAGAGGATGGAGAGGCTTGGGCAGGCTTGGCCCAGGGCAGAGAATCCCAGGTGCAGGCACCCTGAGCAGAGATGGCCCCCCAGCCCCCACCCAGCTACCCAGGCCTGGGCACTGCAGACAGCGAGTGCACTTCCCCAGAGGGCCAGGTGGCTCCTCCCACGGCAGCATCACCCACTTCCCCCAGCTCACCACCAGCTGGGCCCTGGTCTCCCAGGAGAATCTTACACATTGAAGATGTACTGTGCTCAGCTCTTTGCCGGAGGCTAAAGCTCCCAATTGGGCCATCCCACCCCACTCTGCCACCTCTGCCATCTAGGAACCCAGATGCCCGGAGAGGAGGTCTGTCCTGGGGCCCTTAGTGTCTTCCCACAGGAGCCTGGCGCGTGCCTGCAAGGGCCTGGTCCCGGAATGAACTGTGGATGGAGGCTGCTTTGTCCTTTTCCCCATCCAGATCCATGCCCATAGACACCGCTGACTATAGGCTGGGCCCAGGGTCCCTTCCTCCAGCCTGCAGCAGAGGGGCTTTCCAGGCTGGAAAGGGAAGGAGTCCTTTTGTCCCTGACGCAAGCGGGTTGGGGGCCAGCACCCGCTCCAGGAAGAGGAAGGGACCCAGGCTGAAGTCCAGACTCCCCGCTCCCTCTAGCCAGGGCCTGGAGCCTGGAGGCCAGGTTCCTTCTTCTACACCAGCCCACGTTGGGTGCCAGCCAGGCTGGGATGGCCCTGCGGGGTCACCCTGAGCCCCAGCCAACCAACACCCCACTCTCAGCCACAGTGGGAGGCCCCATCAGCCTCTTCACCCAACCACGTTGCCACTCTGCTGCACGGGACCTTGTGTGGTCCCGGGCGTGGCCAGACCCAGACGTCCTGGAGATCTCAATGCAGGTCAGGCTTGGTTTGTTTGTTTGTTTGTTTTTTGAGAGGGAGTCTTGCACTATCGCCCAGGCTGTAATCCCAGCACTTTGGGAGGCCGAGGCTTGTGGATCACCTGAAGTCAGGATCAAGTGGTGCGATCTTGGCTCACTGCAACCTCCACCTTCCGGGTTCAAGTGATTCTCCTGTCTCAGCCTCCCAAGTAGCTGGGATTACAGGTGCCTGCCACCACGCCCAGCTAATTTTTGTATTTTTAGTAGAGATGGGGTTTTCCCATGTTGGCCAGGCTGGTCTCAAACTCCTGACTTCAGGTGATCCACAAGCCTCAGCCTCCCAAAATGCTGGGATTACAGGCATGAGCCACCGCACCCAGCCAAGTTTGCTTTTTTGTGTGTGGGTTTTTATTTTTGTTTTTTGAGACAGGGTCTTGCTCTGTTGCCCAGGCTGGAGTGCAGTGGCACAGTCACGGTTTGCTGCAGCCTCAACCTCCTGGGCTCAAGCAATGCTCCCACCTCAGCCTCCCAAGGAGCTGGGTCTATGGGTGTGCACTACCATGCCTGGTTAATTTTTTTTAATTTTTTGTAGAGGCAGAGCCTTGTTATGTTGTCCAGGCTAGTTTCAAACTCCTGGGCTCAAGCAATCCTCCCACCTTGGCCTCCCAAAATGCTAGGATGCCGGGAATGAGGACGCGTCTGTCCTGTCAGGTCCTTTGGGGGCTCAGATCGTGTGTCCTGGGAGGAATGGCAACCATGAACTGTTGTCCAGACCTTTGCCCCAGCACCCTCAGAGGGGGCCTGCCTCCCACCACCCCTGTCCCTGTCCTGTTCTACTTTTGGGCCCCAGGGGCTGCTGGCCTCTCCCCGGCCCCACAGTGAGGACAAGGCTGCCTTGGGAGAGGAACCAGGCAGCTGGCAGCTGGAGACTGAAGTAGGAGGATCCCACTGTGGGGACAGAGGCAAGACTGGGACGGGGTGGTAGTCAGAGGCCCCCACCCGTGTGGCGCAGTGTAGCCTCTGAGCTGAGCTTTGCTGCGGAACTTGTGCAACGGCTGGAGGGAGGGGGGCTGGAGGGAGGGGGACTTGGAGGGAGGGGGCTTGGAGGGAGGGGGACTTGGAGGGAGGGGGCTGGAGGGAGGGGGACTTGGAGGGAGGGGGACTTGGAGGGAGGGGGCTTGGAGGGGAGCTTGGAGGGAGGGGGTTCGGAGGGGGGGCTTGGAGGGAGGGGGCTTGGAGAGAGGGGTTTGGAGGGAGGGGGCTGGAGAGAGGGGTTTGGAGGGAGGGGGCTTGGAGGGAGGGGGCTTGGAGGGAGAGGGGCTGGAGGGAGGGGGACTTGGAGGGAGGGGGCTTGGAGGGGAGCTTGGAGGGAGGGGGTTCGGAGGGGGTCTTGGAGGGAGGGGGCTTGGAGGGAGGGGAGTTTGGAGGGAGGGGGCTGGAGGGAGGGGAGCTTGGTGGGGAGCTCGGAGGGAGGGGAGCTTGGAAGGAGGGGGGTTTGGAGGGAGGGGTTTGGAGGGAGGGCGGCTTGGAGGGAGGGGGGTTTGGAGGGAGGGGGCTGGAGGGAGGGGAGCTTGGAGGGGAGCTTGGAGGGAGGGGGTTCGGAGGGGGGGCTTGGAGGGAGGGGGCTTGGAGGGAGGGGGCTTGGAGGGAGGGGGTTTGGAGGGAGGGGTGCCTGTGGGCGCCACAGGAAACTGTCAGTGCCTGAGCTGCTTGGCTTAGGGGCTGGCACCAGAGTGGGCAGCTGCCTCCAGCCCCGGCTTTCCAGCCTCCCATGTTTTCGGTGATGACCACAGTGGCACCTGGGCCTTTAATCCCACCCCAGAGTTCCTCCTCTGGCAGGGGGCCCCCAGGGAGCCACACCTTGGCTTCAGCCTCACACCACCCCATCTCTTCTCCTTGAAACAGACACCCGGCGGCAGTTCCTGCAGGAAGGAGGCTGTCCTGCCACGCCTGCGGGTGACCCGGCCTCTGGTGCCAGAGCCCGCCATCCTTCCTGTTTGTGCTGCCAGGCTGGCAGGGTCCCTTGCCACCGACCTCAGCCACAGCCACAGCCTGCTCCCTCCCTGGGTGGATTTGAAGGAGACTCCCCCACCCTCCGCCCCTAGCTTGCTCCTTGAGGACCCTGGGCAGGGTGGCTGCCATGGGGCCCAGTCGTGCGTGGGAACCTGCGAGCTGGCAAACGGGGCTCGGGGGTTTTGCCCAGAAATGGGTCAGAACGAAAGCCTCTCAGAGGAAAGAGAAGGGCATGAGTCAAAGAGAAAGTCGGGGGGCAGGGGCTCCCCCTCATCTCACCCCACCCAGGCCTCCTGACTCCCTGGGTTTGTGTGGACCCAGGCAGGCAGCCAACCCCAGCTCCGTGGTGTGTGAGCATCGTGATGATCAGGACACAAGCTCTTCCCCGCTGAGCCTTCACTGTGGGCCAGCTTCCCCGTGGATGCCCACTGAAGAGGCCTCAACCCAGTGGGCCCCACTCCAGACCAAGAGCAGACCATTGGCCAGCTGCCCCCTGCAGACAGCGGCACCCGGGGCAGCAGCAAGGTGAGGGGCACCCAGCCCCAGCCCGAGGGGCGTCTCACGGAGCGGGCTGAGCCTGGCTGTCTTCCTGAGCCCCACCTGCTTCATGGGTTGGCTTGAGCAAGGCAGTCCAGATGCGTGTCTCGAGCGCCCCCTGGCGGCGTGCTGCAAAGCTACATGGCTCCGGCAAGAAGGAAGACTGCCCTTTATTCTCAATAACAGGTGGAGCTGGGGGCTGGAGAGCCCCTCTGACCTCGCCTTGGGAAAGCCGGGTGGGTGCACGGAGCCTGGCAGGTGGCCAAGGGGACCCCCAAGTGGAGGGATTGGTCGAGGGGCAGCACAGCGTGGTGCAGTGGGTGAGCTCAGCCCCTCCCCTCCCACTCTCATCCCATTGAGCCCCAAGGCGTGGGGGGATCACGTCTGTCCTTGTTCTCCTCCAGGTGGAGCTGCTGGGTGGGGCTCTGGTCCTCCAGGGACCCACTCTGCACCCCAAGTTTTGCCGGGACCCGCTCCTCTGTGTTGCGTGGCTGTAGGGGAGGGCTGCAGCCAGGGACTCTGAACCCGGGGCCGGCCCACCCAGCCACCCAGGGTGGGGAACAAGATCGCCTCCCAGGGCCAGAAGCTGGGGAGGTCCTCGCTTCCTAGGATGTTGGCTAGGGGATCACACGCCCCACATTCTGGGCCAAGCACGGTCCTGCCCCAGCATCTTGCTGGGTTGGGGGCATCTCTGCACAGATGAGTGCCACCCCAGCGTCTCCGCCAGGGTCTGGGCATGTCACTCTTGGGCATCTGTGCTCAGGAGGTCACCAGGTGTGGGCAGGGCACCAAGCAGGGAGGTAGCCGAGGCTGGAAGATGCACATCAGTGCCCCGCTGGGCTTCCTCAAGTGGGAACTGGTGGAGGGGGTGCTGGGCTGCCAGGTCAGGGTCAGCAGGCTCAGGCTGGCTCAGGGCTCAGAGTTGAGCCAGAAACCAAGGTGATATCTGCCTCTTGCTGCCGCCAGGGCCCTTGGGACAGGGACAGGAACAACAGAAGGTAAAGTGGAAAGGAATTGAGTAATGGGCCCCCAGGCAAGGCTGAGCCAGGCCCCAAGCCCAGGATTGGGGTCTCCAGAGTCCCTGGGGGCCCCAGGGCAGCTCACCCACAGCCTGGGGCCTATGGGAGCAAGGGGGCTCCTGATGGGTGGGGGCAGGAGCTTGGACAAAGTTGAAGGCCTTCTGTCTGAATTGGCCAGGGGCCAATGAAAGCCAAAAAGCTGGTGTGGTGGCTTATGCCTGTAATCCCACTTTGGGAGGCCAAGGCGGGTGGATCACCTGAGGTCAGGAGTTCGAGACCAGCCTGGTCAACATGGTGAAACCCCATCTCCACTAAAAATAGCTGGGCGTGGCAGGCACCTGTAATCCCAGCTACTCGGGGGGAGGCTGAGGCAGGAGAATCACTTGAACCTGGGAGATGGAGGTTGCAGAGAGCCAAGATCATATCACTGCACTCCAGCCTGGCTGACAGAGCGAGAATCTGTCTCAAAAAAAAAAAAAAAAAAAAAAAAAAAAAAAATCCAAAAAGGCGAGTGGGGAGCAGGGTGCTAGGCTGCATGGGGGCCTATGCCCCAACCGGAGGACCCAGCCCCCTGCCAACCCTTCCCCAGCTCAGGCCCACCGGCTCCCTTCTCACACAGCTGCTCTGGGAGGGAGTCCTTCCTTGCCAATACCTAAGAGAATGGGCAGCAGGGACCCTGAGGACAGGTTGGGGACACCCAGAACAAGAAGAAGATGGGACACACTAGGAGGCTCTTGGGCCCCTGCGTCAGGCCAGCAGGATAGGTGTGTATTGTGACCTGAGGGACTGAACGTGGAGCTCCAGGGGAACCTCCCAGCCAGTGACACGCTGGCCTTGGGCCAGACGCTGCCCCGCGCCCTTGAGTGACACCCGGGCCTCCCTGCACCCACCCGCTTTCCCTGTGGCTAATGGCTTAGAGTGAAGGATGGTGGGCGTGAGCGTGGGCGTGCCATGTGGGCTCAGCATCCACCCTGCCCCATGCACGCAGGCACCCATCACACCAGGGCCCACACACAGGCTCCCATCACACCCTGCCCCATCACAGCAGTGCCCAGAGGGACGTGGGGCTCCCAGCTGAGGGCCAGCCCGAGGTCACAGGTGAGGAGTGAGAGGTGAGAGGCAAGGGGGCTTCCTGGTCTGGGTGGGCTGTGGCCCCCAAAACATGTTGCTTAGGTCAAGCCAGTCTCCCCCAGCAGGGGTGAACAATTTTCTCCCAGCCTGCCTGGCCCACCCTTTCTCCAGGGACGGTGCCCAGTGGGCCTTATCTTCCCCATGCCAGGTGTGATGGTTAATACTGTCAACTTGATTGGATTGAAGGATACAAAGTATTGATGCTGGGTGTGTCTGTGAGCATGTTGCCAAAAGAGATTAACATTTGAGTCAGTGGGCTGCGGAAGGCAGACCCACCCTTCATCTGGTGGGCACCATCTAATCAGCTGCCAGCGAATGTCAACCAGACAAATGTGAAAAGGAGACAACGGGCCTCGCCTCCCAGCCTACATCTTTCTCCTGTGCTGGACGCTTCCTGCCCTCGAACATCGGACTCCAAGTTCAGCTTTGAGACTCGGGCTGGCTCTCCTTGCTCCTCAGCTTGCAGACGGCCTATTGTGGGGCCTTGTGATCATGTGAGTTAATACTAAATTCTTTCTTTCTTTTTTTTTTAACACAGTCTTGCTGTCTCTAGGCTGGAGTGCGGTGGTGCAATCTTGGCTCACTGCAACCTCTGCCTCCTGGGTTCAAGCGATTCTCCTGCCTCAGCCTCCAGATAGCTGGGACTACAGGCACACGCTGCCATGCCTGGCTAATTTCTTGTATTTTAGTAGAGACGGGGGTTTTACTGTGTTGTCCAGGCTGGTCTCGAACTCCTGAGCTCGGGCAATCCGCCCGCCTCAGCTTCCCAAAGTGCTGGGATTACAGGCGTGAGCCACCGCACCTGGCCCCCCTCTCTCTCTATATATATCTCCTATTAGTTCTGTTTCTCTAAGAGAACCCTGACTGGCCGTGTGCGGTGACTCACGCCTGTAATCCCAGCACTTTGGGAGACCGAGGCGGGCAGATCATCTGAGGTCGGGAATTCCAGACCAGCCTGGCCAACATGGAGAAACCTCGTCTCTACTAAAAATACAAAATTAGTCAGGTGTGGTGGCGCACACCTGCAATCCCAGCTACTCGGGAGGCTGAGGCAGGAGAATCGCTTGAACCTGAGAAGCGGAGGTTGCAGTGAGCCGAGATCACGCCATTGCACTCCAACCTGGGCAACAAGAGTGAAACTCCGTCTCAAAAATAAACAAATAAATAAATAAATAGAGACCCCTGATTAATAACACGAACACGCCAGGGCTGTCTAGGTGCCTGGACCTCCAGACTCCTAACAACCACTGAGGGGCTTCTGAACCCAGTCCTCCTACGTCCCCAGCATCAGTGGGACAGAGAGTTTCAGCCCCTGCACCCTGACCTGGTACCGGCCTGATCTGGGCCTTTTGACCACATGATTCCCCTTCCTCCCTCGGGGCCTTCTTGCTCCAAATTTAGGAGTGGCCAAGTCCCAGCTCCAGGTGTCCAGGCCCCTCCCATCACACCCCTCACCTGGCCCCCTGGGTCCACCTGGCTCTGCATAGCTGGTATCACACAGATACCTCTGCCTGCCATCCCTCCTCCGTGTGCTGCAGGGCCTGGCGTCCGTGGTCCCCATGAGAAACCAGACTCAATGTCTGCATTGTTTTCCTTCTGCCTGGAGGTGGTGGGCACCCGCATCCAGGTGTGTGTGGACTATCACCTGCTCCAGCCCTCTTTATCACACAGGATGGGGTCTTCCGGGCCGCAGAGCCAACCCTGGGCTGGCCCAGCCCTACACTACACCCTTCCCCTCTCCCACCTGCGTAGAAGGGTCTGCAGGGGTGAGGCCTGGCTGAGGAGGGTGGGGATGATCCCGTGGCCTCTCCTCCAGCTCCACGGGATGGGAAGGTCCTCCTAATGAGCGAACAGAAAGGCCTCCTCCCTCTGGGGGTGCAAGAGCAGACCCCAGGCCCCCCACTCAGGGGTCCGTCTACCAGGGCCCCAAATGGGAGATGAGGCGGCGGAAGATTAACCCAAGCTGGCAACACAGGCAGAAGCCGCAGGTCTGAAATGGACTTTAATTGGCTTTTGTCTCTAGAATTCCCCACCCGTTCCTGCGCTCTACGGTTCTCCATGCCCCCTCCAGTTTGGGGGTCTAAACCGAACAGGAGAGGTGCAGGGGATCAGGAGGTGTCCTGGCACAAAGGTTCGGGGGTCTCCCTGGCAAGGGGTCCCAGGGCCTGGAGCCCGAGGCCCAGCCAAAAGCACACAGCATCAAAACATGTTTTTAGTGGGAAGCTCCAGGCCCTGCCCCTCCCCGGGGGCCTTGAGGTCGGGGAGCAGGTGGGCGTCTGTCTGCCTCCAGGTCATGGCAGTGCAGGCGGTGAGCTGGGGGCCGGCAGGGGCGCGGACAGTGCGGCGTGGTCGAACAGAGGGTTGCGCACCTCCATTTCCCCGGTCTGCGAATGTGGGTGTCAGGCCGGGCAGTGGGTGGGCTGGGGGGATACTTGCTGGGAGGGAACCCCAGGAGATGGTTCGCCCCTCCCTGCACCCTGAGGCACTCACCGGGGCCAGGCCCGGGCACTCGTACACCGTGAAGTCTCCGTCCTCATTCTCCTCATCCGAGGAGGCCGTATCCAGCTCCTTGGGTGGCTCTTTATGCCTGGGTGGGGGGGGATCGCTGGGTCCTCCCCACGCCCTCGAGGTGCCAGTGGCCCAGTCTGGAAGTGGGCACTCAGCCCACCTCAGCCCTGGGGTGGCAGGGGAGCACAGCCCAGGGTGAAGTTGGCCAGGGGAGGTGAGGGTGCAGGGCGGCGGGGGAGGTGAAGGTTAGCGTGCAGGTGAGGGTGGCAGGGCCTGGGGTAAAGTTGGCCAGGGGAGGTGGAGATGGAGGTGGAGGTGGGGATGGGGGGTGGGTGGGTGGGGGTGGCAGTGCTGGGGCAGCCACTCACCGCTCCAGGCACAGCATCTGCTGCCGTTGGTGCTGGTAGTGGTACATCTCCGCGCTGTGTGCCAGCCGCTGGTCCCCAGGCTGTGGGAAGGAGGAGGTGAGGGTCAGTTGGCGGCCAGAGTTGGGTGGGAGCCTCAGGGCTGAAGGGGGCCACACACCGAGATCCGGGGAGCTGCAGGTGAGCCAGGGGCCTTCGCAGTGGCGTAGTCGGCCTTCTGAGTCAGGCGGATCTCACGCTGCAGCCTGTGGGGAGTGGGGCCTGAGACCTCTGAGCATGTGGCACCCTCCCTGCCCTGCCCGCGGCCACTGGCTCACCTGCACCAGCAGAGGGAGGCTACGGAGAGGGCGGCTGCACCAGCTACACAGAACGCCAGGATCAGCACTGCAGGAGGGGGCATGTGAGGGCGGCCTTCTGCAGGGGGCCCTGCTGCCCCTGCCCACCCCTGACCAAGACCTACCAAGGGCGAGGCCGTCGCCTTGCCCTCCCCGGGGCTCCAGGGGCGACATGTGCACCGGGTCGGATGACACAGGGGAGCCCAGGGAGGTGTGGGGCGTGGGCGTGGGGGTTCCTGGAGTGGAGGGGAGGCCCAGCTCCAGCCCCTGCCCCCGTGCCGAGAAGCCCAGGGTGGCTGCGAGAGAGGACAGGTTAGAATGAGAGCACTGGGCTGGGGACAGGGCTGTGGGGCAGGGGAAGCGGGGGTCTCACCAGGCTCCGGGAGCCGCTGTCGGGCCTTGGGTAGGGGCGGAGTTGAGTGTCCAGACTCCTTCCGGGCAAGCTCCTGGGCCAGGAAGTCAATCTCATCTTCCAGTCTGGGCTGGGGCCGGCCCCCGCCTGGGGAGGGTGAGGGGCCATCAGGTGGAGGGGTCCGTCCAGGAGGTAGCCCCAGGCCCGGCCTCCCCGCTTCTGGCAGGTTCCTCCCAGGAGCCTGAGGACTGGGTACACACCTGGAGGCCCTCTCCCTCCCAGATTGCCATGGTGACAGCACGGGCGCTTCCTGTAAGGGGCAGTGCTTCCCGGAAAGTGGAGGCAGGGCAAGGGAGGAGGCGCTAGGGAAATGTCCAAAGACCAGGCACGGGGAGGAAGGAGTGGGGTCTCTCACCCCAACCCATGTCCATAAAGGGCCGGCCAGCACAGCCCCTTCTGCTTCCCCACCTCCAAGCACCTTCTCGGGCAGAGGGGCAGGGACTCCCCAAGGAGTAGGGGGAAGCCGAAGGAAGCCAAGCACCCGGGACCCCTCCCCAGGTCATTGGGAGAACGGGGGCAGCTGTCAGGGGTGGGGCTGGTGGCAGGGCCCCACCGGTACCCACTGTGGGCTGCACAGTCTGGGTGGACGCTCCCAGGTTGGCAGGAGGTGCATCCACACAGACCCTTACAGCCACTTCTCGGTGCTCCTCTCAACACCTCCTCCAGGAAGCCGCTGCTGCTCCCACCCCCAGCACCTCTGAGCAAAGCCCTCACCACACCTGAAGTCACTCAGTGACTGGCCATCCCGACAGATGCGGCTCAGGCTGGCGAGCGGGGCAATCCCAGCACCCAGCCAGTTGCTGGCACCCTTCAACATTTGCCAACAGGCGGACAGGACAGTGAGTGGTGGAAAAGAGCAAGCTGCCTGGGGACGGGGAAGTGGGGGCCTGGAGGGCTTCTGGGCAGATCCTGCAGAGCCCAGGCCCGGGGAGAATGGGCCCCTCCTCTCCCGTGGCCATCCCAGCATTTCGCATGGTGCAGCCCTTCCCCTGGGAGGGCCTGACTGCCCCAGGCCTGGGTCCACCTCCATTTGGAAAGGATGGGAGGCTTCGTGGAGAGTGAATGAGGATCTCCCAGGCCTTGGACCCAACACCCCACAAGGTCCAGAGGCCCTGAGACCACCTGGCACAGGCCTGGGCATTGAGGCTGCAGGCTGCTGCTTTTTTTTTTTGAGACGGAGTCTCACTCCGTCGCCCAGGCTGGAGTGCAGTGGCGCGATCTCGGCTCACTGCAAGCTCTGCCTCCTGGGTTCACGCCATTCTCCTGCCTCAGCCTCCCGAGTAGCTGGGACTACAGGTGCCTGCCACCACGCCCGGCTAATTTTGTTTTTGTATTTTTAGTACAGATGGGGTTTCACCGTGTTAGCCAGGATGGTCTCGATCTCCTGACCTCATGATCCGCCCGCCTCAGCCTCCCAAAGTGCTGGGATTACAGGCGTGAGCCACTGCGCCCAGCCTTCTTTTTTTTTTTTTTTTTTTTTGAGACAGAGTCTCGCACTGTCGCCCAGGCTGGAGTGCAGTGGTGAATCTCGGCTCACTGCAAGCTCCGCCTCCCGGGTTAAAGCAATTCTCCTGCCTCAGCCTCCTGAGTAGCTGGGACTACAGGCGCGTGCACCACACCCGGCTACTTTGTATTTTTAGTAGAGACGGGGTTTCACCATGTTGGCCAGGCTGGTCTTGAACTCCTGACCTCAAGAGATCCTACAGCCTGGGCCTCCCACAGTGCTGGGATTACAGGCATGAGCCACTGCGCCCAGCTGGCCGCTTCTTACAGGGAGAGGTTCACGCAGGGACATCCCCCCCATCAACTTCCCCCTTTGCTCTCGTACCTGGAGGCCGGCGCATCCTGGGCACACAGAGCCCTTGCTGGTCCTCCTGGAAGGGCTGAAGGCAGGGCCCACAGGCATGTGCACCAGGAGGACACCTTGCCCGCCTCTTCAGGGCACAGTCCAGGCTCCCGGGACAGGCAGCTACATCTAGGAAGGAAGCAGAAGGCAGGGCCGGCTCACGGCCCCGCAGGGCTCGGCCCCTGCACACGGCAGCGCTGCCCCAGCCACCCGCCCCTGTCACCCCCAGAGCTGGCCGGGCCTGGTTCTGGCCATTGTTCTGGACAGGCCCTTCCTCCCTGACGCCAGGGCTCAGAACCCGGAAGCGAACAGTCCTAGGACTTATCAGAACTACCCTGCCCCACCCCTCCCCAGGGTCCACTTCCAGGCCTGATAGAGCCCTCAGCTCAGAAGCTGAGCCTCACTGTCCAGGCAGTGCTGAGTTCTCCTGGGCAGGGCCGTGCAGCCCCACAAGCCCAGCCTCCGGCCTCAACATGCCCCACAGCAAGCCAGGAACCCCGTCCAGATTGGGAGTCCCAGAGGGAAGGGCCCAGGTCTGTCTCTGGGGAGCAGCAAACGATGCCGCCAGCGACCTCTCCTTCCCGTGCGGCTCTCCCCAGAACCCGGCACTGACAAGTGTGCAGCCTGGAAGGGATGCTGCTCCTCCAGCCTCTGGCTTGTCCCCCAGGCACCAAGGACACCTAAGATGGAGTCTGCTGACCTCACTGGCCTCAGACACAGAACCCAGGCAGGTCACTCCCAAAGCCACCACACCAGGGGCTGCAGTCAGGGGCCAGGTGGCACCCGAGGGCCTCAGGAGGCCGAGGTTGGCAGTGCTGGGGATGGCAGGCCAGGCCCTAGTTCCCTAGTTCCTAACCACACTTTCATCTCACTGATGAGGGGCGCAGGCCATGGTGCCAGCTGACACATGTGGCTAATCAGTCTTATCCTGGTGCTGGAGAACGGGGCGAGGGGGCAATGGCCCTCTGCCTCAGTTTCCCCTCTGGGATATAGCTGAGTTGCCTCAAAGCTAAGGAATGTCCCCAGTCACAGCAAGCCAGTGGAGCCAGGGGAACCCCAGCAGGGCCATCAACCCTGCCTGGGGAGTCTGCGGTGGCACCTCTGGCTAACCAGGACTCTTCCTCTCTGCCCAGCCCCACACTGCACACTGCAGGCAGGGCCACCGGGGCCACACGGGGCATCGTCCTTCTCCAGACCTTGGTTGGCTGGCTTGGTTTCCTTGGTAACCTGACCCTCAGGGCCCTCAGGCTGTCCGCCTTCCTTCAAGGCAGTTCCAGCAGCCGCAGTGGCAGGTGGGCACAGGAGACAACGCCAGGCACCGCACACCCTCCACGAGCTGGGGCAGCAGCCTCCAGTATCAGTGGGCCGGGACTTGGGCACGTTAAACATTAAACCTGTGCCAGCAGGTCCACCTGGGCCCACCCGCCAACTTGGCACCTGGGGAGTGAGGCAGTCCCCGCTCCTGTGCTGATACCCCACCGTCCACCACGCCAAAGGCAGGGGCCTGAGGTACAAAGCTGGCTCTAGGGTCTGGGTTCCAGGCCCCTCCCAGCCCTTTTCCCCAGCCCAGGAGCTTCCATCCCCCACTTCCTCCTCCTGAAAAGAGGTCCCAGGAACAAGAGCAGCTGGACAGTGGCTGGCACACCCCCCTCCACCCGCCAACGTCTGGGGTGCCTGAGGGCCCTCCCTTCCAAGCACTGGGCACTGGGAATGGGAGGAGTTGCCTAGGGAGGGCCCTGCCAGGTCTCCCGATGAGGCAGACACGAAGCTGCAGAGGCCGGTGAACTGAGGACTGGCACCAGCCACCCACCCGGGCTCAGCACAGCAGCTGCAGCCCCGTTTCCTGAATGGGTGGCCTCCGCCTTTCCTGGCTGAGCACACTCTGATTCTCGGAAGCCTCTCCTGTTCATGCCCACCTCCCATCCAGGGGCACCGAGCCCAGGAGGAAGCCGGCCTCACTCTGGCCCCTTGAGGCCACACACACAGAACCAGGCTGCCCAGGACAGCGCCTCAGCTGTGCCACAACCCACTTAACTTCTCCATGCCTCGGATTCCTTGCCTGTAAAATGGGCTCACAGCACCTCTTCTGCAGGGCTGCCAGGAGTACTGTACGAATGCAGTCGCAAAGTCTCCCAGTTCAGTCCCCCCAGAAAAACGTCAGCTTTGCATCCTGGGTTCCTGCAGGGAGCTCTGCTCTCTGGACCCTCAGGACCCATCTGTGCAGGTGAGAGGGTGTCCCAGGACCCTGGGCTTATCACCCTCCTCCGGAGTCCACCTGCAGCCCTCAGTCCCAAAGACAGAATGCCAGTGCCCTCGAGGGCAGGGGATGCAGGCGGAGGCTCTGAGGCTGCAACAGTCTCCCTCCTATTGAAGCTAGAACAGCACCCCGAGCCTGCGCCATAAGTGCCCCCAGAACTTCAGCGCCCACCATGGCGCACAAGGCCGGTGCCCAGCGCCACCCAAGGCGTGAGGACAGGCAGAGCAGCACTGAGGCCCCGACCCCGGGACGCGCACCGGCAGCGAAGCCGGCGGGCACTCAGGGCCAGCCCCACACCCGCAGGAGCCCCGAACACGGAGACACAGAGACGCACACAGGCAGACTCCCGGCGGGCCCGCCCAGAGCCAGATGGCCGCGGCGCGGAGGCCTGAGCCAGACGGGCTCCCGGCGGAAGAAGCCATGAATGTAAGGTACGCCTCTGGGAACCGGCAGAAGCCCCATCCGGCGCGGCCTTTTGGAGGCTCCGCGCTGCGCCCTCCGGCCAGGCCTGTTTATTCCATCGTGGGCGAGGCGGGGCCGCCGCCACCAGCGGACCAGGCCTGCAGGGCCTGCGGGCCTGGGCAGGACGAGGGCGGCGGCGCCCGGCAACCCGGTCCCCGCCCGGCGATCCCGGCCCCGGGGCGCCCCGCGGCCTGCGCCCAGCGCGCTCGCTCACCCGGGTGGCCGGCGGCGGCTCCACGCAGGGCGGCGCCGAGGACGAGGCCGGAGAGCAGCAGCCGCAGCAGCCGCAGGTGCCGCGGGGAGGGCGGAGGCAGCGGCGTCGCCATCCTTCAGCGCCGCCGCCGGGGCAGCATGGCACCGCGAGGCCAGGGGCTCGGCGCGGGCTCCGGGCTCCGCGTCGGGAGCAGCGGAGGCAGCGGGGGAGGACGCAGGAGGAAGAGGAGGCGGATGCCAAGGAGGAGGAGGAGGAAGAGGAAAGGCACGGGCGGCGGCGCTGACGCTGCAGCAAGGATCCGGGATGGAGGCGCCGGCGAGGCGCGCACGCGGAGACTGCGCCTGCGCGCTCCACCTGAGGGGGCGGGAGGGCGGCTCCAGACTGCGCCCCCTCCCCCTGCTCCAGTTCTGGTCCCCTCTCCGGGCCTCGCTGGACCTCTCTCGGCCTCAGGGTGTCTCGGCACCTGCGGTCTCTGGGGCCGGTGCGGTTCCCAGAAGTCCGGCTGGGTTTGGGCCGCGGGTGGGCTTCTCCAGGATGCGCTCCCTTCTGGCCTCTTCCCGGTAGGACTCCGAGCCCCTCACCCGCACCCGCGATGGGGCAGAGGACCTGTGTGGGCCTAGCCTCGCGAGCGCACAGAGACACAGGAGCGCCGGGCGCACGCAGACAGGTGCTCACGAGCTGGGCAGGTGCACAGGAAGGCACAGGTGTGCCCACAGAGGCAGGGGCACCCCCACTCGCGGGAAAAGCAAATACAGGAACACAGAACGGCCCCGGCCCCGACTGCAGCTTTGGCTGGAGCCGCGGCGGCCGCGCGCAGTGAGGCCACCAGGGGGCAAGAGTGATCCGGAGCCACTGAGGACTGGAGCTGGGAGCTGTCCAAGGTGTTCAGGGTCCCCAGGTGACAGCCCTTTAGCTCCCTCAGGACAATGGGCATCTTTTTTTTTTTTTTTTTTTTTTTCTTTGAGACAGCGTCTCTGTCGCCTAGCCTGGAGTGCAGTGGTGCCATTTCGGCCCACTGCAACCTCCACCTCTCGGGTTCAAGTGATTCTCGTGCCTCTGCCTCCTGAGTAGCTGGGATTACAGGCGCATGCCACCATGCTGGGCTAATTTTTGTATTTTTAGTACAGACGGGGTTTCACCATGTTGCCTCAGCTGGTCTTGAACTCCTGACCTCAGGTGATACGCCAGCCTCAGCCTCCCAAAGTGCTGGGATTACAGGCGTGAGCCACTGTGCCCAGCTGACAACGGGCATCTCTGATGCCCCCCTTGCACCTCACCTGTTGCCTCCCAAGAGCACGCCCACCCCATCCCACTAGAAACCTCCTTTGACTAGTCATTCAGAGAACAAGAGTGAGACCTCCAACCCGGGGTGTCCCCTTGGTCCTTCCAGTCTCAGAACTTCAAAGCTGGGGCTGGCTGCCCTCAGGTTTATCAAATGACTTTTAAAAAATGGTGAAGAGGGGAGGGAAGAGCAGAATAAGAACCACCACCCTCCTCGCCAGGGCACTGAGCATAGAGACAGTGTCTAAGCTCACTTCCCAGGAAGGTGAGGAGGCGAGTGGGCAAGACCAGGCCTTCCCATCCTGGAGAAAACTGGCTTGGGGAGGGGCTGCAGGGCCTGGCTGGGGCTGCAGGATGCCTTTTGGAGGTGCAGGACACTCAGTCCCAGGTGAGAAGGGCAAGGTGCCCTGTGCCATTGCATGGCTCGGCTCCACAGCCAGGTTCTGTGCAAGATTCCTGCCTATGGGTCCCGGTCCTGATCTCATCTCCCACCCCTGTGCCACCTCCTGATGTGGGCCTGCCCTCCCTCCAGTCTCTACCAGCACTGACTGCCCCCTAGGAAGCCGCCTGGCTGGCTGCCACCCACTCTCCGCCACCTCCCTGACCTCTACCCTCACCCCCAGGCTCACTGTACCAGGACCCAACCTTCAGTCTGGCCTTGGTCACCAACGCAGATCCGGATGTGATGGTTTTGGGGAACTCTGCTGGCCAGAGAAGACTCAAGGGCCCAGGAACATTCCCTCGGGCCAGCCATCCTGCAGCTACTCTAGGCTGCCACGGCACAGCAGGGCAGCAGCCAGTGCCCCAGGCCTGGCTCCAGAGCAGAAGGCAGTAGGGAGGGATGGTGTCCACCCTCAGGACCAAGGGCAGGCCCGTGCGGCTAGAACAGCGGGAAGGTGGGGGCACAGGCCACAGCAAGGATGCCCCACCCCACAGACACTCTCCTTTCACGTCTCTAGGAAAAACTTTTTATTACAAAATTTTTACAAGTAGGTGCTGGGCTGGCTGCCAGCCCGTGGGCTGTGACCCTCCCCAGTACAGACCCAGACTCCACAGAAGGAGCCTCTAAGGGCTGATTCTCAGGACCAAGGCCCCACTCTCTGGAGACCCAGCCCTGAGGAGGATGAGGAGGAGCACGGGGCCTGCAGTGATGCCCAGGCTGAAGCGGGCTGGAGGGGTTCAAGGAGCTGGATTGAGCGCTCTTTGCCCACCCAGGCTCCTGTGGGTACCAGAGTCTCAGTTCCTATTTCCTGGGCTGCCTTAGGGGCAGAGACGCTGAGGGTGGGGTGGAAGGATGGAGAAGACAGTGGTGGGGTGGAGCGGTGGGGGATAGAGGGTGGGTGGAGGAATGCAGGATACAGGGGTGGGGAGAGAGGTTGGGAGAGGGGTGGGGATACAGGGGTGGGGGGTACAGGGGTTGTGGGAGGGGTGGGAGTACGGGGTGGGGATACAGGGGTTGGGGGAGGGATGGAGCAGCTGCCCCCGTCGGCCCCTAAATGGTGCTTGGCAGCTTGGCGGAGTGCACCTGACGCAGCAGCAGGACAAGCGCAGCCAGGAGCGCGGAGGCGAAGAGCAGCAGGAGGACGACCCAGGAGCTGAAGTCTGTGCCCTTGCGCAGCCCCGGCGGGTCGGCGGGGATCAGGTTGGTCAGGTTCAGCATGTAGCCGAGCGCCCAGCCCACTGCAGTGTCCGCGGCCTGCGGCGAAGGGCGTGGCCTCAGCTCCCGAGAGGCCCCGCCCCGCAGGGTCGGCCCCGCCCCGCCCCGCCCCGCCCCAGCCCACCTTCTTCTGGAAGATCACGCCGCCGAAGGCGCGCTCGTCGAAGCCGTAGCCGCGACTCAGCAGCTGCTGCACGAACATGGCCCCGGCGCAGTAGTCGGCCAGGCGGGCCCGTTGCCCTGGCACCCGAGCTTGCAGCTGGGACGCGGGCGGGACACCGTCAGGCAGGCGACCACCAGGAGGTCTCGGCCCCACGGGGAGAGGGGGCGGGCGGCGTGCTTCACCCCTCCCCAGACACACACGGGCCGTGCGAGGCCAGAGACCACCACACAGGCCCGGACATGAATGGCAAGACCGAGTCCGAGGGGCACCCCCGGCAGGGCACGCTTCCATCCCTCCCCAGCCAGCGCCCATGCCTGGAAGGCCAGTGAGGAGGGACAGCAGGCATGGCCACCAGGGAGCAGGAGGCAGCAACACCTTGGTGTGTGGCCAGGGGAACAGGACGAACTCCAGGCCTGAGTCTGCCCGCTGGCTCGCCGCCTGTCCCCACCTCCCTCACCCCAGTCTGTCTGAGACTAGGCCCTGGGAGGACAAAATGGGGCCTCGCTCACCACCCCGGTCCTGGGACGACTCGTACGTTTCTCTTGGAGTCTCCGGTGGGCACACTCCCGGTGCCCAGACCCACTTCCATCTTCCCTTGTGTGGTACCATGGAGGGAACCAGTGGCAGAAGCCAGAAACCTGGGCACCGGCCTCCCCCTGCCCTCCAGATCTGGGATGAGGGTCGGGCCTGGCGAAGCTTCTCCAACCCGCCCGACTTGTTCACAGCCTCCCGGCCACAGCCACACCACCTCTGGAGTCAGCCTAATGCCTGCCATCGCCCCCACTGCAGCGGGTGCTCCGAGAGGCCTGTCCATGCAGGGCTGGGGAGGCATGTGGAGGCGGAGGCTGAGCCCTTCCGCACAGCCCTGAAGGAGTGGGAGCGGGGCTCACCTGAGCCCAGGTCTGGTTGCAGACATTCACTGCGGCTGCCTCCAGCTGCTGCAGGGTGGCCACGGGCAGCCCCATCGAAGTCCGCAAAAAGTCCACAGTGTAGAAGAAGGCAGAGAAGGCCTGTAGGGGGCGCAGTCACACTGTGACCGGACCCCAGCGGCTCAGAGCACCTGCCGCCACCCGCCTGTCCCTACCCACGACAAAGTTCCCAGCCACCCGCCTGCCCTTACCCACGACAAAGTTCCCAGCCACCCGCCTGCCCTTACCCACGACAAAGTTCCCAGCCACCCGCCTGCCCCTACTCACCACAAAGTTCCCAGCCACTGGGGGCTGGAAGACCCCATTGAAAGAGCATCGGGAGAAGGGGCAGGAGGAGAAGCTGAAGAGCCCAGAAACCAGATCTCGGCAGAGGTGGGGGTCACTGCTCCCTGACAGGCTGACCCTAGCACTGCTGTTGAAGGTCTGGGGCCGCTGGGCCATGGTGCATGGTGACTGGTACACATCCCCGAGCAGCACTTGGGTGGAAAAGCCCCTCGGCCAGCAGGGGTGGAAGCCGTGGGTCTGGGGGAATCACCAGCGTGACAGGGTGGCACCACCGCCGCTCCAGAGGACCAGCCTGACGAACCTCCCACAGGTCTCACTCTGGCAACTTCACTTTTGTGCTCAGGGGCAATCCATGGCTCCCCACTGCCTGCTTGACAGATCCCAACGCCCCTGACCAGGCTCCCTCTGAGAGCCGTCCCTGGCCCTCCCTTCTCCAGGCCCAGCCCAGCCACTGGGCCTTTGCTCATGCTCTGACCCTCCCACCTGTCTTTCAAGCCAATTAAAGCCCAGCGTGGAGAAGCCTTCCACAGCACAGTGGCTGTCCAGGCTCTGCTCCAGGAGGGAACAGTGCAGTGCAGGTGAGCCAGGGTGGAGGGGTACCTGGAGGGCGCTGGCCAGCAGCCTCTGGAGGACCTGGTCACGGCCATAGCAGAGGAAGCTGTGGGTGTAGACTCGGTAGTGCTGGCCGTAGAGATGCAGCTGGACCTCGCTGGCTCTGTCCTCAGCTGGACTGGTTGTCTCAAAGGTGATCTGGGTAGAGGCACCCCCCAGGTCCATGGCCCCCAGTGTCCCCTTCCGTGGCCGGAACCACCGGCCCACCCAGCCGTACTGTGGAGAGGGGAGTGTGGGGTCAACCAGGGGCCGAGGGCGCCCATGCCCCCTGGCTCTTTGGCTGGCTGCTGGGCCCACCTTGATGAAGTTCTCCAGCAGGTAGTTGGCAGTCACCCAGCCAAACACCCCCTCTTCCTGGCCCGAGAGGATGCGTGCACCCCGGAAGTCAAAGGGGTACTGGGTCAGTGTGTGAGTCACTGCCGTGAGCACACTGGTCGAGGCCTCTGGATTGGTCAGGCTGCAAAACACAGAGAACTCCAAGAGGCCTTCTCCCCAGGTGGCTGTGAGCCTGCTGTAGGGGTGCTCGGGGTCCGCCCTGCAAGGGGTCACAGCCAAAGGCTATCATGGGGACAGGGCCAGGGCACAGGCACACTCACTTGAGCAGGCGCATACCCGCTGTGGCTCCCAGGTAGAGGGGTGTGCCTGCGTGTCTCTCTTTGGGCACATCCCGAAGCGCCTGTTCAAGGCATCCAACAAGACTCTGGCTGGCCCCAGAAGGGTTGTCTGCATAGCTGGAGATGCCCCCACCTAGAGGGAGGCAGAGAGATGAGCCTATGCCTCACAGGCAGCCCCTAGGTGGGCCGTAGGCCAGGATAGTGAGGGTGGGGGTGGGGGCCATGGGCTCCCAGACCAGGTGGCACACCTTCCCAGCTTAAGCCCCCAGAAACGCCTAGGTTGGAGACAAAGCGGCCCAGGTGCCACCCGGAGACCAAGGCTGCTGCCTGCTGAGAGTGTGTGGGTGCAGGTGCTAGGACAAAGCCCTGGGCATGGTCAACCCAGGTTGGCCTCCTGAGGCCTGCCTGGGTGTGTCTGCCAGGCCCCCAGACCTTCTCCTGCTCCATCTGGGGCACAGAAGCCAATACTGGGCCCGGCGAGGCCCAAACCTCCCCACCTGCTGCCTAGGCTTCCTTTCTAGAATGCAAACGACTCCTGGCCCCACTCAGGTGCAGGGGCACCAGCCTCTCTCTTTCTAGGGCTTCTGCCTGGAGTGAGCCCCACCCAACCCTAAGCAGAAGGACCTGCACTGGCTAAGGCTGGAGAGGGCCCCAAAGACCCTGCAGTGAGTGGGCGTCCTGGCTGGGCTGGGCTGGGCTGGGCCTCACCTGGAACATCACAGGAGCTGTGCTGGCCCACAATGCCTGTGTCGTTCTCCTTGTCTGCCGGCCACTTGTAGATAAACATGGACGTGTGTGAAGAACCAGCGTCCAGGACGATGCCATACTGGGGGAGAGGGGGAGGGAGTCAGCCTGGGGTGTCCGGGGGCCCTGACACCCTGACACCAAACGTGAAGTTGGGTTCCTCCAGTTTGCCACCCCCCCCCCCACACCCAGTCATGTGCCAAGCCTCATGCTGAAGCTCAGAGGAGGCCAGGGCCTCCTCTGAGGCCGTGGTTGGAAGGAGAACAGGGAGGTGCGGGGCAGGTGACTCTTCCCTCCTGACTACCTGAAGCCAGCATGCCAGGGTCTGGGCAGCAGCCTTCCTGGCAAGGGCAGACTGAGGGACTGAGTCAGGGACAGAGGGACAGAGGGTCCCCAGGGACTTTTCCCTGGGGCACAAGTTTCCCAGGCTCAGGGAGAGGAAGCTCCTCTGCAGGAGGAGCTCCCTAGAGTCCCTCTTCCTTCCTTCCTCCTCTGTCTCCTTCCAGCTCCTCTGACGGCAGCCCAACCTGAGGATGCAGGAGGCAGGGCCCCAGGTCAAGAAAGCCCGCCGAGGCTGGCCGTGGGCCTCAGAGCCAGGTCGGCTCTGAAGACACTCTCCCTAGGCCTCCAAGCCAGGGCCAGAGAGAGAAGCTGGCCCTGCCTCGTTGGGGGTGCTGGGTGGGCCTTCCTGCAGACCTGAGTGGCATGAGCTTGTAAATGCCCTTTTCCAGCTCCTGCCCCAGCATCCTGGATCCACCTGGAAAGCTGGGGACCAGCCTCCCAGGCCCGGGTGCCAATTCCAGCCTCCGAGAGGGCCGCACCAGTCCATCCCGACCAAGGCTTCCCCAGAGCCCAGAGCATCAACAGGCCAGCGCGTGCACCGCCACATGGCCGTCCTGCAGGGCCGTAGAGCTCCCTGCTTCTGACTCCCTATCGGGCTGGGGGACTTGGCTCTCCACCCCACCCCCCTACAAGCCCAATAAAGGGTTAAAGGGGCCGGCCAGGAGGTCCCTGGGCCTGCTGGAGTGGAGATCCAGGCTAGCCTGCTCCAGCCTTTTGAGGACCGGCCAGGGCTGCTCCGGTCAAGCCCTCCTCTCTTTCTGGGCCACTCTCGTGTCCTGGCGGGGGCCCTGGGTCCTGGGGCTTGTGGATCCCCATCTGGGCTGAATACCCAGTCGATGTGGCTCTAACCGCACCCTCCGGGGCGGCGGCACAGGGCAGAAGTGGCCCGGAGTGCCCCTGGGGGCCCGCACAGGCCTGGGGGCGGGCGTCCGGCAGCACCCAGGGGGCATCGCTGGGCTGCATCCCGGGAGCGGGGACACAGCCCCTGGGCTGCGTTGACGGACTCGGCGGCGGGCGCGGAATTCCCGGGACTTGTTCCTTCAGCACCGCGTCGCCCTGGAAGCGCCACCGCGCCCCCACCCCCTCCGCGTACCCGGTCGGGGAGCGCAGGGCGCGGAACCCGGGACCCCACCCAGCCCGCCAGGAGCAGAGCACGGTGGGGGTCCCGGGCTGATCCTGCTCAGGTTCCCAGCCCGCACCCCCTCCCCGGCTCCAAGCCCGGCCCGCTGCTCCCCAGACGTGCGCTGGGTGCCCGGGCGCGCACCTTGAGGGCGGGCGGCTCCCGGACGTCGCGGGTGGGGACGCACAGCAGTAGGAGGCCGGCGAGGCCCGCGGCGGCCAGCAGCAGCGGCGGCAGCAGTGACCGCACCTTCCCGGCCATGGGCGGGCGGGTGCGCCGGAGGACGACGCGTGGACCCGGAGAGTGCGGGGAGCCGGAGGCGGAGGCGGGCGGGGCCGCGGGACCGCGGGGTAGGGGCCCCGGGGCGGGACGAGGGGCGGGAGGCCGGGCGGGCCCGCCCATCACCGGCCACGCCCACGGGCGGACAGGTTTCGCCTCTGCTCCCAAGCTTCCGCCGTCCGGCCCGCGCAGGTGAGAGACGCGGGCGCGGCTGAGTCACCAGCACCGCTCCCCCGCTCCCGGGTCTGAGCCCGGGCGCCCCGCGGCTATGGCCCACCTTCCCCTTCCCGCCCACTCAGCAAGGGGATCCCCCGGCCGTGGAGGCAGGAGACCTGGCGTGGGGGTGGGCGGGCGAGGCTGGCTCGGAGGGTCCTGTGCTGGAGAGCCGCGCTTTTCCCGGGCCCGGGAAAGGAGGCCAGACTCGCTTGCAGGAATGAGGCACTGTCGGCTGCGGAGCCACGCGGGGCCCGGGCTGGGGACTCAGGAGGAAGCCGAGGGTCAGCACCTGTTTGTGGAGCAGGGCCCTGAGCGCCAACTCCCAGGGCTGGTGAGGACCAGGCTGGCCTGCGGGATGCCCTCCCGGCCAGCAAGGATCCGCCAGCCTGCGGCGCTGAGCCCGCGCAGGTCAGCTCCAGAGACACGCAGCTGACCCAGGCCGGACCTACCCTTGAGGCCCAGTCAGATCCACCTCACCTGGGCCCTGTACTGAGGTGAAGGTGAGGACGCAGGAGCGGGGAAGGGGAGGGACGGCCCAGGTCACACCGAGCCGAGAAACAGAAGAGAAGCAGCACAGACCGGGCCAAAGGTCCATACCTCCCAGCCCAGGGCCTCGGCCGCGCCTGCTGCCCCCTCGGCCTGAGGGGCACAGAGGCTTGGGCTGCGGAGGCCAGAGGAGGCTTCCCCAGGACGGAAACAGGTGGGGCCTCTACGTGGCCTGAAAGGCAAGGAAGAGGGTCCCCAGGCCAGGCTTGGGGTGCGGGTCAGCAACAGGCTTCTGGGGACGGCTGGGGCAGGCGAAGTGCAGCTGGCCCCAGAAGCAAGCCCTGCCCCTCCTTCCCATGACATGGCTGGCCTTTCGGCTCTGCAGCCTCACAGGCCCAGCATCCCAGCCCGGCCAGGGGCCACCTCCTTCGCGCCTGCTGCAAAGTGGGAATTCTTGTCCCAATAATTCCAGCCACACAGCATCAGGGAGCCACGAGGCAAGGCCACCAGGGAGTGCAGGCTGCTGGGGCCCAAAGGGCAGCCCCATTGGGCAGGGTCCAGACCATGCCCGGCCTTCTGGAACGGGCAGTGACAATTGTGCTGGGATTGCTGCCTGGGCTGAGGGTCTGGCGCCACAGGCCCAGCAAAGGCATCTTTCTTCCAGCTCAGGACCCCAAAGGGAGGGGTGGGAACCCTGGGAAGCCTCTCTGCTGCCTCAGCCTCACAGCCCAGCCTGGCGGGGCTCCAGCAGGCAATCTCTGGGTGTTGCCGGTGCTAAGCTCCAGGCCCCAGGCCCCAGTTTCCCCCCACCCACCCCAGGCCTTTCTTCCACCCCTGACCGCCCAGAGGAGGGAGAGGCACGCACAGTGCACATCATGCCTGAAAAGGAAGGAACAAAGGCCGCCCAGAGGCAGGGTGCTGCGACCCCCACTGGCCTGCAGTACCCCGCTTCCCTCCAGGCCCAGCAGGGCTTCCTGGTGTTCTGGACTCTTTTCATGGACAAAAAGCTCAAGCCAGGGAGTGGGAGGTCTGCCAGGCCTGAGAGGATGGGGAGGGAGAGGGGAGCTGGACTCTGCCCCGGGGAGACAGGCTCATGGCCGAGTGCCCAGCTTCGCCTGCGGAGGGAGAGGCAGGGAGCCCAGAGCGGCCAGGACAAAGGCTGAGGCTGAGCTCTCTTTGAGACGGAGTGAGGGCGGGGGAACGCCCCTTCCTGGCATGGACTCAGGGACCCTGGAAGGCAGACTTGGGAGAGCGTCAGAGGGAAGCTGGCAGGAGCTGAAGGGGTGGAGGGGCCTCTGGGTGGGGCAGCTCTCGGCTTCCAGGACCCTCTCGGGGACGGGGCCTCCAGATGTGCTGCACATGACCCCGGCTGAGCTGGGAACATGCGGATGCAGAGAGGTTAGGGGAGAACCCCTGGGGGAGGGAACTCAGAGCCTCCAGCCCATGCAGGGCTCAGACCTCCCAGGGAGGGGGGCTTTCCTGAGGCCTGCTGACATCTTGGCTGCCCTGCCTCAGTCTTCACATCAGAAGCTTGTGCTGTGTGGCTCACGTCTGTAATTCCAGCACTTTGGGAAGCTGAGGCAGGTGGATCACTTAAGGTCAGGAGTTCAAGACCAGCCTGGCCAACATGGTGAAACGCCGTCTCTAGTAGAAATACAAAAATTAGCCGGTTGTGGGCCGGGCACGGTGGCTCACTCCTGTAATCCCAGCACTTTGGAAGGCTGAGGCAGGCGGATCATCAGGTCAGGAGATCGAGACCATCCTGGCTAACGCAGTGAAACGCCGTCTCTACTAAAAATACAAAAAATTAGTCGGGCGTGGTGGCGGGCATCTGTAGTCCCAGCTACTCGGGAGGCTGAGGCAGGAGAATGGTGTGAACCCGGGAGGCGGAGCTTGCAGTGAGCCAAGATCGCGCCACTGCACTCCAGCCTGGGTGACAGAGCGAGTCAAAAAAAAAAAAAAAATTGCCGGCTGTAGTGGCAGACACCTGTAATTCCAGCTACTTGGGAGGCTGAGGCAAGAGAATCGCTTGAACCTGGGAGGCGGAGGTTGCAGCGAGCTGAGACTGCACCACTGCACTCCAGCCTGGACGACAGAGCGAGATTCCATCTCAAAAGAAAAAAAAAAAAAGAAGCTTGTGCTGTGGCCGAAACACCTTGATGGTTTCATTGTGAAAGGCCTTTCACTCACTGCTCCCTTTCTGCAGGTGCTCATTAAGTCATTCAACAAACGCTTGCTGAGTAGTACTCCTGGGGGCCCAAAGCACGCCAGGCTCCATGCATGCACAGGGAGCCCCGTGGGGAGGGCACCCACCGGCCTGGGGAGAGCAGACTTTGCAAAGGCCCACGGGAGGCGGGGAAGCCTGTGCTGTCCTGTTCGAGGTCGGAGACACAACAGAATGGGAGGTGCACATATGCACAGTTGGTAAGAGCAACGCCAGGGTGGCAGCAGGACCCCCATCGGTGGTCTCTGATGTGCTGGACGTGCTGTTGTGGGACTTGCTTCTTTCACTCACGTTACGCGTTTGGGATTCACCCTGTTGACACTGAGAGGTGTGGCTCGTTTGTTCCTTGCTGTGTTCCATCCTGTGAGTGAGAACATGCAGACGGCGTGTCGCTGCAGCTGGTGAACACACAGTGTCTGGCTTTAGGCTTTGCTGAGATTGCTGCTCTGCACATATACACTCTTTTTTTTAATTTTATTTCTTATTTGAGGTGGAGTCTGGCCCTATCGCTCAGGCTGGAGTGCAGTGGCGCGATCTCAGCTCACTGCAACCTCCACCTCCTGGGTTCAAGCGATTTCCCGCCTCAGCCTCCTGAGCAACTCGGATTACAGGCGCCTATAACCATTCCCCACTAATTTTGTATTTTTAGTAGAGACAGGGTTTCACCATATTGGCCAGGCTGGTCTCAAACTCCTGACCTCAGGCGACCCACCCGCCTCGGCCTCCCACAGTGCTGGGGTGACAGGTGTGAGCCGCCGCGCCCGGCCTCTCCGCCTGCCTCGGCCTCCCACAGTGCTGGGGTGACAGGTGTGAGCCGCCGCGCCGGCCGCATGTGTGCTCTTGCGAGCACTTCTCTGGGGAGCATCCCAGAACCGAACTGCTGGTTGTCAGGCAAGTGTGTGTTCTGCTTCTCTAGCAAGTGCCAAATTCTTTTCTGAACAATGGCTCTAGCTGGCACTGTGAGCATTTTATTTTATTTTATGTTATTTTATTTATTTACTTTGAGACAGACTCTTCCTGTGTTGCCCAGGCTGGAGTGCAGTGATGTGATCTCGGCTCACTGCAATCTCCACCTCCTGGTTCAAGCAATTCTTCTGACTCAGCCTCCCAAATAGCTGGGACTACAGCCGTGTGCCACCAGGCTAATTTTTTTGCATTCTAATAGAGACGGGGTCTCACTGTGTTGCTCCCAGGCTGGTCTCAAACTCCTGAGCATCCACCCATCTCGGCCTCCCAAAGTGCTAGGATTACAGGCATGAGCCACCGTGCCCAGCCTAATTTTTGTATTTTTAGTAGAGACGGGGTTTTGCCATGTTGGCCAGGCTGATCTCGAACTCCTGACCTCAAGTGATCCACCTGCCTTGGCCTCTCAAAGTGCTGAGATTATAGGCGTGAGCCACCAAACCCAGCCTCCCATCTCCTTTTATTAGAGGCCGGGGCCTCACTATGTTGCCCAGGCTGGTAAATTCCTGGCCTCAAGCAGTCCTCCTGAGTAGCTGGGGACTAGAGGTGTGTGCCACACCCCGCCTGGCTTTGGCCTTCTTTGATTTTGAAACCAGCTCAATTGTCCCATGGAACTGATGTTTATGGTTTCTTTGAATAAACACAGAAATTGATCCTCCTAGTCTTAATATTTGAGAAAGTGACATTTGTCCTATTTGAGTTCCTTTCTCAGAAAACCAACCATGAGGCCCCCAGATAGAATGAAAGAGCTAAAACTCACCAGATCACGGTATCTTGACAATGAGACGCCAGACCCCCCAGCTGTCAAGATTGCCTGGCCAACCACCAGCTTCCTGTTGACCAACTCCTCTTCTTCAGCTGCCCCTAATTCCTGTTTTCTCACACCTAGTTACGTGGCTTCCCTGCTCTATAAACCCCTAATTTCAGTGGGTCAGGGAGACGGATTTGAGACTGAGCACCCATCTCCTTGGCTGCAGCCGGCTTAAAGCCTTCCCCCTGGCGGTGCTCCTGGTCTCCGTGATTGGCTTTCTGTGCAGCGAACAGCAGGACCTGGACTGAACCCCAGGTTCAGTGTTTTGGTAACAGTCTCTCCCCTCCCCTGCCACCTGCTGCCTCTTCCCTGTAAGTAGGTAACAGGTCTTTGGTTTGTTTGTTTTAGTAACAGGGTCTTGCTCTATTGCCCAGGCTGGACTGCAGTGGTGCAATCATAGCTCATTGTGGCCTCAAACTCTTGGCCTCGAATGGTCCTCCTGCCTCAGCCTCTGCAGTAGCTGGGACCACAGGTCCACACCATGGCTGGCTTCCCTTTGCCTTTTTTTTTTTTTTTGAGACAAGGTGTTGCTGTGTCACTCAGGCTAGAGTACCATGGCTCAATCTCAGCTCACTGCAACCTCTACCTCCCGTGCTCAAGGGATTCTTGTGCGTCAGCCTCCTGAGTAGCTGGGACTGCAGGCATGTGCCACCACACCCAGCTCATTTTTGTATTTTTAGTGGAGACGGGGTTTCCCCATGTTGGCCAGGCTGGTCTTAAACTCCTGGCCTCAGGTGATCCACCTGCCTCGGCCTCCCAGAGTGCTGGGATTACAGGTGTGAGCCACCGTGGCTGGCCTCCTCTATGGTTTTGATATCATGATGGTCTGACCTGTAATCCCAGTACTTTGGGAGACTGGCCTAGGCAACATAGTGAGACCTCGTCTCTACCAAAAACAAACAAACAAAAAAATTGCTTTAATTTTTTTTTAATTAGCGTAATATTTGGATTATCTGTTCCTGCAATTTATGGTAGAACTTGCCTGAAAAGGCCGGGCGCGGTGTCTCACGCCTGTCATCCCAGCACTTTGGAAGGCCGAGGCGGGTGGATCACGAGGTCAGGAGATTGAGACCATTCTGGCTCACACGGTGAAACCCCGTCTCTAGTAAAAATACAAAAAATTAGCCGGGCGTGGTGGTGGGCGCCTGTAGTCCCAGCTACTTGGGAGGCTGAGGCAGGAGAATGGCGTGAACCCGGGAGGAGGAGCTTGCAGTGAGCCGAGATCGAGCCACTGCACTCCAGCCTGGGCGAAAGAGCGAGACTCTGTCTCAAAAAAAAAAAAAAAAAACACCTAGGCCCGATTTTTCTGTGGGAAGTTTTTTGTTTGTTTTGTCTTTAAGAGATGGGTTAGAGACCAGACTTACTATGTTGCCCAAGCTAGACTCAACCTCCTGAGCTTCAAAAATCCTCCCACCTCAGCCTCTGGAATAGCTGGGACTACAGGCATATGCCACTGTGCTGGCTTCTACAGTACTGTTTCCATTTCTTTGATAGTTACAGGGCCAGACCCCTATTAACTATTCTTCCTGAGCCAATTTTGTATTTTTTTCTTTTCTTTCTTTCTTTTTTGTTTTTTGAGATTTGTTATTATTATTTTTAGAGACAGGGACTCACTCTGTTGCCCAGGCTGGAGTGCCGTGGTGCAATCACATGTCACTGCAACCTCCGTCTCCTGAGCTCATGTGATCCTCCCACTTCAGCCTCCCGAGTAGGTGGGACCACAGGGGCACATCACCACACACAGACAATTTTTTTATTTTTTGTAGAGGTGGAGGGTCTCCCTGTGTTGCCCAGGCTGGTTCCAAACTCCTGGGCTCGGGCAGTCCTCCCGCGTCAGCTTCCCAAAGTGCTGGGATTATAGGCGTAAGCCTGCCCATGTGGCTGATTTTGTATTTTTCTAGGAAGTTACCCACTCCAGCTGAATTGGCATAATCTCATTTAAAATATCCTCTTAGAATCAGCTTAACTTCTGCAGCATGTGTGACTATTTTGCTCTTTTTTATTCCTAATATCATTTATTTGTGCCTTATTTCTTTTTTCTTGATTAATCTAGCCAGATATTTTGTGTACTTTTTCTCAACCAAGTTTCTGTCATGTTTGTTTCCTGTTTTACTATTCTTTTCATGAAAGAGGAAAACCTATTTATACCTTTATTGGTGTGTGTGTGTGTGTGTGTGTGTGTGTGTGTGTGTGTGTGTGTGTGTTTGAGACAAGGTCTCACCCTACCACCCAGGCAGGAGTGCAGTGATGTAATCTTGGCCCACAGCAGCCTCGACCTCCCAGACTCAAGCAGTCCTCCCACCTCCACCTCCTGAGTAGCTGGGACTACAGGCACGCACCACCACACCGGCTAATTTTTAAATTTGACACATAAGTTGTTTAGACGTGTCTGCTTTAATATCCAAAAGTCTGGGCCGGGCGTGGTAGCTCATGCCTGTAATCCCAGCACTTTGGGAGGCTGAGACAGGCACATCATGAGGTCAGGAGATCGAGACCATCCTGGCTAACACGGTGAAACCCCCGTCTCTACTAAAAATACAAAAAATTAGCCGGGTGTGGTGGCGGGCGCCTGTAGTCCCAGCTACTCAGGAGGCTGAGGCAGGAGAATGGTGTGAACCCGGAAGGTGGAGCTTGCATTGAGCCAAGATTGCGCCACTGCACTGCAGCCTGGGCGACAGAGCGAGACTCTATCTCAAAAAAAAAAAAAAAAAAAATCCAAAAGTCTGGGCTTTCTTGAATTCTCTCTTTTCTTTCTTTTATTTATTTTGAGACAGGGTCTTGCTCTGTCACTCAGGCTGGAGTGCAGTGGCACAGTCATAGCTCATGGTAACCTCAAACTCCTGGGCTCAAGTGATCCTCCCACCTCAGCAGCCCCAGTAACTGGGAACACAGGCATGAGCCACCACATCTGGCTAATTTTTGTATTTTTGGTAGAGTCAGGGTTTTGCCGTATTGCCCAGGCTGACCTCAAACTCCTGGGCTGAAGCAACCCTCCCGCCTCTGCCTCACAAAAGGCTGGGATTACTGGTGTGAGCCACTGCACCCGACCGATACATGTTTATTTTATTAATATTATTTTTTTGAGACGGAGTCTCATTCTGTAGCCCAGGCTGGAGTGCAGTGGTGCCATCTCAGCTCACTGCAATCTCTGCCTCCTGGGTTCAAGCAATTCTCCTGCCTCAGCCTCCCGAGTAGCTGGGACTACAGGCGCCCGACACCACGCCTGGCTAATTTTTGTATTTTTAGTAGAGACGGGGTTTTACCATGTTGGCCAGGCTGGTCTCAAACTCCTGGCCTCGGGTGACCCACCCACCTCGGCCTCCCAAAATGCTGGGACCACAAGCATGAGCCACTGCGCCCGGCCTAGTCTTCTTTATAGCATTAAGAGATCATGCTTTTTATGGAGTAAGGAACTATAAATACCACTCCTTGTTCATGTTTCCAGAAATCTCTTTTATTTCTTTAGATATATAAAACACTGTTACTTTATATTCTCTCTGATAATTCTAGTATCTGGGTCTAGAGTCAATCTGTTGCTTCTGCTGGGTCTCATAGTGTATTGTTTCCTTGTGGTGTTTATGAATTTTTAAACCTGGAGCTCTCATTTTCTTTCTTTCTTTCTTTCTTTTTTTTTTGTAGAGATGGGGTCTCTCACTGCGTTGCCCAGGCTGGTCTGGAACTCCTGGCCTCAAGTGCTGGGATTCCAGGCGTGAACCACCACGCCCGGCTGAGATGTTCCTTTTCCTTGGAACTTGATCAACACAAAATCCTGAGGCCTGGTGTGGGTGTGTTCCTCTGGGGGCAGATTCTCAACCGGGGACACTTCTGCCCCCAAGGACACATTACAACATCCTGAGACATTTCCGGGTATCATCACAGTGTGCACGCACGTGTATATACCTGCACACGCTACTGGCACCTCGCGGATAGAGCCCAGGGACGCTGCTCACATCCTGCACCGAGACTGACCCGCCCAGCGTCCCTAGGGCGGGCTCCAGGCAGGGTCTGCATGTGCCTCTGCCAGCCACCTAGACCCTGCCAGCCGGGGCCACTTTAAATTCTCCCCTCGTGGTCTCCAGGGCCACTCACTAGCCTGATTTCAAGCTGTAAACTGGGAGGACCTATTTCTTTTCACCTTGCACGGAACACCAAGGCTGAAAGGCAGTTTTTCCAGAGGTGCCAGCCTGTCTCACATTTCCGCTTCAGCTGCGGGGTCCAGCTCTATGTGGGCGGTCTCCTGATGAAGTCACCCCGGGACAGACACTGTTCTGTCTCCTGCTTCCAGTCCAGTAAAGATGCCAGGATCCCCCAGGGCATGGCAGGCACCCTCAAAGGCAGACGTGGGGAGGCCCTGGTGGGCAGACTGGGGTCTGCTGACCCCCTGCTGACGGGGGGCTTCTCCCCGGCTGCCACTGGCCCACCCACTGCGCTGCAGTCCACCTGGTGGTGGGGCTGTGGGGCACAGGCCCTCAGGACCTGCACCCTTTCCTGCCCAGGAGGTCCAGGCCTGGCATCCTTATGTCCCCTGGAAAGCCCACTCCCATCTTCAGGGTAGGAGGGCAGCTGCATGCTGGGCTGACTTGGGCCTGTCCTGGGATACCCCTGCAGACCAGGTGCAGCAGGGAATGTGGCTCTGTGGGGTTGCTGTGGGCAGGTTAGCATGGAGCTGGGCTCCGGAAGGGAGTTGCCACGCTGCCTGCCAGGGCCCCTCCTCTGAGACAGGTGCCTTGTGGGACAGTGTACCAAAGTGCCCTGGACACGAGGGGGCCCTGCGCCCCCCACGCACTGACCCCGCATCGGAGGCCCTGCGCCCCACAAACACTGACCCCGCATCGGCATCGGGGGCCTTGCGCCCCACACGCACTGACCCCGCATCGGGGGCCCTGTGCCTCACAAACACTGACCCCGCATCGGCATCGGGGGCCCTGCGCCCCACACGCACTGACCCCGCATCGGGGGCCCTGCGCCCCACACATGCTGACCCCGGATCGGCATCGGGGGCCCTGCGCCCCACACACGCTGACCCCGCATCGGCGTCGGGGGCCCTGGGCCCCACACACGCTGACCCCGCATCGGCGTCGGGGGCCCTGCGCCCCACACACGCTGACCCCGCATCGGGGGCCCTGGGCTGCAGAACCCATCGATGCTGTTGCCGTGCCCCTGGTTCTGGTGACACTGGGACCCTCCAGGTTGGGCTGAGCAGGGCCCCCCCCACCAGTGCGTACTCCAGCACCAGCGGGAGTGAGCCTGGGCAGGGGCTGAGGGAGTGACACCCAAGAGGACCTGTCCCAGCCTCCTCCTGTACCCTGGGGGTTCTCGTTTTCCTTGGCTGAGGGAAGTGGCCTCTCCCAGCTGAAACCTGGGGACAGGCTGGGCGTGAGAGCAAAGTGGTGTGAGCAGGACCCCAGGCCTTGGAAATCCTGAGCGGGGGGAACAGGCTTTGCCTATGACGTGCCTGGGAGCTGTCTGGGGGCCCTCCTGGGGAGCCAGGCTCACAGGTTGTTGTGTGGGACTCAACGTGGGGCAGCGTCCCGGCCAGGAGGGGGAAGGCCATCACCCCAGGGTCTGTGGGAGGCATATGCAGGACAAGCTCTCGCCCACCCGGCGTGCCGATCTGCTGCAGCCAGGGTCCCTCAGCCTTGGCCAGAACCTGAAGTCCGACCGCTATCCCTGGGGCTCCCCAGCCAGGCAGGCACCCCCCGCTTACAGGCCATCCCCACCCCCTCCATCTACTTCCGTCCCTTGTCCTGGTGCCCTGGTTGAGCGGGAAGCTGCCCTTGGACCCGCGTCGGAGCCGCCCCGCGCCCTCTGCTGGCCGTTTTTGGAAGTGCAGCCTGGCGTGGGCAGTGCCTTTCCCTGAAGATGGGACCCAGGGCGGCACCGCAGGAAACGGGGGGACGCTAACTCATGGAGGGGTACCCCACTGTCCACTGACAGCGGCAGTAGTAGCTGCGGACTATGCGGACTCAAGAGAGCCCCAGCCCATGTCAGCACCAGGAGCCAAAACGGAGTCAAGCGCTCGGTGCAGGGGCCAGCCGGGGGCAGGCCTGGGGAGCCCATCTGGCAAGGGCGGCAGGAAGGCGCCCACTCCGGGACTGTGCCTGGGCCTGCTGGGGGTCTCCAGTCAGAGAGGGTGGGCGCGATGGGGCGCCCACCCTCGAAGGGCTGAGTGCCAGGCTGGCCCTGGGGGCCCGCGCGGCCCACAGGGACTAGATGAAGGTGGAATCCAGAGGTCCCCCGTCCTGCTGGCTCAGGGCGCGGGCCTCAAACAGCTGCTTAATGAGCGCCGACTTCTCCTGCTCCAGCTGCGTGATGCGCTCACTCTTCTCGGTCACCTCCTGGGCAGGTGCACAGTTGGTCAAGGCCTGCGGGGCCTCACCCCCACCCCTGCACCCCTCCCGCGCCTGCCCTACCTGGGTGAGGAGTCGGTTCTGCTCCTTCAGCATGAGGATGGTCTGCTGCTGCCAGACCAGGGGCGAGGTGGACCTCAGGGCAGGGCAGGGGGGCCCAGAGGAGGACGGGGGCAGGGCCTGCGGGAGGGCAGGATTAGGCAGGCCTGGACGAGGGCGGGGAAGCACTAAACTGGCCTGGGCCCCAGCGTGGGTGTGGGGGTTTGGGGTACACTCACCTGGCTGGCACAGGCTGCAGCCAGCAGCTCCCCCAGGCACCGGGCCACCTCTTGTACCTTGGGCAGTAGCTGCCCCAGTGGGCGGGGGCTCCCTGCAGCCCCAAAGTCCTGGGAAGAAAGCAGAGGACAAGCGGTCAGAGAGGAGGTCCAGCCGGGGCCAGCAAGGTGCCTTGATAGGGGTTCCCACAGGTGGCTCTCCTGCCTCCTGATGCTGCAGAGAGCCTAGAGGGTCCCAGGGGCATTGCTGAGGTGGGAGGTCTGCCCAAGACACCTTAGGCCCTAGGAGTGGGGCAGCTACAGGCGGAGAAAGGGATGTCTCAGCATCCTGGGTGGAATCGACAGCCACTGTGTCCGGGAATAGGGGCAGCCATAATGCCCAAGGGTGCCTGGGGTGAGCTGGGGTCCCCATGTGTGGGGATCTGGGGACAGGGCGGTGGCACTCACGGCACTGGCTCTGCTCTGGCCCAGGCGGCGCTGGCGCTCCTGCACTCGTTGCAGCTGCTGCTGGTACCAGTCGCGGCCCCGCGCCATCATCTCCAAACCCTGCAGCAGCACCTCCTTCTCCTGCTCCAGCTCCTTCATCTGCTTCAGCTGCAATACGTGCATTTACATGGAATGCCTGGCCCCAGTGAGCATGCACACGTCCACGCATGCATGAGCTCACCTGTGGGTGGGCACCAGGGCCACAGGCACAGGTGCAGCAGCACGTGTACACATTTGCAAACACAGGCACGGACGCGCGCTTCTGCTGACACCTGCATGTGTGAGCCCCATAGGCCCATTTGGAGTAGGAGCCCCGTTCCTCCTGCTGAGGGGTCTTGGCCTTTCTTAGCCCCTCCACTCAGGCTTCCCTGGGGGAGGGGTGACTGACCCTTCAGCTGAACCCACCCTCCCGAGGTCTGCCTGTGGTGAGCACACAGCTGGGAAGCCAGACTGGCTTGCAGCAGCGACCTCGTGAGGCGGGCTGGGCAGCCACCATAGCTGCCCTAAACGACCTCTTGACCTCCCTCTGCCTGATCCTGGGCCATCCCTCCAGGGGAGTCAAGCCCAGGTAGGGAGAGAGATGTCCAGAGCTGACTGTACTTCCGCCATGGACTCCCCCAGGCTCAAGGCCCCCCTGCTCCCATCCCGGCCTCCAGCCTCCAGGCAAGATGGAGAGCCCCACAGAGCCCCAGTCCCTGCTCACCAGGCCGCAGTCCACGCCGCTGGTGATGGTGTGCCTCCGACGTTCCCCTCGGGCACGGGGAGCCCGCCGGGCATCCCCTGAGTCTGCCTCCAGGGCCCTGCACGCCACTGCACCTGTTATGGAGAGGCATGGGCCTGGCTCACCTCCAGACCTGCCTGGCCAGGCTCTGCTGAGGTGCAGCGGCCTCCACATCTCAGCCCACCCTCGAGGTCTCGGGCACCAGCCTGGCATGGCCCACGTGTAGCCTCTGTGCCAGGCTGGAGTTTGGTCCCTCTCCCCTGCCCAGCTCCTCACACTGGCTTGGGGAGGGCTGTGCCACCAAGCCCGCATGTTTGCTTATACACGCACCCTGCCCCCTCATCGGTCCGTGAGCTCTCTGGGGCCAGAGGCCTTGTCCAGCTCTTTTCTGCACACCCAGTGCCCAGAACATCGCAGGCACACCCTGGGTCTCCAAGGCGGCTGGGTAAGGGAGGAGTGGGCGGGGGGGTTCTGGTCCTGACTAGGCCTCTCCCATCTGCACGGGGTCCTGCAAGGCAGCAGGAGATGTGGGTGTGAATGATGGAAACCTAACTTTTCCCAGGATGGTGACTCTGATAGAAAGTTAGTCCCGCATGGCCGGGCACAGTGGCTCACGCCTGTAATCCCAGCACTTTTGGGGACCAAGGCGGGTGGATCGCTTGAGCTCAGGAGTTTGAGACCAGCCTGGGCAACATGGCAAAACCCCATTTCTTCCTTTTTTTTTGAGACGTTGTTTCGTTCCTGTTGCCCAGGCTGGAGTGCAATGGTATGATCTTGGCTCATTGCAACCTCCGCCTCCCAGGTTCAAGTGATTCTCCGGTCTCAGCCTCCCGAGTAGCTGGGATTACAGACACCCACTACCATGCCCAGCTACTTTTTGTATTTTTTAGTAGAGATGAGGTTTCACTATGTTGACCAGGCTGGTCCTGAACTCCTGACCTCAGGTAATCCACCCACCTCAGCCTCCCAAAGTGCTGGAATTACAGGCGTGAGCCACTGTGCCTGGCCGGCAATACCCCATTTCTATTAGAAACACAAAAATTAGCCTGGTGCAGTGGCACGCGCCTGTGGTCCCGGCTACTCAGGAGCCTGAGGCAGGAGGATTGCTTGAGCCTGGGAGGCAGAGGTTCCACTGAGCCCAGATTGCGCCACTGCACTCCAGGCTGGGCAACACAGCAAAACCTTGTCTCAGAAAAAAAAAAAAGATCCCTTGCCGGGCACGGTGGCTCACACCTGTAATCCCAGCACTTTGGGAAGCTGGGGGTGGGGGGGGATCAGTTGAGGTCAGGAGTTCAAGACCAGCCTAGCCAACATGGTGAAACCCTGTCTCCACTAAAAATACAAAAATTAGCCTGGTGTGGTGGCGGGCGCCTGTAATCCCAGCTACTCAGGGGGCTGAGAAGAATTGCTTGGACCTGGGAGGTGGAGGTTGTAGTGAGCCGAAATCGTGCCACTGCACTCCAGCCTGGGCAATAAGAGCAAACCTCGGTCTCAAAAAAAAAAAAAAAAAAAAAAGTGGCTGGGCACGGTGGCTCACACCTGTAATCCCAGCACTTTGGGAGGCCAAGGTGGGCAGATCATGAGGTCAGGAGTTTGAGAACAGCCTGGGCAATATGGTGAAACCCTGTCTCTACTAAAAATACAAAAATTAGCAGGGCGTGGTGGCGTGCACCTGTAATCCCAGCTACTCGGGAGGCTGAAGCAGGAGGATCGCTTGAACCCAGGAGGCGGAGGTTGCAGTGAGCTGAGATTCACGCCACTGCACTCCAGCCTGGGCGACAGAGCAAGACTCCATCTCAAAAAAAAAAAAAAAAAAAAAAAAAGTCCCGCGTGTGATGCCAGGCAGTGCACCCAACTGACAAGTCAGGCACGTCCTGGTGCTCACAGACCCCTGCTCTGAAGTTTGTTTGAGGGCTCCCCCTGGGGGCAGCCAAGAGTATCGCGTTGGTGCCACTCCGGCCCAGCTTCCTGGTGAGGGAGTACATGCATCTCCCCAGGCTACAGAAGTGGGTACAGGTGTGGAGAAGGGCATCCTCCTTCAGCCTCCAGCTGTAGCCCCAGCACCAGGCACATCCTTAGAGGCCATGCCCCTGGCACCCGGCCACAGGAGTCGGGGAGTGATGCAAGAATTGGGCCCAGGTAGGCACGGCAGAGAGCCTGGCTCCAGGCAGGCCCGAGTTCGCACTCCAGCCTGCGGTGCTGGGCGGCTGGCAGCTCTGGGGCAAGACAGTGGAAGAGCACACAGCCCTTCAGGAGGTGGGAGCAGAGAGGGTACAGACAGAGGGAGGCCATAGAGGAAGTCCCAGGACACCTGGGCCCGGTCTGTACAGTTGAGTCCATAGAGCAGCTCCTGGGTCCCCAGATAGCAGCATGCTGGGTGTTGAGCTAGATGGCCTCTAGGTGGGGGTGGTGGCTCTGCCCCTCCAGGGCCCTGAGCCAGCAGGCCACACCTCCGGGGCCACAGCCAGCCTGGAGCAAACACGCAGTCCCAGGTGGGAACAAGGAAAGAGGCCCTGAACATCTGGGCTGGGGGCTTGGAAGGCTGTGTGTGTTGGGAGGCTTTCTGGGAGTTGGGGTGACCTCAGAGCTCCAGATTTGACACCCCAAAAGCCAGCTGTGTCAATCAAATATGTCACGCCATTTGTCTGGCCCTCCGTTTGCCTGTGAGAGGGTGACAGCTAGAGCCCTAGCCATGTGGCCTTCAGGGAGATGTGGTACGTGAGCCAGTGCCGCATGGGGCATCAGCAGAGCAGGGGTGGACCACAGGCTTAGGCCTCCAAACCCCAGGCCCGGCCACGGCGTGCAATCCCATGGCTGATTTCAAACTGCATGGCCACATGGATGACGCTGACCCTGCATTTGGAGCCAGCTACCCTCTGAAGCCTCCCTCACCATAGAACTAGGGTCCCCCAGCCTGGTGTGGCTGCTGGATCAGATCACCAGGGAGGCCAGGGCCACCGTGGCTCCAAACACCAGTTGTAGGGCTGGAGAATATGGCTGAGGTGGGGGAGCAGTACAGGGAGGGTGGCAGAGCAGCAGGCAGCACAGGGACCGGCTGGAGCCGCTGGTGGGCAGGCCTCCCCTGGCAGAACGGGTGCACAGGCTGAATGGGCTGTGGGGCCTGGGGCCCCTCTGGGAGCTTGGCACCCCACCCCCAGCCATAATACAGGTCCTGTTCCCAAGGCAGGCACTGGGTTGGGGGAGACAGGGGACCATTCAGCAATCTCCCATCACTGCCAACTGGACCGGAAGGCAGGAGAGGAGTCTGCCAGCCATCCCCAGGGACTACGGCCTATGTCCCTCCATGGCATCTGCCATAGTACAGCCCCACTGGGGTGCAGGAGATCCACCCACGCCCCTGCCCCTCCTGGCAACAGGGCCAGGTCCTCTTGGGCCACCGGCAGCAGCCCCCACCTGCCTAGGCCTCAGTGGGGTCAGTGGGCCCAGCCCCCCTGGCTAAGCTGTCACACTGAGAAGGGGGACCCTTTCTTTGAGAGGGAAGCACCTCTGCCTGAGCAGCCACAGACAGGAGGCTGAGGGCCCAGGTGTCCCCAGGTGCGGAAAGGGTATTGGAGATGGAGAGCCCAAGCTCAGGCTTGGTACAGGTTGGGCTCCTGGTGGGTTTTCTGAGTCACCTGCCACCCCCCGCCCCTGGTGGCCTTATGCTGTGGCAGGAGAGGGTCTGGCTTGCCTCCCTAAGCCCCTGGGCTCACCGCAACAGGCATGAAGCCCTTTCCCTCCAGACCCGCCGAGGCGCCCTCCAGGATCCGGAGTCCACGAAGAGCCGCTCCCCGGTTCCGTCCCTCGTGGGAAATGCACGGGCAGCAGCTGTGGGACTGCGGTTTCTGGCCCGGGCCCGGGAGAGCTACGAGGGTGCCCGGGGGCCGTTCGGAACTCACCTGCGTCCGCGCTGGAGCTCGGTTCCAGCGCCGCGCTCTGGGACCGCTCGAGCTCCGCGGGGCAGGGCGCCGCCTCCGCCGGGGCGCACAGCTGCTCCGGGCTGCGGGCGGCGGCGCTGGGACCGGCCAGAGGGGCGCGCACGCCCAGGGGCAGGGGCTTCCTCTCCAGGACCGTCCGCGGCTCGTCGGCCGGCGCGAACACCAGGCGCTGCGGCGGCGGCGGCGGCTGATCCCCGGGCCGGGCCGGGGCGCGCGTGGGGTCCCGGGGGCCGCCGTCGGCGCTCAGCAGGGAGGTGCGCAGGCCGGCCACGAAGCGCTCGAAGGTCAGGTAGCCGCTGGCCGGGGCCACCTGGCGCAAGCCCTCCAGCACCCCGCGGGGCAGCTCCCGCGCGTCGGTGCCCTGCCAGCGGGACTCGATCTCGCGCAGGTGCACGCAGCCGCGCCGCCGGTCGTCCAGGATGTCGAACAGGGTGCGCAGGCTCTGCAGGAAGGCGCGCGGCAGCCCCTCCGTGCTGGGCGCGGGTGCGGGGGGAGGCACGCGGCCCCGCTCGGCCATGGCGGCCCCGGCCATGGGCGCCCGGGCTCGGTCCCCTCGTCCACCCGCGTGCGTCCTAGCGCGGCCCCACGGAGGGGCCGGCCCGGCGAGCTCAGCCCACGGCGACAATAGCGACTACTTTTGAATGGAGCCCTCCTCGCGGCGTCAGCCCTCATTAACATGCGCCGCGGCCATTGGCCGAGCCCGTCCCATCTGCTCTCTGATAGGCTGAGAGGCGGTTTGATTTTTTTTTTTTTTTTTTTTTCTTGCCGAGTGGCCCTGGGAGGCGCGCGGAGGCCCTGGGCAGGCGGAACCGGATCCCCCAGCTCCTGCTCCACTCTGGCCTCGCAGAACTTCCTTTCTGCCCCGCCCCAGCCCCACCAAACCTCCTGCCGCGGCCAGGCGCTTTCTCGGATCCAGCTGTGGCTGGCTGCCCCGGCCACCTCTCCAAGGGGCGGGGCCTGGCACCCTACAAAAAAACCTGTCTCCAGGTAGCCTTGTGGGGTAAAATTCGGGGGGGGGCACCCCCTCCAAAGATCCCACTTTTCCCCTCTAGTTCCCTGGCCGCAAGCACAGGTGACCCTGCGGCCCCCTTCTCTTCCACCAGGAGGGCCCCAAGAGGATCGTAGGCTCCAGCCAGCTGGGCGCTTCCCACTCACAGAGGCCTTTCTGTCCCCACCGCTGCTGGCTCCTCCTCTGGTCCCTCGGGACAGTCTGGCCTGGCCTGCCTGCTGCAGGACAAAGCCACTTTCTCCTGTGTCCCCAGATCCCCATCTGGTGACCAGCTCCCTCTGCCTCTTGCTCTCCTCTCCTCCTTCCCCTGGCTGGACACCTCCTCCAGCTGCTCTCCTGGCTCCCACAGCCCTGTCCCCCTGCCTCTGCTGTGTTTCCAGCTGGGATCTGGTCACTCTGTCTTCATTTGGTCTGTCCACATGGGAGGTGAGACCAGGCCTTAGCCTGGGTTCTAGCCCTGGGAGCCCATCTCAGGGCTGGCCAGTAGCACCCTCTAGGTGCCAGGGAGGTGTTCAGGGTGCAAACACCCTCCCCAGACAGGCCCCCAATCCGAGACTTGCCTTGGCCCTCTGCGGGTCTCCCACCCTCCCTCCTGGGCAGGCCTCAGCTGGCATACCTACCTGGGTCTCTGTCCTCAGGCCTGAGCCACTGGTGCCTGTGTCTCAAGCTGTAGAGGCATCTTCCCAGGCCAGGGAGTATCCTGGGTCCACTTCTCTTCTGGGTCACTCACTCTAAGTGGGACTCCTTCATCGTAGGGAATGCTGGAAGGACATAAGAAGCTCTCAGCCTGGAGCAGCCCATCAGAGCTTGGTCCTGTAAGCCAGCTTCCCCTTTAATGGCAGGTCTGCTCAAAAACCCAGCACGAGGCCGAGGCGGGAGGATCACTTGAGCTGGGGAGTTCAAGACCAGCCTGGGCAACATAAGGCAACCCTATTTCTACAAAAAGTTTAAAAAATTAGCCAGGTGTGGTGGTGCATGCCTGTGGTCCCAGGTATTTGGGAGGCTGAGGTGGGAGGATCCCTTGAACCCAAGAGGTTGAGGCTGCAGTGAGCTGTGATTGAGCCACTGCTCTCCATCCTGGGTGACAGAGCGAGATCTTGTCTCAAAAACAAAACAAAACAAAACAAACCAGCACAACACGCAAGCCCCCGCCCCCCCCATCCCCGCACCTACCCTGCTTCCAGCACACCCCTCACCGCCAGTGCCAGGCCTGGGGTCCCTGCACTCCCTCACTTCCAGGCCCCTGTGCCTGGTGGCTCTTCTACCAGGAAGGCCCTTCCCCTCTGCTCCAGGCTGACCGCACTACATCCTTCAGAACTCTGCTCTGGCCCCAATCCCCTTCCCCCTGAAGCCTGGTTAGATAAAACACAGGGGACAGCTTTCTCCTGGCCCAGGGGGCCCTGGCTATTTGCAAGCAGGACAGGGCTCCTTCTAGGCCTGGCATTGGCCTGGCCCACAGTGGGTGCTCTGTGAATGGCACTGGGGAGCCGTATCCAGTGAAATCACATGGGAAACACCATCCTTGAGTGGGCACCAAGCCAGGCTGAGGCCTAAGGGATGGGGAAGGGCTGGGAACAGCTCAGTGGGATGGCAGGGGAGGCCAGTGTGGATGTGGAGTCGGTGGCCAGCAGTGAGCAAGGCTGCTGCAGCTCAGGACAGCGTGGCCAGCAGTGTCCAGGCCAGGCTAGCCACGGCCCCACATGGAACTGAACCCACCATGCAGATGAAACAAGGGCTTTTCATACCATCCAGAGCCTTGGGGGAGGCGGCCCCAGCTGGCCCTTGGTCTGTGGGCTTCTCTGTGGCCCCTGGCTGGGTATTGGAGGAAGGTATGAAAAAGACTGGAGGCCCGGCGCGGTGGCTCACACCTGTAATCCCAGCACTTTGGGAGGCCAAGGCGGGCGGATCACCTGAGGTCAGGAGTTCGAGACCAGCCTGACCAACATGGAGAAACCCCGTCTCTACTAAAAATACGAAATTAGCCGGGCATGGTGGCCCATGCCTGTAATCCCAGCTACTCGGGAGGCTGAGGCAGGAGAATCACTTGAACCCCGGAGGTGGAGGTTGCGGTGAGCCAAGATCGCGCCATTGCACTCTAGCCTGGTCAAGAAGAACAAAACTCCATCTCAAAAAAAAAAAAAAAAAAAAGGCTGGGCGCGGTGGCTCATGCCTGTAATCCCAGCACTTTGGGAGGCCAAGGCGGGAGGATCACGAGGTCTGGAGATCGAGACCATCCTGGCTAACATGGTGAAACCCCGTCTCTACTAAAAATACAAAAAAAAAAAAAATTAGCCGGGCATGGTGGTGGGCGCCTGTAGTCCCATCTATTTGGGAGGCTGAGGCAGGAGAATGGCGTGAACCCAGGAGGCGGAGCTTGCAGTGAGCCAAGATTGCGCCACTGCACTCCAGCCTGGGCGACAGAGCGAGACTCCGTCTCAAAAAAAAAAAAAGACTGGAGGCTGTGCCTGGCTTTGGGCGTGGAGCTAAGATGTGGTCCTGTGTCCTTCCTGTCCTGAGCTCTGACCACTTCCTCCTTCACTCCACTTTCCGGCTGGCCTGATAGTTTCCCAATCCTTCAGGTTTTAGTGCTGTGTCACCCCTGGGGGTCCCATGCTGTCCCTGTACTTTTGGAGGCCCCATCTTAGCTGTAATTGTGTTCTCACTGTGTAAGCCTGGACCACTCTGGGCAGAGGTGGCAGGAAGACCGGCCCCTCTGTCCCCTGATGTATCCCCAGCAGTGGGCACCAAGTGAAGAACTGGCAACAGCCACCCAGCCCCTGAGCCTCCCAGGGCTCCACGTCTGCACTCCTGGCCTCTGAGCCTTAGGGCCTTGCTCCCCTGGGCCTCTTGTGAAGACAACTGCCTGGCCACAAGGTGGTCCAGGAGGTTGCTGCCCACCTCAGCCTTGCCAGCACTCCCACCCATCCGTAGGCTCTGTCGGCCTGGGTAGGGTCGCTCCTCCCCTTCTGGTGCCTCAAGTGCCTCTGGCTGTACAAACCTTGATTTTCCAAATCTTCTATTACAGCCCAACCCACACCTTGAGGTGGGATTTGGAATCACCCTGACCTACAGGGCCAAGAGTTCATGTCCTGACACCTGCCTCCAAGAGACATGTGCCTCCTCTGCTGCCCAGCCCTGCAGGAGTGATAAGGGTTCCCATGGACTCTGGCCTGGGGCGGGAAGCCTGCTCTGCTCACCGGATTCCGCGAGCCTCCCCTCCAACTCCAACGTTCACCTGAACGATGTTCAACCACCACAAACCACTGGAGCAGAACAGGCCATTCATTAATTCATTCATGCAGCAGGTACTCCCTGAACATTTGCTGTTGCCCAGTCACGGTGTGGGCTGGGGTTCAACACTCGTTTGTTCAGTCAACAAACATTGATTGAGTGCCTACTGTGTGCTGCATTTACCTGAGGTGATGGGGGCAGAGCACTGGCCTAAACAATGCCCTGCCTGGGCCGGGCACGGTGGCTCATGCCTGTAATCCCAACACTTTGGGAGGCCGAGGCGGGCAAATCATGGGGTCAGGAGTTCGAGACCAGCCTGGCCAACCATCGCTACTAAAAATACAAAAAATTAGCTGTGTGTGGTGGCGGGCGCCTGTAATCCCAGCTACTCAGGAGGCTGAGGCAGGAGAATCACTTGAACCCGGGAGGCGGAGGTTACAGTGAGCCGAGATTGCACCACTGCACTCCAGCCTGGGCGACAGAATGAGACACGGTCTCAAAACAAAAAACAAAACAAAACAAAAACAGCAACTCCCCGCCTTTGTGGGGTTCACTTCTCACAGGGGAGTCAGGCAGCCAAGAATGCAGAAAGGCAGCCTGGCATGGAGGATGGGAAGGTGCTCACCGAGTGGGCGTGGCCTGGGGAGCTGAGGCCTGACCAAATGCGTCCCCAGCCACACGTTTCTCTGGGGACAAGTGGTCCAGGAGGGAGGAACAGGAAGTGCAGAGACCCTGAGGCAGGCCCGAAAAGCAACTCCATGCAGGTCCAGAAGAGTGCATGTGGGCTTTGCCCCAGGGGTGAAGCCCCCTCCCAAACTCAGTGAGGACATGTGTGTGGAGGTGGGGGCAGAACCCAACTGCAAGGAAACACAACTGCCTGAGGGGTCCACGGGGCAGCATGAGGGAGATGTTAGTTTTCATTTTGGGTCCTAGATCACTGTCAGAGGTGTGTGAACCAGAGCAACTCCATCTTGAATGGGAGCTGGGTAAAATAAGGCTGGGGCCTACTGAGCTGCATTTCTGGATGGTTAAAGGATTCCAAGTCAGGATGACACAGGAGGTCGGCACAAGATACAGGTCACAAAGACCTTGCTGATAAAAGAGATTCCGATAAAGAAGCCGGCCAAAACCCACCAAAACCAAGATGGCAACGATAGTGACCTCTGGTTGTCCTTGCCGCTACACTCCCACCAGCACCATGACGGTTTACAGACGCCACGGCAACGTCAGGAAGTTCCCCTATATGGTCTACAAAGGGGAGGGATGAATTATCCACTCCTTGTTTAGCATGTCATCCAAAAAAACATAAAAACGGGCAACCAGCAGCCCTCAGGGCTGCTCTGTAGAGAAGCCATTCTTTATTCCTTTACTTTCCTGATAACTTGCTTTTGCTTTACTCTATGGGCTTGCCCTGAATTCTTTCTTGCGCAAGATCCAAGAACCCTCTCTTGAGGTCTGGAACCTCTTTCCTGTAACAGCATGATTTGTTTTTTTTTTCGGTTTGTTTGTTTGTTTTTTGAGACAGAGTTTTGCCCTTGTTGCCCAGGCTGGAGTGCAATGGCGCGATCTTGGCTCATGGCAACCTCCGCCTCCCAGGTTCAAGCGATTCTCCTGCCTCAGCCTCTGGAGTAGCTGGGATTATAAGCATGCAACACCATGCTTATATATTTATATTTAATATTTGTATCTATTTTTAGTAGAGACAGGGTTTCTCCATGTTAGTCAGGCTGGTCTCAAACCCCAGACCTCAGGTGATCCGCCCGCCTTGGCCTCCCAAAGTGCTGGGATTACAGAAGCGAGCCACCACGCCCGGTTTTTTTTTTTTTTTTTTTTTGAGACAGAATTTTGCTCTGTCACCCAGGCTGGAGTGCAGTGGTGCGATCTTGGCTCACTGTAACCTCCGCCTCCCGGGTTCAAGCGATTCTCGTGCCTCATCCTCCCAAGTAGCTGGGACTACAGGTACACGCCACCACACCTGGCTGATTTTTGTATTTTTAGTGGAGACGGGGTTTCACTATGTTGCCCAAGCTGGTCTTGAACTCCTGGGCTCAAGCGATCATTCTGTCTCGGTCTCCCAAGGTGTTAGGATTACAGGCATGAGCCACTGCACCTGGCCACCATTTGAATTCTTTTAAGCAGTCACATATATTACTTTTCGACTTACTATATAGTTTCTAGGAGAAAGTTTTGTGCCCAACTGGCAGAAGCTACCCTTTCATATTTTTCACAAGCAAACTATTTTATTTTTATTTTTATTGAGATGAAGTCTCACTCTGTCTCCCAGGCTGGAGTGCAGCAGCAGGATCTCGGCTCACTGAAACCTCCGCCTCCTGAGTTCAAGGCCTCCTGCCTCAGCCTCCCGAGTAGCTGGGACTACAGGCTCCTGCCACCACACCCGGCTAATTTTTCTATTTTTATTAGAGACGGGGTTTCACCATGTTGGCCAGGCTGGTCTCGAATTCCTGACCCCACTTAGGACTCCCAAAGTGCTGGGATTACAGGCTTGAGCCACCGCGCCGATCACAAGCAAGATATTTTAAAACCTGATAGTAAAATAACAATGTGGGCGAGGGGCTGCAGAGCGCTCTGGTCACCAGGCAATGGGAAGCGGGAAGGGTGTGCGGGAGGGAGCCCCAAGCCGCGGGGTGGCATCCCGGAACCTGGTCTGGTTCCAGCCTCCCAACAGCTCAGCCGTAGCCCAGGCCTCTTCAATGCACTCTGGCCGGTTGTCTCTGCACCAGGAGGTCTCCGTCCGAGTCTTGGTTAGCGCAAAGGTGGCCATGCCACTCTCAGGTTCAAAGCCCGTGCTGGGACAGAACGTAGCTTTCCCCTGCGGGGCGTCCCTGGGGCCTCTTCCTCCCTTAGCTCAATGGTCGGTTCCTCTGCCCACGCCAGCTGGCGCGACCCAGAGGGTCCTGGGATCTCTCGGGGCGGGGCGCGGAGTGGACAGGGCGGGCATGGGCCCGGGGCCTGGAGCAGAGCAGGAACGGGGACGGGAGCTCGAGGGAGCAGGCCAGGGCCAGACACCGGAGCGGGTCCAGGGGACGGAGAGGGACGGGGGACAGGCTGGAGAGATGGGGCCGGGCCCTGTCTCGAGTCTCGGACCGGACGCGGGGGGGCTGGGGGGACGTGGACAGGGCGGGGTCAGAGAGAACCCGGACAGAGTCTGGGGTGCGCAGCGGGGGTGGGCGGGCTCCAGGGCAGGGCGCGGGACCGGGCGGGATGTGGCGGGATGGGGCGGGGCGGGGCGCCCGGGGCCCGCCCCGCTGGGGGGTCTACACCGCCCGCCCGGTCTCGTGACGCTGGTCAGTGGCGCGGGTCACGAGTGCCGACTTGACAGACGGCAGCGGCGACATGGCTTCGGAGCAGGACGTGCGCGCCCGGCTGCAGCGCGCTGGCCAGGAGCACCTCCTGCGCTTCTGGGCCGAGCTGGCGCCGGAGCCACGAGCCGCGCTGCTGGCGGAGCTGGCGCTGCTGGAGCCCGAGGCGCTGCGCGAGCACTGCCGGCGGGCGGCGGAGGCCTGCGCGCGCCCCCACGGCCCGCCGCCCGACTTGGCCGCGCGCCTGCGGCCCCTGCCCCCAGAGCGCGTGGGCAGGGCCAGCCGCAGCGACCCCGAGACACGGCGGCGCTGGGAGGAGGAAGGTAAGCGGGGTGGGAGGCCCTGGGGGCCGGCAGGGGGTCGTGCCCACGGAGCGGGTGGGAACCGAGGCCGCGCTCGGGGAACTGTAGTTCTCCTCGCTACTTTGAGACGTGTCTCGCCTCACGCGTTCCGGCCCCCGAGTCCTGGCGCCCCAGCCCCAGGGTTGGTTTCCCCTAAAGCGGAAGGGTGGGCGGGTCCCGGGCGTCCCTTCACGGCGCCCGTACCCCCAGGTTTCCGTCAGATTTCTCTGAACAAGGTGGCCGTCCTGCTGCTGGCTGGGGGGCAGGGCACTCGCCTGGGCGTGACCTACCCCAAGGGTATGTACCGTGTGGGGCTGCCCAGCCGGAAGACCCTGTACCAGCTGCAGGCGGAGCGGATTCGGCGGGTGGAGCAGCTGGCCGGTGAGCGCCACGGGACCCGCTGCACCGTCCCCTGGTGTGTCCTGCCTGCCCTACCTCGGCCCGGAGGTACCCTTCCCCACGCCCCCCCACATCCCCGCTCCAGACGCGAGCCCCAACCCCGGCACAGACCGGGACATTGCCCAGAACCGGCCCAAAATGGGGCCTGGCCCCAGCCCCAACTGGACACTGGACCCCGAACCCCGATGCCGGCTCTGGTCCGAGCCCCGTCTGCCTGCAGGGCCAGGCGTACTCGCGGCCGGCTCACCGCGCCTCCCTTGCAGGTATGTCATGACCAGCGAGTTCACTCTGGGGCCCACGGCCGAGTTCTTCAGGGAGCACAACTTCTTCCACCTGGACCCCGCCAACGTGGTCATGTTTGAGCAGCGCCTGCTGCCTGCTGTGACCTTTGATGGCAAAGTTATCCTGGAGCGGAAAGACAAAGTTGCCATGGCCCCAGGTGTGGCCCGCTCCTGAGACGGGGAGGGACCGCCCAGACTAGAACTGGGAGCGTAGCTGGGGGTCCACGCGCCCGGGTTCGCGGCTGCCCCGAGGCTGTGTGGTCCCGGGTTAGGCGCCTCTTTTTCTGGGCCTTGATCGTCATTTGTCACATGGTACACCAACTGGGCTGTCTGGTTAGTGACCAGGGCTGCCTTAGGCACAAGGCCGGGGCTTCCCCCGCCTCCAGCACGTCCTAGACTCCCAGAGCGATCCCTGGCGGGAGCCCTCGCGATGCCCATTCCCTTCTCCGTCTGCAGACGGCAACGGGGGCCTCTACTGCGCGCTGGAGGACCACAAGATCCTGGAGGACATGGAGCGCCGGGGAGTGGAGTTTGTGCACGTGTACTGTGTGGACAACATCCTGGTGCGGCTGGCGGACCCTGTCTTCATCGGCTTCTGTGTGTTGCAGGGCGCAGACTGTGGCGCCAAGGTTAGCGCCCAACTGCGCGGCGCCCCGCACCCGAGGCTGGCCCCGCCCCTCGCGGAGCCCCGCCCCTCCGCCCAGCCCTCGGAACCCATCCCTGGTCTTGGCTGCAGGTGGTGGAAAAGGCATACCCCGAGGAGCCCGTGGGCGTGGTGTGCCAGGTGGACGGTGTCCCCCAGGTGGTGGAGTACAGCGAGATCAGTCCTGAGACCGCACAGCTACGTGCCTCCGACGGGAGCCTGCTGTACAATGCAGGCAACATCTGCAACCACTTCTTCACCCGAGGCTTCCTTAAGGCGGTCACCAGGTGTGCGGCAGCAGGTGGCTGCGATTGCCGGCCAGAGCCGCCTGCGTTGACCAGGGACCCGCGGGGTCCCAGTGAGCTGAGTGCCCTGGGCCACAGCGGCTGTGGTCAGGAGTGGCTGTGGTCAGGCACGGCTGATGGGTCGGGGTGGAGAATGGATCCTGAGCTTGCAAAGGCAGAGGTGCTGGCGATCAGGCACAAGCCGTGCTCAGCAGGCAGCTGCTGTAAGGCTCTGTGATCAAGTCTGCCATCTCCTCCTTCTGGGGACCTGCCCTGGTGCCCAGGGTGCTACCTCTGCTCCGGGGCTTGCCAGTTTGTTTGCCTGGGCAGGGATGTGGCTGATGGTGCCTGGCACTTGGCACAGGGATGCAGGGAGGAGGCCTGTGCCTGCTTCTCCCTGGAGATCTGGCCCTACTCTGCCGCTTCTGTGCCCTGTAGTGTCCTTCTGCCATCCTGTCCCACCCAGCTGGGTGTGCTCAGAAGTGGGGACAGAGCCCCCAGCGGTGCCATATCTGATCTGTTTCTTTCCTCCCCTCTGCTCTCCCGTGCCCCAGGGAGTTTGAGCCTTTGCTGAAGCCACACGTGGCTGTGAAGAAGGTCCCGTATGTGGATGAGGAGGGGAATCTGGTAAAGCCGCTAAAACCGAACGGGATAAAGATGGAGAAGTTTGTGTTTGATGTGTTCCGGTTTGCTAAGTTAGTAGTAGAACTCATTTATTTTCCCCTTCTTCCTTCTCTCAGTTTTGGTGGTGGGAACTGAGGCACAGCTGGTAGGGAAGTAGAGGCTTGAGGGAGCCAAGGGCCCCGCGGGCAAGTCTCAGGGAGAAGACCAGAGGGTGCTCTTGGCCCTGAGGGTAAGCAGCCCCTGAGGTGGGGGCATAGGGAGTCCTTGGGGCTGTGGACTTGGGAGGACAGTAGTGCCACCTCCCGGACCTTCCACTGCCCCCACCCATGGTTAGGAGAGGTCTCCTGGCCAGGTTGCCAGGGCGGCTCGCAGGGCCTTTGGCCCTCACTACAGGGGTCCCAGGGTTGGGCTTTCGGCTGCTGGAAATGGCTGCTGGGATTGGGCCATCCCTGGCGTCTCAGGAGCAAAGACACTCAGTACCTGCGGGGGCTCCTCCCTAGACTTGCTGCCCATGGGACCAGACCTTCACTCTGTCACTGGAAACCTGGCCCAGCTCTCACCTGCCCGGATCAGGGCCTCTGTGCCAGGACGTGGGTGACTAGCCCTTTCCCCACCAGGAACTTTGCTGCCTTGGAAGTGCTGCGGGAGGAGGAATTTTCCCCACTGAAGAACGCAGAGCCGGCCGACAGGGACAGTCCCCGCACCGCTCGCCAGGCCCTGCTCACCCAGCACTACCGGTGGGCTCTGCGGGCCGGGGCCCGCTTCCTGGATGCCCATGGGGCCTGGCTCCCAGAGCTGCCCAGGTGAGTGTGGCCCTGGGGTAGCTACAGCCAGAAGGGGAGGGCTGTCAGGACCCAATCTTCAGCTCCAGAGCCCTGTTGGCTCTGCGACAGCCATGCTGGGGAGGGGTCTTCCTTCCCGGCACCACCGCAGGTGCAGGTAGCCTTGTGCCCAGCCAGCTCCAGGTCACACGGTGACCGTCGGCACAGCCTCCTGGCCCGACCCTTCAAGTTGTGCTCAGTGCACTGAGGGAGGCAGGGGCTCCCCAACTCCCTCCCCAACTTATCCACAAGGTTTTGGTTTGTTTACAAAGGCATACTTAGATTTGGCTTTTATTTATTTATTTTTATTTTTATTTACTTTTTTGAGATGGAGTCTCACTCTGTCGCCCAGGCTGTAGTGCAGTGGTGGGATCTCGGCTCGCTGCAAGCTCCACCCTCCCCCGGTTTCTGCCATTCTCCTGCCTCAGCCTCCTGAGTAGCTGGGACTACAGGCGCCTGCCAACACGCCCAGCTCATTTTTTTGTATTTTTTTTTTTTTTTAGTAGAGACAGGGTTTCACCGTGTTAGCCAGGATGGTCTCAAACTCCTGACCTGTGATCTGCCCGCCTCGGCCTCGCAAAGTGCTGGGATTACAGGCGTGAGCCACCGCACCCGGCTATTTTTTTATTTTTATTTTTCTTATTTGTATACATTTGTGGGATGCGTGTGCAACTCTGGTCAGTCAGGTCAGGGCTTTTAGGGGATCCATCACCCAACCAACGTTGTTCCCATTTATTCACAGGCTTTGAAACTGAGCCCCGGGCATGAATTCAGAAAGTAGCAGGACAGTTTGATTTCAGGGCTGGGAAAGAAAAGGACGTTTGGCTTCCATCTCCCTGATTTTCTAGGGCCACCCCTAAATCTAGCTGCCTAGGCTCTGCGTGGGAGGCCTGTGGGGGTGCTTTCTACCCCAAATCAGGTCCTGTCACTTGGCAGTGGGATGTGTGCTCAGGGTTTGGGGTGTCCAGAGGAAGATGAGCTTGCTGAGACAGGAGCTGTGGGGAGCCAGGTGTGTAGAGCTCAGTCTCCTATTGGGACTGGGGGTGCTGGGGGAGGGCTCTGGGCAGGTGCTGCAAGGAGATATTGACAAGTGGACTTTCCCTAGCTTGCCCCCAAATGGAGACCCTCCGGCCATCTGTGAGATATCGCCCTTGGTGTCTTACTCTGGAGAGGTGAGAGCTGCCCATCCCTATCTGGGGCTTTTCTGGAGTCAGGTTTGGAATAACATCTGGGGAGAGGTGGCTGCTCGGGTGGAGACGGCACAGCTCTACCTCGGTTAACCAATGGGGTCGGTGGTTTAAATTTGCAGAAGACTTTCCAAGATATGGGTTGGGGTGGGGTGAGGCATCCAGAGGCCTTTGCAGGTCCTGGGAGGGCATGGGGATGAGACAGCCCAGGTCTGAGCCCAGTGTGGGGCCAGTCAGGCCTTGGTGGGGGCCTTGCGGAGGGAGGACACTGGCCTCTGCTACCTCCCTGACCTCGGCTGCCCTTGCCCCTTTCTCTGGTCAGGTCAGACCTGTGCGTGACAGGAGGGTCCCCTGCTGGCCTAGGGTCTTGAGTGTGGTCTTGGGTGGCCTTGCAGTGTGTGTCTGCTCCTGGCCCTGGAAGCCTTTCTGTCCCCACCCCTCCCTGACTCCAGGCAGACCTGGGATCGCACCTGGGGACTGTGGCTCTTGGTGTGGCCAGAGGGGCTGTGGCCCACCAAAAGGTGGGTACTTGGCCATTGTCCCCTGCTCGTCTCCAGGGTTTAGAAGTGTACCTGCAAGGCCGGGAGTTCCAGTCCCCGCTCATCCTGGATGAAGACCAGGCCAGGGAGCTGCAGCTGCAGGAGTCCTGACCCCCCCAGACTGCCCCCAGACTCCCCCGAGACCTGCCAGCCCCGGCATCCTGGAAGTCCCGACTCCCCCCAGACCTGCCAGCCCCGGCGTCCTGGAGCTGGGGGCTACAGCCCAGCCTGAGCTCTGGGTGGGAAAGCAGCCTGCCACATGCTTCCAGCCTGCAGAACACAGAATGAAACATGCTGGTAGACTCCACGAGGGCAGGGCCTCTCCTGTCGCCTCTGGACACAAGTGGCGACAGCCTGCTGGGGGCTCTGTGGCTCCATTCCTGGCTGTGGGGTCTAGTCAAGAGGCAGAGGGACTTGGGACCTGGGAGAATGGGGCTGAGAGGAGGCTTCGGGTTGGAGCCCAAGGGAGGTGTGGTGTCATCTGGGGAGAACAGGAGGGCACGTCCCTTTGGGAGCCCGCCTTGTGGATCCACCGCACCCCACCGAGCACTAGAAGCTGCATAAGCTACACAGGATGTGCTTCTGCAGCCTACAGATGCAGAACCAGAATGAGGGGGACAATTCCACCCACTCGAGGGCTGCCCCCTCTTCCTTAGCAGACGAACCAGTAATGGGGGCAAGGCTGGGGCATCCCAGCCCACACACCCTGGATGCCCAGCAAGGCCACAGAAAGAGCCTGATGTCCATGATCCAGGTGGCTCTGAGAAGCTTGGCCTGGACACCTGAGCCTGCGGCCGGTGCTCCTGCCTTCTCCCCATCTATCCCCAAGGCCTCTGCCTCTCAGCCTCTTCCATGGTCGGTTTAGGCTGCTGAGTTTTCTGTGCTTCCCCAAGAACCAGTGGGATCAATGCCGGCGGCCTCTGTGATGGTTGCTGACTAATCCGGGATTTCATGAGTCAGAGGCACCACCCCTCACCCCAGCTGCCTGCTGCTTCTGATGGATCTTGGTGCTCAGGCTGCCTGGCTCTCCGAGTGAGGACGCAGCCTCCATATTTGGTGCACTCAGGCATGGCTGGGACAAGCCAGCTGCCCCAGGGTTCTTCCCCTGGTGATTCTCGCCTGCTTTCTCATCTCAGGGGAGGCAGTGGCACCTCCCTCTCCCTGCTGACATGAAGAGAGCTATGATATGCCACTGCTGCCAACTCATCCTCTGCCCCCACCTCGAAACCCACGGCCCCCAGTGGAGGGCCACTACTCATCCCCATTGGTTTCCCAGCGGAGGGGTGTTGTCTGGAAGGGCAGGTTCAGATGCAGCCTTCCAGATTTAGAGGCACTGGGAGGACAGTGGCTGAGTGGAGGCGCCCAGACCTGGGCAGGCAGCAGGCTCAGGCCCACACCTTGTGATTTTTGAAACCAAAGCCCAGAGGATGATGTTTACTTCTCTCTCCCTGGCTCTGCCCTTCTTACTGCAAACCATGCTGTGCCTTAGGGCCCTTCTCATAGCTGTTCCTCATGGCCACGACTGGAACAGGGATGCAACCTCTTTCTACGCAAGCACAGTTAGTTGGGTGAAGTCTTTTTTTTGTTTGTTTTAGACGGAGTTTCACTCTTGTTGCCCAGGCTGGAGTGAAGTGGCGTGACCTTGGCTCACTGCAACCTCCACGCCAGCCTCAGCCTCCCTAGTAGCTGGGACTACAGGCACCCACTACCACGCCTGGCTAATTCTTTGTATTTTTAGTAGAGATGGGGTTTGACCGGGTTAGCCAGGATGGTCTCGATCTCCTGACCTCGTGATCCGCCCACCTCGGCCTCCCAAAGTGCTGGGATTATAGGTGTGAGCCACCGCGCCGGGCCGGTTGCTGGCATCTTAATGTTCTGTAGGTGGAATATTTCCAATAAACACAAGGTGCTGTAATTGACTGCTACTCTGGCAAGTGCAGTTTTTGGCCAGTGCACGGGTGTTGGGAACAAGGATCAGGTGTTTACAGCTGTGTCCCAGGGCTGGAGCTCACTGGGGGCCCCCTTAGGGACAGGAGTTCACACATGAAGGCCAAGACTACTTGGGGTGCCAAGGAATCCCCCCACGCTCCCATCCCACTCTTCACCAGGGTCTCAGGAGGGCCTGAGACAACCTGCAGTCAGGAACCTCGGGGCGCTCTCCAGGGCAGGCTTCTGCATGCTCAGCTCTGACAGCCTGGAGACTCACTCTCCTGCACCTGCATCCTTGAGATGCCAAGGTTTCCCTGCTAACCACGTGAGGATGCTTGGGGTACTCCAGGGACTGACAAGAGTGAGTGGTGTCAACCTAAAGAGAAACTCAGGCTCTCCAGAATAAATGAATTTAATCAAGAATAACACATAATTGCAATGCAGAGTATGCAAGCCTCAGTGGGTCACAGGCATATGGTGGGGATTGAGGAAAGGGGGAATTTTTTTTTTTTTGAGACTGGATCTCACTCTGTTGCCCAGGCTGGAGTGCAGTGGTGCAATCATGGCTCACTGCAGCCTCAACCTCCTGGGCTTAGGTGGTCTTCCCACCTCAGCCTCCAGAGTAGCTGGGACCACAGGTGCACACCACCACACTGGACTCATTTTTTTATTTTTTGTAGAGACAGGGGTTTCACCATGTTGCCCAGGTTGGACTCCTGAGCTCAGGGGATCTGCCCACCTTGGCCTCCAAAAGTGCTGGGATTACTACAGGCATGAGTCACTGTGCCCCGCCCACGGGAATTTGTTTTTTTTTTTTTTTTTTTTTTTTTGAGACAGAGTCTTGCTCTGTTGCCCAGGCTGGAGTGCAGTGGTGCCATCTCGGCTCACTGCAACCTCCACCTCCTGGGTTCAAGGAATTCTCCTGCCTAAGCCTCCCGTGTAGCTGGGACTACAGGTGCCTGCCACCAACCACGCCCTGCTAATTTTTTTGTGTTTTTTGTAGAGACGGGTGTCTCACCATGTTGGCCAGGCTAGTCTTGAACTCCTGACCTCAAGTGATCCACCTGCCTCGGCCTCCCAAAGTCCTGGGATTACAGAAGCCACTGCGCCTGGCCTCAAGGGGAATCTTTTAAAAAAGAGAAGTTCCCATAAACTGCTTTGAAACCATAAAGACCAAAGGTTAGAAGGGTTTGCCGCAGGCGCTCCGTTGCTAATGTTTTTGTGAGGGCTTCTTCAGGGCCTCTTGTTAGAGTGTGACATAAACGACTTCATTTGGGTACCAGCAAGTGTCACAGGGGGCAGAGACCAGCAGAAACCTAAAGATGACCCCTAGAAGAGCAGGAGGCCAGGGGAACAGAGTTAGACGAGCCACATGCTAAGCAGGACGTCGCTGCCGGGGGAGCCCTCCAGACACGCAGAAATGCCACAGTCAGGACCGTGGGACGCAGCGGATTCGCCCAAGGGGCAGGAGCAGCCTGGCCAGGAGAGAATGAGGGAGGGGCCGGGCGTGAGGTTCGGCTGGGGAGAACCCAGGCAGGGAGGGCCTCCGGCGGCCACGGACGCCGCTTTGCCATTTTGGGCGTTTCTGGGGAGGACAAGGCGTGCAGGAAGCGCAGTCATCTCAAGCTGACCTCCAAGGTTACCGAGTTCGAGGGCTGGGAGCCGGGTCTGAAAGCCCCGACCCGCCTATGGCGCAGGGACTGTGGGTCCAGCCGGCCGCTTGGCCCCCTCGCTCGGCGCCGGTCCAGGCGCAGCGCTCGGGCTCCGGGGACCGTGAGATGCGGCGCAGCCAGCTTAGCTCGGGGTAGCAGCCACCCCAGCCCGGGTGCCGCCCGGCCTGGTCCGCGACTTCGGGAGGGTCCGGTCCTTCCCCCGGCCCCCACGCCTGGGTGAGGCCCTGGGCTTCTTGCCGGTGACCACGCGGCCAGGGTGGCCCCCAGCCCAGGACGGCGCCCAAGGGCAGCCCAGCCCCATCCCCGCGCCGCGGGTTCCGGAACCGAGGCGCGGGACGCTGGGACTCTCTGCCAACATGGCGGCCCCGCCCGGGCGCCTCCCCGGGTCCCTAGTGTCTGGGTCTCCCGTGAGGGCGTGGGCAAAGTCGGTGCAGCCAGACGACAGGAGGCGAGAGAAGCCCAGCTCCAGACCCATGAGGCGAACCACGTGGGAGACCCAGACAGCGACCACGCCCCAGGCGAACCAAGGCCCGCCCCGTTGCTACAGCTACGCTCCGAGCACACCTGGCCAGGCGCTGCCGGACGCATGCGCAATGAACCTGAGGGCAGGGCGGAGTCGCAGCAGTTGTCTGACGCAGTCGCCGTAGGACGCAGCCCCGTACGCTGGAGCGCAGCGGAGACAGGCGCGCGCGCAGTGGGCGCAGAGACGCAGCGCACGCGCAGTCGCGTATCCGTGTGATGGGCGGGCTGTTGACGGCGCTGCGATGGCTGCCTGCGAGGGCAGGAGAAGCGGAGCTCTCGGTTCCTCTCAGTCGGACTTCCTGACGCCGCCAGTGGGCGGGGCCCCTTGGGCCGTCGCCACCACTGTAGTCATGTACCCACCGCCGCCGCCGCCGCCTCATCGGGACTTCATCTCGGTGACGCTGAGCTTTGGCGAGAGCTATGACAACAGCAAGAGTTGGCGGCGGCGCTCGTGCTGGAGGGTGAGGGTCGCGCCGGGCTGACTGGGGCCCGGGGCTGCTGTGCCCGCCGCCCTCCCAGACTGCGGCTCCGAGCGGGACCTGGGCGGGCGGACTCGACTCCCCAGGCGCCGCCCTCTCCACCCCTTCCCCGCAAAAAGGGGCAAATGTGCGTTCCTGGTCGGGGCAGCCGTGGGCGGCTCGCCTGCAGCGGTCTCAGCGGCCCGAATTCTGCGGGGCGGTGGTGGGAGGAGGGCTCAGAGCCCCAGCAGGTTTTCTGGGCTTCGTTTGCTTTTCTGCAAGGTCCTGGCCCAGGCGCCTGCCCCTCTTGGAGCGGAAACCGGAGGTTCCCCGTGGTGTATGCTCCCCTCGGTACAGTGAGAAATGAGCCCCTCTTGATTGACTCCTGGTGTGTTCGTGGTGGTCTGAGACCGAAGGGCATTGATAACTTAACCACATGCGGACCTATGCATCGCCTGGGCGGTGCCTGGGCTACATCTGTGGGAGTCGCAGGAGTCCTTCTCCACTGTTGATGAAATGTGACAGAAATGTTTCTACTTTTTTCTTATCCTCGTCTCATCTGCACCACTGTATTAATGACATCTGTAGTATTGTCCCAGCAATGTTCCTACTCCCTGCTGAGAGGGAACTTCTCCCCATTCAAAATAAATAGAGCTGGCTGGGCACGGTGGCTCATCCCGCGTTCCACCCACTACACTCCAGCCTAGGTGTAACAGAATGAGACCCTGTTTCCAAAAAAAAAAAAAAAAAGAAATAGAGCTGAACACTGGATCTTCCAGAAGAATTCCTTATTGTCCTCACAGTTTGTGACAGTTGAGACGTTCCGTGTGATATATTCAGTAAGAAATGTCATTCTCTGTACCTCCCTTAGAAATGGAAGCAACTGTCGAGATTGCAGCGGAATATGATTCTCTTCCTCCTTGCCTTTCTGCTTTTCTGTGGACTCCTCTTCTACATCAACTTGGCTGACCATTGGAAAGGTATCAGAAACACGTGTACTTGAAAATGATATCTGTTGAGGGTTGATTGGGCAGAAGCAATCTTGCATTCTACCTTAAACAGCTCCAGGAGGCATATATGGCAACGAATTGGCAAGAAATCAAGATAAAGAGAAAGGTAGAGCTGTATTTAACCACCTGGCTAGAACACAGATGTTAATTTGATGCTGTCTGACTACTTTCTAGGTCTCTGGTGTAAGTACTGATATGTCCAGCCTCCCTTATAGAGTAAGTCAGCTGGTGGGCTTGAACACTCAGCCTAAATAACCACACAAATTTCGTAGCACTCATTAGCGTGTGTTTGGAAAAGACCAGGCAGAGTTCTGGTGAGGACGTGGAGAATCTCTTCTCACTTGGTCTAAGATGCTTCTCTTTGGAGCAAAGCTAAAGGGCTCCTGCCCACCTGCCACATGCTGAACGTCCCTGAATGGAAAATAGGAAGGCAAAAGATGTGGGGTTCTGTGTTATGGACAAGGACACAAACTGCCAAGTGTTTTGAAAAAGATTTCATTCCCTTGGGACATTGTTGAATTCATTTCAGTGACTATCAGGTATCATAATGTTGATTTGTAATGGATAGTGCCTGTCAAGTGTTTTTATAAAGCAATTTAAATCTTTTGTAGGCCTTGTGGCATATTTGAAATAAAATAGCTTCTGTTATTCAGCTCTGGCTTTCAGGCTAGAGGAACAGCAGAAGATGAGGCCAGAAATTGCTGGGTTAAAACCAGCAAATCCACCCGTCTTACCAGCTCCTCAGAAGGCAGACACCGACCCTGAGAACTTACCTGAGATTTCGTCACAGGTACTTTGAGCAAATGGTGTGGTGTTATAACTGGGGTTCAATCCAGAGGCATTTCAAACCATTGAAGATTGAGAAGAATTATTTTCCTTTACCATTTATTACCATGTGTTTACCTCTCTCTCGTTTTGGACTGGTCGGATAATACTTGGGGAAAGAGAGGCGTAGTCTTTGCTTCATTCTTCTTGAAGACCAGCCATGGCCAGTTCCTGTTTTACTTCTGACTGTGCAGTGTTGAATAAGACAGACCTGTTTCCTCTCAAGAGGCCACAGCTGGTAGGAGAGGCTGGTGAGAAGCCAGGCACAGATGGGCAGAGGCAGGTGGCACATGGTGTACATCCTATGTGGAAAAGAGCAGGGCGCTGGTGAAGAACAGTGGCTGGTCCTGAGGGTTCAGGGGAGGCCGAGGCACTGAGGGCAAGATCTGAGGGCTGAGAAGCTGCTGGCACCGGGCAAGGTGGGGAGAGGCAGACTTGAGCCTGAGTGAAACTGCCTGAGGCAAGGAGGACCTTGGCATATGCGGGAAGGTGAAATTCCCAGGGCTGGGAGAGGGAGCAGGGGTTGGCTCAGTCCAGCTGTGGTCCTGCAGGTCCTGGAGGCAGCATGGAGGGTTCAGTTGATGTGTGCGGGAAGATTTTGGCGTGGACTAGAGGTCTGAGATGTTTACTGTGAAACTGCTCTGGCTGGGTGGAGACACAGTGGAGGGCAGGAGGCCAGGAGAGCTACCTGGCTGTGGGAAAAGCTGAGTGGGGGGAGGAGTGCTCCGCAGGAGTGGGCCTTGGGAGAAGGAGGGCAAGTCCCCGGGTGGAGGGGCCAGCAAAGGCTGTGCAGGCTCTGGCTTGGGGACACTGAGGAGCTCCATTTTGGATCTGCCCACTGTGAGATGCCTGGGAGGCGCCATGGAGACCTTGGTGGGCAGGTGGTGCCAGGATCAGAGTCTGCCAGGGGAGACAGGTTTTAGGAGTCCCTAGGTATAGGTGGTTTGTGTCCTCTGGAAACGTTGGAAGAAGGGGCCAGGCCTAGTCCTGGGCACCACCAGGCTGAGAAGATTGGGGTCAGGGAGGAGGGCAGGGGGAGTGGAGACTGGGGATGGGTCAGGAGGCAGCTGGAGAACCAGGAAAATGTCCTGTCAGTGAAGGTTTGGTTCAGGAAGAACAGCCAAATCCCCGACGCCGTTGAGAACACCAGGGTGGTGCTGACTGGTGTGGCTGCTCGGAACCCTTAGAAGGCCCTTAGGGCGTTAGTTACTGTTGTTGGTACATCTGTGATTGTGTCTAGCAGGTGTGGGAGTGCCTTGGGAGCTTCACCTGTGGCCAGAGTCCTCAGCGCCAGGTGGACTTCCCTGCAGGGCTGTGACAGGGACAGACAGCGCTTTCTAACAGTGGCCTTGGGAGTGGTAACCTGCCGAGGAACAGCTCCTGGGCTGGGGAGATGGAGGCAGGCTGCTGCCCACTGGCTAAGGATTGGGCATTGGGGCATTGGCCCCCATGAGCTTGGGCCACCCTCAGACTGCCGTGGGGGTGTTTTGATTTTTTTTTTTTTTTCGAGGCGGAATCTCACTCTGTCGCCCAGGCTGGAGTGCAGTGGTGTGATCTCAGCTCACTGCAACCTCCGCCTCCCAGGTTCAAGTGATTCTCCTGCCTCGGCTTCCCGAGTAGCTGGGATTACAGGCGCCCGCCACCACGCCCGGCTAATGTTTGTATTTTTAATAGAGACGTGTTTCACTATGTTGGTCAGGCTGGTCTCGAACTCCTGACCTGTTGATCTGCCCACCTCAGCCCCCCAAAGTGCTGGGATTACAGACATGAGCCACCATGCCCGGCCCTTTGATTTCTTTAACAAGAAAATGTGTCCTTTTAAAATTGCTATAAGCTCAATAGAGAGGGGATGGACAGTACCAAAAAGCAGAAGGAAGCAAGCCCACATTCTCCTTTCAAAGGCAGCATTCCTGTCGCTGAGCAGCTTCTCCAAGGGTGGTCTAGCCGGGCAGAGGGTGTAGGGTGGGAATTGGCCCCTAGAAGGTGCCGTGCCTGATGGGAGAGTCCTGCTCTTGATTGGCCATGGGGCCACTGCTCCACACTCTTCGGTGTGAGGATTTCTGCCTTTGACCAAGGTCTTTGTCTACAAATTGAATTTTCCTGACTTGAAAGCCGACAGGTGCTTCCTTTCCTTCTTTGGTCCTTCGTCTCCTTTGCATATGGAGTATCATAACTGCCTGAGAGCAGACTGTGGTATTTTTTCCATTGAAAGATGTATTTCCACCACTCACAAGTGACCCATAAGCCAGTACCTAGTGTCCAGGAGCAGCTGGGGTGGTGGATGGTGAATATTTCTGTCTTTCTCAAGCATCGACTTGGAGACATCCTGCCCTCCAGGGATCACTTGCACTGCCTCTCCTGTTCAGACCCTGGCACTTGTCTAGACCTGGTTAGGGATGAGGCTGTGTTTAGGCCAGATCCCTTTCTGTTAACATTTCACTTTGATTGATTTCAAATTTTTTTGTTTTAAAATTATATATATATATATATATATATATATATTTTTTTTTTTTTTTTTTTTTTTTTTTTTGAGACAGAGTCTTCCTCTGTCTCCCAGGCTGCAGTGCAGTAGCGCAATCTCAGGTCACTGCAAGCTCCACCTCCCGGGTTCACGCCATTCTCCTGCCTCAGCCTCCCGAGTAGCTGGGACTACAGGCGCCCGCCACCACGCCCGGCTAATTTTTTGTATTTTTAGTAGAGACGGGGTTTCACCGTGTTAGCCAGGATGGTCTTGATCACCTGACCTCGTGATCTGCCCGCCTCAGCCTCCCAAAGTGCTGGGATTACAGGCGTGAGCCACCACTCCCGGCCTTAAAATTATTTAATAGAGATGAGGTCTCACTATGTTGCCCAGACTGGTCTCCAACTCTTGAGCTGAAGTGATCCTCCTGCCTCAGTCTCCCGAAATGCTGGGATCACAGGCTTAAGACACCACACCTGTCTGATTTCAAATGTTATAGGGGCTTAGGAGAGAAAATGGGAACATTGAGAAGGTATAAAGGGGAATACACAGCCACACATTACCCCTGTTCCTAGTCCAACTCTTAAAACACTTGGTATATGTCTTTCAATTTATGTGGCTGGGTATGGTGGCTCACACCTGTAATCCCAGCACTTTCAGAGGCCAAGGCAGGCAGATTGCTTACGCGCAGCCTGGGTAACACAGTGAGACCACCATCTCTACCAAAAAAAAAAAAAAATTAGCCAGGCACGACATGCCTATAGTCCCAGCTACCTGGGAGGCTGAGGCGGGAGGATCGCTTAAGCCAGGGAGGTTGAGGCTACAGTGAGCTATGATCCAGCCTGGATGACAGGGAGACCCTGTCTCAAAAAATAATAATAATAATTTTATTTGGATAAACACATGTATACATCATTGAGGGTTAGGGGCTGGATTGGTATTTGGATACACACGTGTGTACGTAATTGAGGGTTAGGGGCTGGATTGGTCCCTGTTTCTTTTTTTATGCACATGAGAATATTCCCTTTCATACAGATTTTTATAGCTCTTCTCCATTGCTTGGATAAACCATCATTTTCTAAATCATTTATCTGTTGATTCTTTCTTCATTTGTAAATGTCCCCATTACATCCGTTGTACGTAAACTATTAAGAGTTAAAGGTTGTGAAGATTTTGATGTCCTATGACGTGTATCATGACAAACTATTCCCGAATTTGCTTCCCCTGCTACGGTGCTGAGAGTAGCAGTCAGTGGTGCCATGGCAGCACTGGGCATTCTCATGTCGGCAATGTTTCCAATGCAACAGTCAGAAACTGGTGCCTGCTTTTCGTGGACGCTTGTGTGTCTTGCCTAGAAGCAGGGACACTTACAGGAGGGGAGAGGTGATGAACGGCCCTATGTGCTCCCATCCCGGAAGCTGTCCGTGTCCTTTGATGAGTCTTAGGACTTGTATATTTTCCTTTATTATCGGTATTCCCTTTATTATTAGTGTGACTGTTGTGAGTTAGAATATTTCATCCTTTACCAAGTGTGCTGCTTATGACTTCATCCGGCTTAGAAATTAGTCTTAGAGAACTTTGCTATATAGTAGCAGTAATCAATTAGAAAATGTTATTGAAAAGAGATCTCAGGAGGATGCAGTGGCTCACACCTCTAGTCCCAGCACTTTAGGAGGCCGAGGCAGGCGGATCACTTGAGGTTTGAGGTCAGGAGTTTGAGACCAGCCTGGCCAACATGGTGAAGCCCCATCTCTACTAAAAATACACAAATTAGCCAGGCGTGGTGGTGCGCACCTGTAATCCCACCTACTCAGGAGGCTGAGGCCTGAACTGGGAGGTGGAGGCTGCAGCAAGCGGAGTTCGCACCACTGCATTCCAGCCTGGGTGATAGTGAGACTCAGTCTCGAAAAAGAAAAGAAAAGTGATCTCCATCACAATCACAAGAAAAGAATGCCACCAAGTTCATAGGAATAATCCTGATACTAAAATATATAAAGTCAGTATAAATAAAAGTACAACACTCAAGGTATTTGAAAAGACCTAAATAAGTAGACATTTTATTCTTCTGCTATGAAGATTTAAGCAGTGGCTCACGCCTGTAATCCCAACACTTTGGGAGGCTGAAGCGGGTGGATCACAAGGTCAGGAGATTGAGACCATCCTGGCTAACACAGTGAAACCCCATCTCTACTAAAAATACAAAAACAAAATTAGCCGGGTGTGGTGGCAGGCACCTATAGTCCCAGCTACTCGGGAGGCTGAGGCAGGAGAATGGCGTGAACCTGGGAGGCGGAGGTTGCAGTGAGCCGAGATCGCGCCACTGCACTCCAGCCTGGGCAACAGAGCAAGACTCTGTCTCAAAAAAAAGAGAAAAGATTTAAGTTCTCCCTAAATTCATCTGTAAATCCATTGACTCCCTATCAAAATTCCAACCTCTGTTTTTAAAGATGATTTTAAAATTCATATGGAAAGAAAATTTGGGAGTAAAACTCAGATGAACTTCCCTACAAGATCATAAAACTGTGATCATTGAACCCATAGTGATTTTTTTTTTTTTTTTTTGAGACAGAGTCTCACTCTGTTGCCCAGGCTGGAGTGCAGTGGCACAATCTCCACTCACTGCAACCTCCACATCTCGGGTTCAAGTGATTCTCCTGCCTCAGCCTCCCAAGTAGCTGGGATTACAGGGATGTGCCACCACGCCCGGCTAACTTTTTGATTTTTTGTAGAGGTGGGGTCTCACTTTGTTACCCAGGCTGGTCTGGAACTCCTGGGCTCAAGTGATCCTCCCGCCTCGGCCTCCCAAAGTGCTAGGATTACAGATGTGAGCCACTGCACCTGACCCTCATAACGGTGATTTTTAAGACTAGGTGATCTTAGTGACATAATTCTAATAGTTTCTTCCGACCTTCCACTGTGGACTCAATAGCAGGGAGATGAAGAGGACAGTGATTGCACGACCTGGTGGGGAAGAGACTAGAGAAACACAGTGGAACTAGTGGCTCACATCTGTCATCCCAGCACTTTGAGAGGCCGAGGCAGGCAGATTGCTTGAATGCAGGAGTTCGAGACCAGCCTGAGCAACATAGTGAGACCCCATCTCTATTAAAAGAAAAAAACAGGCTGGGGCCAGGCATAGTGGCTCATGCCTGTAATCCCAGTGCTTTGGGAGGCCGAGACGGGTGGATTGCTTGAGACCAGGAGTTCAAAACCAGCCTGGCCAACATGGTGAAATCCTGTCTCTACTAACAATACAAAAAATTAACCTGGCGTGGTGGCGGGCGCCTGTAATCCCAGCTACTCGGGAGTCTGAGGCAGGAGAATCACTTGAACCCAGGAGGCACAGGTTGCAGTGAGCCAAGATCACGCCACTGCACTCCTGCCTGGGCAACAAGAGTAAAACTCTGTCTCAAAAAACAAACAAACAAAAAAAACAGGCTGGGCATGGTGGCTCATGCCTGTAATCCCAGCACTTTGGGAGGCTGAGGTGGGTAGATCACCTGAGGTCAGGAGTTCGAGACCAGCCTGGCAAACATGGTAAAACCCCCTTTCTACTAAAGATACAAAAATTAGCCAGGTGTGGTGACACGCGCCTGTAATCCCAGCTACTTGGGAGGCTGAGGCAGGAGAATAGTTTGAACCCAGGAGGTGGAGGTTGCAGTGAGCCAAGATTGCACCATTGCACTCCGGCCTGGGTGACAAAGCAAGACTCTGACTGGGATTACAGGCGTGCGCCACCACGCCTGGCTAATTGTTCGTACTTTTAGTAGAGATGGTGTTTCACCATGTTGCCCAGGTTGGTCTTGAACTCCTGACCTCAGGTGATCCACCTGCCTCCCAAAGTGCTGGGATTACAGGCGTGAGCCACCGTGCCCAGCCATAAGTAAGCATTCTTTCCTTTTTTAAAAAAAAAAGTGGAACAATCTAAATATCCATCAGTAAAGAAGTACAAAATTATGGTTCGTGCCGGGCATGTTGGCTGCAACCTGTCATCCCAGCACTTTGGGAAGCCGAGGCAGGAGGAATTCGTGAGGCCAGGAGTTTAAGACCCGCCTGGGCAACATAAGGAGACCCTGTCTCTATAGTAATAATAATAAAAATTAAGGTTTGGTAATACCACAGAAAACTGAGGCCATAGGAGAGAATGGATTTGCCTCTAGACTCACGTAGGAGGACCTAAGCCTCAGTCCGTGACACGGTCTGCAGCTTTCCCATGCTCCTGTTCACGTGGGGAAGGGAGCAGAGGACGGGGCTCTATGCCTGCAGGTGTGGAAACGGGGAACGGGGTGGTGGAGGGTGGCTAGAAGGCCCACATCATACAGCGGGGGGCACCTGGCAAGGGGAACCCAGCTCCATATGTCATCGGAAGCTTTGTGCTTTGTAGTGAGGATGTGGGTGCCTGCCTCACTTTGCAGATGACTGTGCGGGAGGCCTGGGGACCCAGAGGTGTTGCTGGAGCTGGTGTTTGCTGCAGCCCTTTGTTATTAACGCTTTAGGACCTGTGAGAGTTTGGAAATATTCCCACCGTGGGAGGGGCTTAAGCGCTTTGTCTGGGGCCGTTTAGCCAGTCGGCAGTGTCCCCAGGCTCCTAAGGAGCTGTCTTCTGAAGCTGCCTGTCGTATTGAAAAACGAAAGTAATTTAGTCAGAGGTCAGCTCAGTCTGTGAGGTGTGGGCTGCACCTGAGGGCGTCCCATAGAGGGAAAGAAGGGCAGCTCGCAGACACCCCGTGATTTCCTGTGTGACCAATTTCTCTACAGAAGACACAAAGACACGTCCAGCGGGGACCACCTCACCTGCAGATTAGACCCCCAAGCCAAGACCTGAAGGACGGGACCCAGGAGGAGGCCACAAAAAGGCAAGAAGCCCCTGTGGATCCCCGCCCGGAAGGAGATCCGCAGAGGACAGTCATCAGGTACAGAGCGCAGGGCAGGCTGCACGCCGCCGCTCAGGGCTTTATGTTCCGAAAAACAAGATCGCGGAAACGCATTGTGTCTGAGATCTATTTTCCTTTGAAACTGACAGTGTATGCTCTGTAATCTGTCCTCATTAACCTTAGATTACAGAATCGAATTTTTAAAACTGGAGGTCAGAGCTAAATTAGGTCCCCGATAATGTCCTCATGGTATGCAGTAACATTTCAGAATGTTTTGTGTGCGTGTGAAGGGTGCACAGGTGCGTGGGGATGGGGAGCCAGGCTCAGAGGTGGACGCTGGCTGCCTGGGCCACCTCCTTTCCCGAGCCCCATCTGGTCGAACAGAGAGCGGAGGGAGAGGGAGTTGCCCGGTGCCCAGGCTCCCAGGGTGCTGTCCTCTGCCCGGTTCGTCAAGTCCAGGTAGTGGATCCCAGTGAAGCTTCGGTGCTGGAGGCGTCTCAGCCTCGTTTCCGGCTCCATGTTACGCTCTTAGAAACAGAGTTGATTGTGGTTGAGGCGGAAGGAAGGGTTCCCCACAGATGTCCTCTCTCCTCTACAAAGTGTGGGCAGAGCCAGGGCCAGTGAGGGCTGCTGTGCAGGAGCAGCCTGAGACAAGCGCTGTCCGCCGTGAGAGATGGGCTCCGAAGAAACGGGCCCAGAGGCCCTGAACTCAAGCGCGTGGTGAGAGGCGTGGACATGTGCATGTGAGGGGTCCTCACGGCCAGGAGGAGAATTTGAGGGCCACTGTGCTCTAGTTAGCGTTGGCATGAATGCAAGGACGCTTTACTTCCAGAGCAAAAGAGGATTTGACCTCAGCTTGTCAGAAGTGCCACGTTTGTACTCCCAGCATGTAAGCCATCTGTGGTTGTAAGAGGCCTTTTGCTGATCCTGGGACAGATTCACCACGGGGCCCCAAGAGAACGCTCGGGCCCAGCCACAGTTAGGAGGTTGTGCGGCAAGCCCTCTACACAGCCTCATGGCTGTTCCTGATGGCCACCGGACAGAACTCTGGATGGGGAGTTTGAGTGGCCATGCGTCTCGTGTGTAGGGACAGCCCCTGTCTGTGTGGCCATCTCCTGGCATCCTGGGGCCACCTCACTGTCACTAGTGCTCCTGTTTGGATGAAAGATTCTCTGGTCCTCCACCATAGAGGCCCCCCGCCTCCGGCCTCTGCAGAGGTATTTCTCACGATTCTCCAAGCTCTGGTCTCTGACCTCAGGCCAGCCTTGACCCTGGAGCAGTGCTGTGGTCTTGGCTCTCAGGCACGGGAGCTCAGGACTGAACTGTGTGTTTCCTGCCACTCAGCAGCCTGCACCTCAGGATGATGGGGCCGCTTTGGGTGCAGGGCTGTGCCTTGGCCGTGGGTATGGAGCGTGGGGGTGGGAAACATGGAGCCACAAATGTTTGACGGCAGCTGACGCCCTTCCTTCTCCCCCGAAGCTGGAGGGGAGCGGTGATCGAGCCTGAGCAGGGCACCGAGCTCCCTTCGAGAAGAGCAGAAGTGCCCACCAAGCCTCCCCTGCCACCGGCCAGGACACAGGGCACACCAGGTGAGGCCACACCTGCACCCCTTCCTCCCCAGGCGCTCAGGGGCTGGTGGCTGATGGGTGCAGGCTTCGTCTCAGCCGTGGTGGGTGGCCCCCCCGCCCTGGTGTGCACCTTGCCCTTCAGCATCCCCCTGCTGTCTGAGTCCTCACAGGCTCTGCAACCTTGGTGACACCATGTGGCTCTTGGCCTGCTGTCCCTGAGCACATGGCTGCAGAAGAAGGTGTGTGTGGGAGGTTTGTGTCTGGGCCAGGCTGCCCCACGGGATCCCTGGAGACTGCTGCCCGTGCTGTGTCCCCTGTCTCGGCCTGGCCAGTCCCAGGCAGCTCTGGGGGCCACTTCATTCTCAGCACCATTTGTTGGGGGCCTCCCAGGTGCGGGCCTTCGGCCAAGCTCGGTGCATGACCTGAGGCCTCTTTCAACCTCATGACACCCTCTGACACGATAAGCCACTCACCCTCCCGTTCTCCAGACAGAAAAGCAGGGCTGAGGACAGCCACCCCCAGAGTCGTTTGCTTGTCTGTGGGGGCTCACGGCAGGTCGCTGAGTCTGGAGCCCTGCTCTCATCACGCCCCCCAGGTGTCTCTGAGGTGGGGAGGGAGCCCAGAGCCGGGACTCCCAGCCCCGGGCCTGTGAGGGATGTGTAGCAATCTCTGCGGCATTAATGAGGGCAGAGGCAGAGGCAGAGGCATAGGCATGCCATGAGCACAAGGAGGCCTCAGAACCTTTCCTGAGAGGACGTGTGGTTTGGTGCCGTTACACACGTGTCAATCCACACATTAGTCAATGTTGGCCGGGCATGGTGGCTCACACTTGTAATCCCAGCACTTTGGGAGGCTGAGGTAGAAGGATCTCTTGAGTCCAGGAGTTCAAGACCAGCCTGGACAACACAGTGAGGCCCCATCTCTACCAAAAAAAAAAAAAAAATTATATATATGTGTATATTTGAGACAGTCTTGCTTTGTCACTTCACTGCAACGTCTGCCTTCTGGGTTCAAGCAAGTCTCCTGCCTCAGCCTCCCTAGTAGCTGGGATTACAGGCACCCGCCACCACACCCGGCTAATTTTTGTATCTTTAGTAGAGACGGGGTTTCGCCATGTTGGTGAGGCTGGTCTCAAACTTCTGACCTCAGGTGATCCGCCCACCTCGGCCTCCCAGAGTACTGGGATTACAGGCGGGAGCCACCGCGCCCAGCCAAAAAAATTTAAAAAAAGAGTGAACGAAGGGACTGTAGCGCGTGTGCACAGTGCGATTCCCGTGGAGCACCTGAAGCCCACGTGGCAGAAGGAGCGTGTGTGAGTCAAGGATGTTCGTCGCGAGGTCTGCACCCGTCCGTGTTTCACATTCTGAGTTGGCACCACACTCACCCACGTCTCCACAGGCTGTGCTCACTGTGCCGTCCCAGCGCCCTTGGGGCAGCCACCCTTGTCCCTTTGGCCAGAGGCCACCGAGGCCCAAGGAGGGTGTGCCTGCCCAGGCACCAGGTGGAGGTGCATGGGCCCCAGGCAGGCGGTCGGGTGACAGGTGCCGTCCTGTGCAGTCTCCAGAGGTCTCAGGCCCTTGGCAGGCTGTGTTCTCCCTGGGGGCTGCTGCAGCCTCTGTGGCCCTGGCCTTTACTGTGCCCACCACCGCCCTTCCCGTCGTCCCAAACCCACCGTCATCTTTGCCCCACGGGGGTCACAGCGGTGCTCTGCCCGAGGGTGTCCGTCTGTGCCGACGCCAGGACCACGTCCGCCATGGCCTGTGCTCTCTCCCCCCTACTAGTGCATCCGAACTATCGCCAGAAGGGCGTGATTGACGTCTTCCTGCATGCATGGAAAGGATACCGCAAGTTTGCATGGGGCCATGATGAGCTGAAGCCTGTGTCCAGGTCCTTCAGTGAGTGGTTTGGCCTCGGTCTCACACTGATCGACGCGCTGGACACCATGTGGATCTTGGGTCTGAGGAAAGGTACCTGGTGCTTTCTGGGGAGGGGCTGAGCCCTCCGTGTGGGCCTCGTGTGCTGAGGCAGAGTGTGGGTTGCACACGGGGTGAAAGCTGCTCTTTGCATCTAACCATGGGTTTTCCCTTCTCCTGGGTGCGGGAGTGGACGTGCTGGCTGTGGTCAGTTCCTGTTCTTGTCCAGCCACCCAAGGCACACACAGGGCCGCTGTCCCCGGACCTCTGCAGGAGTTGAGTGTGGACTCTTTGGGGGACGTCCAAGAGACATTTCCAGGCTGTGCTTCTCTTGCAGCTGGGGGTGGTGGGATGAGTGACTGTGGGGCCCCGCTGGTCCCAGATCTCAGCAGCGTCCTTCATAGACCAGCACATCACTTTGAATTGGGAATATGTGTCTTCGGTTATTTAAGCGATATTTTAAACATTTGCCTAATTTTTTGAATAGGTTGAAGACCACCAGTAAATGACGTGTGCAATTTTTTTGTGTCGTAGCCTTTGATTGTGACCCGTTGGTGGTCATAGCAACTGCACTGCTGACTCCGTTTTATTAGCAAATGTTGACGACTTCAAGATTTACCCCCTTGAGACAGGAGGTGATATTGAAGCCCTGCAGGGGAACGATAACGCCCCAGACGTGGGTTTGGTTTTTTGTTTTTGTTTTTTTGTTTTTGAGATGGAGTCTTTCACTGTCTCCTGGGCTGGAGTGCAATGGCGCAATCTCGGCTCATTGCAACCTTGGCCTCCTGGTTTCAAACGTGGGTTTTTTGGAGACAGAGTCTAGTGGTGTGGCCCAGGCTGGAGTGCAGTGGCACGATCTCAGTTCACTGCAGCCTTCGCCTCCCGGGTTCAAGCGATTCTCATGCCTCACCCTCCCCAGTAGTTGGGACCACAGGCATGCGCCACCACACTCAGCTAATTTTTGTGTTTTTAGTAGAGATGGGGTTTTGCCATGTTGTCCAGGCTGGTCTCTAACTCCTGGGCTCAAGCAATCCACTTGCCTCGGCCTCCCAAAGCGCTGGGATTACAGGCATGAGCCACCACGCCCAGCCAAATGTATTTTGAAGATGGATAGATAATAGGAAAACGTTGGAGCCATCCATTTGTCTCTGCATCCTTTACTGTTTTGTGTCATAGAATTTGAGGAAGCCAGGAAGTGGGTGTCGAAGAAGTTACACTTTGAAAAGGACGTGGACGTCAACCTGTTTGAGAGCACGATCCGCATCCTGGGGGGGCTCCTGAGTGCCTACCACCTGTCTGGGGACAGCCTCTTCCTGAGGAAAGCTGTAAGTGTCTTGGGGTGTCCTGCAGGGAGATAGTGGACTCGCATTCAAGCAGTTACCCCTTTAGTGGACTTGTGGGGACGTGACTGTCTTCCTGTTTCCTCTTCAAATGCACTGGAGTCTGTTTCTGAGCTCATATTCGTGAGCTGATGAAGCCACTTTGATCACCACTGGCCTTGTAGAGACATTCACTCAGTGCAGAGTGATGCCCGTTTCCTTGCTGCTGTGTTGACCCCAGAGAGCCTTCAGTGTCTCCACTGAACTGCGTGAAAGGGTGTAGACGAGGCCTCTGGGTGACCTGAACGTTGGTTCTCTGCTCTGCTCATATACCAGGAGGATTTTGGAAATCGGCTAATGCCTGCCTTCAGAACACCGTCCAAGATTCCTTACTCGGATGTGAACATCGGTACTGGAGTTGCCCACCCGCCACGGTGGACCTCCGACAGCACTGTGGCCGAGGTGACCAGCATTCAGCTGGAGTTCCGGGAGCTCTCCCGTCTCACAGGGGATAAGAAGTTTCAGGTAAGGGGGCAGGCTTTCTGGCTGGACGCGCCTCCCCTGGAGCTACCTTTTGCTCATCACAGCAGGTACTGTGTGTGCGTGTATGTGCGTGTGTGTTTTCAGGTTTTTTATTGTGATAAAACACACAAAACACACCACCTTAACCATTTCCAGGCGTGCAGGTCGGTGGTGTTACATTCATGCTGTTACAGGCGTGCAGATCGGTGGTGTTACATTCACGCTGTTGCAGGTGTGCTGGTCAGTGCTGTTACACACATTCATGCTGTTGCAGGCGTGCAGGTTGGTGGTGTTACACACATTCATGCTGTTGCAGGCGTGCAGGTTGGTGGTGTTACACACATTCATGCTGTTACAGGCGTGCAGGTTGGTGGTGTTACATTCATGCTGTTGCAGGCCTGCTGATCGGTGGTGTTACATTCATGCTGTTGCAGGCGTACGGGTCGGTGGTGTTACACACATTCATGCTGTTGCAGGCGTGCAGGTCGGTGGTGTTACATTCACGCTGTTGTGCAGCTATCACTTTGATCTCCAGAGCCCTTTTCATCTTAAAACTGAAGCTCTCCCATCACACAGTGACCCTTCATGTCCCTCCCCAGTCCCTGGAAAACACTGTTCAGCTTTTTCTTCCTGGACCTCATTGTGTGGAGTTCCTCATGTGAGTGCAGTCACACACGATTTGTCCTTTTTTTTTTTTCATTCGTTGAGACAGAGTCTCATTCTGTCACCCAGGCTGGAGTGCAGTGGCGTGATCTCAGCTCACTGTAACCTCCACTCCCAGGTTCAAACGATTCTCCTGCCTCAGCCTCCCAAGTAGCTGGGATTACAGGCGCCTGCCACCACGCCCAGCTAATTTTTGTGTTTTTATTAGAGACAGGGTTTCACCAAGTTGGCCAGGCTGGTCTCAAACTCCTGACCTCGTGATCCACCCGCCTCGGCCTCCCACAGTGCTGGGATGACAGGCGTGAGCTACCACACCCGGCTGATTTATCCTTTTATTTGGGCTCCTTTCACTCAGCGTCTTTAAGCTTCATACGCGAAAGACGCTTCAGAAATTCCTTTTTCAGGCTGAATATCTGCGGCGTGGCTAGGCCACTTTTTGTTTAATCCTCCCTCCTGGTGGACAGCAGGGCTGTGCTGTTTTGGTTGCTGTAAGTGCGGGTGCACACACCTGCCTGAGGCTCTGCTTTGTTGTGAGCGCGGGTGCACACACCTGCCTGAGGCTCTGTTTTGGCCGTTGTGAGCGTGGGTGCACACACCTGCCTGAGGCTCTGCTTTGTTGTGAGCGTGGGTGCACACACCTGCCTGAGGCTCTGTTTTGGCCGTTGTGAGCGTGGGTGCACACACCTGCCTGAGGCTCTGCTTTGTTGTGAGCATGGGTGCACACACCTGCCTGAGGCTGTGCTTTGTTGTGAGCGCGGGTGCACACACCTGCCTGAGGGTCTGCTTTGCTTCTTTTGAGTAGCAGAAATGGAATCGCTGGATCACGTGGTAATTCATCATTTCGTTATTGAGGCCCCACCATACTGTTTCCATAGCGGCAAAACCATGTCACATTCCCACCAGCCGTGCCCAGGGCTCAGCCTCCACGCCCTTGCCAGCACTCGCTGCCTTCTGTTTTGTGGGCAGTGGCCATCCCCATGGCCCTCACATGGTGGTTTTGATGTGCGTTTTTCCCAAGTGACAAACGGGGCTGGGGATTAGTTCATGTGCTTATTGGCCATTTGTACATCTTCTTGGAGAAATGCCTATTCAATTCGTTTGCCTTTTTTCTTTTTTGAGACGGAGACTTGCTCTGTCGCCCAGGCTGGAGTGCAGTGGCGCGATCTCGGCTCACTGCAACCTCCACCTCCCGGGTTCAAGCGATTCTCCTGCCTCAGCCTCCCGAGTAGCTGGGATTACACCCACCACCACACCTGGCTATTTTTTTGTATTTTTAGTAGAGATGGGGTTTTGCCATGTTGGCCAGGATGGTCTGGAACTGACCTCAGGTGATCCACCCACTGGCCTCCCAAAGTGCTGGGATTACAGGTGTGAGCCACTGTGCCCGGCCTCTTTTTACTTTGTTAATGGTGTATTTTGATAGATAACAGATTGTCATTTTCATGAAGCACAGCTGGTCAGTTTATTGTTGCTCATGTATTTGGCCTCATGTTTGAGTCCCTGTTTTTAATCATGAGCTGGACACAGCCCTCTTTAGAGCAACTGTGACCACTTGTGGTGAGAAGTGCAGCCCACACCATCCACGTGAGGCTCCCACACGCCATCCACGTGAGGCTCCCACACGCCATCCACGTGAGGCTCCCACATGCCATCCACGTGAGGCTCCCACACGCCATCCACGTGAGGCTCCCATGCAGACGTTTAGAAGGCGTTTTCACTGCAGCTCAGAAAATGGCCCCAGGCCCCCATGGGCACCCCCATGTCACCAGGGCCTCTGGTTGCTGCAGGTACACAGGGATAGGCAGCCAGGCCTCGAAGGCGCTGGGCATGGGTTTGGGTGTCTGCGTTGGGTAGAGACCCGGAGCGCCCTTGCTGGGCGTGCCCTAACATCCCGGTACCCTGTGCCCCTCTGTGGGCCAGGACGCCTGGTGCTGCCAGCTGGGCGTGAGCCCTGAGGAGCTGAGGGTGGCTGTGACTTGGAGGATGAGTGGGAGCTGACCAGGAGGGCGTGGAGCCGGGGCGTTTAATATCATCAGGAGCAACACTGGGCTCAGAAGGCAGGCACACTTGCCGTCCCTCCAGAGCCATGGCTGATGGCCAGGCCTGGCGGGCTCTCGTGAGGACAGTGCCTGTGGTTGTCAGATGCTGTCCCTTCGAGCAAGGGATGAGAGCCATCCTGAAGACGGGTCAGCTCTGTGGTGACCACCCGTTGGGAGCAGTGACATTCCGGTACATTGCACTGGTGGCTGTGTGGCTGCGTGGTGCGGCCGCCAGGAGCCATGTGGCGACGACAGCTGTGGGCTGGGCACAGAGCTGTCTCTGCTGGGAGTCAGTCAGTGCTGGGGTGAGGGGAGGCAGAGCTCACAGAGCCCCTCTACAGCTCACCCTGCAGCTCGGCCCCGGGCAGTAAACCCACCATCCCCTTTTCTGCCGCAGGAGGCCGTGGAGAAGGTGACACAGCACATCCACGGCCTGTCTGGGAAGAAGGATGGGCTGGTGCCCATGTTCATCAATACCCACAGCGGCCTCTTCACCCACCTGGGCGTGTTCACGCTGGGCGCCAGGGCCGACAGCTACTATGAGTACCTGCTGAAGCAGTGGATCCAGGGCGGGAAGCAGGAGACACAGTGAGGCCCGGCCCGCTGCCCCCAGCTCCCGCGGCTCCCCCGTTCCCGCAGCCCCCCACTCCTGCTGCCCCCAGCTCCCACGGCCCCTGCTCCTGCTGCCCCCCGCCACGCTGTGTGTCAGGAAACCGCAGCCGTGCCAGGCCTGGCCCAGGCATTTATGTGGAGGGCGTATTCATTCACTTCTCACCGTGGCCTCTGTGGGGGTGAGGGGGGCATCTTCACTGAGGGCCATGGGCTGTGCAGGGTGGCACCTTCTGTCCGGCAAGGGCCAGGCCTGCTGTACTTGTGTGGGCCCAGGATGTGCCTGTCCCTGGTGCCCCACGGGAGCTGATGCACCGTCCTGGTAGAGTGAGGTGACTGCTGGTGTCCACAGGCTGCTGGAAGACTACGTGGAAGCCATCGAGGGTGTCAGAACGCACCTGCTGCGGCACTCCGAGCCCAGTAAGCTCACCTTTGTGGGGGAGCTTGCCCACGGCCGCTTCAGTGCCAAGATGGTGAGTGTGTCTGCGGGGCCTTCCGGCCGCCGCCCCTTTTACCTTGGCTTCCAAGGTGCCTGAGTCTCGATGTCAAAAAGAACAACGAAATCCTGGCCATGGCGCCCACGTGGAGGCCCTGGGTGGACCGTGGCTGCCTGGCCAGGCCTGTCTTGGCAACAGGGCAGTGAGGCCTTGTGTGGCACCTGGGGTGGGCAGGGCTTCCCCAGGGCAGCTCCCTCCCCGTGCCTGGTGTGTAGCAGGTCCTCGGGCGGTGTGTGGGGGCCGGGTTGGAGGGCCTGGACCAGGCAGCTCCGCTGTTCCATGCCAAGTGCCCTCGCGTGGCCTCCCCTCCCAGGGTACCAGGGCCGAGGCAGCGCTGGGCTCCCACGTTGGCTGCCCGTGCAGCTGCAGGCTGAGGGCAGGGCCTGGGATCTGGGGCTGAAGAGACCCTCTGATTCCAGGACCACCTGGTGTGCTTCCTGCCAGGGACGCTGGCTCTGGGCGTCTACCACGGCCTGCCCGCCAGCCACATGGAGCTGGCCCAGGAGCTCATGGAGACTTGTTACCAGATGAACCGGCAGATGGAGACGGGGCTGAGTCCCGAGATCGTGCACTTCAACCTTTACCCCCAGCCGGGCCGTCGGGACGTGGAGGTCAAGGTGGGCCTGGGCCTGGGTCGGGGTCCATCAGGAGGAGGGTGCTGGCAGGGCTGGCCTTGCCCTGAGCTCTGCTCCGCCCACAGCCAGCAGACAGGCACAACCTGCTGCGGCCAGAGACCGTGGAGAGCCTGTTCTACCTGTACCGCGTCACAGGGGACCGCAAGTACCAGGACTGGGGCTGGGAGATTCTGCAGAGCTTCAACCGATTCACACGGGTGAGCACCTGTCCTCGCCCCGCGTGGTCATGGCCACCGGGCCACAGGCACGGCTGGGCTGTGGGGCTCAGGCTGGCTCCGCTCTTGGTGGTGGCTGTGGCCTGGGTCCGGGAGGGGCGGGCTTGCTGCAGCCTCGGGGTGGCCACACTGCAGCTTGGGGGCCCTGGCATCCCCATCCCCACTGAGCTTCATGGTATGTGGGACCCAGAGTACTTGGAGGGGCTGGGCACCCCTCATTTTCATCTCTCAGGGCCTGTCTAGGGAGGGTCTCCGCTGTGGGCCCAGCATCCCCCCAGTTTAGGAGGCACACGCACCCATGACTGGGGCGCCACCCCTCTGTGGACCAGGCCCTGTTTTAGGTCACGCCCTCCACGCTGGAGCCGGAGGAGGCCTGAGTGTCACCTCCTGGCTCTGCTGTGACTTTGGCCTGAGGCCCCCGCTGCCTCCGCTCCCACCGTCTGCCCTGTGACCTGTGCCCTGTGCGGCAACTGTGAGGCCCCCTGAGCCCAGGTTCTGGGGGAGGCGGTTTCTGTCATGGTCACTTGAGGGTTGTTGGCATTTCCAGGTGGGCTCTGGTGGAACCACACAGCTCGCCTGGGGCTGGCCATCATCCAGGCGCCCTCCACCCTGAGCTTGCGCTGGGGGCCACATTCACCATGGGGTGGAGAGTGCTTCGGTGATGAGGCTGAGGGGGGTGCAGGGTGCCCCCCGTGTGGTGACGAGGCCCTGGCTGCTGCGCAGGTCCCCTCGGGTGGCTATTCTTCCATCAACAATGTCCAGGATCCTCAGAAGCCCGAGCCCAGGGACAAGATGGAGAGCTTCTTCCTGGGGGAGACGCTCAAGTATCTGTTCTTGCTCTTCTCCGATGACCCAAACCTGCTCAGCCTGGACGCCTACGTGTTCAACACCGAAGCCCACCCTCTGCCTATCTGGACCCCTGCCTAGGGTGGATGGCTGCTGGTGTGGGGACTTCGGGTGGGCAGAGGCACCTTGCTGGGTCTGTGGCATTTTCCAAGGGCCCACGTAGCACCGGCAACCGCCAAGTGGCCCAGGCTCTGAACTGGCTCTGGGCTCCTCCTCGTCTCTGCTTTAATCAGGACACCGTGAGGACAAGTGAGGCCGTCAGTCTTGGTGTGATGAGGGGTGGGCTGGGCCGCTGGAGCCTCCGCCTGCTTCCTCCAGAAGACACGAATCATGACTCACGATCGCTGAAGCCTGAGCAGGTCTCTGTGGGCCGACCAGAGGGGGGCTTCGAGGTGGTCCCTGGTACTGGGGTGACCGAGTGGACAGCCCAGGGTGCAGCTCTGCCCAGGCTCCTGAAGCCTCAGATGTCCCCAATCCAAGGGTCTGGAGGGGCTGCCGTGACTCCAGAGGCCCGAGGCTCCAGGGCTGGCTCTGGTGTTTACAAGCTGGACTCAGGGATCCTCCTGGCCGCCCCGCAGGGGGCTTGGAGGGCTGGACGGCAAGTCTGTCTAGCTCACGGGCCCCTCCAGTGGAATGGGTCTTTTCGGTGGAGATAAAAGTTGATTTGCTCTAACCGCGATGTCTCCTGTGTCTGTAGGGGTCTCCATGACTGGAAAGTCTGGGCAGACGTTGGGGAGAAGGTGTTTTTCAAGTCACGTCTCAGAATTCGGTTTGCTGAGACTGCACTCTAGCTGTCCCCTGCTGGTGGGCAGGGGGAGGCCACGGGGAAGCTCCGTGTCCCTGGCCCCACGGGGCAGATGCTTGGCGGGAGGCATCCTTGCGCCTGCGTTTCACACAGGGCCTGTTTCCCTGCAGGGCTGGCACTGAGGCGCACAGCTGAGGGATACACGGGCCCTCAGGTCAGGCAGCTCCCAGCAGCCTGGCATGGCTGTGGCCCCGAGCCCTGGGCTGTGGTGGTAGAGTCGTCCTCATCATCACTCTACTGCTGTCCCTATCCCAGGGCTGACCCTGGGCCTTGGCTGGGTCCCCCCCGACCCTGAACCAGGTGACCTCTTAGGGCCGCGCCCCCTCGCTCTCCCCTGTGAAAAATCCATCACCTTCACTTCCGGAAGACTCCCCTTCCCTGGGAAGCCAGAGCCGGTGGCGGCACAGGGCAGGGCTACCCGGACCCAGCCCAGGATTGCCAGCTCCGCCCCTCGGGAGGTCGGGCCCCGAGTGTGGGCCTCGGCTCTGCCTGTCCCCACAACCCCCAGCATCCCACAGCAGCCACCTGTGTCCCTCTGGGGACAGTGGGCGCCCTGGGGTTTCCTCTCCCACCTCATGCTGGGCCCTGATCCTGCACTCCTTCCTCTGTGCCTGGAAAGGTGAGAACAGTGGCTGTCATGTGGCCCTGGCGCCTGCCCATTGTCACGGTGGGCCCAGCATGGCCCTATCCTGCCCCTTGTCACGGTGGGCCCAGCACGGCCCTAGCCTGCCCCTTGTCACGGTGGGCCCAGCACTGCCCTAGCCTGCCCCTTGTCAGTACCACCCTAGCCCGCCCCTTGTCACGGTGGGCCCAGTGCTGCCCTCCTGGACCAGGTGCCCCATGGCCGGCTGAACGGGCAGGACTAGGGCAGCAGGTGGGGCCTCAACAGCAGGAAAAGGTGCACCTTCTCCATCTCACCCAGACCTCCGAGACTAACGTGCTGGGGGCGTGGTCCCAGAGGGTGGAGGGACAGCAACTGCATGCCCCTTGGGGGCCAAAAGCACTGTCCAGTGGCCTCCCCTGGAGGGGTCGCTGTGTACAGAGGATGTCAGGGAAGGAGTCACCTTGGAGGTGTGGCTGCAGCCTCTGTCTGCTGCGGCTCAGCAGAGCGGGGCTTCCTTGCGGGGCACTGCCCCCCGCTGCCCTAAGGAGCAGACCTGAGCGTTGTGGAGCCTCTACCTTGTGGAGCACATGGCATACCCGGCCTGTGCGGGGTGCGCTGCGTCCCCAGCCGTGTCTCCGAGGGTCCCGCTCCCACAGCCTGCGTGTGGGCCCCACAGGAAGGACGGGACATACATGGCCAGGCCTCCGGGCGTTTATTCAGCCCCTTCCCTCTGCCGCCAGCTGCTTGAGTGAAGCCCCCACTCCATGAGGAGCCTGGAGACCCCTCCAGTCCTGTGCTCAGAGGCTGAGTCTGGGCCCCCCACGCAGAGCTGGCTGCTGCTCACGCCTGGCTGCCTTTACCCACTCGCCGATGATGGTGGCCTCCAGCTTCCGCGCCTCAACCACGGAAGCAGGATCTTCTGGGTGGGAGGCTCTGGGGAGCGGGCACAGAGGGGGCCCGTCAGCCCCAGCCCTCGGTGAGCCTGTCCCGCCCGACCCGCGACCACCGCCGGGCCACCTCCCTCCGCACCTGAGGTCGAGGTGGTGCGCTCCCCCCTGGATGGTGATGGCGATGACTGAGGCACTCAGGTTCCTCCGAATCTGTGGTCAGTGGAAAGAACTCCATCAGGTGAGGGACGAGGCAACTGCCCAGCCCCCGTGGGCCCATTGGAGAGGAGACGTGAGAGGGCGAGCCGAGACTCAGTGCCCATCAAGCAACCAGAGAGAACCAGCCAGAGACGGAGGTGGGAAGTGACGAGATGATGGGGGCAAAACCGGGTGAGACAGGAGCAGGGAAGGGGCAGGCGTGAGGCCTGTGATCCCAGCACTCTGGGGGTAAGACGGGAGCAGGGAAGGGGCAGGCGTGGGGCCTGTGATCCCAGCACTCTGAGGGTGAGACGGGAGCAGGGAAGGGGCAGGCATGGGGCCTGTGATCCCAGCACTCTGAGGGTGAGACGGGAGCAGGGAAGGGGCAGGCGAGGGGCCTGTGATCCCAGCAATCTGAGGGTGAGACGGGAGCAGGGAAGGGGCAGGCGAGGGGCCTGTGATCCCAGCACTCTGGGGGTGAGACGGGAGCAGGGAAGGGGCAGGCGAGGGGCCTGTGATCCCAGCACTCTGGGGGTGAGACGGGAGCAGGGTAGGGGCAGGCGAGGGGCCTGTGATCCCAGCACTCTGGGAGGCCAAGCGGGGAAGATCGTTTGAGCCCAAGAGTTCGAGACCAGCCTGGGCAATATGGTGAGACTGTGTCTCTACAAAAAAATATGTTTTTAAATTAGCTGGGCATGGTGGTGAGCGCCTGTAGTCGCAGTTACTGGGAGGCTTGAGCCTCAGAGGTGGAGACTGCAGTGAACCCTGATCTCGCCACTGTATTCCAGCCTGGGCGCCAGAGGAAGACCCTGTCTCAAAAAAAACCAAACCACCTAACGGGGTCATAGGGCCCAGGCCAGGACTCACCCCGCCCCCTGCCCAGGGGTCCAGGTTCCCGTTGGAGAAGATGATGTTGCTGGCGGCTCTGAGATCTGCAAGGGGCAGAGAAAGCTGTGATGTGGGCCCCTCACGGGGGCTGTGAGCCATGGGCAGGGGGTGCAGAGCTCGGGGCAGAAAGCAGGACACTGGCCCACCCCCCCTCAGCCTTACCACCCCCCCAGAAGCTGGTCAGCAGCCAGTCGGGCCGGGGCCACACGCCCCAGGTGTCCAGGCAGTACCGCTGGCGGAGCTCGTCAGTGAAGGGCAGGTCGGGGAACATATCGGTCACATTGTTGCTGGCGAAGGTCAGGTTGATCTCGGTGCAGGCCTGCAGGTGCCCCAGCCTAAGTCAGGCCAGCCCACGCCCACCCTTGCCCACAAGTGGTTCCAGGCCACCCACACCCCCACACCTGGTAGTCCCAGGCCCTGGCGTCGGGGCCGGTGCCGCAGCCAGTGGGGTCAGCACAGCTGTGGTAGAGCCGGTAGATGTCGTAGCAGTGCTCGGAGCCCGAGGCGTTGTAGACCAGCCCTGGGGAGGAGAGGCGCTGGGGCCCAGCAGCCACACACAGACACACCGCGGGCTCCGGCCACCAACCTGTCCCCCCTCGGAATGGTCCTGCAGGGGATCTGGGGCTCTGGGATCTGTAGGTCCCAGTGAGGAAGGCCCTCCAGGCTACCTGCTTGGAGGTCGGCGGTATCTGTGCTGCCAGCCCTGGGCCTGACTGTTGAGGGCCCTCCCACTCTCCACGGGGCAGGGTGGGGCCTGCTGCCCTCTGTTGCCCTCCATGCTGGGGACCCCAGGGGCCCCTTGAGCAGCACCTACCAAGCTGGGCCTGGCTACAGCCAGTGCTGAGAGGGTCCCCAGGGACGGCCCCTGCCTCCCCCAGGGTTTCTGGGAAGGTCGTGCTGTCCACCCCACCACAGCCCTGGGGCAGGAGGCAAACCCAGGACCCAAGCCAAGCCTGGGGTCTCCACACTTGCCCATCTGGGGCCGGGGGAAGGGCACCTGCCAGTGCTCGCAGCCCCGTGATCCTCTGGGCCTCACTCAGCAGCCGATCACAGCCCACCTGGAGTGCAGGGGCAGCAGCGACTCAGCGGGGTCCCCTCCACCAGCTCCGCCTCCCTGGCTCCCAGGATGAGGGTCAGGCCGCTGACCACCAGCCTCGGGACACTCCAGCCGGCCTCTCCCTGCGCCCTGGGAGGAGGCGCCTCACCTTGACGGGGTTGGCAGGGAGGGGACCCAGGAAGTCAGTGGGGTAGGGGTAGTCCATCATGGCCAGCACGGTGAAGGCATTCCGGGCGAACATGAAGAGCTGGGTCAGGTCCTTCTCGTCTGACAGCGGCTGGCAGGTGCCGAACTCCCAGCGGACCGTGTCGTAGGCTGCGTGGAAGGGGCAGAGACTTGAGGTTTGGGCACAGCTGGCGCTGGGGCGGGTCAGGCAGTGGGGGGCGGTGGGAGGACCTCACCTCCCTGTAGGAACAAGTCCTTGATCTGTCGGAACGCTTCCCGCACACCCTGGGTGCATTTGGGACTCTGGCCCTCAAAGTCCTGGGGGAAAGAGACCGTGCTCACTGCAGCCGCTGTCCCTTAAGGGGCCTGGAGGACCCCAAGCCTCACTCACCGCCGTGACGTCCCGGAAGAACTGGTTGGAGTCGCCGAGGCCTGCCACAGCTAGAACGGGCGCGCTGGCCGCCAGCGCCCCCGCCACCAGGTGGGGATACTTCATCCTCAGGTAGGCGCTGAGCATCCCCCCGTAACTGGGTGAGGGACACAGGGTTAGGGCTGCTGCCCCCAACACCCCATTTCCTCTTTTCCTCCTCAGGGGCCCACAGGTGCCACAAGGAGGACGACACTTCTGAGACCCACAAATTCCAACCCTGGGCCAGGTGCGGGTGCAGCTCTCACTGGGAAAGGCCGCTAGTGTGGCCGCACATCCAAGCTGAGCAGGTGGCTGGGAGGACAGGTGGGAGGGCTTCCTGGGGGAGGCAACACTTAAGCCTGGAACCACTGCCTGAGGCCTTACGAAAAGGCAGCGGTGGGAGTCAGAGGGGAGTGGGGAGAAGGGCTGGGGGCGCTGGGTCGGGGCAGGGGAGGGAGGGGGTGCGGAGGCCGGGGGAGGCGCCCACCTTCCACCGAAGGCGATGGCGGGGGCATCCTGGGCCCCGAGGTCGCGTCGTAGGGCGCGGAGCAGCTCTGCGAAGTCGGCCAGGGCCTGCTCCACCGTCAGCAGCTCCGTGTGCCCGCGCTGCGTGGACTGCGCACCGAACGGCAGCGACTTCCCGTAGTAGCGCTGGGGGGAACGTGCCATTGAGCCCGGCCCCGCGACCCCGCCCGGCACCCACGTGCTCCGCGACCCCCGCCCGCGACCCCGCCCGGCACCCACGTGCTCCGCGACCCCCGCCCGCGACCCCGCCCGGCACCCACGTGCTCCGCGACCCCCGCCCGCGACCCCGCCCGGCACCCACGTGCTCCGCGACCCCCGCCCGCGACCCCGCCCGGCACCCACGTGCTCCGCGAAGACCAGTAGAGCCCCCTGCTCGGCCGCCAGCTCCGCGACGAAGCCCGAGTTGTTGGCGAAGGCCCACACGTCGCCCTCGTTTCCAGTGTAGAAGAAGATGGGCCCCTCGCCCCGGACCCAGAACCTGTCTGTGGGGAGGGCGGATGAGGCGAGGGTGCTGGGGGGCGGCGGGACGGCGGGGCGGGCCGGGCCGGGCCGGGGCCGGGGTCTCACCCGACACCAGGAAGCGCTGGGGGAAGGTCTTGTTGCCGAAGCGCTCGAAGTTGAAGTGGTCCAGACGCTGCTGGAAGAAGCGCTCCTGGAAGCCGGGGTCCGGGGCCCTGCGGGCTGTGGGGGGACGCGAACCTCAGAGGCGGGGCCGGGGCCGGGGAATGGGCTGGGGGGCGCCGCCACACTCACCCCCCGCCTGGAGGCCGCGCAGCCCGAGCGCCAGCAGCAGGACCGGGGCCAAGGGAGCGGAGCCCATGTCGCCTTCCGCGGGCGCCCGTCACGTGGGCGGGGTCACGGGGCCGCCAGGGCGCGCTCCTCCCTCCACGCCCCACGTGTTCCTGGCGCCCGCGGTCCCCATGGAGACCGTCGCCGTAGGGCGCCCGTGCCGTCGCTGCTTCAGCGCCGCGCCGGGGCTGTGCCCCCCAACACCCCGCGCCCCGTGGCCGCTGCCCAGGGGTCCTTCCCGGGCACGGCGCGGGGAAGCAGAGGGCCCCCGGGCCATCTCCGCGGCCTCCCGCCCCACTGGCTCGTTCTCCTACCGCGGCCGCATCCGGAGCTGCGCTAGGGCGAGTCCCTGCTGCGCCCGCCAAGCTTCCCCAGCACTTGCTCCTGGCAGGTGCTCCACTCAAAGGCAGGGCCGGGAGAGTGGGGGCGTTCTGCTGCCCTAAGGGAGGGAGGGAGAGGGTCCCAAACAGAGTGCTGACCCCCGGAAGAAAGCAACCCAGGGTTTGTCCAAGCGATAACGGGCTGGGCTTGGCGGGGCGGGGCCTCGCAGCGGGCAGGAGTGTGGGGTGCCCCTGGAGCGTCTGGGCAGGGCCAGGATGTGGCCGGGTAGCTCCCAAGAGCTGGGAATCGCCACCTGCCCTTCCGACTGGCACCCAGTGCGCCCACACAGCCCTGCAGGGACAAGGGGGGAACAGAGGCCTCTGCTGGGAGCTGGTGCCTCCTCCCTGGGAAGCACCCAGAGGATGGAAGAAGTCACCTTTTCCCAGCGTCCAGTTAAGGGTGTGGGTGAGGGGGCCGTAGTGGTGGGTGCCAGACTAGCCACGTGGAGTTCTGCTGGGGATGTACATGGGCCGCTAGCCAGGCCCAGAACAGGTGCCGGGGCAGCAGGGGCTCAGCTACAGAGAGTTACCCTGTCCTTCTCCCAAGACTACCCTCGGCCAGCATGACCCTGCCCTGCCCATCCTGTGTGCGGCTGAGCGGAGAACACTGGCCACTTCCACAGCCCCTCACGCCATGGCCCTCCCGTGCCTCACACAGAGGCACCCCCCATGGTGGGTGACTGGTGGCTGGGGCCCTCAGCATGGTGGCAGTGACCATCACGTCACACTGCAACACGAGGTCATCCAGGGCCACACACCGTCCCCACCACGGCCCTCACATCTGGGCCCTGTCCCATCCCTATGCAGTTCCTGGGGCTGCCTGCCGGGGTCCCCGCAGGACGGGGGTGAGGACAAACAGCAGCCCTCCTTGGATGTGGAGGTACCCCACGGCGTCCCCCACCCCACACCTCTGCTCCTTTGGCTCCCTCGGGTGCCTTAGGTGGCCAGAACTCCACCAGCGACCCTCACCCAGGACCGCAGCTCTGGAGACGCCAGCTAGGCCGAGAGCTGGCCAGCTCCCCAAGCACACCAGAGCCTGGAGACGCTCCAGGCTTGGCTGGGCCCACAGAGGGGCCAGAGCCTCAGGGAGGGCTCCAGGAGCAGGGTTTCCAAGGAAGCCACTTTCCCTCTTGTCCACGGCCCAGGCATTGATGCCCCTTCTGGGCAGCAGCCAGGGCCTCCCAAGCCGGGAAGGGTGGGCATGGGGCTACCCAGCATGGCTCTGCCAGGGGTGAGGGTGGCCACAGTCCCCTGCCCACATTCCTGTGCTCACAGAAACGTGTTGTGTTGACTCAAGGTTTAGGGGATTTAGGGCCGTGCAGGGTGTGCTTTGTTAACAATGTGTTTGCAGGCAGTATGCTTGGTAAAAGTCATCGCCATTCTCCATTCTCCATTAACCAGGGACACAGGGCACTGCGGAAAGCCGCAGGGACCTCTGCCCAAGAAAGCCTGGGAATTGTCCAGGTTTCCCCCCACTGAGACAGCCTGAGATATGGCCTCGTGGGAAGGGAAAGACCTTACCGTCCCCCAGCCCGACACCAGTAAAGGGTCTGTGCTGAGGAGGAGTAGTGAAAGAGGGAGGCCTCTTTGCAGTTGAGATAAGAGGAAGGCTTCTGTCTCCTACATGCCCCTGGGAACGGAATGTCTCCGTGTAAAACCCGATTGTACATTAGTTCTATTCTGAGACAGGAGAAAACCGCCCTGTAGCTGGAGGCGAGATATGCTGGCGGCAATGCTGCTCTGTTACTCTTTGCTACACTGAGATGTTTGGGTGGAGAGAAGCATGAATCTGGCCTACGTGCACATCCGGGCACAGCACCTTCCCTTCAAGTTATTTGTGACACAGATGCCTTTGCTCACGTTTTCTTGCTGACCTCTGCTCTGCTGCCGCATTCCTCTTGCAAAGATAGTGAAAATAGTAATGAATAAATACTGAGGGAACTCAGAGACCGGGGCCGGTGCGGGTCCTCCGTATGCTGAGCACCGTCTCCTGGGCCCACTGCTTTCTCTATACTTTGTCTCTGTGTCTTATTTCTTTTCTCAGTGTCTCATCCCACTTGACAAGAAACACCCACAGGTGTGGAGGGGCTGGCCACCCCTTCACTGGCACAGCAACCTGACATGTGAAGGGGCCCAACTTCTGCAGGAGGACCCCAGGTCTGCATCGCCAGGGCCCTCGTCAGCCTGTGCAGGGCACAGTAGGTCACCCAAGGGGCAAGTGAGCCTAGGCTGCCCATGCCTGTGCAGACACCCCCGATCTCTCTCTGTCCACCCCCGGAGCAGGACAGACGGGCAGGCTGGCTGCAGAGCCACCAGCTGAGGGGGTGAGAGGTCCCTGGGCAGGGAATCCTGGGAGCCTGGCCAGCAAGGATGAGAGGCTGCTGAGCCCAAACCCTCCCCTCGAGGTCCATCTGCCCTCTCCAGACCATCTAGGCAGCTCCTCCACACCCCGATTCCTGCTGGGACACCAGTCCCACCCTCTATGGCTCACAGACTGGGGGCCATGCCTGGCCACACATCATGTCTGTGCTGTCCCTCAGACTGAAAGGCTGTCGGCGGGCGGCTGGCCGTGACCTACTGCATCCGCACTTGGGGCCGTGCTGGTCTGTGTGCTGAATTATACATAATATAAAATTGACCACTTAACCACTTTTGCGTGTGAAATTTGGTGGCATTAGGTACATTCGTGCCTTCACAACGCTGTGCGCCGTCATCACTATTTTCCACTATCTCATCACCCCCAGTAGAAACTGTAGCCATTAAACAATGGACCCCAGCCCCTGGCACTCACCATTCTACCATCTGTCTCTGTGGCTCTGCTGACTCCAGGTACGTCATATCAGTGGAATCCTACAGTATTTTGTCCTTTTTTTTTTTTCGAGACAGAGTCTCACTCTGTTGTCCAGGCTGGAGTGAAGTGGCACGATCTCGGCTTACTGCAACCTCCACCTCCTGGGTCCAGGCCATTCTCCTGTCTCAGCCTCCGGAGTAGCTGAGATTACAGGCACCCACCACCACGCCTGGCTAAATTTTGCATTTTTAGTAGAGACGGGTTTTCAGCATGTTGGCCAGGCTGGTCTTGAACTCCTGACCTCGGATGATCTGCCAGCCTCAGCCTCCCAAAGTGCTGGGATTACAGGTGTGAGCCACCACACCCGTCCTGTTTTAGCCATTGTGAATATTGATGCGATGAACATGGCTGTGAAATACCTGCTTTTTTTTTTTTTTTTTTTTTGAGACAGTCTCGCTCTGTCACCTAGGCTGGAGTGCAATGGCGCAATCTCAGCTCACTGCAAGCTCCACCTCCCGGGTTCAAGCAATTCTCCTGCCTCAGCCTCCTGAGTAGCTGGGATTACAGGCGCACATCCACATGCCTGGCTAATTTTTGTATTTTTAGTAGACACGGGGTTTCACTGTGTTAGCCAGGATTGTGGGTGGCAAGCCACCCAGGCACCGAGGCAACAGACCGAGGACACGAGCTGTTCCAGTATAATAAAATATAAAACAAGAATAGTTATACCAGATATAGATCTTAGATATGATTATATATGAATATCATTAATCATTAGTAGTACTTATTCTTTATTCCAATATTATAATAATCCTCGCTCTACAATCATAACCTAGGAAAAACCAGGCCATACAGAGATTGGAGCTGAGGGGACATAGTGAGGAGTGACCAGAAGACAAGAGTGCGAGCCTTCTGTTATGCCAGGACAGGGCCACCAGAGGGCTCCTTGGTCTAGCGGTAACGCCAGCGTCTGGGAAGACACCTGTTGCCAAGCAGACCATGGTCTAGCGGTAGTGTCAGTGTCAAGGAAAAACACCTGCTACTTAGCAGACCGGGAAAGGGAGTCTCCCTTTCCCCAGGGGAGTTTAGAGAAGACTCTGCTCCTCCACCTCTTGTGGAGGACCTGACATCAGTCAGACCTGCCCGCAGTTATCCGGAGGCCTAACCGTCTCCCTGTGATGCTGTGCTTCAGTGGTCACGCTCCTTGTCCGCCTTCATGTTCCATCCTGTACACCTGGCTCTGCCTTCTAGACAGCAGTAGTCAATTAGTGAAAGTACTAAAAGTCTCTGATATGCAGAAATAACGGCGTAAGCTGTCTCTCTGTCTCCTCTCCCTCTCTCTGCCTAGGCTGCCAGGCAGGGAAGGGCCCCGTCCAGTGGACACGTGACCCACATGGCCTTACCTATGACTGGAGATGGCTCACACTCTTTACCCTGCCCCTTTGTCTTGTATCCAATAAATATCAGTGCAGCCTGGCATTTGGGGCCACTACCGGTCTCCGTGACTTGGTGGTAGTGGTCCCCCGGGCCCAGCTGTCTTTTCTTTTATCTCTTTGAGTTCTGTCTTTATTTCTACACTTTCTCGTCTCCACACACGGGGCGAGACCCACTGACCCTGTGGGGCTGGTCCCTACACAGGATGGTCTTGATCTCCTGACCTCATGATCTCCTGACCTCATGATCCGCCCGCACTGGTCTCCCAAAGTGCTGGGATTACAGGCGTGCGCCACCATGCCCAGCCTTTGGTTTTGATTTGCATCACCCTAACGATTAGTGATGTTGAACATTTTCCCTGTGTTGACTGGCCATTTGTATGTCTTCTTTGGAAAAATGCCTATCAAATCCTTTGCCCATTTTTGAATTGGGTTGTTTTTTGTTGAGTTTTATGATTTTTAAAAATCATCTGGATTGGCCGGGCATGGCGGCTCACGCCTGTAATCCCAGCACTTTGGGAGGCCGATGCGGGCGGATCACGAGGTCAGGAGATCGAGACCATCCTGGCTAACACAGTGAAACCCCGTCTCTACTAAAAATACAAATATATATATATATATATATATAAGCCGGGCGTGGTGGCGGCCGCTTATAGTCCCAGCTACTCGGGAGGCTGAGGCAGGAGAATGGCGTGAACCCGGGAGGCGGAGCTTGCAGTGAGCCGAGATCACGCCACTGCACTCCAGCCTGGGCGACAGAGTGAGATTCCATCTCAAAAAAAAAAATCATCTGGATCTCGGCCAGGCACGGGGGCTCATGCCTGTAATCCCAGCACTTTGGGAGGCCGAAGCGGGCAGATCACAAGGTCAAGAGAACGAGACCATCCTGGCCAACATGGTAAAGCCTCGTCTCTACTAAAAATACACAAATTAGCTGGGCGTGGTGGCAGGCGCCTGTAATCTCAGCTACTCGGGAGGTTGAGGCAGGAGAATTACTTGAACCCGAGAGGCAGAGGTTGCAGTGACCTGAGACCGTTCCATTGCACTCCAGCCTGAGCAAAAGATGGAGACCGTATCTCAAAAAAAAAAAAAAAAAAATAGCCAGGTGTAGCGGCGGGCACCTGTAGTCACAGCTACTCGGGAGGCTGAGGCAGGAGAATGGCGTGAACCCAGGAGGCGGAGCTTGCAGTGAGCCGAGATCGCGCCACTGCACTCCAGCCTGGGCAACAGAGCGAGACTCTGTCTCAAAAAAAAAAAAGTAAATAATAAATAAATAATCTAGATCTCAATCCCTTGTCATATATGTTATTTTCAAATCTTCCTGTGGGTTGCTTCTTTATTCAGTTGATACTGTCTTTGAAGTGCAAAAATTATTATTTGAGACAAGAGTCTCACTCTGTTGCCCAGGCGGGAGTGCACTGGCGCGATCTTGGCTCACAGCAACCTCCCCCTCCTGGGTTCAAGCAGTTCTCTGCCTCAGCCTCCAGAGTTTAGTTGGGATTACAGCGCCCGCCACCACGCCCGACTAATTTTTGGATATTTAGTAGAGATGGGGTTTCATCATCTTGGCCAGGCTGGTGTTGAACTCCCGATCCACCCGCCTCAGCCTCCCAAAGTGCTGGGATTACAGGCGTGAGCCACCACACCCGGCCGATGTGCAGAAATTATTTTGATGACATCCACTTTGTCGGTCTCTTGTTGCTTGTGCTTTTAGTGTCATTTCTAAGAATCTGTTGCCAAATTAAAAGTTGTGAAGGTTTATCCCGTTTTTTTCCTAAGAGTTTTACAGTTTTAACTTTTTTTGTTGTTTTTTGGGTTTTTGTTGAGACGGAGTCTCGCTCTGTCACCCAGGCTGGAGTGCAGTGGCGCCATCTCGGCTCCTGCAACCTCTGCCTCGCAGGTTCAAGCGATTCTCCTGCCTCAGCCTCCCAGTTAGCTGGGATTACAGGCGCCTGTCACCACACCCGGCTAATTTTTGTATTTTTCGTAGAGTCGGGGTTTCATCATGTTGGCTGGACTGGTCTCTGTGGGCGGCAAGCCACCCAGGTGCCGAGGCAAGAGACCAAGGGCACGAGCTGTTCCAATATAATAAAGAAAATATACAGAATAAGAATAGTTATACTGGAACTAGAATATAGATATGATGATATATGAGTATTAATCATTAGTTTGTAGCATTGCTCTTTATTCCAATATTATAATAATCTCTGTTCTACAATTATAACCTGGGAAAAACCAGGCCATACAGAGATAGGAGCTGAAGGGACATGGTGAGAAGTGACCAAAGCCAAGTGTGAGCCTTCTGTTATGCCCAGACAGGGCCACTAGAGGGCTCCTTGGTCTAGCGGTAACGCCAGTGCCTGGGAAGACGCCCGTTACTTAGCAGACCGGGAAAGGGAGTCTCAGTTTCCCCGGGGGAGTTAGAGAAGACTCTGCTCCACCACCTCTTGTGGAAGGCCTGACATCAGTCAAGCCCGCCCGCAGCCATCCGGAGGCCTAAACGTCTCCCTGTGATGCTGTGCTTCAGCGGTCACGCTCCTGGTCCACTTTCGTGTTCCGCCCTGTACACCTGGCTGTGCCTTCTAGATAGCAGTAGCAGAATTAGTGAAAGTATTAAAGTCTTTGATCTCTCCAAGAAATACATAGAAGAAATAATGACATAAGCTGTCCCCATTCTCTCTCCGCCTCGGCTACCAAATAGGGAAGGGCCCCCTGTCTGGTACACACGTGACTCGCGTGACCTTACGTATCGCTGGAGAGGACTCACACTTCTTACCTGCCTCCTTGCCTTGTATCGAATAAATAACAGTGCAGCCAGGCATTCGGGGCCACTACCGGTCTCCATGCCTTGGTGGTAGTGGTCCCCTGGGCCCAGCTGTCTTTTCTTCCATCTCTTTGTCTTGTGTCTTTATTTCTACGATCTCTCATCTCTGCACATGAAGAGAAAAACACACAGGCACAGTAGGGCTGGACCCTATAGTCTTGAACTCCTGACCTCGTAATCCGCCCGCGTTGGCCTCCCAAAGTGCTGGGATTACACGGGTGAGCCACCGCGTCTGGCCCAACTTTGTTCTTTTTCAACATTGTTTTGGATCGCTTAGGGAAGTATTAACATCTTAATAATGCTGTCTTCCTACTCACGAACAAGGGGTCCTTTGCACTTATTCAGGTTTTCTTTAATTTCTTTCAGCAATGTTTTGTAGTTTTCAGTGTGCAAGTATTTCACCTCCTTGGTTAAATTTATTTCTTGGCATTTTACTTTTTAGATGTTGTTATAAATAGAATCGTTTTCTTCATTTCCTTTTTTGGACTGTTCGTTGCAGGTGCACAGAAATGCAACTGATTTTCTTGTTGATACTACGCCCTGCAACTTTACTGAATTTGTTTACTAACTCTAGTAGCTTTCTTGTGTATTCTTTGGTATTTTCTATATGTAGGATCATGTTATCTGTGAATAGAGATAGTTCTACTTCCTTCTTTTCCATTTGAATGCCTCTTATTTCTTTTTCTCATGTAATTGCCCCTGGGCAGGACTTTCAGTACAATATTTAATAGCAGTGGTGAAGCAGGCATCTTGTTCTTTTTTTTTTTTTTTTTTTGAAACAGAATCTAGCTCTGTCACCCAGGCTGGAGTGCAGTGGCTCAGTCTCGGCTCACTGCAACCTCAGCTTCCTGGATTCAAGTGATTCTCCTACCTCAGCCTCCCGAGTAGCTGGGATTAAAAGCATGTGGAAAAAACACGCAGCTGGGGCCAGCGCGGTGGCTCACGCCTGTAATCCCAACACTTTGGGAGGCTGAGGCAGGTGGATCACCCAGTCAGGAGTTCAAAACCAGCCTGGCCAACATAGTGAAACCCCGACTCTACTAAAAATACAAAAATTAGCTGGGCATGGTGGCAGGCGCCTGTAGTCCCAGCTACTTGGGAGTCTGAGGCAGGAGAACTGCTTGAACCCAGGAGGCGGAGGTTGCAGTGAGCTGAGATTGCACCACTGCACTCCAGCCTGGGCAACGGAGCGAGACACCGTCTCAAAAAAAAAAAAAAAACAAAACCATGCAGCTGGCTAGGTCACCGAGCGGTCAAGGAACCCTACGTTTCTGTCAGGACAAGAGAAACGGCAAGTGGAACTGGGGGACCCTACTGTGTTTTTGGGGGTCAGATGGGTAAGGCGCTGACTTTGTAAGAAGGTTTGAGAAAAGCACATCTCACATGAGTGTGAAACCAAATCATCACACTGAGGAACTACAAAAAATCGGTGTTTACAGACGTTAATTTCCACCTGAGCACAACCTGGCTCCATCCCATACATTCTGGTAGTTTCTGCTCTCGTTTTCATTCATCTCTAAGTATTTTCTACCTTCCCTTGTAGTTCTTCTTTGACCCATTGGTTAAGAGTATGTTGTTTAATTGCCACAGATTTGCAAATTTTCCAGCTTTTCCTGTTACTCGTTTCTTTTTTTTTTTTTTTGAGACGGAGTTTCGCTTTTGTTGCCCAGGCTGGAGTGCAGTGAGGCGATCTCAGCTCACTGCAACCTCTGCCTCCTGAATTCAAGCGATTCTCCTGCCTCAGCCTCCCGAGTGGCTGGGATTACAGGCACGCATCACCATGCCTGGCTAATTTTTGTATTTTTAGTAGAAAGGAGGTTTCACTATGTTGGCCAGGCTGGTCTTGAACTCATGACCTCAGGTGATCCGCCCGCCTCAGCCTCCCAAAGTGCTGGGGTTTACAGGCATGAGTCACCACACCTGGCCTCCTGTTACTCATTTCTAATGTCATTCCACTGTGGCTGAAAAACATACTTTGATGGATGGACACACTAACTCACACCTACAATCCCAGTGCTTTGGGAGCCCCAGGTGGGAGGCTCATTTGAGGAAAGGAGTTCAGGACCCACCTGGGCAACATAGTGAGATCCCATCTCTACAAATTAAAATTAGCCAGGTGTGGTGGTGTGCACCTGTAGTCCTAGCTATTTGGGAGGCTGAGATGGGAGGATCACTTGAGCCCAGGAGTTCAAGGCTACAGTGAGCTATGGATCATGTAACTGCACTCTGGCCTAGGAGGCAGACAGACACACACACATGTGCACCCACGTGTGTGTATATACATATTGTATTATTTCAACCTTTGAGGCTGGGCATGGTGGCTCATGCCTGCAATCCCAGCATTTTGGGAGGCAGAGGTGGGCAGATCACCTGAAGTCAGGACCAGCCTAACCAACATGGCGAAACCCCGTCTCTACTAAAAATACAAAAATTAGGCCAGGTGCTGTGGCTCATGCTTGTAATCCCAGCACTTTGGGAGGCCAAAGCAGGTGGATCACGAGGTCAGGAGTTTGAGACCAGCCTGGCCAACACAGTGAAAACCCGACTCTACTAAAAATACAAAAATTAGCCAGGCGTGGTGGTAGGCGCCTATAATCCTAGCTACTTGGGAGGCTGAGAAAGGAGAATAGCTTGAACCCAGGAGGTGGAGGTTGCAGTGAGCCGAGATCGCGCCACTGTACTCCAGCCTGGATGACAGAACTAGATTCTGTCTCAAAAAAAATTAAAAAATAAAAAAATTAGGCTGGGCGCGGTGGCTCATGCTTGTAATCCCAGCACTTTGGGAGGCCGAGGCGGGCGGATCACGAGGTCAGGAGATCGAGACCATGGTGAAACCCCATCTCTACTAACAATATAAAAAATTAGCCGGGCGTGGTAGCCGGCGCCTGTAATCCCAGGTACTCGGAGAGGCTGAGGCAGGAGAATGGTGTGAACCCGGGAGGCAGAGCTTGCAGTGAGCTGAGATCGCGCCACTGCACTCCAGCCTGGGTGACAGAGCGAGACTCCGTCTCAAAAAAAATAAATTAATTAAAAAAAAAAATTAGCCAGGCATGGTGGAACATGCCTGTAATCCCAGGTACTCGGGAGGCTGAGGCAGGAGAATCGCTTGAACCTGGGAGGCGGAGGTTGCAGTGAGTCGAGATCACGCCACTGCACTCTAGCCTGGACAATAAGAGTGAAATTCTGTCTTAAAAACAAAAACAAAAACAAAAACAAAAAACTTTGAAAATGAAAATATAGGCCAGGCGCAGTGGCTCATGCCTGTAATCCCAGTACTTTGGGAGTTCGAGATAGGTAGATCACCTGAGGTTGGGAGTTCGAGACCAGCCTGGTCAACATGGTGAAACGCCATCTCTATTAAAACTACAAACATTAGCTGGGCATGGTGGCACATGCCTATAGTCCCAGCTACTCTGGAGGCTGAGGCATGAGAATCGCTTGAACCCAGCAGGTGGAGGTTGCAGTGAGCCGAGATGGCACTACTGCGCTCCAGCCTGGGTGACAAAGTAAGACTCTGTCTCAAAAAAAAAAAAAAGAAAATATCTTAAGGCCAGGTGCGGTGGCTCACGCTTGTAATCCCAGGACTTTGGGAGGCTGAGGCAGGCAGATCACCTGAGGTCAGGAGTTTGAGACCAGCCTGGCCTAGATGGTGAAACCCCGTCTCTACTAAAAATACAAAAATTAGCCAGGCGTGGTGGCGGGAGCCTATAATCCCAGCTACTCAGGAGGCTGAGGCAGGAGAATCACTTCAACCCAGGAGGTGGAGGTTGCAGTGAGCCGAGATCGCGCCACTGCACTCTAGCCAGGGCAACAAAGCAAGCAAAAAAAAAGAAAAAAAAAAAAGAAAAGAAAATATATTAAAACTTCTTTTAATATATTTTAATATGTGGCCTAACACATGGTCTGTCCTGGAGGATGTTCCGTGTGCTTAAAAACTGTGTGTTCTGCTGTTGTTGGGTGAGTGTTCTGTGTCCGTCCTTTCTAGTTGATTTTAGCACTGTCCAGACCCTCTATTTCCTTGTTGATCTGCCACCTAGATACGTTTTCCATTACTGAAATAGGTTGAGTGACATCTACAACTATTATTGTAGAACTTATTTCTGTCTTCAAATCTGCCAATGTTTGCTTCATATATTTTGGGGAGCTGTTCTTGGTACATACATCTTTATTTATTTATTTATTTTTGAGACGCAGTATTGCTCTGTTGCCCAGGCTGGAGGGCAGTGGCGCGATCTCGGCTCACTGCAAGTTCTGCCTCCCGGGCTCATGCCATTCTCCTGCCTCAGCCTCCCGAGTAGCTGGAACTACAGGCGCCTGCCACGACGCCTGGCTAATTTTTTTGTGTTTTTTAGTAGAGACGGGGTTTCACCGCGTTAGCCAGGATGGTCTCGATCTCCTGACCTTGTGATCCACCCACCTGGGCCTCCCAAAGTGCTGGGATTACAGGCGTGAGCCACTGCGCCCGGTCATACATCTTTATGATTGCTATAATTTGTTCATGAATTGACCCTTTTATTACTATATAATGTCCTTATATCATGTAATAATTTTTTTTTTATTTTGAAACGGGGTCTTGTTCTGTTGGCCAGCCTGGAGTGCAGTGGTGCAATCATAGTTCATGACTGCCTCAAACTCCTTGACTCCCACAATCCTCCTGCCTCAGCTGCCTGAGCAGCTAGGACTATAGGTCCTAATTTATTTTATTTTTTGTAGAGACGGGATGTCACTATTTTGACCAGGCTGCTTTTGAACTTCCTGTCTCACTTGATCCTCCCACCTCAGCTTCCTCAAGTTCTGAGATTACAGGCATGAGCCACTGTGCCCAGTCCATCCTTTTACTTTCAATCTATTTAAATCTACTTCTCAACAGCATCTGGAATTTGGCCATTCTCCTTCCTGAACCGTATCTTCAATGATGAGATGTTTTCCTGGTTCTCTGGCTGCCCTTGCCCTCCTCCCGACCCCAATCTTCTCAGTCTGGTGGCGCTCAGGACTAGGCCTGGCCCCTTCTTCCAACCTTTCCGGACGACAAAAACCATCTATACCTAGGGACTCCTAAAACCTGTCTCCCCTGGCAGACTCTGATCCTGGCACCACCTGCCCACCAGGGTCTCCATGGCGCCTCCCAGGCATCTCACAGTGGGCAGATCCAAAACGGAGCTCCTCGGTGTCCCCAAGCCAGAGCCTGCACAGCCTTTGCTGGCCCCTCCCCCCGGGGACTCGCCCTCCTTCTCCCAAGGCCCACTCCTGCGGAGCACTCCTCCCCCCACTCAGCTTTTCCCACGGCCAGGTAGCTCTCCTGGCCTCCTGCCCTCCACTGTGTCTCCACCCAGCCAGAGCAGTTTCACAGTAAACATCTCAGACCTCCAGTCCACGCCAAAATCTTCCCGCACATCAACTGAACCCTCCATGCTACCTCTGTAGCAGGACGAGCCGCAGACAAAACCCCTGACAACGGGTTAAAGACGGAAGTGGCGAGACTCCGTCTCAAAAAAAAAAAAAAAGAAGGAAGTGGCTTTATTCCGCGGGAACTTCGGCAGACTTGCGTCTTTAAGTACCGAGCTCCCTGAAAAAGAAATTCCCGGCCCTTTTAAGGGCTTACAACTCTAAGGGGTCCACATGGAAGGGTCCTGGTAGACTGAGTAAGCGCGGGAAATGTGACTGGGGCTATGCATCAGCTCACAGAACAGAAAGTTTTACAATGCTTCCGCATACAACGTCTGGAATTTACAGATAACACAAGTAGTTCAGGTCAGGAGCTGATATTATTATTATAATTATTAACCACCAGGGCTGGGTGGTGGCGCCAAGGTCGTCTGGCTATTTATCTTACTTCTGTTTCTTTCCAACTGTTCGCTTTCTCCCTTTCCTCCTGCCTTATAAACTAGGCAAGGTGGGGAGAGGAGGCCAGCAGGAAAAGTGGTGGTCTGCTTCCTTACCTCCAGGACCTGTAGGACCACGGGTGGACTGAGCCAACCCCCACTCTGTCTCCCAGCCCTGGGAATTTCACCGTCGCAAATATGCCAAGGTCCTCCTTGCCTCAGGCAGTTTCGCTCAGGCTCAAGTCAGCCCCTCCCCACCCTGCCCGGTGCCAGCAGCTTCTCAGCCCTCAGATCTTGCCTTCAGTGCCACAGCCTCCCCTGAGCCCTCAGAACCAGCCACGGTTCTTCCCCAGGGCCCTGCTCTTTTCCACACAGGACGTACACATGTGCCACCTGCCTCTGCCTGTCTGTGGCTAGCTTCTCACCAGCCTCTCCTACAAATCTGTTTTATTCATCTCTGCACAGTCAGAACTAAAACGGCAACTGGCCACGGTTGGCGTTCAAGGAGAATGAAACAAAGAATATGCCTGTTTCTTCCCAGCCAAGGATAGGTTGTGCTCCCAGAGACAGACACAAAAGGGACTCAGAAAGGCATGCTCTGAGTTGAGAGTCTCAACTGAATCTCAGTGACTCTCCGACTGAGAGTCTATAACGCCCTTAAGCCAAAGACCACTGCAAACACGCCTGTAGTTAAACAAGTTGGGTCTTTTACTCTACGCTGTGTGTACAAACACACCAGGTTGAGACGTTGAGGTGTCTCAGCAACAGGGTGTTCGGAGGAAACTATTACAGGATTTCACCTGTAGTTGGGTGATTTGGGGGATGATCTAAGGAAGGAGGATTTGGTTCTAGATTAGACGCACGCTGGAGCCCAGGAGGTCGAGGCCGCAGTGGGCCGTGATCGCCACTGCGCTCCAGCCTGGGCGACTAAGCGAGACCTTGCCACAAAAACATAAAAAAAGATTAGACGCTGTGGGAAGGCAGAGGGTAATTCTCAGCTTATGATCGCTGCACGTGACAGGGTGAGCTGTGCGTTCCCTGCTTAGAATCAAGAAGAGGTCTTAGTTCATCTCACTTTGTCGTGGTGTCTGCGTGGCGCTTCATGCCTCACAGAACATGGGCTGGCTACGAGGGTCAAACCAGGCCACAGCAACGCGTCAGGGGCCGCTTGCTTTCTTAGGAGCAACAGGTCCAGAGGTTTCCGCTCCAAGAGGGACTGGGGCCTGGGCCAGGACCTTGCCGAAAAGCAAACGAAGCCCAGACAACCTGCTGGGGCTCCAATCCTTCCTCCCACCACCACCGCCTCGCAGAATTTGGGCCGCTGAGACGGCTGCAGGCGTGCCGACCACGGCTGCCCCGGCCCGGAAAGCAGATTTGCCCCTTTTTGCGGGGTAAGGGTGGAGAGGGCGGCGTCGGGGGAGTCGAGTCTGCCCGCCCAGGCCCCGCTCGGAGCCGCAGGCTGGGAGGGCGGCGGGCGCAGCGACCCCGGGCCTCTGTCAGCCGGGCGCGGTCCTCACCCTGCAGCACAAGAGCCGCCGGCAGTTCTTGCTGTTGCCGTAGCTCTCGCCAAAGCTCTGCGTCACCGAAATGAAGTCCTGATGAAGCAGCGGCGGCGGATGCGTGGAAGGGGGCCTCGAGGAACCACCGGCGGCATCAGGAGACCCGGTCCTGTAAAAGGCTGAGAGCTCCGCCTCTCCGACACTCGCGGGCAGCCATTGCGGCGCACAGAACCGTCCGCGTGTGAGCAGCGCGCACGCGCACGCAATGCGCCTCAACCCCGCAGCCTATGCGCCTGCACTGAGAGCTCACGGCTTGCGGCGCCTGCGTCTACCCCGCGCGCAGTCGCCACGGCAACAGGGCGGGCCTTGGTTCTGCTTCGGGCGTGGTCGGTGCATGGTCCTCCAGCACTGTTCGCCCCGCGGGTCTGGTCCTGGGTTCCTTTCGCCTCCTGTCGTCGGAGGGCACCGGCTTTGCCCACGCCCTCGCGGGGAGACGCAGACACCCGGGACCCGGGGAGGCGCCCGGGCGCCGCCGCCATGTTGTCAGGGAGCCCCCGCTCCCAGCTCTTCGGTTCCGGGACCCGCGGCGCGGGGATGGGGCTGGGCCGCCCTTGGTAGCCGTCCTGGGCTGGGGGCCACCCTGGCCGCGTGGTCACCGGCAAGAAGCCCAGGGCCTCACCCGGGCGCGGCGTCGCGGGGGCCGAGGGAAGGACCGGACCCTCCCGAGGTCGCGGACCTGGCCGGCTGGGGCGAGGCTGGGGTGGCCTCTACCCCGAGCTAAGCTGGCCACGCCGCATCTCACCGTCCCCGGGGCCCGAGCGCTGCGCCTGGACCGGGGCCGAGCGAGGGGGCCAAGCGGCCGGCTGGACCCACAGTCCCCGCGCCATAGACGGGTCGGGGCTTTCAGACCCGGTTCCAGCCCTCGAACCCAGTAGCCTTGGAAGTCAGCTTGAGATGACTGCGCGCATTGTCCTCCCCAGAAGCGCTCAAAATGGCAAAGCGGCGTCTGTGGCCGCCGGAGGCCTGTGTTCTCCCCTGCCGAACCTCACGCGCGGCCCCTCCCTCATTTTCTTCTGGCCAGGCTGCCCCCCTGCCCTTTGGACGATTCTGCTGCGTCCCACGGTCCTGGCTGTGGCATTTCTGGGTGTTTGGAGGGCTTCCCCGGCAACGACGTCTAATGTCTATAATCCCGGCCCTTTGGGAGGTCGAGGGGGGGCGGGGGATCACTTGAGGTCAGGGGTTCAAGACCAGCCTGGCCAATATAGTGAAACTCCGTCTCTACTAAAAATACAAAAACTAGCTGGGTGTGGTGGCGGTTGCCTGTAGTCCCAGCTACTCGGGAGGCTGAGGCAGGAGAATCGCTTGAACCGGGAGGCAGAGGTTGCAGTGAGCCGAGATCGCCTCGTTGCACTCCAGCCTGGGCAACAGAGCGAGCCTCCGTCTCATAAGACTAAAAATAAATAAGAAATCACAAAAAATTAGTACGTATTTTGAGCTGAATAAAAATGGAAATATGCACATGAAAATGTATAGGATGCAGCTAATACAGTGTTTAGAGAAAGTTATGACTGCAAACTCTTAACGTTAGAAGAGGTGAGGCCGAGAACAGTGGCTCACCCCTGCGATCCCAATGCTTTGGGAGGAGACTGAGGCCGACCCCGGAGGATTGCATGAGCCCAAGAGTTTGAAATTAGCCTGAGCAACACGGTGAAGCTCCATCGCTACAAAAAAATATGAATTAAAAGGCCGGGCGCGGTGGCTCATGCCAGTAATCTCAGCACTTTGGGAGGCCGAGGCGGGCAGATCACGAGGTCAGGAGTTTGAGACCAGCCTGGCCAATACAGTGAAACCCCGTCTCTACTAAAAATACAAAAAAAAAAAAAAATCTAGCTGGGTGTGGTGGCGGGTACCCTAGCTACTTGGGAGGCTGAGGCAGGAGAATTTCTTGAACCTGGAAGGCAGAGGTTCCAGTGAGCCAAGATCGTGCCACTGCACTCCAGCCGGGGTGATAGTGCGAGACTCCATCTCAAAAAAACAAACAAAAAAAATAGGTGTGTTGATGCACACCTCTAGTCCCAGCTACTTGACAGGCTTAGAAAGTGGATCCCTTGAGCATGGGAGGTGGAGACTGCAGTGAGCTAGGATTGCACCACTACACTCCAATCTTGGCAACAGAGTGAGACTGTGTCCCACCCCCCCCCCACACACACACACACAAAATCCAAGCTATTCGGAAGACTAAGGCGCGAGAATTGCTTGAGCCTGGGAGGCAGAGGTTACCGTGAGCCGAGAATACACCATTGCACTCCAGCCTGGGCGACAGAGTGAGCCTGTCTCAAAAAAAAAAAAAGAAAGAAAAAAGGAAGTCAGTGAACTAGAACGCGGAAAAACAACAGAACATCTATGAAATAGAAAGTTTTTATTTATTCACTTATTTTTTTTCGAGACAGAGTCTTCTCTGTCGCTCAGGCTGTAGGTGCAGTGGTGCTATCTTGGCTCACTGCAACCTCTGCCTCCTGGATTCAGCGATTCTCCTGCCTCAGCCTCCGGAGTAGCTGGGATTACAGGCGCCTGCCACCACGCCCAGCTAATTTTCGTAATTTTTGTAGACACAGGGTTTCACCAATGTTAGCCAGGCTGGTCTCTAACTCCTGACCTCATGACCCACCTGCCTCGGCCTCCCAAAGTGCTGGAATTTCAGGCGTGAGCCACCGCACCCGGCCTGAAATAGAAAGTTCTGGCCGGGCGCGGTGGCTCACGCCTGTAATCCCAGCACTTTGGGAGGCCAAGACGGGCGGATCACGAGGTCAGGAGATCGAGACTATCTTGGCTAACACGGTGAAACCCCGTTTCTACTAAAAATACAAAAAATTAGCCGGGCGTGGCGGCGGGCGCCTGTAGTCCCAGCTACTCCGGAGGCTGAGGCAGGAGAATGGCGTGAACCCAGGAGGCGGAGCTTGCAGTGAGCTGAGATCGCGGCCACTGCACTCCAACCTGGGGGACACAGCGAGACTCCGTCTCAAAAAAAAAAAAAAAAAGAAAAGAAAGCTCTTAAAAAGTTGTTTCTTAGAAAAGATCAACATATTTGATAAATGTTTAGCTAAACTGGCCAAGAAAAAACTAAAATTAGGAATAAAAGAGGGGCTATCACTACTGCCCTTCCAGATACAAAACGATTGTTAGAGAATACTATGAACAACTTTATGTCAATAAATCAAGCAGCTTAGATGAAATGGACAAATTTCTTAAAGCATATAAATTGCTGCCCGGGCACGGTGGCTCACACCTATAATCCCAGCACTTTGGGAGTCCGAGATGGGCCTCAGGATTACCTGAGGTCAGGAGTTCGACACCAGCCTGGCCAATATGACGAAATCCCATCTCTACAAAAAAATACAAAAAAATTAGCCGGGCGTGGCGACGGGCACCTGTAATCCCAGCTACTCGGGAGGCTGAGGCAGGAGAATTGCTTGAACAGTGGGGGTTGCAGTGAGCTGAGATCAGACCACTGCACTCCAGCCCTGGGAGATAAGAGCGAAACTCTGTCTCAAAATAAATAAATAAATAAATAGCCAAAACCAACTCCCAAAGAAATAAAAAATCTGAATATAGCTATAAAGAAATAGAGTTAGTAATTTTAAATCTTTCTACAAGAAAAAGAAAAATGCTCAGGCCTAATCAATTTCACTAGTAAATTCTACCAAAAATTTCGGATAGAATTAATTCCAATTCCGACCCATTCTATAAGGTCCATATTCACCTAATACCAAAGCCAGAGAAAGATATCACAAAAATACTACACACCAATATCCTCCTTTAATATCAATGTAAAAATTCACTACAAATTATTAGCAAACAGAATCCGGAAAGATAAAAAGGATTATACATCGTAACCAAGTGGGATTTATTTCAGGAACATTTTGAGGATTTTTGTTGTTGGGTTTTTTGTTTTGCTTTGTTTTGTTTTTGAGACGGAGTCTCACTCTGTCGCCCAGGCTGGAGGGCAGTGGCGCGATCTCGGCTCACTGAAACCTCTGCCCCACCCTGGATTCAAGTGATTCTTGAGCCTCAGCCTCCTGAGTAGCTACCACACCTGTCTAATTTTTGTATTTTTAGTAGAGATGGGATTTTGCCATGTTGGCCAGGCTGGTCTCGAACTCCTCAGGTGATCCTCCCATCTCGGCCTCCCAAAGTGCTGGGATGACAGGTGGGAGCCGCCACGCCCGGCTGGGCGGTGTTCTTTCTAGACCTCACCTGGGAGTCACAAACCATTACCTCTACCACGTTCCATTTGTAAGTGCAGGCCATGTATGCCTGGAGGGAAATCAATCTTCTGCCGAAGGGGGTGGTGTTAAAACCACCACCGGCTCCACCACACTCTGCCTTTTATTCTGCATTCTGTTTCTTGAGACCACGCGCCGCTACGTGGAATGGTCTCAGGGGCTCATGTGTTTGTGCTCCATGAAGTCAGAAAGTCCAGCCTTTGCACTGCCACATACCCACCCTTAGAACAGCGTCTGGTACACGGCAGGTGCTCAGTGAATGTACCTAGTGGAGTAAACGTGCGGTGCGGTGCTGCCTGCGGTCGGATCTGTGCGGATCCTGTGATGGGGAAGAGGGCTACCAGGAAAGGTAGAATTTGGAAAGTCAGGACAGGGAGAGAGGAGGGACTTGTGGAGGCAGGAAGGTATGGGAGCCAGTCCGGCACAAGGGCTGGCGGGAAAGCCTCGTGGGTGTCAGAGACTATACCTCTGTGAGGGTCCCTGGGCTCCCCCAGGTCAGGGCAGAGGTCCTGACCCCAGTCTAGCTCTTTAGTGGGGGCCAGGCCCGAGATGGCCAGCTCCGTTTCCCCTGCGTGGCCTGGCGGCCCCTCCAGGAGCTGGCACGGGAAGCAGGCCTGTCCTCCATGCCCTTGGCCGGCCTCGGCTGCGATGGGTGGAGACGCTTCTGCCCGCCCCACCCCTGTCTGTCTGCCTCCTCCTCTCAAGCAGGCTTCCTCTCGACAGAAATGTGTCTGCAGGTGGCTCTTGAGCCCCAGTTCTCAGGGATTCACCTGCAGAGGATGTAGAGCTGGGGTCCCGTCCCTGCTTCTGATCGGCCCAAAATCCTAGGGAGAGCCCTGATTGGCAACCCCTCGGCCAATGGGCTGAGGCCAGGGCGGGTCTGCACCCGGGTTGACAGCCCTGACTAGAACCGCGAGGCTGGGGTCGGGGAGGAGCAGCTGCCTCCCGCCGGGGCCGCAGCTGTCAGAGTGGGCAAGGGGGTCTCCACAGAGGGGAGACTGTCCCACAGTGGCCCGGGGTAGAACAGCGCTTCCCTCCCCACCCAGCGCCTGACTGCTGGCCCCGGGCCCATCCCAGGGCAGTGCCCCAGGTCTGTGGTCCTCCCCACAGCCTTTGTCTCACCAGGTCTCAGAGGGGTCCAAGTCCAGGCTCATCTGTTGTGGCACCACTGCCCTCTCCCTCATGGTTGTGGAAGAAGCCCACGGGGGGAAAATGCAGAGCAGAATCCAGGAAAGACTCGCTCACAGGAGGAGCTGTGGCCTGGAGACGCGGCCTCCACCCCATCTCCATCATGGACACCTGCCAAGGGGTCTTGAACAGAAGCTTGGGGACGCACACACGGTCTGGTGAGGCAGTGACCCACTGGCAGACCAGCTCCCTGAGTAGAAAAGAAAAAGCCCTGGTTTGTGGGGTTTGATGATTTCTGTGGCAGCAGAAATAATCCCACTGTGGCCAATTTCAAAGCCTGACTGTAACAGCTGCTGGCAGGTGTCTGAACATTTAGCGATCAGCTCTCCAGGGTCAGCGGGAGTCGCTCCAGCACCCCACGGGGTGGGGGTGGGTGGGTGGAGCCAGGACCTCTGCTGCAGCCTCCAACCCCTTTCTTCCACGCTGATGAGGCGCTGTCTGGGCTCAGGTCTACCCCCACGCAGCTGCCAGGCTCTGGCCTGCCTGAGGCAGATACTTTTTTTTTTTTTTTTGGATGGAGTTTTGCTCTGTCGCCCGGGCTGGAGTGCAATGGTGCAATCTTGGCTCACTGCAACATCCGCTTCCCAGATTCAAGCGATTCTCCTGCCTCAGTCTCCCAAGTAGCTGGGATTACAAATGCCTGCCGCCACGCCCGGCTAATTTTTGTATTTTTAGTAGAGACAGGGTTTCACCATGTTGGCCAGGCTGGTCTCGAACTCCTGACCTTAGGTGATCCACCTGCCCTTGCCTCCCAAAGTGTTGAGATTACAGGCATGAGCCACTGTGCCCTGCCGAGGTGGAAGTTTGGAGATGGGCCGCAAACTCCTGGAGATGGGGCCAGCTCAGTCCCCCTGAGCACCCACACACACCCTCCTGAGAGCCAACAGAAAGAGTGAGGGCCCCGAGGCGGATGACCCGTGTGCCTCAACCCGAACGGGGAGAGGCGGGGTCTGAAGCAGGGTACGGGCAGGTGATCCCCCAAGGAAAGATTTTCCTGTATTGAGAGAGAAGGGGCCAAGAGGAGGAGCTTGTCAAACACCACAGCCCCTCCCCCTCCTCTCAGCTCCAGGGGGTCCCTGGTGCCAGTGTTCGGCTGATGGAGAGAACGGCAAGCGGGAGAGAGAGTGTGACCCCTGTGGGCATATGACTTCCCTTGCTGCACTGCTGCAGATAGCAGAGGTGTGGTGACGACCCTGCTTTGTCCCATTGGGGGCGTTTGCTGTTAGGTCTGCAGAATCCTCAGTTGCTATTGGAAATGGTGACATCACTGGCAGGGGCGGAGCTTCAGCCATCCTTCAAGTTAGGGAGGGGCACGCACACTCCAGGGGTGGAGGGGGACAAAGACTGGGTGGTGTGGACCAGAGGGATGGGTAAGGCTCTGGAAAAGGGGGCGCTGGAAGCGCATTGCGAGGGGGCTGGAGACAGAGAGAGGAGCGGAAGCTGAGGGTGTGAAACGGCTGGCCCCGAACACACCTCGCGGGGCTCCAGTGATTCCTCGTGTCCGACCTCAGCCCCAGTCAGTGCGGGTCCAGTTTCCAGGCTCTCGCGGAAGGCCTGGCTGAGCACATGCGGCAGCCACGGTCATCCTCCCTATTCCTCCTAGCCCGAGGAGGGGGGTCCCAAGTTACATGGCCACGCAGATGGGGCCTCTCCCTCATTTCTGAACCTTGTGGGGAGGGGAACCTTGAGGGGAGCGCCCCCCAGAGGCATGGCTTAGGGTCTCCCCCACCCCTCTGGAGCTCCAGTCTGCAAGAGTCAGGAGCAGAAATATCGCTGACTGTGGGTGACGACTCTTGCGCGCACACACACATACAAGCGGGCACGACGCGTTCGGTCATATTAAAAGGCACGCAAGGGTGCGGGCTGCACGCGGTGACACGGACCCCTCTAACGTTTCCAAACTGAGCTCCCTGCAGGTCCCCGACAGCACAGGCCCCTGTCCCAGGACCCCTCCAGGCACGCGCTCACACGCACACGCGCGCTCCCCGGCTCACGCGCGCTCCGACACACACGCTCACGCGAACGCAGGCGCACGCTCTGGCGCGGGAGGCGCCCCCTTCGCCTCCGTGTTGGGAAGCGGGGGCGGCGGGAGGGGCAGGAGACGTTGGCCCCGCTCGCGTTTCTGCAGCTGCTGCAGTCTCCGCAGCGTCCGGACCGGAACCAGCGCCGTCCGCGGAGCCGCCGCCGCCGCCGCCGGGCCCTTTCCAAGCCGGGCGCTCGGAGCTGTGCCCGGCCGCGCTTCAGCACCGCGGACAGCGCCGGCCGCGTGGGGCTGAGCCCCGAGCTCCTGCGCACGCTTCAGCGCCCCTTCCCTCGGCCGACGTCCCGGGACCGCCGCTCCGGGGGGAGACGTGGCGTCCGCAGCCCGCGGGGCCGGGCGAGCGCAGGACGGCCCGGAAGCCCCGCGGGGGATGCGCCGAGGGCCCCGCGTTCGCGCCGCGCAGAGCCAGGCCCGCGGCCCGAGCCCATGAGCACCATGCGCCTGCTGACGCTCGCCCTGCTGTTCTCCTGCTCCGTCGCCCGTGCCGCGTGCGACCCCAAGATCGTCAACATTGGCGCGGTGCTGAGCACGCGGAAGCACGAGCAGATGTTCCGCGAGGCCGTGAACCAGGCCAACAAGCGGCACGGCTCCTGGAAGATTCAGCTCAATGCCACCTCCGTCACGCACAAGCCCAACGCCATCCAGATGGCTCTGTCGGTGTGCGAGGACCTCATCTCCAGCCAGGTGCCCTCCCCCACCTCCGCCACCCACCTCCCCTCTCCTCCATCCTGCAACCCCACACCCCCAGTTTCATTCCATCCTTTCCGTGCCCCCTTCCTCCTGTAAGACACCACCCCGGAGTCAGCTGGCTGCTTCCGGGAGGCCTCGTCTCACTAGGAACCAAACACCAGGGTCTGCTGGCTCCCCTATCTTGGCCTGAGACCAGTCACCTGCCACCTTGGCTGGTCCTCAGAGGGTCCCTGGGGCTCCAGGCCCTGACTGGTGTGTGTAGACGTGGGGCTGGAGTGTGTCAGTGTGGGGGTGGGCATTCCGGGTAAGAGAGTAGAAGCGCCTGTCCAGCTACATGCCCGCCCTGCAGAGCTTTAAACAGGACGGGGCCTGGGGCCATCTTTGTTTCTGCTTCCAGGTTCTCCTGCCCTTTCTTTCGTCCCTTCCCCCTACCGATGGGTCCGCCTGGGAAGAGAAATGGCTCAGGCGCCACGGCAGGACGCTTTGTGGGGGTGGGAGGGGGGTGCACACGCGAGAGGCATCAGGGCATGGGAGCTGTCGGCAGCCAGCGCTGCGGGGCAGGACGTGGCTCCTGGGATTCTGCCTGTCGGAGCTGTCCGCCCCTGGGCCGAGCGCCTGCTGAATTCCAATGAGGCTGCAAGGATCTGCAATGCAGCCCTTTATGTAAGAGGCAAGACAGACATCCAGCCTAGCACCGCTCACACGTGCCTACCTGATGGACACACCACATCTGTGGACACACATGCTCACACTCACACCAAATGTTACATTAGCACACACTCATGCACCTCAGCATCAATCAATTTCATATGCTCATCTGCACACATGCAGATCCATGGACACCTGCTCATGTGCCACACACGGCTTGGCATGCATTCCCAGAGGCACGTGCAAACATGCACATTTACACACACGGTTCCAGTCATTCACACGCATGTACACGAACAGACATGCCAGGGCATGTGATGCATATAACCATACCCTAGCACACGCGTGAACATCTGCATGGTCACACACGGACCTACGGGTCTTTGCCAAGCACCTCTGGGTGCAGGCTGGAGGCAAGAGCTGGGGGAGGGAGAACCACTTCAAATAGCTGCAGCTGCAGGGCCCACACCAGAGTTTTCTCAGAAATCCTCCCTCCCCACTTCACAAGCCACCCCCGTGCCCCAGCCCAGGACACCATGGGATGGGACTGGGGGGATGCATCTGTAGCCAGTGGCTGCGATCACATATTCCATCTGGGACTGGGGAGGGACACGGAAGGTGGACTCAGGAAATCCAGGAGGGGCCATTCCTGGGGAATTGCTTCAACTCACGCCCATGTTGCTGTCTGTCTGTGGGCATGGCCTCTGCAGCAAAGGCAATGCCTGCAGCTACCACTCACGGAACACACCCCCGGCCAGGTACTGTCCTGCCACGTGGGGCCATGCAGTGCACCCCGCCCCCATTCGCCAAAGCTCTAAGAGGCACAGGCAGAGTTGGGGACAGACGCAGGTCCTTGTTGTGTGAAGGTGGTGTGGACCCCCAGCTGCCTGCCTCTCTGCCTTGGGAGGCTGGGGAGAGAGGGAGGCATTAGCTCCAGGGGGCTGAGCCGCTGGCTTTAGATCTGCCCCATAGGGCCTTGGTCATGGGCAGGAAGGCTGGGCTGCACCCCCAATGCCTCCCTTCCCTTCCTTGAGGATGAGGCCAGCACTCAAAGTAAGGGCTGGGTGTTGTTCAGACGGAGCCCATCACAGGCCCTGCCCCTGGAGACACTAGCAAAAGGGACCTTGGCCTCTTTGGCAGCTCCTAGCTGCTTCCCCCTGAAGTCCGGTACCAGCCTTCAGAGCTGCCCGCCCTGTCTCGGGATGTGGGCTGGCCCCACCCCTGGCCCATCAGGAAGGACGGGTGGGTTCTGAGCATCAAGGCCATCATGATGCAGGACCAGCCATCCTCCCCAGTCCACCTTGGGTGCGTCCCGTGCTCCAGGCCCCCAGGACATCCCAAGGGCAGTCCTTCACCTGGCCCTTGAGCACAACACCTGCAGGGCCCTAGTCAGCAGTGTGAGAGGAGTGAGGGGAGGTCCAGGTGGGGTCTCCCTCCCCTGCCCTGTGGGCATGTGTGCATCTGGGCCTGGGCATGTAGCATGTACCCAAATCGTGCCCCCAGCCCCCCTTAGCCTGCTGGGTTCAGCCCCTGCTGCTTCCAGATCTCAGCCTCTAACCCAGTGCCTGGCTCACCCCTGACTCAAGCTGGCCGTGTCTCCTGTGTCCACAGGTCTACGCCATCCTAGTTAGCCATCCACCTACCCCCAACGACCACTTCACTCCCACCCCTGTCTCCTACACAGCCGGCTTCTACCGCATACCCGTGCTGGGGCTGACCACCCGCATGTCCATCTACTCGGACAAGGTAAGCCTGACTGCCAGACCAGGCCTTCCGGCCCTCGGCCCCAGGGCACAGCCTGGCCACTCCAGGAGCAGCGGGCCGACCCGCTCACATGGAACTCACACACCACAAACTCTCAGCCACACAGCTCCCCAACATTCATGCACGTCCACACGCTCTCACGTGTCCAACTCACACATCTGCAAACACGCTCACATGCACACTCACGTGCTCTTACACACACAATACACACTCTCTTGCACATGGAGGGCTCACGTGGAGCCCAGCACGTGCCCCCAGCCCAGAGCAGGCCAAAGGGAGGGGGTATACATCACACACTCACACATCACACACACATCTCACACACACACATCACACACTCACACATTCATACAGCACCCACACGCTACACTGCTATGCTCACCCTCCCCACACATGAACACTGGCACACCCACGGATTCGCACAAAGTCACACACACTCACTGGCACAGGCACCAGTGACACCCCCTAAGGACGAGAGGGCCCGTGGGCTAGGAGAAGGGATGGCTGGGAGGCTATCTAGACAGGTAGACTTTGAAGGGGAGTTTGGAGAGCTGGGGGTTGCTCCAGGAGGAAAGGGGTGTGCACGCAGCCAGGGTGGTGGGGCCAGCCTTTCCCACTGCAGGCATGGGTGGAGAGCAATGTCTGTGGTTGCAGCTCAGGGTGGGGGGTGCTGGCCTGGGGGCTTCCAGCCTCTTGGGCCAAGGGAACCTTGGCTTAGCCTCCTGCAGACCCTCCTGGCCCACAGGCTATGAGGAGGGCTTCTATCCAATCCTGGAACATCAGATGGAAGAGGGGAGAGGTCATCCAGTCAGTTTTGCAGGAATCTCCAAGCCAGAGAGCCATGGGGGCTTGCTCTAGGTCACACAGCCCTCCGTCTACCCAGGATGCAAACTGGGCACTGAGAGGCTGACCAACCTGGGGCCACTGGCAGACAGACCTGCAGGGCCACTTGGCAGGGGACATCCAGTTTGGTGCCAGCGCTGAGGAGCCAGAGGGCTGGGCTGTGCAGCCAGGCTTCCGGGTCCCCCACCTTCTCCAAATTCCTCCTGCCCAGAGTCCACAGTCCTTGGTAACACTGCCTTAAAGCACAGGGGTCGTCCCAGCCAGGCCCAGGCTCTTCTGGGAGGATGGAAGGCCCCAGAGGCAGGAACTGAGACAGAGGCTGGAACAGCCACCTTCCTGAGGCTCTGAAAGCCCTGGCGTGCCCCCTCGGCACCCAAACTGCTCCTCCCAGGTGACTTCACCTCTGGCCATGGGAAGGTGGGGGTCTCATTCCTGTGCCCTCAGGCACGACCTCCTTTGCCTCTCTGGGCACCAGTTTCCTCACATGTGAAGGAGAGAAGATGGCCTTACCCAGGAAAGCAGCCAGTGGTCAAATGAAAGGCGGGGGAAACGGATGCCCCCGGCCCAGAGCAGGCCAAAGGGAGGGGGCACAGCTCACAGCTGCACCCTGGCCTTACCACAGTCTCTACACTACAACCAACCTGTGCCCAAAACATGAACCGGCAAGGCCAGGTCAGAGCTAGTCCAAGACCTCAAGCACAGCCTGCCTTGCCACCACGTCACCAGGTGGATAGACAGAGGCAGGGGACATTTTTGCACCCCAAGGCACTGCCCCAGGCCACAAAGAGGGAGCAGGTGAAAAATAACCTGGAGGCCTCAGAGGACCACAAGATCAGTAAGAGTCCACAGGGACACTGAAGGAACCAGGGCTTACCTGGACAGACACAGAGAACTGAGGCAGAGGGGGGCAGAGCCTGCTCCACTCCCGGCTGTGCCATGGCACTCCGTGGCAGCTTGAGGCCAGGAAAAGCAAGCCAGGGCAAGCAAGCACCACGCTCTCACCTGGGGAGATGAGGCCTTTAGCCCCAAGAGTGAATTCTTCTTCATACATAGAGTTGTTTAAATTTGGGAGGACTCTATGGGCAGCCCCAGGGGGATCTTCGAGGCGCTATGTGTCATCAAGAATTTCCTGAGCTCAGCTTGTCCAAAGGTGGTGGGCTGCAGGGGAAGAGGTGAGCTCACCCCAGGCACAATTCCACAGAAACCCACGTCCCTTAGGGTGCTATGGGGCCAACACCAAACCTCCTCCATTTCCGAGATTATATGTGGGAGGAGAGGCCGGGGTGGGAGAGAGGTTCCCAGGGTCTAGAAAGTGTCCCCAGGATGGTGGGGACAGGGGTGGGAAAAAGGAGGGGTCCCAGGGTCTAGAAAGTGTCCCCAGGTTGGCCGGGCGCGGTGGCTCACGCCTGTAATCCCAGCACTTTGGGAGGCCAATATGGGCGGATCACGAGGTCAGGAGATCGAGACCATCCTGGCTTAATACGGTGAAACCCCATCTCCACTAAAAATACAAAAAAATTAGCCGGGCGTGGTGGCGGGCGCCTGTAGTCCCAGCTACTTGGGAGGCTGAGGCAGGAAAATGGTGTGAACCCAGGAGGCGGAGCTTGCAGTGAGCCGAGATCACACCACTGCACTCCAGCCTGGGTAACAGTGCGAGACTGTTTAAAAAAAAAAAAAAAGTGTCCCCAGGGTGGTAGGGACAGGGGTGGGAGACAGGAGGGGATCCCAGGGTCTAGAAAGTGTCCCCAGGGGAGTGGGGACAGGGGTAGGAGACATGGGGTCCCAGGGTCCAGAAAGTGTCCCCAGGGGCGTGGGGACTGGGGTGAGAGGAAGGGGTCCCAGGATCTAGAAAGTGTCTCCAGGGGCGTGGGGACAGGGGTGAGAGGAAGGGGGTCCCAGGGTCCAGAAAGTGTCCCCAGGGGTGTCGGGACAGGGGTGGGAGGGAGGGGGTTCCAGGGTCTAAAGTGTCCCCAGGGGGGTGGGGACAGGGGTGAGAGGAAGGGGTTCCAGGGTCTAGAAAGTGTCCCCAGGGGGGTGGGGACAGGGGTGAGAGGAAGGGGGTCCCAGGGTCTAGAAAGTGTCCCCAGGGGGGTGGGGACAGGGGTGAGAGGAAGGGGTCCCAGGGTCTAGAGTGTCCCCAGGGGGGTGGGGACAGGGGTGAGAGGAAGGGGTCCCAGGGTCTAGAGTGTCCCCAGGGAGGTGGGGACAGGGGTGAGAGGAAGGGGTCCCAGCATCTAGAGTGTCCCCAGGGGGGTGGGGACAGGGGTGAGAGGAAGGGGGTCCCAGGGTCTAGAGTGTCCCCAGGGGGGTGGGGACAGGGGTGAGAGGAAGGGGGTCCCAGGGTCTAGAGTGTCCCCAGGGGGGTGGGGACAGGGGTGAGAGGAAGGGGTTCCAGGGTCTAGAGTGTCCCCAGGGGGGTGGGGACAGGGGTGAGAGGAAGGGGTCCCAGGGTCTAGAGTGTCCCCAGGGGGGTGGGGACAGGGGTGAGAGGAAGGGGTCCCAGGGTCTAGAAAGTGTCTCCAGAGGGGTGGGGACCGGGGTGAGAGGAAGGGGGTCCCAGGGTCTAGAAAGTGTCCCCAGGGGGGTGGGGACAGGGGTGAGAGGAAGGGGTCCCAGGGTCTAGAAAGTGTCTCCAGAGGGGTGGGGACAGGGGTGAGAGGAAGGGGGTCCCAGGGTCTAGAGTGTCCCCAGCGGGGTGGGGACAGGGGTGAGAGGAAGGGGGTCCCAGGGTCTAGAGTGTCCCCAGCGGGGTGGGGACAGGGGTGAGAGGAAGGGGTCCAGGGTCTAGAAAGTGTCCCCATGGGGGTGGGGACAGGGGTGAGAGACAGGAGGGGGTCCCAGGGTCTAGAAAGTGTCCCCATGGGGGTGGGGACAGGGGTGAGAAGAAGGGGGTCCCAGGGTCTAGAAAATGTCCCCAGCGGGGTGGGGACAGGGGTGGGAGACACGAGGGGGTCCCAGGGTCTAGAACGTGTCCCCATGGGGGTGGGGACAGGGGTGAGAAGAAGGGGGTCCCAGGGTCTAGAAAATGTCCCCAGCGGGGTGGGGACAGGGGTGGGAGACACGAGGGGGTCCCAGGGTCTAGAACGTGTCCCCATGGGGGTGGGGACAGGGGTGAGAGGAAGGGGGTTCCCAGCCTCCGGCGGGTGTTCCGGCAGTGGGAGGCGGGTGGGAGGGCGGGTCCCCACGGGTTCGCCTCAGCCCGCCGTGCCCCCGCCTCCCGCAGAGCATCCACCTGAGCTTCCTGCGCACCGTGCCGCCCTACTCCCACCAGTCCAGCGTGTGGTTTGAGATGATGCGTGTCTACAGCTGGAACCACATCATCCTGCTGGTCAGCGACGACCACGAGGGCCGGGCGGCTCAGAAACGCCTGGAGACGCTGCTGGAGGAGCGTGAGTCCAAGGTGAGGGTCGGCGCCGCGGGCAGGCGCCTGGCGGAGCCGAGGTGCAGGACGGGCCGCCTTGTGTCTGTGGCTCCGTGTGTGACACCCTCTTCTTTCCATCGTGCATGGTCAGCACCACCACGTCTGGCGAGCGCCCGCCCCAGCCTGTCCTCGGCTCATTTCACTCGCTTTTGCCATTAGTCGAAATCTCCTTCGTGTCAGTCCCTGCGGGGCGAGGGCCAGACCACCTGGAGCTCCGCAAACACCCCTGCCCCGCGCTGCCCAGCGCCCTCGTCCCCTCCTCCTGCCCATGCCCCTCGCTCCCTGGAGGCCCCAGCCGGGCTTGGGACTCGTCACCCTTCCCGCCCACCCTGTCCTGAGTCCCCAGCAGCCTCCCTCTGGGCAAGGTCTCCCCTGTACACGACCCCCACATACCGCCCCTGCAGGCCTGTCCCCTCCTGGCTGGGCCCATTCCCTGTCCTCCCCCGCGTGGCCTCCCCTGAAGCTCTGCATCTCATGGCTCAGCAAAGCCCCATCCACAGACACCTGCCCCCCAGCCTGGACCGCCCCTGTGGGCTCCACTCCCCTCCTTGCCCCCACCACAGGGCTCCCTCTGCACTCCTCACCAAGACCCATTAGCCACCTGGTTCTAGGACACACTGACCCCCAACACAGCCAGGCGTCCACTCTGTGGGGCTGCAGAGAGATCAGAGCTGGGATTTGGGGGGGTCCAAGCGACCCCTTTCCCCTTCCTTACCACTCCCATTTGCAGTCTGGGGCAGAGCTGGTTCTCGGCTACAGACCCCCGGAGCCCTGGGTGCTCAGCACCTGGGCCAGCTCCTGATCAAGCAGTGGGAGGAGGCCCAGGCTGAGGAGGGCCAGACCTATGGGTGGCTGGGAGCATGTTTCGTGTCAGAGCTGGCTTCATGGGACTTAGGGCCAACCTAGCACCCCGCAAGGCACCCCAGGCCCCGGGAGGGACCAGAGGGCATGGGTCGGGGGTAAAGCCAGGGGCAGACCAGAGGGTCCTGGGAGTACTGTCGTGGGGGGTCTGCTGAGTCTTGGGGGGGGAGGGGCATGGGCACCAAGGGCCCCACCCAAGACAGTGCCCCTCCCCCCAGCGCCCGACAGGCCCCTCCCCCCAGCACCCGACAGGCCCCTCACCCCAGCGCTCGACAGGCCCCTCACCTTCTGGCATGTCCACCCACGGCCACGGACTCCCATCACACACTCACCCCTGCACACCCAACTGCCTGCTTTCACTCACAGGTGCATGCACACATTCCCATCACACTCCACACCTCTGGCCACAGGCTTAGGCTTGCCTCCATGCAGCTCCAGCGCCACACACACACCTGGACACGTACTCAGGTGCGCTCCTCACACACACACCTGGACACACGCTCAGGTGCGCTCCTCATGTGCATGCTCACCCTTACTTGCGCCAGCCAGCACAGACACACATGCACACACGCACACACGTGCACACGCACACACATGCACACATGCACATGCACACACGCACACACAAGCACGCACACACGCACATGCACACATGCACACACACAAGCATGCTCAGACCATCTGGCCCTTCCCCAACCTTCACAGGCCTTTGTGGACTAACCCTCCCATGCTGACACCCACAGGCGCGTGCCACCCCTGCAGGCGCACATACGCACACACACCCTCTTGGGCGCATATGCGAGCCGATGGGCGTGGGCACCCCAGTTAGTGAGGATACCTCGGTCTCTTGAGAGGCAGAGGGAGACCAAGGAGAGGGAGGGGGAGGGACATGGGGACAGGCCCCGGGGGGGCTGCTCACCTCCCACTCAGGACTGACACAGGTTGGAGTGGGCACTGCTGGGGCCACACAGCAGGTGCACGGCAGGGTGGGGGCGGCAGGTGGGGCTCCCTCGGAATGGTGGACGCGGACAGGGCCTCCTTTTCTCCTGAGAGCGACCGTTTCCAAGAGCACAGCTTCGTGGCAGGGAGCCTCCACGGCCCCGCCCCCACGACCCTCACCCCCCAGCTCCACCCCGGCCCCCAGCCCCGCCCCGGGCCTCGGTGTTTGCGAGCTCCAGGTAGGAGCCCGTCTGCAGACGTGCCGAGGAGGTGGTGTGATTGCTTTAGCGCCGTCATTTTCAACCGTTTATAATCTTCTTCTGTGTCTGCATATTTTCTCTGTGCACATTATTCATCAGAGTAAAAAAAGGAACTATGAAAACCTCGACCAACTGTCCTATGACAACAAGCGCGGACCCAAGGTATATATGCATGGACGTGCACGCCACCCACGGCTAGGGAGCCCTGGCCTCGGCGCCTCGGCCACTAGGGCCACTGTCTGGCCCAGCCGCCGAGCCGCAGGCCCAAGCAATGAGGAGAGGCAGCCGGCAGCAGGCAGGAGAGGGCAGGCAGGAGAGGGCAGGTGTGGCGGCGTGGGTGCCTGAGGCCCACCCGCCGTGACCCTAGCCTGCACCCTCGAGGCAGGCGCGGCTGCAGGAGGAGCTGCTCTCCGGGAAGTGCATGCGAATCTCCGAGACCCCAAGGGTTTCCTCGTGGAACCCGGGAGGGAGCCCGCCCGCCTGGCCACCCACTCGCCGGGGCTGGGCTGCTCCTCAGGGGCCTGCGGAATCAAACCTCAGAGGACCTCCCATGGTTTTGGAAAAGTCAGCCCCATCTCTTTTCCTGGTTGCATTCCAAAACTCTTTTCTGTTTCCCGTCCGCTGCACGCCTCCTGAGTCTGGGTCCACTTCAGCTTGCATGCTCAGTGCAAAGATGAGGACAGGAGTGAGGTGGAGAGAGAGATCCAGAGAGAGCAGAGAGAGCACAGAACGAGCACAGGTGAGCGCACAGGCTGAAGACAGGACAGGACCGGAGAGGCGAGGCCAGGCCAGGCAAGGACTGAGGAAGGCAGGCGGAGGCGCAGGTGGCAGGCGCAGACCATGGCAGCCCTAGCTAAGCTGCCTCGGGGTTCCCAGCGGCTCCGGCCCAACTCTCACCCCTGAGGTGCTATGTCCCCTGCCCCAGCCGCCTGCTAACACTCTTGCTCACACCGCAGGCAGAGAAGGTGCTGCAGTTTGACCCAGGGACCAAGAACGTGACGGCCCTGCTGATGGAGGCAAAAGAGCTGGAGGCCCGGGTCATCATCCTTTCTGCCAGGTGAGGCTGGGCAGGGCCCTACACACTCCACACAGGATGGTACCTGAGCCAAGTACCCGCCATCTGAGCCAGAGCTGGGACATTGTTGGGCACAGTGACCTTCAGCTTCCAAAGCACCTTCACCAAGGACAGCCACCCCCACCCCCACCCGCACCCACACTCCTATCGGCATGGCTGATGTGACACCCTCCATCTGTCCCTCCCTCCCTGGGCCCTTCCCCATTCCACAGTCACATGCTGCTGCTGCCCTGAGCTGGGCTGTGGGAGAGGGATATGGAAGAGACCCTGCCCTTGGGAAGCCCCGCAACTCAAGGGGGCAAACCTGTGCAAACAAGGCCCAGGCCTGGGGCCAGGGACTAGGCCCAGGGAAGTGATGTGCAGGTGTGCCAGGCGAAAAGGCCCACAGCAGGGAGAGGGCCAGATTTCCCAACTGAAGGATTGCAACAGCTGCAGCAGCAGCTTAAGGGGAAATCAGTTAGGTACCCGGGAAATCAAGCTGCTCTGGACAGGGTCCGGTGCCACAGAGCAACCTCGGGGTGGAGCCCACTGTAAAAAGCTCCCTATTTGCAAATGGCTAGGTTCTCCCAGGAAGGAAAAGCCTGGGTGACTGGGAATAGGAAAAGCAAGAGTGGGGAAGGGCAGGGTGAGGAGCCTTGCCCCATGGGACAGCCAAAACCCCACTGTCCCTGACCTAAAAGCTCTGCTAGGCTCCAACAGAGTGGAGCAAAACAGCAGTGAAACACCCGGAGGAACACAGCCCAGCTCTCCAGCCCTGCATATGGGAAAGAGCCGGCGACACTCTCAGTCCCAGGGCAGACCACCATTTCCACGGTCCATCAAATGACCCTCTAGCACGGAGACAGATGCAGCCCCCTCACCAGGGCAGAACGCAGGGTGGGGCCAGCCAGGGCTCCTCGGACTAGAAGGCAGGAATCTCCCCAGCCCAAGGCAGGGTTGTTGCTTAGAGCTGCCCACGGGGCCTTACATGCTCCTCCTGCAGCTGCTATAAAAAGGCACTAATCGTCCCTCATTACGCCCCCTGCACTCGGCTTTAAGCTCACAGGTCACTTGTCCACTCCACTCATCCAACTGCAAGCCCCAGGGAGGGTTGGCCTGGGCTCCAGGAAAAAAGATTTTTAAAGACGTGACCAGGAAAGGTCGGGGTATGCACAGGTCCCAAGGAAGGAATGCCCGGCCCAGGGAAAGACCCGCCCAGAAAAAAAGACCCGCCAAGGGAAAGCTCCGCCCAGAAAAAGACCTGCCCAGGGAAAGCCCCGCCCAGAAAAAAGACCCTCCCAGGGAAAGCCCCACCCAGGGAAAGCCCCACCCAGGGAAAGCTCCGCCCAGATAAAAGCCCGCCCAGGGAAAGCCCCGCCCAGAAAAAAAGACCTGCCAAGAGAAGGCTCCGCCCAGAAAAAAGACCCTCCCAGGGAAAGCCCCACCCAGGGAAAGCTCTGCCCAGATAAAAGCCCGCCCAGGGAAAGCCCCGCCCAGAAAAAAAGACCCGCCAAGAGAAGGCTCCGCCCAGAAAAAAGACCCTCCCAGGGAAAGCCCCACCCAGGGAAAGCCCCACCCAGGGAAAGCTCCACCCAGATAAAAGCCCGCCCAGGGAAAGCCCCGCCCAGAAAAAAAGACCCGCCAAGAGAAGGCTCCGCCCAGATAAAAGCCCCGCCCAGGGAAAGCCCCACCCAGAAAAAGACCCGCCAAAGGAAAGCCCAGCCCAGAAAAAAGACCCGCCCAGGGAAAGCCCCACCCAGGGAAAGCTCCGCCCAGATAATAAGCCCGCCCAGGGAAAGCCCCGCCCAGAAAAAAGACCAGCCCAAGGAAAGCTCCACCCAGATAAAAGCCCGCCCAGGGAAAACCCCGCCCAGAAAAAAAGACCTGCCCAGGGAAAGCTCTGCCCAGATAAAAGCCCGCCCAGGGAAAGCCCCGCCCAGAAAAAAGACCAGCCCAAGGAAAGCCCTGCTCAGAAAAAAGACCGCCCAGGGAAAGCCCCGCCCAGAAAAGACCCGCCCAGGAAAAGCTCTGGCCCGATAAAAGCTCAGCCCAGGGAAAGCCCCGCCCATAAAAAAGCCCCGCCCAGATAAAAGCCCCGCCCAGCGAAAGCCTCGCCCAGGGAAAGCCCCACCCAGAAAAAGACCCGCCCAGGGAAAGCCCAGCCCAGAAAAAAGACCCGCCCAGGGAAAACTCTGCCCAGATAAAAGACCCGCCCAGGGAAAGCCCCGCCCAGAAAAAGTCCCGCCCAGGGAAAGCCCCGCCCAGAAAAAAAGGCCCGCCCAGGGAAAGACCCGCCCAGAAAAAAGACCCGCCCAGAAAAAAGTCCCACCCAGAAAAAAGTCGCGCCCGGGGAAAGCCCTGCCCAGAAAAAAGACCAGCCCAGGGAAAGCCCCGCCCAGAAAAAGTCCCGCCCAGGGAAAGCCCCGCCCAGAAAAAAAACCCGCCCAGGGAAAGCCCTGCCCAGAAAAAAGTCCCGCCCAGAAAAAAGTCGCGCCTGGGGAAAGCCCTGCCCAGAAAAAAGACCCGCCCAGGGAAAGCCCCGCCCAGAAAAAAGTCCCGCCCAGAAAAAAGTCGCGCCTGGGGAAAGCCCTGCCCAGAAAAAAGACCAGCCCAGGGAAAGCTCGCCCAGAAAAAAGACCAGCCCAGGGAAAGCCCTGCCCAGAAAAAAGACCGCCCAGGGAAAGCCCCGCCCAGAAAAAAGACCCGCCCAGGAAAAGCTCTGGCCAGATAAAAGCTCCGCCCAGGGAACGCCCCGCCCAGGGAAAGCCCCGCCCAGAAAAAAAGCCCCACCCAGGGAAAGCCCAGCCCAGAAAAAAGACCCGCCCAGGGAAAATTCCACCCAGAAAAAAGACCAGCCCAGGGAAAGCCCAGCCCAGAAGAAAGCCCCACTCAGGGAAAGCCCCGCCCAGGGAAAGCTTCACCCAGGGAAAGTCCCACTTAGAGAAATTCCCACTCAGAGAAAGCCCCACCCAGAAACGTGCCACCCAGGGAAAGCCCCACCCAGTGAAAGCCTCTACCAGAAAAAGCCCCGCCCAGAAAAAGCCCCTCTTAGAGAAAGCCCCGCCAGACTCTCAGAAGTTAATTTCCTTTTTCGTTGTTTTGAGAGGGAGTCTTGCTTTGTCTCCCAAGCTGGAGTGCAGTAGTACAATCTCAGCTCACTGCAACCTCTGCCTCCTGGGTTCAAGCGATTCTCCTGCCTCAGCCTCCCGAGTAGCTGGGACTACAGGCACAAGCCACCACACCCGGCTAATTTTTGTATTTTTAGTAGAGACGGGGTTTCACCATGTTGGCCAGACTGGTCTCGAACTTGTGGCCTCTTCTTTTTTTTCTTTGAGATGGAGTCTCACTCTGTCACCCAGGCTAGAGTGCAGTGGCTCGATCTCGGCTCATTGCAAGCTCCACCTCCCGGGCTCACGCCATTCTCCTGCCTCAGCTTCCCAAGTAGCTGGGACTACAGGCCCCTGCCACCACGCCCTGCTACTTTTTTGTATTTTTAGTAGAGACGGGGTTTCACCATGTCAGCTAGGATGGCCTCAATCTTCTGACCTCATGATCTGCCCGCCTCGGCCTCCCAAAGTGCTGGGATTACAGGAGTGAGCCACCGTGCCCAGCCACTTGTGGCCTCTTCTGATATTTTCTGAATTGTTTACACTTCCCTTACTCATCACAGAGCTTGAGAGAAATTCTGTAGCTGTGATGGGATAAAAGGATGGATGGGCAGGTGAACAAATGGACAGACAGCTGGCTGGAAAGTGGAATTTCTTCATCCAAGATGGGTCAACTCAAGGAATCGATTGCCCTAAAACATACCTGTTCCACTGTTGGCCACTTTTGCAATAGACAAGTTCACATCAAGCTAGACCTGCCTGATCCCTACATTCTAACTGGAGTGACCAACAGGACACGGGAGAGAAAACCACATACAAAACCAATCCACAGAACCCCGCAATGCCCAGGTCCCCACAGAGAGGGGAGGGGGCGTTTTCTCCACTGTTTTTTCTCGGCCAGTGAGCCCCTGAGCCATGCGCTGCGGTCCCACAGGTTGACCCTGTGTTGCCAGCCTCAGGGCCAAGGTCACGTTTCCAGACATGGCCCTAAGAAAAATGCCAGCCCAGGGGAAGGGACATGGTCAGGGCACACAGGAACCATGTGCATACCACACATCCATGCCCATGAGCACACACCACACACCACATGTGTATGCACATACCATACACACGTGCACAAATGCATGTATACACACTATAGTCACACCATGCATACATCTCTACCCACACATGCAGAATCATGTACAGGTCATACACAACACATACGCATGTATGCACATGCCATATACACACCACATGTACCATGCATACACCATACACACATGTGCGCAAATGCATGTACACACACCATCACACCACTCATAAATCTCTACTCACACATGCAGAATCATGAACAGGTCATACACAACACATACACGTGCACACATGCCATATACACACCACGTGTACACACATGCACCATGCATACACCATACACACACGTGCACAAATGTATGTACACACACCATAGTCACACCACTCATAGATCTCTACCCACACATGCACCATCATGTACAGGTCACACACAACACATACACGTGCACACATGCCACATACCACGTGTACACACATGCACCATGCATACACCATACACATGTGCACAAATGTATGTACACACACCATAGTCACACCATGCATCATCTCTACCCACACATGCAGAATTGTGTATAGGTCATACACAACACATATGCATGTATGTACATGCCACATACACACCACATGCTCCGTGCATACACACACAAATGTATGTACACACCATAGTCACACTACACATACATCTCTACCCACACATGCACCATCATGTACAGGTCATACACAACACATACACATGTGCACATATGCCATATACCACATGTGTACACACATGCGCCATGCATACACCATACACACGTGCATCTACACATACAGATACAGGCACACACACCACCATATACATCACATACAAAGACACCCACTGATATACGCACACCTACATACATGTACACACAGCACACATGCACATACATCACAACACACGTGCGCACCACACACCATGTGCACACCCATACACCTATGCTACATGCACGCCATACCCCACACATAGGCATACACTGACCACAGCACACATCAACCACACACCCGCCAACATAACTCTTTCTCTTTTTTGGGGAGATAGAGTCTTGCTCTGTTGCCCAGGCTGGAGTGCAGTGGCGTGATCTCAGCTTACTGCAACCTCTGCCCCCTGGGATTCAAGCGATTCTCCTGCCTCAGCCTCCTGAGTAGCAGGAATTACAGGTGTGTGCCACCATGCCCGGCTAATTTTTGTATTTTTAGTAGAGATGAGGTTTCACCATGTTGGCCAGGCTGGTCTTGAACTCCTGACCTCAGGTGATCCGCCTGCCTCAGCCTTCCAAAGTGCTGGCATTACAGGCATGAGCCACTGTGGCTGCCTTTTTTTTTTCTTTGTGTGTGTGTGTGTGTGTGTGTGAGACAGAGTCTTGCTCTGTCACCCAGTCTGGAGTACAGTGGCACAATCTTGGCTCACTGCAACCTCGGCCTCCCAGGTTCAAGTGATTCTCGTGCCTCAGCCTCCCGAGTAGCTGGAATTACAGGTGCAGGCCACCATGCCCGGCTAAGTTTTGTATTTTTAGTAGAGACTGGGTTTCACCATGTTGGCCAGGCTGGTCTCGAACTCCTGGCCTCAAGTGATCCACCCACCTCAGCCTCCCAAAGGGCTGGGATAACAGGCATCAGCCACCGCCCCCAGCTCCAACAACTTTTTTTTTTTTTTTTTTTTTTAAGATGGAGTCTCACTCTGTCACCCAGGCTGGAGTGCAGTGGCGCGATCTTGGCTCACTGCAACCTCCGCCTCCCAGGTTCAACCGATTCTCCTGCCATGGCCTCCCGAGTAGCTGGGATTACAGGCATGCGCCACCACCCCGGCTAATTTTTTTGTTTTTGTAGAGACGGGGTTTCTCCATGTTGGTCAGGCTGGTCTCAAATTCCTGACCTCAGGAGATCTGCCCGCCTCGGCCTCCCAAAGTGCTGGGATTACAGGCATCAGTTACTGCGCCTGGCCTCAAAATACTTCAGCGCAATGGCTCTGGACTGTCAGGGCTGGAAAGGACCCTCCTCTCACATGCTGAGCTCCTAGGAGCGGAGGCCAAAGTCCCACAGCAGAGGCCGACTGGCCCACCCAGCATGCCCATCTCCCAGGAGTGCAGAGAGGCAAGCGCTGGGCAGTGGCAGGCACAGGCCTTCTTGACCCCAGACCTTCAGCCTGTCATATTTTGGCTCCTCCTTAGTGAAGGTTGTTGAGGGTGTTTTGCAGAGAGACATGACGCCAATCTTAATTTTTGACAATTTTCCATAGCGTGCAGATAATTTGTTTCCAAAACTTTTCATTTTCCTGAAGTCGTCTTGATTGGTATCAGCTATTTCCATAAAACGATCGGATGAGTTTTGATGGACAGATCAGGCTTTTGTTTACAACTGTTTTGCTCCTAATCATTCCACCACATCACATGTCATGGACCTGAATTGCGTCAAGAAGACGGGCTTGTCTGTCAGGCCCTGGTGGGCACTTTGATAGCAGGCATGCTGTGCCATGACACATGTGGTGTTGGGTCTTGCTGGACAAGCTGTGCTGTGTTCAGTGTGCGGAGGAGCCTCTGCTAGATGCTCTCATTTGGGGCACTGGGCCAGTGCTACTGGGAGCACTTCTGTTTTGTGTCACTGACATCCAATAGCATCGTTATGTAGAGCAAACACCGAAGGGCTGCATTTCTTTGTGGGCTTATTCTCGAGAAAACTGGGGGCAGATCCCTCCTCAAGGAGGGGAGGGCCACCTTGGTTTCCAGAGTCAAGCATTGTGAAAATTACCCAACACTCAGGCAATCCACCCAACCCTGCTGCCCATGTCTGGAGAAGCAAAGTGTCAGGGGTAGTCCAGGCCCACCTGGAGACAGGTCAGGCCCTGCCGAGAAAGGTCTGACAGACGGGGGTGAGGGAAGACCCCCCCAAAGGCCTCCAGAGTCCCACCAGGTCTCCAGGTCCTTGTCATAACCAGAGAGGCCCCAGCCCCAGAGGACCAGGTCCCCTGCTCCACTGTCCACAGGGGCCCACCTGCAAGCACACTGGCAGAGCTCAAGACCACACATGCCTGCAAGGTGAGGCCTGTCTGGGCTCTGTCCTCCTGCAGGCCCCAGGCCTGGGTGGCTGGGCGAAGGCAGCTGCTTATGCAGACCCCAGGGGGAAAGCCGCCTTTCATCTCTGGCCGTCCCCAGGACGCTGGATCCACCAGTATCTCACCAACCTGGAGAGCCCCTCAACCCCTCATTTCACATGTTTGAACATAGAGGACCAGAGGGGTGTGGCCTGTCTAGGAGGTCTTAGGAGCTTGGGTCCTGACTCTGCCACTTACCAACTCTTGTGTGTCCCATGTGCCTCCGCTTCCCCTCGGGACACAGAGATATTGCAAAAGTTAAACAACATAATCCCCGTAAAACACTTCGAGCAGTGCCTGGTATCTGGCCAGCAAGTGATCAATGGTGATCCATTACCATCCTGGGACCCCATCAGGGCCTTCTGAGGTGGAGGGAAGGGCGTGCTGGGGAGCACAGGTGCAGGTCACAAGAAGGAAGTCAGTCCCATAAGCCAGGTATCTAACCCCATCCCTGCTCCCCCAAGGTAAGGGCCAGCATCTAACCCCATCCCTGCTCCCCCAAGGTAAGGGCCAGCATCTAACCCCACCCCTGCTCCCCCAAGGTAAGGGCCAGCATCTAACCCCATCCCTGCTCCCCCAAGGTAAGGGCCAGCATCTAACCCCCTCCCTGCTCCCCCAAGGTAAGAGCCAGCAACGGAGGCCTGGGAGGCTCCTGGGTTCTGGGCCGCAGCGCCTCTGCGGGGTCTGCAGGCTTCGCTCTAGGAGGGGCTGGGGGCTGGGCAGGTCCCTGCTCCAGAGGAGGAGGACCTGGGCCTGCGGAGCGCCGCGGTGGGAGTGCTGGAGTCCTGGCCCGTCATCCCCGTCTGCCCCACAGCGAGGACGATGCTGCCACTGTATACCGCGCAGCCGCGATGCTGAACATGACGGGCTCCGGGTACGTGTGGCTGGTCGGCGAGCGCGAGATCTCGGGGAACGCCCTGCGCTACGCCCCGGACGGTGAGTGCTGGGCCTTGGCGGGGTCCCCGAACGGGGAGGCCCCCACGGGCTCTGAGTCGCATGCTCGCCTAGGCATCCTCGGGCTGCAGCTCATCAACGGCAAGAACGAGTCGGCCCACATCAGCGACGCCGTGGGCGTGGTGGCCCAGGCCGTGCACGAGCTCCTCGAGAAGGAGAACATCACCGACCCGCCGCGGGGCTGCGTGGGCAACACCAACATCTGGAAGACCGGGCCGCTCTTCAAGAGGTGGGCGGGGCCTCCCCGGAGCTGGGCGGGGCTGCTCTTGGGAAGGTGGGCGGGGTCACTCCAGAGATGGGCGGGGCCGCTCTTGGGGAGGTGGGCGGGGCCACTCTCCAGAGCTGGGCGGAGCAGCTCTCAGGACTAGGCGGGGCCGCTCTTAGGGAGCTGGGGGAGCGCTCCTCAAGAGATGGGTGGGGGCACTCTCGGGGAGGTGGGCGGGGTCGCTTCCAGGAGGTGGGCGGCGTCGCTCTCAGGGGTACTGCAGTGGAGCCTGCTGCCAACATCCTCTGGACACTGTTACTTCTCTCCTCTCCCTCCACACCCCCAGCACCACCACATCTAATGGCACAATCACCTGCCCTCTTCTCAACACTGACACGAGTACCTGGGCTGTCACTGGAGTGGGGACTGGCTCCACTGCCTCCGCCCCTACTTTCCACACTGCAGCCCACCCTGAAACAGCACCCCTCTCCCTGTGTGGCTGGCAGCCTTTGGGAGGAGGCTCTTGATGCAGATGGGGACTGAAAGCTTCCAGGGACCCAGGAGGCCAGAAAGCAGCCCAAAAACAGCACACGAGCCTTAGACAGCCAGGGTTGGCCAAGGCCCAGAGACCCAAGTGAACATCTGCAGTGTGGCAGGAGTTAGCTCACAGCAGGCCTGGACACCATGCCATGCCAGCTCACCCCCAGATCCCCAACCACTGAGTAGCACGTGCAGAGCCACCATCCACAACGCCCACATAAGTGCAGATGTAGGCAGCACGTGTGCATACACACGACACACATACACAGAACCATGTGTGCACACAGACTCAGGCACATGACACACATGTGACACAAGCACATGCATGGGGTGCACCCCACATAGGGATCACGTGTGCACACAGGTTCACTGATGTGGCCCAATGGGTACAATGCACACGTGCACACACAGCCGGACAGGACAGCCTGGTGGTTAGAGCCGGCTCAACCTCTCCTTCACTTGCTGGCAAGAGGGCAGGCATCCTTCTGAGCTTCTGCCTCCGTCTCTGTAAGACAGGATGGTTGTGAGGACAACGTCCTAACCCACAGAAAGCCGGGTCTGGCACCCATAAACCACTCAGCTGTCATGAACCACACCGTCCATCTGGTGCAGGCAGATACCACGGTGTCCAGGGTCTGGCGTCTGCTGATCTTTCCGTTCTTGGGACTGGGACAAGGGAAAAGCCCGAGCTGCTCAGCAGGCAGGAGAAGGAGCAGGGAGAAGGAGCAGGGGGAAGGAGCAGGGAGAAGCAGCAGGGGGAAGGAGCAGGGAGGAGCAGGAGAAGGAGCATCTCTGAGAAGCCTCAGCTATGCTTCCTCCCCTAGAGTGCTGATGTCTTCCAAGTATGCGGATGGGGTGACTGGTCGCGTGGAGTTCAATGAGGATGGGGACCGGAAGTTCGCCAACTACAGCATCATGAACCTGCAGAACCGCAAGCTGGTGCAAGTGGGCATCTACAATGGCACCCACGTAGGTGGGGGTCATGAGGGGGTGGGGGCTGGGGCCTTAGGGTCCTGGGGCCAAGACCCCTGCGTGGCCACCCTCCATCTCATACTCCCACCCCCAGGTCATCCCTAATGACAGGAAGATCATCTGGCCAGGCGGAGAGACAGAGAAGCCTCGAGGGTACCAGATGTCCACCAGACTGAAGGTGGGGGCCCCACAGACCTCCCTCAGTGTCCCCACCCCAGACAGCCCATCCACCCCCTCTGGCCTGAAGGAGGAGGGTGCGGTGAGGTCAATGAAAGCCACTAAAGGAAGTGGGGGTGGGGCCTGCTGCCCCTGGACACCGTCCAGCACACCTGGCACAGCACAGGAAGCAGAGAGAACAGGAGGGAGGAGAGGAAGCTGCCCCCATCCCACAGGGGGTCTCCAGTGCCCCTCTTGACCCAGCCCTACTTAAGTCTGGGGCAGTTAGTTGTCTGACAGGACCCTGCTGGGGAAGAGCAGATGGGGGACAGCAGACAGACCTCAGCTTCAGCACTCGCTGTCCCCAGTCCTGGTCCTCCACACCCCTCATCCCTCCTCCAGCCTGCATGGCCTCCTGATGGGACCAGGTCAAACTGTCCTCTTCCACCATGTGGGACAGCCCTTCCTGACTCCCCTGGGCCTCTGAGAGCCTCTGCCCTCGCCGGCTTCCTCCTCCATCTTTCCCTTGGCTCCCTACTCCAGGGTGCTCTCCTGGCCATTCCTCCCCGGGCAGAGCCACACTACTCCCACTCCACACACACTCCAGTCCTGGTAGCATCACAGACCACCAAAGGCAAGGACCTCACAGGCGACACGCCCACCAACCTTCTCTCGGTCATTCCAAGCCCTCAAATGTCTCTTGACCCTGTCTGTTTTCTGAGCCCACCCCTGAAGCCTGGTGTCAGCCCCTGTGACCTCTCACCCAGGCTCCCTCCCCTGCTCTGCACCGGCCCCTGTAGCTTCTCACCCAGGCTCCCTTCCCTGCTCTGCAGACAAGGTGGGGTTTTCCAGTGCCAGTGTGGGTTTCATTGCAGCCCAGACACCTCACACTGAAAAGTCTGAAAGCAGCGGTCAAATGCTAATGGCCAAAAGGCCCCATCTAGGCTGTGAGATGGAGATGGCCTTTTACAAATTTGTTTCTGGCCTCACTAATTTTTTAAAAACACTAGCATATATATTACCTGTATAACAGGAAAATGTAATGAAAGTTTTATAAAGCAAATCAACTTCTTCAATGGCTCCTGATTCCCCTGGGGATAAAAGACAAAATGCTGCCTGGAGGCTGAGGGTGGGCCTGCCCCCCTCTCAGGCTCACCCTGCCTAGGACATGCTGGGAGGGTGCCTCTCCCACCACCCCCACGCCTCCCTGCCTTTGCAGTTCTGGACTGCAGACTCCTCTGCTCCACCTGCCCTCAGGCACCTGCTTGATCCCTGCCCACCTTGAGGGCTCAGCTCTGACACCATCTCCCCTCACAGTTCTGGCAGTGTGCTATGCTCTATTCCAGCCCCCTGTGCCCCAGATCCCTTCCCCACCCCCATGCCATGGTCCCTTGAAGGACAGACAGGAGGGCGAGACCAAGCAGGAGTGTGGGTCGAAGAGGCCACGGCGCAGTGGAGCACGTATACACGGGCAAGAGAAAGGAGCCAGAGACCTACATTCAAAGCCTGAGGGCTTCGGGACTGGGGGCCGGGACAGGCAGTGCGCCGGGATGAAGGGAGGCACGAGTGGGTGGCCCCACGGGTCCCAGGTCCTGTGCAGGTGCAGGGTCGGCTTTGTGGACATGCCCCTGTCCTCATGGCACAGCAGGGTGGGGGTCAGCCTGCAGGCTGGGCTGTTTCTCACCCCAGGAAGACGCCTGGCATACACAGGACATCAGCGGCTCCTCTGCTGGAGGGAATCATGTCTTTTTTTTTTTTTTTTTTTTTGAGACAGAGTCTCGCTCTGTCGCCCAGGCTGGAGTGCAGTGGCGCGGTCTCCGCTCACTGCAAACTCTGCCTCCCGGGTTCACGCCATTCTCCTGCCTCAGCCTCCTGAGTAGCTGGGACTACAGGCGCCCGCCACCACGCCCGGCTAATTTTTTTGTATTTTCAGTAGAGACGGGGTTTCACCGTGTTAGCCTGGATGGTCTCCATCTCATGACCTCGTGATCCGGCCGCCTCGGCCTCCCAAAGTGTTGGGATTACAGGCGTGAGCCACAGCACCTGGCCGGGAATCATGTCTAAGCCAAGACTGGAGAAAAAGTGGCCAAGAGAAGGGTCCAGCTCTCCAGGAGTCTTTTCTGAGCCCCCAGCCCCCACCCCCCCGGGGCTGCAGGCAGACGATGCTGACGGTGGCTGGGGAGGACGTGTCCTGAACACTTGGGCTCGTGAAGAAGCTCCAGAGAGGGGCAGTGGCCGGCGGCGCAGGGCGGGGGGCGCGGGGGGTGCGTCGGGGATTAAGAGGGGCGCCAGGGGAGGCTGGGAGCTGAGAAGAGACTGCCGCCCTGGGCAGCCTTAGGTCGGTGGTCCAGGCTGGGTCTCCCCTTCCCCCCCAGATTGTGACGATCCACCAGGAGCCCTTCGTGTACGTCAAGCCCACGCTGAGTGATGGGACATGCAAGGAGGAGTTCACAGTCAACGGCGACCCAGTCAAGAAGGTGATCTGCACCGGGCCCAACGACACGTCGCCGGGCAGCCGTGAGTGCGCGGGGCAGGGCGCGGGGCGCGGGGCAGGGCGCGGGGCGTGGGGCGGTCTGGAGCCCAGCAGTTACCGCCCGCACCTACCCAGCCCGCCACACGGTGCCTCAGTGTTGCTACGGCTTTTGCATCGACCTGCTCATCAAGCTGGCACGGACCATGAACTTCACCTACGAGGTGCACCTGGTGGCGGATGGCAAGTTCGGCACACAGGAGCGGGTAGGCTGGACGGCGGGGGTGGGGACCAGTGTGAGAGGGGCCTGCAGGCGCGGTCGGAGTGGGTGGGGCATGGAGTAGGCGGGACTTGCAGATGGTGGGGGGTCCTGGGGTGAGTGGGGCATGGAGTGAGCGGAGCCTGCGGGCTGGGTCCTGGCGTGGGTAAAGCATGGGGTGGGCGGGGCCTGAGGGCTGGGGTGGGGCCTGACATGGGAGGGGCCTGAAGTAGGGGTCGGAGTGGGTGGGGCACGGAGTGGGCAGGGCCTGCAGGCGGGGGTCTGGAGTGGGCGGGACGTGGAGTGGGTGGGGCCTGCTGGCTGTGGTGGGGCCCGCCCGGCGTGGGAGGGGTCTGCGAGCCAGGGCGGGGCTGGAGTGGGGTGGGGCCTGCGAGCTGGGTAGGGTCTTGGGGAGAAGACCCCCAGAGTGCTCTAGGGCGGCTTCAGTCGGGGGTACCTGTGGCGGGAGCTGGGAGGACGCTGCCTGCATGCCCGCCGGCTCTGTCGCCTCGCAGGTGAACAACAGCAACAAGAAGGAGTGGAATGGGATGATGGGCGAGCTGCTCAGCGGGCAGGCAGACATGATCGTGGCGCCGCTAACCATAAACAACGAGCGCGCGCAGTACATCGAGTTTTCCAAGCCCTTCAAGTACCAGGGCCTGACTATTCTGGTCAAGAAGGTGGGCAGGGGCCGGGTGGCGGGGTGGGGGGGAGTCCCTGGAGGGCCCGGGCCGCGCTGACCTCGCGTCCCTCCGCAGGAGATTCCCCGGAGCACGCTGGACTCGTTCATGCAGCCGTTCCAGAGCACACTGTGGCTGCTGGTGGGGCTGTCGGTGCACGTGGTGGCCGTGATGCTGTACCTGCTGGACCGCTTCAGGTGAGCGCGACCCGGGGCTCAGACACCTCCATCTGCGGGGCGCGGAGCCGGCGAGGGGCGGGGCAGGGCCGCCTCTCCCGCCCTCTCTCCCGCCCGCCCTCTGCGCCCCGCAGCCCCTTCGGCCGGTTCAAGGTGAACAGCGAGGAGGAGGAGGAGGACGCACTGACCCTGTCCTCGGCCATGTGGTTCTCCTGGGGCGTCCTGCTCAACTCCGGCATCGGGGAAGGTAAGGCCCCGCCCGGCCCGCCTGGTCCCGCCCCGGCCCTCTAGGGTCTGACAGAGCCCCCCGCCCGCCCACAGGCGCCCCCAGAAGCTTCTCGGCGCGCATCCTGGGCATGGTGTGGGCCGGCTTTGCCATGATCATCGTGGCCTCCTACACCGCCAACCTGGCGGCCTTCCTGGTGCTGGACCGGCCGGAGGAGCGCATCACGGGCATCAACGACCCTCGGGTGAGGCCTGGCCGGGCTGGGGGAGGGAATGCGAGGTGAGCTGGGGTCGGCCTCGGTTAGGGGGCCTGGGGAGCCGCCGCCGCGATCCCTGCCCTCCGACCCTGCAGCTGAGGAACCCCTCGGACAAGTTTATCTACGCCACGGTGAAGCAGAGCTCCGTGGATATCTACTTCCGGCGCCAGGTGGAGCTGAGCACCATGTACCGGCATATGGAGAAGCACAACTACGAGAGTGCGGCGGAGGCCATCCAGGCCGTGAGAGACAAGTGAGGCGCGGGCGGCCACCCTGGCGGGGCGGGACAAGTGCGGGGAGGGGGAGGGTGGCCTCCACCGGGCAGGAGAGCGTCTGGGCCGGGCACCCCGGAGGGCGCGGGCGTGGGGCTTCCAGGCTGGCAGGACCAAGGCCCCCGTGACTCCGCCTCTGCCGGCAGCAAGCTGCATGCCTTCATCTGGGACTCGGCGGTGCTGGAGTTCGAGGCCTCGCAGAAGTGCGACCTGGTGACGACTGGAGAGCTGTTTTTCCGCTCGGGCTTCGGCATAGGCATGCGCAAAGACAGCCCCTGGAAGCAGAACGTCTCCCTGTCCATCCTCAAGTGAGTGTCCGTGCGCCCGCGTCCCTCCTCCGCCCCTCTCCGCCAGAGGTGGACGCCCTCCCCAGTGCCAGACCACTCCGAGGCCCCCACTGATTTCCCACCCAGGCCGGGCGGGCGCTGCCCACTCCACGCCGCACCCCACCCCGCAGGCCCCGCCCCGCCCCCGCCCCCAGCTTGCTCCTTCCCGTCCTGGGCCCCGCCTCACTGCAGGCTCACTTGTTCCCACCCCCAGGTCCCATGAGAATGGCTTCATGGAAGACCTGGACAAGACGTGGGTTCGGTATCAGGAATGTGACTCGCGCAGCAACGCCCCTGCGACCCTTACTTTTGAGAACATGGCAGGTGCGTTCTCCTTCATCCATTCTCAGGTGGGTTCTCCGTGGGCTGCGGCCTCCCTGGCCAGCAACTGAGGCTCTAGGTCCCGGCACACAGGGGTCTTCATGCTGGTAGCTGGGGGCATCGTGGCCGGGATCTTCCTGATTTTCATTGAGATTGCCTACAAGCGGCACAAGGATGCTCGCCGGAAGCAGATGCAGCTGGCCTTTGCCGCCGTTAACGTGTGGAGGAAGAACCTGCAGGTAGGGCAGGCCACCCTCCGAGGCCTGGTGCCCAGGGCCCGGCCTGGCCACGGCCCTCCTCCATCCCCGAAGGCCGTGGCACTGGCTCTGGCTCTGGTGGGCAGGACTGGAGCTAGGAGCCATGGCCAGGGGCAGTGGTGAGTGCTCCCAGGGCACGGGGGCAGCACTGGTGGGGGGCTGCCTGCAGGTGGCTGCCCACTGCAAAGCCGGGGCCGAGGGAGGCCACGCACCCTGCTCCAAGCCTCCGCCTGGCCCCTCTGTCTCCAGAGTCGCCCGCCGGTACCCATTCCATAGGAAGGCAATCAGGCAGGGTAAGACAGGGGCCCGCCTGTGTATGGCACGTGAGTCCAAGATGCATTTTGCCCTCCGCCGACCCAAGCCCCTTGACACCCTTCGGAGACCACCCCCCCCTTTCCTGCTATGTCCTTGTGCTCCGTGACTCTAATCCGAATTGGGCCAGGTCCGGTCCTGCCTGGTGCCCAGGTTGTATCCATGAGAATTTGCCACCAGCAAGGGCAGCCACGGCCCACCTGGGACAGGGTGGGCAGTGGGCCTGTACAGGCCTAAGGGCTCGTGGCCCGCGGTCGAGTTCCGGTTCACTCCGTCTCTTCTCTTTCTCTGGGTGCCGTCCTGGAGCCTGTGTCCTGAGATGAAGCCGACAGTGCGGCCAGGGCTGCTGGGGGATGGGGGTTGCTGGAGGCTCCACACCTCTCATCCACCCGCTCTTGCTCTTGGCCCCCACAGGTCCCCTGGGGACCTGGCCGCTGCCAGCACTGGCGGGCACAGGCCACCTGGCCATCAGACCTGAGGCCAGAGTCCCGGGAGCTGCCTCTGTCACTCCAATTCCACCTCGACACCTGCCTCCAGCCCTCGGCCCCTTCCTGAATCTTGGTGTGTGCCCCTTGGGGGTCAGTGGCCTCCACGCAGACAGCTGGTGTGGCCTGAGGGGCAACTCCTCCAGTCCTCAGAGGACTCCTCCTCCTCGGGACGCCTGTAAGCCAGGGCCACCCAGGAGCCAGGGAGCCAGGCGGACCTCCCAGGAAGAGCCAGCCGAGAGCCCCCAAGCCCAGCCCCAGCACGAGCAAGGTCAGGCCCGAGACCCCGGGCAGGAGAAGAGGCCACCCTCGAACGTCCGCTGTCGGCCCGTCTGTCCAGCACAGGGAGGCAGGCAGGAGCGAGGGCCCAAGTGGCCGGCCAGGCTGGGCAGCGGCCCACCCAGGAGCAGGCGAGGGCAGGTGTGGCCACCACCCTAGCCATCTAATCACTTATACATATTCATTTTAGGATAGAAAGAGTGGTAGAGCAGAGCCTGACCCTAAAAAGAAAGCCACATTTAGGGCTATCACCTCCACCCTGGCTTCCAGCTTCAAGAGGCGTAGGTCCTCCAAAGACACGGTAAGGGGGAGAGCACCCCAGTCCCGCGTCCGACTCCACCTGCCCTGCCCTGCGTGTGTCTCCCGCCCCATCACCCCGCCCCGGACCCTGGGCTCCTGTGGCCCACTCTGCCCCTGTCTCCCTGTGGCGGCCGCTCTGCCCAGCCCGCCCATGCTGCTCTCTCTCACTCTCTGGACCTTTCTCCCCGGCCCTCCTGGGTCCTCGGCTTTCCCCGTGTGTCTCCGTTAGTCTGCCCGCCCACCTCCCCTGCCATGACCCACACGCCATCTTGAAGCCTGTCATCTCGTTGGTCAGTCAGTCAGCCACACCACCTCTCGGGGCCAGGTCTGGGGCCCTGGGAGCCCAGCGTGGCCCCGTCCTGGACTCCTCAGCTGCCGGGAGGCCACACCACTTCTCTGTTATGTCCCTGTTTCTCTCGCCTCTCCCAGAGGGGCCCGCCGCCCTCACTTCGCCCCTGCGACGGCCCTGGAGGGGGTGGCTGTGATGTCCCATCCCGTCCGTCTGTCTGGCCACTGGCCCCGCCCCCCAGACACCTGTCTCACCTGTCTCACCAGAGCCATGCGTGTTGCATCTTCATGTGGTCTCTGTGTGGGCCGGGGGCTGGGGGCCGGGCCTGGGTCCGTCTGGGTGGACGGCTGGGGCCTGGAGTTGGAACTGGCCCCGGCCACAGGGGACTGTCAGGCAGGGAGTGGGGTGGGACCAAAAGGGGTGGCTCCCACCCCAGGCTGAGCAGGGGCCCTGCAGGAGGTGTGGCGGCAGCTCCCAGAGGGTCTGAGAATGGGAAGGGGCGGCCCCACAAGCCCTGGCCTGCAGAGCCCAGGACGACACTGAGGTTCCCAGACAGGGAGGCCTCTGGAAGGGAAACGACTACCTCAGCTCCTGACCCCAGCAACCCCACAGGGCCCACCCCAAAGAGCCAGGCCTTCTGCCCTTTGGAGCCCAGAATCCCCCACCTCCTGCTTGGGGCAGCTTGTCCCTGTAGCGGATATGCACACTCGGACCAGAGGCCCCCAGAGCGAACCCAGCCTTGCTAGAGGCACCCCAGGCCCAGGCACCATGGTGGGGAGGGGCTGCCCAGAGAGGCAGCGGAGACCTCAGCCCCGTGGCCACCCTGCAGTCCAGGGACCAGTCTGGCCCACAGGAAGCCCCCAGCCCATAAGCAGCATCACCAGAGAGAAGCTTACGCCCGGGGGAGGAAGTGCGATTTGCAGCCACCCGCCCCTCAGTGCACCGGAAGCGGGGCAGACCTCCAGGGCACAGACAGGACTTGGCATCAAGCAAGCCAAATCCCGAGATGAAGCCACCAGGGTGCCCCAAGAGGGACCCATGAGGCCTGGCTGCTCAGCTTCCTGGGGAAGGGACTTGGCATGCAGGATGGGTGGACAGTGAGAGCCTGTAGGCCTGGGGGCCACTGGAGGCTCAAGGAGCAGGTAGAAGCACCATTCCTGGAGCCACCTCTGCTGCGGAAAGCGGGCAGAGCTGATGCTGCAAAGTCTGAGCCAGGAGTCCCGCAGGGAACAGGGAGGGGGAATAGCGCAGGGATCGTGGGCTGGGCAGGCTGGGGAAGAGGGGGTGTCCAGGCAGACAGGAGAAACAGCGATTTGGGGCAGGCAGCCACGGGGGGCAAGCACAAATGTCGTGCAGGTGATGGGCCACTTTCAGAGGGTGACACTGGGTCCCAGGGCCCTGCCTGGAGCGGGGCCAGGTGCAGCTCAGAGACCCTCATGGTGCCCTCCCAGGGACATGTTCCCAGCGGAACCCTCACCCGAGCCTCTCTGGGCACCAGGGACTGTCCTCTGGGGCCAGTTCTGGCATCACGTGGCATCTGGGGCTGGCCCCGCCCTGCAAGGCTGAACTGTGGGGGGCACTGCCAGCTGGGGGTCTGGGCAGGGGAGGGCAGCCCAGCTCCCACCTGGTCTCTGGGGCTGCGAGCTTATTCAGAGGGAGGCGTGGGTGGGGGGCTCCTTTGGGTAGGGTGGGGTCAGTCCGGCTGCGGAGATCCCCTGCCCCTGTCCTGTGGCCGGTCCGGGCCAGGGCGGCACTGGGCGCTGAGGGCTGGGGTCCCTGGCGGCCGGCGGGGCCAGCGGGTATTGATTGTTGGTTCTTATTTATAGAGCACCGGGGGTGGACGCGGCGCTTTGCAAAACCAAAAAGACACAGTGCTGCCGCGACGCGCTATTGAGAGGGAGGAGGGCCAGCTGCAGCTGTGTTCCCGTCATAGGGAGAGCTGAGACTCCCCGCCCGCCCTCCTCTGCCCCCTCCCCCGCAGACAGACAGACAGACGGACGGGACAGCGGCCCGGCCCACGCAGAGCCCCGGAGCACCACGGGGTCGGGGGAGGAGCACCCCCAGCCTCCCCCAGGCTGCGCCTGCCCGCCCGCCGGTTGGCCGGCTGGCCGGTCCACCCCGTCCCGGCCCCGCGCGTGCCCCCAGCGTGGGGCTAACGGGCGCCTTGTCTGTGTATTTCTATTTTGCAGCAGTACCATCCCACTGATATCACGGGCCCGCTCAACCTCTCAGATCCCTCGGTCAGCACCGTGGTGTGAGGCCCCCGGAGGCGCCCACCTGCCCAGTTAGCCCGGCCAAGGACACTGATGGGTCCTGCTGCTCGGGAAGGCCTGAGGGAAGCCCACCCGCCCCAGAGACTGCCCACCCTGGGCCTCCCGTCCGTCCGCCCGCCCGCCCCGCTGCCTGGCGGGCAGCCCCTGCTGGACCAAGGTGCGGACCGGAGCGGCTGAGGACGGGGCAGAGCTGAGTCGGCTGGGCAGGGCCGCAGGGCGCTCCGGCAGAGGCAGGGCCCTGGGGTCTCTGAGCAGTGGGGAGCGGGGGCTAACTGGCCCCAGGCGGAGGGGCTTGGAGCAGAGACGGCAGCCCCATCCTTCCCGCAGCACCAGCCTGAGCCACAGTGGGGCCTATGGCCCCAGCTGGCTGGGTCGCCCCTCTTCGGGCGCCTGCGCTCCTCTGCAGCCTGAGCTCCACCCTCCCCTCTTCTTGCGGCACCGCCCACCCACACCCCGTCTGCCCCTTGACCCCACACGCCGGGGCTGGCCCTGCCCTCCCCCACGGCCGTCCCTGACTTCCCAGCTGGCAGCGCCTCCCGCCGCCTCGGGCCGCCTCCTCCAGACTCGAGAGGGCTGAGCCCCTCCTCTCCTCGTCCGGCCTGCAGCCCAGAACGGGCCTCCCCGGGGGTCCCCGGACGCTGGCTCGGGACTGTCTTCAACCCTGCCCTGCACCTTGGGCACGAGAGAGCGCCAGCCGCCCGCCCCCGCCCTCGCTCCGGGTGCGTGACCGGCCCGCCACCTTGTACAGGACCAGCACTCCCAGGGCCCGAGCGCGTGCCTTCCCCGTGCGGCCCGTGCGCAGCCGCGCTCTGCCCCTCCGTCCCCAGGGTGCAGACGCGCACCGCCCAACCCCCACCTCCCGGTGTATGCAGTGGTGATGCCTAAAGGAATGTCACGCAGTTTTCGGTCTGTGTCGCTTGTTGATGCCGGCAGACAGTGTAAAGGGAGGGCAAAGGCATGGGGGAAGCTTCGAGCGCTCCAGGCGGCCGCGGCCGCTCAGGCTTGGGCGGCAGCGGCGGGGCTCCCCGGGTCCGCGGGCGAGGCACAGCCGTGGGGGTCGGGATCGGGGTTCGGGTCTGGCGGTCTCGGCGGGCGGAGGGCGGCGGTGCGGAGGCGGAGGCGGCGGCGGCGCGCACGGCAGGCGGTGAGCCCGGAGCCCAGCGCCAGGCAGGAAGCCAGGCTGACGAGGAAGGAGGCCGGCCCGAGCGTGTAGACCACGGCCAGGTCCCGCAGGGCGAGCGGCTGCGCGCAATGGCTAAAGGCGGCGTCGGAAAAGGCAGTCAGGGGGCTGAGCGTCAGGCGTCCCGGCCACACGCAGAGCACCGTCTCGGCCTCTGTGGGACACAGACAAAGGCGCGGCGTCAGGTGGCGGCTGCCGCACCGCCCTGCAGACCCCGACCCGCGTCCCCAGCAGCTCACCTGATGCGGGCAGCGGGTGCCGGCGCAGCCAGGCGCAGAGCGGGCGCAGCGCGCACCCGCAGCCCCAAGGGTTGCCGCGCAGGTGCAGCGCGTCTAGAGCGGGCAGGCGGCCCAGCAGCCCCGGCGCGAGTGCCGCCAGCTCGTTGTCCTGCAGGCTGAGTGAGCGCAGCAGCGGGAGCGCGCCTAGCGCCGCGGGCTCCAGGCGCGCCAGCCGGTTGCCGGCCAATGAGAGGTTGCGCAGCGCGCGTAGCGGCGCGAAAGTCCCTGGTGCCAGTGCTTCCAGCTGGTTGGCGCTCAGGTCCAGCAGCTGCAGCGCGCCCAGGCCCCAGAAGGCTCGTACATGCACCGAGTGCAGCCCGTTCTCGCGCAGGTCCAGGCGCTGTAGCGCGCCCGCTCCGGCGAAGGCACCTGGCGGCAGCGCACGGACGCGGTTGTGGTCTAGCAGCAGCGCGCGCAGGCGCAGGCTCAGGCCCGCGGGCACGGCGGGCAGCGAGAGTGCTGAGCAGCTGGCCAGGCCTCCCGGCACGCACGTGCACACCTCGGGGCAGTCCGGGGCGCCCGGGGACCCCGAGGGCAAGGCCGTGGCCGACACCTGGGCCCAGACAGGCCAAGGCGACAGCAGCAGCAACAGCAGCAGCAGCAGCAGCGGCCGAGGCCGCGACCAGGAAAGGCCCCGCATGGGGGCAGCCCCCCGGCACCCGCGGTGGGAGGCCCGCTGCCTGTGCGTCCCTGGAGCCCGTCGTCCGCGGAGCCCGTTCCTGCGGCGCCTGCACAAATATTAACTCTCTGGCCCGAGCTCAGGCAGTTCCTGTCCCACGGCTGGATCCACGCTTGGGGCGGGGGCAGGGCAAACAGCCAACGCCCGGCACCGCCAGCCACCTGTCCGGGAGCTCCAAACTACTCTTGGCTCAGCGCCGGCCACAGCGCTATCAAGACCACCTCGCCCCGCCTTGTCCACCACCGGGCGCCCGCCGAGCCCTGACCTGAGCAGCAGGACACCGCCCACCTGCACCCGCCCAGCTCACGGCTGCGACAGGCGCCCACACGCAATGCAACCCAGAGGTCCTGCTCCTCACCCGTCTCGACCCCACCCAGGCTCCGCAAAGTGATCCCAACGTGCACATGCGGAGTGGCCCCCACGCAGGGATGGTCCCATTCCCATGCTGGATGGGGCCTGGGTTGGAGACAGGCCTTGGGGTGGAAGGAGACAGCACACCCGAGGCAGGAGAGGAGGCAGGAGAGGCGTGCCTGCCCCACCCCTCCCCCCCAGGACTCTCCTGGGATAGAGGTACAGACCAGTGCAGTGGGGCAGGGGTAGCAGCCCAAGTCCTCCTGTTAAACCCAGCGCCTTTCACAGTTGCCAGTTGCAGGTCCTGTTCTAGGGGCTTTCCAAAGCTGGGTGCAGGAAGGAGCCGGGCTGACCAGCTGTGGCAGAGAAGGTGGAAACATTAGGGGTATGGCTTCCTGCCATGGGGCAGAGGAACAGGGGAACTTGCTGTGGGGCCTGGGCACCCTGCTTTGATGAGACCCATATGCGCGTGCACCCCCCATGATGCAGCCATGAGGGGTGTGAGGGCCTGCAGGGAGGACAGTGCACAACCACTAAACAAGCTTTAATTCCCCTCCCCCAGCTGCCCTCAGCCCTCTACTCAGGTGGTAGGGGCGGGGGTGGTGGCGGCTCCTCTGAAGAAGCCTCCATGGGGATGGCCACAAGGCTCTGATCCTCTAGTGGTGGCACCACGGAGACCTCCAGGTCAGCGTCCATCAGCTGGGACTCCACGTAAACCGGGTGCAGGTCCATGCGATCTTCCTGGACCCCAAAATTCTCCACCAACCTGCATGACGGGCCGGGTCATCACGAGCTGGTAGAGTCCTTGTTCCCCCAGGACAGGCCGGCGTCTGGGACAGTGCACCCCCACAAAGGGCCTCCCTTGGGACAGCACCCCTCCTCTTCCAGGGACAGCACCCCTCCTCTTCCAGGGACAGCACCCCTCCTCCAGGGACTCCCTTGGGATAGCTCCCCCCGCCAAGGGCCTCCCCTGAGACAGCGCGCCTCCCTCGAGGGCCTCCCTGGTGCTCACCTGTTGTCCACTTGTCTCGGGCATGTTTCACTGAGGGGACGAAGGCCAACATGAGTCCTGGAACAGTGCTGGGCCCCCGGACCTCCCCCAACACACGCCTAGGAAACGCCATTCCTACCCCAGGTGACGGCCCACCCAGGGGGTAAAGCCCCTCTTGCAAGACCAAGGGCCCAGGGCGGCCAGCCTGGCCTCACTCCCATCCTCTCCCGGCCCCAGGGTTCACGCACCCCTTGGCCCGCAAGACACCAATTGCCACGATGACGAGGGCACAGAAGCAGCTGGCACTGATGCCCGCCAGCACCACAAGGAGGGCGATGAGGGCCTCGCGGCTGAGGCCAAGGCTGCATTCACAGTAGGTTCCAGCTGCAGAGACAGGGCCACATGGCCACGGGCCGGTCACCTGCCTGCGGAGGGCCCCCAAGTCTGCCCCTGCCCTGGTAGCCACCAGAAGGACACCAGAGCTCCCGCCTTGCCTGGGGAAGGGGAGCCATGGCTGGGAGCGGAGTGCAGGGGCAGGAGGAGGCACCTGCAGCAGGGATGAGCAGAAGGGACAAATATGTGAGGCCCAGGAGGCCGCCACGCAGGCAGGACACAGGCCAGGGACCGGGGGCCATGTCCAGCCCTGGCCCCACTGCACACCTCTGACGGAACTGTTGGAAGGTGCTGACTTCACAGTAGGACTGTGAGGTGGGGGTGGGGGGGCTCACAATGCCAGTGTGTCATTTGCCCTTGGGCACCGCAATTCAAGGAGCCATGGCCAAGCACCTCTGGGAATGGGACAGGTAGGGTGGACAGAGGCCTGAGAGCCCAGCCAGCTCAGGCCAGCTCTGAGGCAGAGGCAGCAGTGGGGCTGGCCTGGTCTTACGGGCAGTCCTTCAGTGGTGTCACCGTGTTAGCCAGGATGGTCTCGATCTCCTGACATTGTGATCCGCTCGCCTCGGCCTCTCAAAGTGCTGGGATTACAGGTGTGAGCCACTGCGCCCAGCCAAATCCTTCACAGTGAAAGGGGGTGGGCAGCACTCCAGGCCCCGATGTGGGTGCGGTGGCCTGGCAACCTTGCAGGGTGGGCGGCAGGCAGCCTCGGCCTCAGCTCCCTCCCAGCATAAGGGCTGCGGCAGCTCAGCATGTGGGCTGGGCTCCAGCTGGCTGTAGGTCACCTTCCTCCAGGGCTGGGGCAGGAAGGGGCCAAGGAGGGCTAAGGGGGTGGGCTTGCACCCAGCCTCCCTCCCCACTGCTTCTGGGAGGGTCTGGCTCACGCCCTAGCAAAGCTCAGGTCAGAAGGGCTGCCGGCACCCAAGGGAATCCCCCAACAACTTGGAAAGGTCTGCGGGACACTGGCCACCCCTGTCTGAGCAGGACCCCAAGCCCTGCCTCCCGGACATCCCCCATCCAAGGCTCCAGACTAAAGGTGTCACTGAAGTTGGAGCCCCCAGGAGCTTTCCCCTCTGCAGAAAAGGCAAGCGTTGCCCAAGGAAGTCGACCACAGGCCGGCATGGCCAGGGTTGCTTTCACCCTCCTCCCTGAACCTGCTATTCCAGGCCGGGAGAGAGGCCCCTGCCCTCCCAGCCTCCCCTCCTCTGGACCTGCCAAGCAAACCGCCAGGCAGCAAAAGGAAACACCTGCCCCACAGCCAACGGAGGCCAGGCCTTCTGCCAGCTCAGGACCCATGGGACACGGGGGGTGGGGCGGGCACAGTCTGGCCCCAGTGGCCCTGGTCACCAGGGACCCCCTCGCCTGTTGACAGGCACCCTCCTGCTGGGGTCCTCCGACCTCTGACTTGCCGAGTGACACCGTGACCCGAGATGCACCCTTCGCCCTTGTCTTCAGGACACAACCAGAGATGGAATCCACAGGACACAGAACAAAAGGTGTACCAGAGCCAGGCTGGCAGTGACACTCGACAGGCCAGCCCAGCAGGTTTGTATCCTGGTTAGGACAATGGCACACCCAGCCTGGGGCCAGGTGGTGGCCATAGACAGCGGGATCCAGGCAAGGCCACCTTGCTCTGAGGGGGCATCAGAGCAATCGGGACCATCCCACCAGAATTCAGGAGAGGGGTCCCTCTTTTTGTGACAGCAGCACAGACAGCCTTGGAGTGAAGTGGAGCAGGTGGCAGGGCCCAGGGCTAGAGGGGAGATACCGCACAGGCGGAAGCAGCCCTCCTTGGCGGGGCAGAGGCCTGATGGGCACAGGCTGTGCATCTGGCGCCTGCCTAATCCCGGCCACTTCCTCCTTCAAGCCCTGAGGCAAACAAGAGTTCTCCAGAGCAAGGAGGGTGCAGGAATGTCCACTGAACGGGACGGCTCAAACAGGCCAGAGCTGGAGAGGTGGGAGGGTGCTCGGCGGCGGCTGCAGGAACCCACGACAATGGACATGGGACCAGCAAGGGCATCAGGCCAGAGCTGGAGAGGTGGGAGGGTGCTGGGCGGCCGCTGCAGGAGCCCAGGACCGTGGACATGTGGGAACCAGCAAGGGCATCTGGGGACAGCGGTGGGAGCACTGAAACCAGGCGCAGCTCACAGCCTGGGAAGGCGCTGCAGCAGGAGCGGGACTCGAGGCACCAGTTCAAAGGGCCTTTGTCCCCCGCGAGGACAGCGCCATCGGGGTGGAACGTGTCTGGCCTGGAAACGGCACCTCTGGGACAGAGGCCCAGGTTTGAGCAGCAGAAGAGCCCAGAACTGGACCCTAGGGCCCTTGCTCAGTTTTGTGGCGTCTCCCTCTTCTAGTGCCAGTCTCTAGGACAGGACCTGGGCAGCCTGCACACGTGTGACCACACGTGTGAAGGACGTAGGGGCGACCTGCCTTTCTGAGGCACACCTGTGAAGCTGAGCCCTCCGGCCACCCTGCCTGAGTGTGGAGCAGGGGACAAGTGCCCAGTCCCTCTGGCCACCAGGGCACAGCCTTCGGCAGAGCCTCACTGCCAGAGATGAGGCGTGTTGGCCTAGAGGTCATTCGCCAGCCTCAGCAATTCCAACCGAACCCACACAACGTCCCAACCTCGCCCGAGACCTCCTGGCCCAGCATGTGGAGGTGGGCACAGGCTGAGCAGAGGGTGACCCCAGGGCTCCTTCTAAAGGCCAGAGGCGCAGGGATGGAGCTGGAGGTCTGGCGGGTAGCAAGCACCAAGCCCTAGGCCGTGGCTGCCTGAGCCGTGGCCCGGGTGTGACGTGGACCTTCACGTGCCGCTCCCTGAGCACCCTGGGTGGGGGGCGGCCCAGGATCCTCTCAGGAGGCTACATTCCCAGTGCAGATGTGTAGGCCTAGGTGGCCCCTCACCTGCTGCTGAGGAGCAGGCCCTGCCAGGCTGAGAGAGAGGCCCAGGCTAGAGGAGGATCCTGGGGGGCCCCACAAAGCCACCAGGACAGAAAAGGATGATCTGACTTGCTTTAATCTGCACACTGCGGGGGTGGGGGTGGGCATGCTCCTCAGCAGTGCATTCTGGGACACGGGCGGGCGGGGGCTGGCATAGGAGGACGAGAGCACCTGCAGGGCAGCGCCTGGCGGGCGGGCGGGCGGGTGTGTCAGCTGCAGTTCTTGGGCAGGCGGTAGACACCGGCCGAGTAGACGAGCTGCTGGTCCCGCACCTTCTTCTGCAGGTAGCCCTGCAGCTCCTGCAGGTCAATCTCGGCCAGTGCAGGCCCAGTCACCACAAACATGCGGAGCATGTTGTAGATACGATCCAGTGAGAGGCTCTCCAGGTTGGTCAGCATGGCCTGGATGTACGTCCAGAAGAGCTGCGGACACAGGCCAGCCCCCGTCAGGCACCTGCAGGCCTCGCCCCGCCCCCCGGCCCCCCGTGGGGCCTGCACACGCACCAGCAGCTCCTCCTCCTTCTGGTCGGCCTGGGAGGCCATGCCGGAGTCGCTCTCGTCGTCACTGTCGATGAGCACCATGTTGTCCCGGTCCTGAGGCCGCTCCTCCTCAATGACAGAGAAGGTGCCGGGGGGCTCCTCACGCAGCACACCCTGCTGCAGCCACACGGACATCCGCCGCCGCAGCAGCGCCACGGGCATCTTCACCGCCTTGCTCAGTTCCTCCAGGGTCCAGCTGGCTGCGTGCAGAGTCACCGGGACGCTGGGCAGCCTGGGCACAGGCTGCACCTCCCCTGCCTCCTGTCAGCCGAGAGGTCGGGGGGCTCCCAGGCCACCCTGCCTTGCCCGTGGGAAAGGGAAGGGTGCTGCCTGCTGGCGCAGCTGCCCCAAACCACACCCTCACTGGGGAACAGCCCCTCACCCACAGCTGGGCCGTGTGGCCGGGGCAGACCAGCTAGGGGCTGGTGGGCTCACCTTGGTCCTGAAAATACAGCAAGATCACCGCCTGTACCGGGGTGACCGCCACAGACAGCGTGCGGTCGGCCAGCTCCACATCCATGGTCACCAGGCCCAGGGTGTGCTTCCAACTGAGGGTCCGCATGGCCTAAGGAGGGCTAGGGTCAGCACGGGCAGCTCGGCTGCAGGGGGCTCAGGCCCATGGGCTCTGCCACCTGGTACCCAGTGAGAAAGGGGCTCCCAGAGCCACCTGCCCCACCCCACCCTGGCAGGCAGGTGAGCAGCGAGAGCACAGGACTGGGTGGGGTCCCCACCTGCTCAGCCACCATGAAAGGGCAATGGGGCCGGCATCATAAGGTGTGTCCCGAAAAGGCTACAGGGGCCTCCTGACCCCCAGTGCTTGGAAATGTGGCCGTATTTGCAAACAGGGTTGATGCAGATGTAACTGAGGTGTATCCTAATCCAACTGACTGGGGTCCTTCTAAGAAAAGGAAAGATAGGAAGACACAGGCAGATGGGGAGGGGGCCACACGAAGACAGAGACCACCTGGAGCAACGCGGCCACAAGCCAAGAAACACCAAGGGCTGTGGCAAACACCAGAAGCTGGGGGGCAACGGAGGTCTCTAAGAGGTTTCAGACGGAACGAGGCTGCCAATACTTTCATCTTGGACTTCCAGCCTCCAAAACTAAGGCAATCTATTTCTGTTTTTTAAGCCACCCAGTTTGTGACACTTTGTTACAGCAGCCACAATAAATGAACAGATTTTGGTACCAGGAAGGGTGCTGCCGAAACCTAACACCAAGAACTGTGGCAGCAGCTTTGGAAGTGGGTGATGGGGAGAGGCTGGAAGAACTGGTGAGGCCTGCACGACTGTTGGTAGAAAGGCATGAAGACAAGCCTGGAAATGGCTGGAAGAGGAGAGCTGCCGCCGTCTTGGAGAATGCACACAGCATCACAGACTGGATGTCGGCAGCAATGCCGACCCAACAGGTGCTTCCAGTGAGGTCTCAGATGGAAATGACTGTGCTACTGGGAACCGGAGGAGGCAGCACAGAGCTTGGCTGGCTGCTGCTCTGCTGTTGGGCGCGAAGTGGGACCTGCAGCTGATGAGCCTGGACATCAAGCTGAGATTTCCAAGCAGTGTGGAAGGTGCCACCTGGCTTCTCCTTGCTACTTATAGCAGAATGCAAGAGGGAAACAATCAGTGAGGCAGGGACCATTAAGCAAAAAGGCACCAGCCCTTGGGGATCTGAAAAATGCTCTATCCAGGCAGCTCTGAGACGTGGCCAAGGGTGTGGCTGGACCAGGGTTTGCTAGACATGAGGTGTGACCTGTGTATCCAACTAACCATCTCAGCAGCAGACAGGGACAGGTGGGGCCTCCGGGAAAGGGCTGCGGACCCGCCTGTCTGAAGGCTTCGGCACTGGTGAGCTGCATAAGCCAACAAGGTGTGAGAATTTTACACCAGCAGAAGTGCTGCCGGGCTGGACTGAAAGGAAGGCAGGCTCCAAGAACAGAGCCGCCGAGGCCGAGGCTGACGGGGCGGGGCTGCCCCTGCAGGCCGAGGATGGGGCCGGGGGCCAAAGAGGATTCGCAGGCCTGGAAGTCAAGTGGAATTTCGGCTGCTGGGTTTGGACTCGCTTGGGACCTGCCAACCTTTTTCCTCCCAGTTTTCCCTTTTGGGGTGGGAATGTGTATACTTGTCTTACGGCTGAACTTTTGAAACAGATCATCTGTTGGCTGATTTCACGGCGTCCCAGCTGGAGGGATGGCGCGCACTCCAGCCTCACCTGGACCTCGTTAAGATGCATTTACAGGCTGTGTGTGGAACTTTGTGTGGATGGTAGTTAGATGAGATTTTGGATTTGGAGTTGATGCTGAAATGGTGAAGACTTTTGGGGACACTGGGGCTGTCACTTGCATGTGGGAGGGGCCCACCATGGGGCAAATTGTCATGCACTGAATTGTGCCCCTCGAAAAATGACACATGAACCCCTAACTCCCGGTGCCTCTGATGGGATCTTATTTGGAAATAACGGTCATTAAAGATATAATTAAGATGACGTCACCCTGGAATACAGAGTGTTCTTCTAAGAGGGAGACAGGAACAGAGACACGGGGGAACATCACGGGCGACGCGGCAGAGACCAGAGCGAGGCACCCACAGGCCCCGGAGCTCCTGGAGCCCCCAGAAGCTGGAAGAGGGGAGGAAGCAGCCTCCCCTAGAGCCTTCGGAGGGCCCTGCTGACCCTGACTTTAGACTTCTGACTTCTGTAAAATGATACGTTTCTTTTAAGCACCCTGGTTTGTGGTACTTTGTTCTGGTAGCACCGGGGCACTGACACACCTGCTCTGTGGGCCAAGGGCTCCTGAGTCCTTCCAGGATCCGGCAGCTTCTAATGGAAACAAACTCCTCTTTATGGACAGAAAATGGAAGTGGAGTCAGTGGCTTGCTAGGTCCTAGTTCCGGCTCCAAGGCCATGACCTCCACAAACGCCACTGGTCAGCCTGCCGCAGGACACATGCAAGGGCTCAGGGGCAACTGGCTCAGGGGTGACGCTGTGGGCTGCATGGCCAGCCACGTGTCCAACAAGGTCGCTCGGCCAGGAGCTCTGCTGGTGGGACCTCTCAGCACAGCCCCGGGGCCTCCCTGAGCCACTCCTGTGTCCCACTGAAGTTAAGACAAAGGGCACTAGAGTGTGGCTGTCCCAGCACATCAGCCCTGAGCAACGGGCAGTGGCTGAGTCATGCCTGGGACCCAAGGTGGGACCCTGGAGGGAGGCCATTGGGGCCTTGCCTGGAAGCAACGCTGGAGAGCCTGAGGCAGCCAGAGGGGCAGGGGGAAAGGGACCGAGCACGAAGCCGGGCCACACAGATGATTTGTACCAGAACGCAGCGGGGCACGGTGCCCGCAGGCTCCAGAGACACCAGGCTGTAGCACAGGCCAGAGCTCGAGGTGCGGGGATGGCCAGGGTGTTCCTTTCCACCGGGAGCAGGTGCAAGCCACACAGACCCTCCACAAGCTGCAAGGGACGCCTGGACTCTTCCAGAGCCAAGCTGAGGCCTGGAGGGAGGCAGCAGGCATTCGCCACCGTGGTCAGCAGCCCGGCCCTACCACAGCCCCTTGGCCTCCCGCCCTGGGGGCCTCCGCCTGGCCCTCCCCTTGTCTGTCTCCGGAAGGAAGCTTCCCCCTTGGTTTCTAAAGTGGACACATCGCCCTGCCCTCCCCTAGGAGTAAGTTCCCTTGGTCTGTCAACACAGCAAGGCCCTCTTACTTGCAAAAGAAAAAAAGAAAACACATCTAGGTCCAGCCTCCTTCACAGCAGACCTGGAGAAGCTGTGGACCCTCCCTTGAACTCAGCCCCGCCCGCCCGCCGGCCTCCTGGCGGCTCTGTCCTGAGGCTGCTCCTCCTGCCTGGGCCGAGGCTGGACCATCCCCTTCCTGGGGTACCTGGGGTTGGGGTCTGCAGACTGGATGCCGGCTGTGCCCCAGGACCCTCTCCTCACATGTCCCCCGCTGGGGTGCCCGCCTCCCCCCAGTCCTGAGCACTCGCTGGGCACACCGGAGGCCTCACAGGCCCCACACATCAGACAGAAAGCCCTGGAACCCGCCTGTGACGACCATCCCGACCCCTTCCTCCCCGAGCTGACACCTCCCACATGACTATGAGCTCAGGGAAAGAACCGCCAAGCCTAGTTCCATCCCTCAGGCTCTGGACGCCTGTACTGGGACTGCTGGGATCTCAGCAGTGCTGCCAGGGGAAGTGAGCCAAACGTGGCCAATACCATCCTCTGGGCACACTGTCCCCATCTGCCAGTGACCTCCAGGCCAGGGCTCACTCCTCCACTCCCCACATCTGCTCCTCTCCTACTCCCACCACAGACCCATAGCCCCGGTCCTCAAGTACCACTGGAGCCTGCAAAGGCAGTTCTCAAGGAAACAAACCTGGAGAAGGGGGCAGGGCTGGGGTCCTGGGGGTCAGGTGCGCTTGGGAGTGCTGCCCTGGGCAGAGGGCAACCCTGGCTCCCTAGCTGCCTCCCTGCAGTGACGCAAGGCACCCCAAGCCCCGGTTCTGAGAGGCAGAGGGTGGATAGCAAAAGAGGAGGAAACGCTCAGAGGGCAGGGCCTGCTGTGGCCACAGGGGTCCCCATGAAGCAGTTCAGGAGACCTGGGCCCAGCACAGCCCACCCAAGCGCCTGTGGGCCGCGGGGACGCTCGGTCACAGGGGGCACAGGGGGCACAGGGGGCACGGGCTCACTGGGAGGAAGCCCACGGGGATGCTCGCTCACAGGGGACACGGGGTTGCTGGGAGGAAGGCGGAGAGAGCGTGGGCCAGGCCCACTCCCTCTCCTGCAGAGGCGGCTGCGAGACGGGACCAACCCAGAGACACTCGGGTGACAACGAGGCGGCCACAGGCACCAGGCTGCTGGGAGCCCCGCAGTGCAGGGTAGGGGTGCCGAGAGCCCATGGGGTGGCCTGGCACGGAGGTACCTTGAGCTGCTCATACTTCTTGCAGTAAGCCTCCAGGGCTGCCCTGATATCCTCGGGGACCTCCAGCTTCTCGTCCTTGAAGGGCGGCCAGAACTCACTGGACAGGATGACAGCGTAGACCCCGAACGGTGGCTGCTCCTCTGCTGGCCGCTTCTCATCCTCCTCCCGGATGTTGGCATTGATGCGGCGGGAGTCCGCCATGTCCTGGGGAGGAGCCGGTGTCACGGGGGACCTGCGGGGTGGCCGGGCAGCGGGCGGGGCTGGGACCCACCTTCAGCATGACTTCACAGAAGTGCATCGGGGCCTCGCCAAAGCGCAGCTTCAGCAGCTCCACGTTGCGGATCTCCCTGGAAAGACGAGCGTCTGGGCAGGGGGTCGTGATGAGCCCCAGCCCCAAGGAGCACCTGTGGCAGGGCACGGGGGTGCCCCCCAGGCAGAGCAGGGAGCCTGTGTGGGCACCCCAATGGCTAGCACACCCCCAGCCAGGAGTGGGGGCGGAAGCACAGCTCCAACCAGGCCCCAGGCACGGCGTCAGGGCCCAGTCCCGACAGAGGCTGGGCAAAGGCCCCGGCACCCCTGGAGACGGCCGGCGCGTCACAGGCCTCACCGCTCGGGGCTGAAGCTGAACTGGTGCAGCAGGCGGTCGGCCAGCAGCGAGCGGTACTCATTGATGAAGAGGTCCTTGCTGCCGTAGATGCTGACCAGCAGGCTGATGATGTCCGATGAACGCCGCTTGGAGCTCGACTTCCCTGGCATGGTGGGGGCAGGGGTGTCACCTGACAGGCACCTGGGCAAGGACAGGGCCGCCCTCCTCCCATCCCGCCCAGCCAGACGGCACAGCCCAGCATGGCTCTTCCTGAAGGCCCTCGAGGCTGGGAGCAGCCCTGAGCCTCCCGGGAGACCTGGAGTCAGGTCCTGGAGCAAGAGCTTCAATCCCCAGCCCCTCTCACCCCACAGGGACCTTCCGGGACTCCCATGCAGGCTTAGGGGACAAGCCAAAGGTCCTGGGGTTTTCCTCTGAGAGAGACTAAAGATGTGTTGAAGACTTACCATCTGTGCCAGGGCAGGGGCCAGGCCTGGGCCCCACAGCCCTCAGAGCCCTGGCAGACGAGGGCCAGGCACAGATGGGCTCTGAGCAGGAGCTGGCACCCTAACGGGACTTTGAGGCCCAAATCAGTACAGAGCTCAGGGGTCACCCACATCTTCACTCCTCTGCCAGGTGCAGTGGCGGGGCAGGGACACCCCACAGCTCACAAGCGGTGGGAGGCAGGGCATCCCCCACGGCCAGAGTGACCAGCCACAGAGGAAAACAGCCCATCACCGGCCTGCCCAGGCTGGCAGGTGGCGGAACACTGCCCTGACCTTTGACACCCTCAAGCCTCTGAGACACTAGCGACACCTGACACAGCCAAGCTCTGTGACAAGGGATGAGTCCAGAGCGGACGGCCTGGCTGAAGCACCCCCCACACTGGTGAAAGGGACCATGTGGGGCAAGCTAACCTGGATCGGCATCCACGGGGTCCGGGACCCAGTCCTCTGGCTCGCCTGAGTCATCCTCGCTGTCCTGGCCTGTCTCCAGGCTCGCCGGGTCGGTCTTGGACAGCTCAACAGCCAGGTCCCCTGTCCCGTCCGAGTCCCCCGTCAGCCCAGCCACAATCTGCCGCACTGTGTCCTCCCGTGTCCTGCCGATGTGAGTGCTGCTGTGGCCCACAGTGTGGACACCCCGCGTGCACCTCCCACCACTCATTCCAGTCCCGGCCCCATCTAGGCCAGCACCACCGACCCTGCCTCTACACTCAGTGGTGACGGGCTATGTACTAAACACAGGCCCGTCAGACTCCTTAAAAACAAATAAACCCAACGTTACTTGGGAGCAGCAGGAGCTGCGAGCGCAAGGCCGGCCTGCGCACCCGCAATCCCAGCACTTAGGGACACTAAGCCAGAAGACTTAAGCCCAGGTGTCCGAGGCTGCAGGGAGACAGCATTCTGCCACTGCACTCCGACAGAGCGAGAGCCTGCCTCAAAAAAAAGAAAAAGAAAAAAGGGCCGGGCACGGTGGCTCACGCCTGTAATCCCAGCACTTCAGGAGGCCGAGGCAGGCGGATCACGAGGTCAGGAGATCAAGACTATCCTGGCTAACATGGTGAAACCCCATCTCTATTAAAAATACAAAAAATTAGCCAGGCTTGGTGGCGGGCGCCTGTAGTCTCAGCTACTCGGGAGGCTGAGGCAGGAGAATGGCGTGAACCTGGGAGGCGGAGCTTGCAGTGAACAGAGATCGCGCCACTGCACTCCAGCCTGGGCGAAAGAGTGAGACTCCGTCTCAAAAAAAAAAAGAAAAAACAAAGAACTGGCTCAGAAGCCAGGCCAGTTACAGCCACAAAGCACCAAACGAGTCCAGGTAGGGGCCAAACTCCACCGGCTCCTGCTGCTCGGCTCCTGGGGGCCACTGTGCCTGCCAGCCCCGGGCCAGGGCCTCTGCAACCCCTGAGGAATTCCCAGGCAGCCATGTCAAGGTCCTCATCCCAACACATTCTCCACCGAACAGCCCCAGGGAGTGTCTGTTCCTTGCCGTGGGAAAGGCCAGGACAGCAGAGCCCACTCTCCTTGCCTGGTCGGCCTTGGGGACTGGTCAGCACCAAGGCGAGGCCAAGTGGAAGAGCTTCTCTCTGTGCTGGAGATGGGGAGGCTGAGGAAGGGCTGTGGTGGGCCTCTGGCAGCTGCACACAGAGGGCACGGTGACACCGTGTGACAAGGACAGGTGCCTGGCACGGGCAAGAGGAAAGGAAAGAGCCTCGGGCCTGATCCCGTGCACTCAGCCCAGCCGGGGGAGACCTTGTGTCCCGATGGCCGAACACACCCTCCGGCTGCCCCCCAGGACCACGAGGAGCTCAGCAGGATGCCCGGGGTCCCAGTGGCTCCTGGGCCAGCTGCGGCCCTCACCTCAGGTAGCGGCGGATGGGCTCACAGGCCACCTCCAGGATGACCATGGAAGGGTCCAGCACGCGCAGCGCCTTGATGGCAGAGATATAGAGGGTGATGATGTCACACGTGTTGACGCCTACAGCCAGGGCAGAAGCCAGCAGTCATGCAGTGCCCGGGACCACAGCCTCCCAGGGGCAACGCCCGAGTAGACAGCTGGCCATGCCGGTAGGTGGTCTACAGGTCCCCACTGCAGCCTCGTTCCCTTGTCCCCCCATCCCCACCTCTACCTGTTCACAGGTCCCGCCCTGCAGGGAGGTCTGTTCTGAGAGAACTAAGTCTCATCACCTCAGACCTACCGGTCAGTCCTGACTCCCTCCAAAGAAGAAACAAGCAAGCTGACGGGCACCTCAGATCCCCTAAGGACCTCACCAATTGCTTCTCAACCCATTTCTTCCTTAGACCTACAAGTCCAGGGCTGGCAGACTAGGCCCCAGGCTCCCTGGACATGGGTCCCCTGGTGAGTGTCTAAGCCCAGAGTGCTGGGTGGCTGGGCAGCACACAGCACCTGGATGCAGGAGCCGAGTCTCCAGGGCAGCCTTGAGGGACACGAGCAGCTGCTGCCTCTGGTCCGTCCTCTCCAGGCAGTACTTGAGGTCCTCGATGGCTGGCCGGGAGTCTGGGAAGTCTACAAGAAGAGGAACATCCCTCAGGGACAGACACAGATGCGTGCGCACGTGCAGGCTGGTGCAGAGTGTGCGCAGTGTGGGAGAGGACACGCGCTTGCCAGCCCCAGAACGATGATGAGACCACCTGCTGGGCACCAGACATCCCCCCGACACTCTGGCGTGCTGATGCATTTGACCACAATGCCACAGGGTGGACAGAGCAACACCCAGGGGCCAGTCCCCAGCAGAAGCCAAGGCCAAGGCAGCACAGCAGTGGACACCCAGAAGCACTGTCCAGCATCTGCCACACCTGCCCTGATCCAGGCACGGGGGACGCCGCAGTGGGGTCAGTCCCAGCACTGCCCGGTGCACCCCCCTGCAAGAGCGACAGCGAAGGCACGGGGAGCCCCAGACGTGGACACAGGGAGCCCAGATGCAGACACAGAGCCGACATGGCGAAGGCCCTGGGAGCCCCAGACGCAGACACAGAGCAGACACGGCGAAGGCCCTGGGAGCCCCAGACGCAGACACAGAGAGCCCAGACGCAGACACAGAGCAGACACGGCGAAGGCACAGGGAGCCCAGACGCAGACACAGAGCAGACACGGCGAAGGCCCTGGGAAGACTCCCCAGACGGGACAGCGGACCCCGCGGCCGGGGCAGGACCACCTCGGACGATGCTGAAGAGCTCCTCGATGCGCAGGCTGGCGTAGATGCGGTAGAAGAACCTTTGCACATGGCAGCGCCAACGGCGCAGGGTGTTGCCGGCCTCGGGAGACGCAGGCCTGGTGGGGCCGTCCTGCAGGAACACCTTGCCGAGCCAGCCGACCACCCGCTCGATCCACTGTCAGGAGAACGCTAGTGTGAGCTGCAGGGAGGCACGGTGAGCCCCGGGCTGACTCAGAGGCTGGGAGGAGCCTCGCGGCCACCCACCCTGTCGGCCGGGACCGAGGGGAGCCCAAAGGCCACCTGTGTCTGGAGGCTGGAGCACATCAAAACCTGCAGGGTGGGTGATGGCCCAAAAGGCGACGTCCCGGCCCCCCTGCGGTCTTCATGCCTCTCACACGCGCCAGTGCCCACACTTATCACTGGCAGCAGCAACCCTAGCGTGAGACATGACAGACACACACGACCTGTGCGCTGTGCCTGGCGGGCACACTTGCCCCCACTTAGATGGATAAACACGCCCTTGAGACCAGCCGGGGGGCCCAGGCGAGCACAAACCTCTAGGTGGCAATTCCGCCGCGGGGCCCAGGCGTGCTCATGCCCCACAGACCTGCTACCCAGTGGCAAGACCGCACGGATGTTCACCTTCTCCACCCTACTACCCACTCTTGCCCACCGCTTTGGGGACACCCTCCCTCTTTGAAAGCCCAGCATCACAGCCAATCTGCACCTCAGTAGGGGGACTCTGAAACACTGAGGAAAGGACAGGTGACACATGGGAACAGGATGGGGGGGACCCACATGGCTGGGCCCAGCTCCCCTATGGCTCCGGGAGCCCAGAGCAGAGCCCCAGACCACACCCCAACAGCACAGGTGCCTGGAGGCCCCATGTGAGGGTGTCTCGCTCCCCGCTGTGGTGCAGGCTGGCTGTAGGTCAGTCCATTAGGGACCGGCCAAGCGAGTCCACACTCAAGTAGGGCGGCAAACAGGAGAAGGGGGTCCATTCAGTGGCTCCTCTGGTGGGCCCAGCTTCGCCACACCTGCCTGAGGTAGCCCCCTCGGGATCCTGGCCCGATACTGCCTGCAGCCATGGGATTCTGCGCAGATCCAAAGAGCGCACCTCAGATGCGTCCTCACTGTCACCAGGGCCCAGAAGTACTGGTCTCTACCCCATATCAAGACAGCTCCAGCCACCACCCGGTCTGGGCCCACCCAGGCCTCCATGCTCTGGATGCTTCTGAAGCCAGGTGTCAGGTTTGCCAGAAACCTACTCCCCTGTCCCCAGCGGGGCACAGCCCAAGGGAGGGGTCCTCACCTTGTGGAACTCACGCAGGAAGGAGCGCTCGTACTCGCCTCGGCAACGGTCCTCCATCCTCTCCCGAGTCACCTGGTGCAGGGTGGTGGTCACAGCCTCGGCACTGACCCGCTCCAGCAGACTGAGCCTGTGTCTAGAGGAGAGCCCTGGCCATGGGGCACCCAGAGCACACACCGGCCCCTCTAGCCCAGAACGGCCCCATGCCAGGACTGCCCTGCCTGTAGAGTGCATGCAGCACACACACACACACACCCAGCACACACCTCCCCACAATCCTCAGCTGTGGGGGGCGGTTGTACCAAAGGCTTCAAGAAGCCACTGGGAGCACAGAGCACTCCCAGGCTCTGCTGTCCCCGCCCAGCTGGCCTCTATCCAGGTAGGGACACTGGCCTTCCCCACGTGATCAGTGGCAGCAGGTGTGGCTGTCGGGGGCCCTAGCCTTATCTCCTAGGATCAACTCTGAAACGACAACCAACTGCACTGCTACCCTGGCCGCAGAGGTACAGATGCCACTGTTTGTGCCTTTCAGTGCAGTCTCTGGTCTACAGTGACAAAAGGACTCAACAGGAGGATGAGAAAAGTTGCCATGTAACTTTTGCAGGGATGAGCCCAACAGAAGCCCTTCACGGTCTCCCTGACCCCTGCCAGCAACAGGAGCACTCCTTTAGTCCACCTAAGGCCTCTCAAATAGCTGCATGGCTACACCTCCGTTCAATGTGACAAAACCACCACAAATGGCCAAGGGTGTGACAATTGCTAGAGAACTACAACAGGACCTGTCTCTCACAACAAACCCCTCTCCTCTCCAAACTAACAAGAGACTGCTTGCCCTCACAGTGACCTGATCTTCCTGGAGAGAAGCAGCAGCAAGCTTCTGTTGACAATTACAGGGCAAGGAATGTCGACGAGAGTGAGAATCATTCCTCCCCAGGATCAACAAAAGGCACAGTGGAATTCTGCAGAGTCCAGGAAGTTTGGAGTTGCTAAGAAATTTGCTGCTGCAGACACAAGCCACGTAGGGCCTTACCAGGGTCAAGGCATGAATCTGTGGGACTGAAGGTGAGTGACAGAAGAGAGACACCTGTGTCCAGGACACGCTGCACAGGAATCCCTGGGACTCTCTCTCTGTCATGTTCCTGGTTATCAGGACGGCTCACCAGCTTTCTGCTGAGGCCAGCTGGACCCAGGGGAGCAGCGGGGAACCAGAAGGAGCAAGGGCATGGCCATCGGGACAGACTACTCACAAGACCTGGCTGAGCTGATGGAACTGCTCCAGAGCCTGGCGACACCAGCACTGTTGCTTGTCACTGCTGCACCCTGCACACAGCGGGCTCTGCAGGAGCCGGTAGTACCGGCGACGGGCATACCGGCTGTCCAGCTCCCCTTCCAGTTCCGGGTCTGTGCCCCCTTCCCCCTTCCTCTTACTCTGCATATAGACTCTCAAGAAGCACCCATACAGACGCTGGATCATCTCTTGGAAGGTTCTGGGGGTGCTAAAGAACAAGACTCCGCGCAACATAGTGTGGACTTTTTCTCGCAGCCCCTGAGCACCAGTGCCCATCAGCAAGCCCAGGCGAGTCCATTTCTCCAGCAGCTCTAGGCTACGCAGGTAGGGATCCAGGCGGCTCTCCAGCAGGCCAAAAGCGTCAAGGAGCAGCAAAAGGCACTGGGGCTCATCCGCAGAGTTCTCGCATTGGGAGATGGCATTCCAGAACTCAGGGGAGATGTTGGCCTGCAGATCGTTCTGCAGCACCTCCACGAACCACTCCTCCAGGACCGAGTGTAGCCCGTGGCCCCTCAGAACCTCCACCGCCGCCCGGAGCTCCTCTTCCTTTGGCGGGACTGCACCGCTGGTCCGGGAAGACACCTGGAGCGCAGAAAGCCGTGAGGCGAGGGGAACACAACATAGAGGTGGGGAGAAGCGGGGAAGGGAAAAAGCTGAAGGGGAGGCTGCAAAAACTCCGCTGCCCCCTGTCCGTGCTGCCCGGACGTTGGGCCGAAGCTATGGAAGGGCTGTCAGCGGAGCTGAACGAAACGAAACGGAAAGGTGGTGGGAAATGGCAGGACAGGACAGAGGCGGATGATGGACAGAGCCGTATGAACCCGAGGGTAGCCGCCCCAAAGCGCCTACGGTCCCGGAAACTCCGCGCGGGGCCGCCCCTCTCTTCCCAGGCCTCACCAGCCCCAGCGCAGCCGGCGGCACCAGGCCGGTGCTCACGGTGTTCCAGGCCACTAACAACTCCTGTCCGGGCCGGGAGTCGCTGTCCCCCTCCGCCACCACAACTGCCGCCGCCATCTGCACCCACCGACTCCGAGATTCGCTCGGCGCGGCGCGCGGCGATGACGCACGTCTGCACGCGCAGCCATGACGCGCACAAGGCGCTCAGCGATGACGCGCTAGTTCGGCGCGCCGTGGAGGAGTCGTGCGCAGGCGCGGACAGCGCTGCTTCCGCGGCGGTTGGGGTGGCGGGGCCCCGGGCGGCGTTGACCATGACCCAGCAGGGCGCGGCGCTGCAAAACTACAACAACGAGCTGGTCAAGTGTGAGCGGCGCAGCCGGGACGGGGAGGTCGGGAGGGCCGCAGGGCCGGGTTCCCGGCTCGCAGCGGGGTGCCCCTGGACCCGCCTCGCTGCGGGCATCGCGCGGCTGAGCAGAGCCCTCCGTGCCGGAGGCTGGGTGTCCGTGGCCCGAGCCCTCGCTGGCTCGCAGGCCCCGCGCCGGGCGCTCGTGGGTGGTGCCTGACTCTGGCTTCCTCGGGTGGAAGGAGGCCCGCCCTCCGCCGCCGCGCTCCTGCCCTGGGCCCACAGCGCCGCCCCTCCCGGCCCCCAGGCATAGAGGAGCTGTGCCAGAAGCGGGAGGAGCTGTGCCGGCAGATACAGGAGGAGGAGGACGAGAAGCAGCGGCTGCAGAATGAGGTGAGGCAGCTGACAGAGAAGCTGGCCCGCGTCAACGAGAACCTGGCACGCAAGATTGCCTCTCGCAACGAGTTCGACCGGACCATCGCGGAGACGGAGGCCGCCTACCTCAAGGTGGAGCTCGGGAGGCCAGGCCGAGCATCAGGGGATAGGCACGGCAGGGGTGTTGCCACGGCAGGGCGTCAGGACCGTCTGGGGCTCCCGGCTGTGGACAGTCTGTGTGCCTCGCTGGCATTTCGGGCAGGGGCAGCGTGGCCAGGCCCATTGAGGAACCCAGGCTGCTGTGGGAGTGACTGTGGGGCCTGGGGCATCCTGGGTCCTGGTCTTTATCCGGTTCTCGCTAGCCATGTGGTTCTTTCTGCTCAGTGTGAAGAGCCAGGTCTTGGGCAGAGCACCCAGCACGGGCCAGTGCTAACCCAGCCTGGCTTTGAGGGTGGAGAGGAAGTGTTTTGGGTCAGATTCCGGAGGGAAGAGGGCCCTGCCACCCCATCTGCCAGTCCCCTTGGGCTTCCGCCTTCCCCCACACAGGATCCCTTGGCTACAGCACCCCCAGCCAGGTCCCAGCACCTGAGTGTGAGGACAGCTGGGGCTTAGGACCTTACCAACAGGTGAACATTAACAACCTTCTCACTTCTCTGGCCCCAGATCCTGGAGAGCTCCCAGACTTTGCTCAGCGTTCTCAAGAGGGAAGCTGGGAACCTGACCAAGGCTACAGCCCCAGACCAGAAAAGTAGCGGCGGCAGGGACAGCTGACCAGACCACGGGCAGGGCCTGCCTCCGTGTGCCCCTCAGCTCAGCCCCAGCAAGTGTGTGCTCAGAGCATCTTTGTTCTTCACGGCAGCAGCTACCTTCCCTCACTGTCTCAGGTGCCGAGAGGGGCAGGTGCCAGCCTCCACTGGCATCAGTGACAAGCCCAGGGCACAGCCCACCCGGGGGTCCTCGCTTCATGCTCACACAGGCTATAGGGATGGTGGGCTCCAGGTCAGCTCTGCAAGGGGCTTGTCTCTGTGGCACCCACACTCCTGCCCTGCCAGGGAGGCTCTGGTTGTCTGAGCACCATGGGGGCCCCCTCACCTTGTCCCTCCTCAGCCAGCAGAGGCCCAGGGCAGGGGACGGGGACAGGGGTTCTCCTTCACCGCAGAACCCAAACCTCAGGTCTCACCCCTGTGGCCTGTGATTATGAATAAAGATTATCTTTGTAAAGATCCGTGCCAGCCTGCTGCTTGCCCGTATCAACAGCATGGGGCTGCCAGACACCCGCAGAGCCAGAGCCTGAGGCTCCCCCTTGGGAGAGGAGGGAGGAGGGTCTGGAGTGGCCTCCCTGTGACTGCCCCACTAGCCTCAGGGACACCGCTGAGGGTGCCCACCCTGCCCAGGCCAGCCCCACCCTCAGTCCTCCCCAGCAGGGCCGCCGGTCCTCTTCCCCTGACCGGCCCACGGCTCACCCTCCTCTCAGGAGCTCTGCTTGCTCGTCCTGTTCTCTGCCACACCCTGGTGTCCAGCATAGGACCCAGCCCAGAGAGACAGCTGGGGATGCCAAGCATATCCAGCAGCTGCCTCAGAGTCAGGTCCCTCTCAGCAAGGACTGGGGGGGCTTCACACCCCCCACCCCCGTCGGTTCCTCAGTTGCAAGTTTTGCTTGGCCTGATGACACCACTGCTGCCACCAGGCCCTGCTGCCCCCCTTTCCCTGGCCGCACACCAAGCACTGGCCACTTCCATCCTTCCATGTGCCCTGGGGCCTCTGTTTTGTCCCTGCAGCAACCAAGCACGGCCCGAGGACTGGGCCGATTTGGGAGGCATGTGTTGATCCAGAGGATCCAGAAAAGAGCTGGGCCTAACCCGACCAGGGAGATACACCAAACTCTCCTTCCGCCGGAGTCTGGCCAGACAGCATCTCTTTATCTCTTTGCTCTTAGGTTTGATCCTCCAGGGAGGAAATGGCACTTGGGTTCCATGGGCTGTAAACAGCCCCAGCTCTGGCCATCCGAGGCAGGCGCTGCTCCCGGCCTGCCTCATCCTGTGGGTTGGGGGGCACGCCAAGCCCAGCAGAAGACACCGTCCCCTGTGCTGCCCTCATGCTGCCGTTCCCTTGGTCCCTCCCCAGGCTCTGGGCCCCTCAGAGAAGCCACTTCAGGCCCAACAGCTGCAACACTCTCACCCTCCCACCTGAAGTCTAGGCCCCTGACAGCAGGCCTGTCATCCTACCTCCCACAGTGCCAGCTCTGGGAGGCTGGGGTGGAGGGGCAACAGGTTAACAGGCCATGGAAGTTGGGAGGTCAGCGCCTTGGCCACTGGGACATCAAGGAGTGGGGGTACCAGATCGGGGTCACCTCCACACACCCTGGCATAGACGTGCAAACTGGGGCCCACTGTACCCCATGTGGCCTCTTCCTGCAGAGACCTGCCCCTGCTCCCTTCTCAGCCAAGGACCACGCAGTGGGGACACCAGCAGCCTTGTCCAGTGCTGTTTATTGAGTCCATCATCAGAGGCAGGAAAGACGCCACTCATCACAGAGGGCATGTGGGCTGCGGGCAGGGGCTTAGGGTCCTGCAGAGGACAAGTAGCTGGGACAGCCCTTCACCCTGACACCCCATGGCCGCTGTGAGGCAGGCTGAGGAGACAGGACAGGGAATGGCCAGGTGCAGAATCTGCACAGCCCCCTGCCGGGTCGCAGATGGCCACCACCCAGCAGGCCCCTGGCACTCACCCACAGGCAGTTCCCCACCCCACTTCCCCCTTGGACCCTCCCAAATCAGGGCCAGGGAGTGAGACCCAGACCTGGCCCCGATGGCAGGAGGCACCCTAGCTGCTTCCAGGGCCAGGAGGTGTGGGTGGGCTACAGTGAGGCCAAACAAGGCAGAAGCGGGTGCAGTAGTCCCTGGCTACTGCCCAGCTTCCGGGACTCCCACAGCTGGGCTCAGCCTTGGTCCTGGCAGTGCTGGGCTCAGAAATACAGGGCTGGCTCGCTGCGGAAGTCCGAGAGGTCATTCTGACTGGCGGGTGTGAGCTGAAAGTGAGAGGACAGAATGTGGACACATGGGCTCGCCCGGGTGTCAGACTCCCCCCAGCGCTCCACTCCCCCGCATCTCACCATGGCCTCCACGGGCGGGGGCTCTGCCTCCCTCGGGGCCTGCTCCAGCGCCTGCTCCTGCCACTTGCTGAAGGCCACAGAGTGCTTCGGGGTGTAGCTGGACAGGCCTGTGAACGGAGGTGCACACGCAGACGTGGACACAGACCAGGCTCCACCCCTCCCAGGCTGCCTGTACCCCTAGGTGGGCACTCACCTGAGCTACCCTCTGGCAGCCGAGAGCTCTCGGGTCTCACGCTGCTCACAAACGTGGCCCGGGGCAGGAAGAGTGCAAAGGGCTTCTCCTCTGAGCCGGATCCCTCTTCCTCCTCTTCCTCTTCCTCCTCCTCCTCCTCCTCCTGCTGCTGGTCCACCTCTTCCTCCTGCTCTAGGGAGCTCTCGGAAGGGTACTCAAATGTGGTCTGCAGGCTTTTGTCGTTGAAGGAGATCTTCATCTGGGAGTGAGAGTCACGTGAACGAGGGCTGAGGGCCCGCATGGGCACAGTGATGCCAGGGGCTCAGGTTCAGCCCTCAGGATGAGGCTGACCCAAGTGGGGCGCCAGACACACCATCAACCGTTCCGGGGGCTCCAGGAGGGGGCACAGAGCTCTCCAGCTGGACCCTGCAGGCATCCATCCCTCCACCCTGGGGGTCAACCTCCCCTCCGCATTCCAGCCAGGGACCAAACTCTGACCAGGACCAGGAGCCCAAAGCCTCTGGGTCCCCAGAAGCCTCTAGACCAGCTCCCGGAGCTACCATCTCAGGCCCCTCCTGCTCTGCTGTCTGGGCAGAGTGCCAGCTGGGGGGAAACTGGGGTGGACACATCCCCTCCCACCAAGCAGCTCTAGAGCAGGAACAGGGTGGAAGAGAGGCTGTCCCCTCAGGGGCCTTGCACTCAAGGCTCCAGGCAGCTCCTGCTGGTGTCTGGGGCCTCTCTTTAAAGCCAAGTTCATGTCCTGGCTTACTGGATGCCTGGACAATCCAGCAGAGCATGGACCCCCCACTGTGGACAAGGGCCTCTGTGAGGCGTCAAGGCCAGGCGGTAGCCTCAGGCACCATCACCCACCTAACATAGTTGAGAGTTGGCCTGCAGCTGTGCAGAGTAGGGGGCTGCCTCCACTGAGCCTGGGTGCCAGCAACCCCAGCAGTGAACCCTTCCTCACCCTGCTGCCCCTCTGGCCCTCGTCCTCCATCCCCACTTCGTAGGCTGCAGGATTTCACATCTGAGCAAATTCTTTCCTTCTCCCAGTGGCCTTGAAGCCCAGGCAGGGCTGCTGGTTCCCAGGGGTAATGGGGGCAGTGGGGACCAATGGTCAGGACTCTCCACCTCCCCTGAACGGGGCTTGCATGGGGCTAAGCTCCCCACAACAGCCGAGCTCCCACTGCTCAGCTGCACTCAGCCCGGCCCCAGTGGTCCCTAATGAATATGAGCGGCCCCCGCTTGCAGCAGATGGAAGCAGCCCTGACGGAGCTCGAAATATTAAACTCTTCCTGGGCACAGGACACCAGCAGCTCAAGTTCCTCCTCCTCCCCTAGAAGGACCCGGAGGCAGGAGCCGGGCCCCAGGCAGAGAACCACCGCAGCCAGGCACAGGACGAGACAGCCTCTCAGGAGGCAGCCGAGGAGGCCACACAGGGCTGCCAGGACAGGGCCAAGGGCACACACTCTTGCCATCATGCCCTCTCCCACAGCGGCCACACGGCCCACACAGCCAAGTGTACCCTCAGGTCCCTTCTCACCACGAATACCCCCGCCTCCCACAGCTGGGGGGCCACGCTTTGTGCCCAAACCCCCAGCTTCCCCTCTCAGCACAGCTCACACAGAGCCCTGCTGGGCAACTCAGCTGCCTGCTTGCACCCCTACCCTAGGCCCCGGCACCCCAGCCGTCTGCATGGGTGAGCGGGGGAGGGGGAGGCCACCTGGGTCAGACAAAACAAGGAGAAAAGCACCCGCTCCTGTCCCTTAACTGCCCTGCCTGTGGCTAGGCCCACCTGGCCCTCCAACGCCCATCCCACAGGAGGCCAGGCAGGGAGAGGCTGGGACAGACCTCACAGGCACCCACCCACTGCCAGCCCACTTGGGGAGGGGGCCACCCGGCCCTCCCAGACTCATGCTTTGGGACAGATACCCCAGGTGGAGGTGCTCAAGGCAGGACAGGGCTGGTGGCTAGAGCTCTCCCACAGCCCCAAAGTCCAGCAGCAAATGGGGTTTCCAGTCGCCCTGGATATGTGGAGCTAACCCAGATGACCCCGAAGCCCTCCAGGCCCAGCCCCCACGGCTGAGAACACAGAAGGGCTGGCTGCCAGGGCCGCGGGATTAGTGCCCTCACTCGTGCACATGACCGGTCCCAGCAGGGGGGCCGCGGGGGCTGGGTGCACATGGGCCCTGAGCCTGGTACAGCCTGGCCAGGCGGTGCGGGGCGGGGGGTGGACAGGCAGCCCCTGTCTGCCCTCAGCTGGGGCCCGGGGCTCTGGTCACGTCCTGCCTCCCCAGGTCTCCTCAGCTGGGCTGGTGCCTGCTGAGTCGCACAGCCCTCCCCTCCCACTGTGGGGACAGGACACCCCGTGACTCATACGGTGGGCAGCCTGAAGACCCCGAGATGCAGGATGGGCAGAGGGTGTGGCCAGGGTCTGGGACCGCACGCACCTGGCCGCAGCCTATCAGGGACTTTGCCTGGCACAGCCAACAGAGCAGGCAGGTGGGTCCCAGCTCAGCCCAGCCTCCCAGCAGAGCCTCCCGGCTTCTCAGGACCCTTCTGTTCTCGCTCCACCCACCCTGCCTGTGCACACCTAGCTTTGGTTACCAAAGGGCCTGGCCTCCACCTGGGACAAAGGGCCAAGCAGCCAGCCCCAACCTGCCCAGATGGAGGTGTGAGCTGAGCCCAGCCCTGCCTCTCCCTCCTACCTGCACACAGCTACCTGCCTCCCATCCCCCACACAGCCCCAGCCAAGGCTCCCACGGGTGGCCGGACCCTAGACCAGGCTGCACGAGTGCAATGCCCAGAGCAGGCTCCCGGGAGGCTGGGTGCTCCCTGAGTCAAGTGTGGCCCCAGCGCCAGGCACGGCCTCCACCCATGAGAAAGCTGAGGGAGGAGGGTCCAGGCCGCTCCTGGGGTCCCCGGCTTCAGAAGGACCACCTAGGCGGCACCTATGGGAAGAGCTGGCGGAGAGACGAGAAGGAAAGGAAAACTGACAAGAAGGGACTCAGCCAACAACAGTGAGAGCCTCTGGCCACCCAGGATCTGCCTGCACAGGGGTAGAGGCAGGGAGGAGCCCAGCCTGGGGCTTGGTGCTGGCCAGGAGGTGGTGTCAGTAGGAAGGGCAGATGTCAGGGTGGCTCTTGGGTCTAAGGATCAGAGAGCGAGGCCTTGGGAGTGGAGGCGGAAGTTGCACAGCAGGTGAGGGCGGACGGCCCTGGGTGTCCAGGACTGAGCCCTGGGGACACTGACACGCTCCAGCTGTGCAGAGAGCCAAGAGGGGAGGAGGGGAGTAGGGCAGAGGGGACGGGAAGGGACCGCCAGACAGGTAGGAGCCAGGCCAGGTGGTGCTCCACGAAGAGGAAAAGCTACAGCGCCGAGTCTCAAGGGAGGCAGGTGTGAGGATGAGAATGGGTGCCCCACCCTCCAGGAAAGCAGCCCGGGCGTGGCTGCAGCACACAGCAGTCTGCCCCAAGCTCAGCCCTGCAAGACGGGGCACCTGCCGCTTCTGCCAATGGATAACTTAAGTGGGCCTGTGCCTGCCAGGCAGGCCCCCCCCCCCCGGCACACAGGCCAGCAGCTCCCCACTGCCCAGAGCAGGGCTGCACCCCTCGGAGGCGGGCAAGGGCATCATACCCTGTGCGGGCACAGCCAGCCCCGGGGCAGGCCCCTCACCGACTCCCACTACCCAGACAACTCCACTGAAGAGCTGCCCTTCACCTGTACCCCAGGAAAAGCAGCAGCACCGCCAGCCACTGAGGTGCACAGTGAGCCGTTGGCCCACAGTCAGGTCCTGCTGGACTCCGGGCCCTGCAATCCCCGCGCTCCACCCCCACGCCCGGGGGTCACAGCCAGTGGTCCCAACCAAAGGCTGGGGCCAGCACGGTGGCTCACGCCTGTAATCCCAGCACTTTGGGAGGCTAAGGCAGGCGGATCATCTGAGGTCAGGAGTTCGAGACCAACCTGGCCAATATGGTAAAACCTTGTCTCTACTAAAAATACGATAATTAGCTGGGCATGGTGGCAGGCGCCTGTAATCCCAGCTACTTGAGAGGCTGAGGCAGGAGAATCGCTTGAACCCTGGGAGATGAAGTTTGCCCTGAGCCGGGATCCTGCCACTGCCCTCCAGCCTGGGCGACAGAGCAAGACTCTGTCTCAAAAAACAAAAAATAAAAAAAGGCTGGCCAGGGTGGTCAGACAAGGCCAGGCACAGGACCCGCAGGGGCACCTCGCACCCCCACCAGTGAGTGCTCCTGGCCCAGGGGCCACAGAGTACATGGGACAGCCCTGCCCCACAGCCCACCGTGCCGAGGCCAGCAAGCCATTCTGAAAGGCAGGGCAGCCCCACGCCTCTGTCCCCTCCTGATGGACATTCTGGCTCTTCCCAGGCAGGGCAGCTGGCCTGTACCCAGGCGGGAAGTCACAGCCAGCAGGTCATGCTGCTCTGGCAGGGCCCTGCCCGGGCCACCTGGCCATGCCAGGCATCGTCCATCTGGACCCCCACCCCTTCAGGCTGGCCCAAGCTCCTCCCTCCTGCTGGTCCAGGGCCTGTTTCCCAGGCTCAGCCTCTCCCCCACTGCATCTTCCTGCTCCTGTTGGCCCTCCGGCCCCCACCCTGTCCTTCTGACCCTAACCCAGCCGCAAATGACCCCCACAGTTCTGTCCCTTCTTTGCTTTTTTCTTTTTGAGACAGAGTCTCACTCTGTCGCCCAGGCTGAAGTGCAATGGCGCGATCTCGGCTCACTGCAAGCTCCGCCTCCCGGGTTCAAGCAATTCTCCTGCCTCAGTCTCCTGAGTAGCTGGGATTATAGGCGTCCGCCACCACGCCCAGCTAATTTTTTTATATCTTCTTAGTAGAGACGGGGTTTCACCACCTTGGCAAGGCTTGTCTTGAACTCCTGACCTCGTGATCCACCCGCCTTGGCCTCCCAAAGTGCTGGGATTACAGGTGTGAGCCACCGTGCCCGGCCCAGTTCTGTCCCTTCTGAGGGCAAGATGGCCAGACTCTAGGCAGTGGCCTCAAGTCCCAGGAAGAAGCCAGGCTCCCAGGGATGGCCACACAGGTTAAGGGGAGGGGTTCTAGAAACAGAAACCTGAACTCTGTACTCGCCCCACAAGCCCCATGACCTCGTCTGACTCCCAAGCTGAGGCGCAGTTTCTCTCTACAAAGGGGAAGCTGTCCCCACTGCCACCTCTGGGGCAAGCCCAGGAGGTGCCCACCTCACACAGCAGCCAGGGCCAAAGGTACGGACGCAGGGGAGGGAGAGGCAGACAGGAGCTGGAGGAGAGAGGCTGTGGCTATCAGACTGACCCCACCTTGATGGGCTGGGGTGATGCTCAGGCGAGGGTCGGGGAGATAGACCCACATGGCTCCAGGAGTGGGAAGGGCCCTGGACCCAGCCCCAAGCCCCCACTGGAAGCACCTCAGGAGGGTTAGCACGGATGCCTGGGCCGGCAGATAGAGCCGGCAGGGGCACCAACGCCCTGGTTCCAGGAGGGGAGTATGGCACAGGGAGAGGCGCAATGCCAAGGCCAATCCCGGGCAGGAAGTAAACAGAGGGAGGCAGCAGCCTATCTGCTGAGGGAGCCTGCAAGGTCCCATCCCCAGCCTGGGGAAACTGAGGCTGGAGGACAGCCCGCCTCAGGGGTGAGCCTAGCCAGCACTGGCTCTGGGACAGTGCCTGGATAGGAAGACCCAAGGGAGGCGCCCCAGGCCCCCCCCTCAGTCCCCAGGAAAGGTACACCTGCTTCCTGACAGGTCACCGCAGACCGGGAAGTCACGTGGAGCTGCCCTTGGAATTTGCCCCAGGGAACAAATACAGGTGCAGGAATTACCAGGAAGAATCTGAAGATTTTCTTTTTCCTGTGCCCAGAGGGTTCCAGGCCACTGGCCAAGAGGGAGACTCCCCTGCCTGGCTGGCTCAGAGCCTCCGAAGGCCCCTTCTCCCCAGCAAGCTTCCCAGGCCCAGAACAGGCATACACGGCACTCCTGCCCAGCTCCCAACCAGTGTGCCTTCTGGGGAGCTGATGGCCCTCTCCCAACTGGCTGGTGGGCTGCACCCCAAGGCTGACTGTGATGCAGGGATCCAGCCAACCCCGATCATCTGGCCCTTCCCATTCATAGCGTGGCGCCTGGCGCCCATGCAGCGGGCCTCCAGGAGACCATGTGAGGCCACCCCCTCAAAGCCAAGCCCAGGGAGGAACCCACAAGCCCAGGTCTGCTTCTTTCAGCTGGACTCACAAAGGGACAGACCCGCCCAGCTAATTCCAGATGAGCCACAACAACTGGCAAGGGGCATAGCACTGTCTGCCCTGGCGCTCTCCAGCAGCCTGGCAAGGCACACAGCAGGCCAGCTGTCCCCACGGCCCAAGTCAGGGGGCTCCACTGGGGCCCTGGACCCAGCACGGCCCACCCAGCCCCAGCTCGCCTCAAGTCCATGTAGAAACCATCCTTTGCCCAGGCCAAGTGTCCTGGGATCAGGGCAGGTGCTGCCCCCACAGTTCTGTGAGCTGTCACTCTCTCCCTGCCAGCCAGTGGCCCTGCCCCCACCACTGACCTTCTTTCTTGAGGAGCCAGCCTTGGTGAGGCAGGACTTCTGCAGGGCCAGGTAGCCGCCAATCACCTCGATCTCATGCACGGTGGGGTAGCGCTTCTTCAGTGTGGGCCCCAGGAGGCAACTAGCCTCCTCCTCCTCGGCCTCCCGTGGCCGAGGCTCCCTGTTGGCCTGACTGAAGTGCTGGTCCTGCAGAGTCCCTGGCTTCCTCTTGGGCACCACTGTGAAGGTGTTGCTGCCCCGGGGCTGAAGCTCTGCCACGCACCCGGGCCTGGCAGGGTGCAGAGGCCTGGCAGGGTGCGGGAGGTAGGGTAGTTTGGCTGCTTGGGGGGCCTCCTCCGAGTCTACCTCATCGATGAAGGTGACAGGCAGCCCCGGCCTCACATATTCCCGGCTATTCTTGGCCAAGCCAGGAACCCCGAGGCCCTCAGCAGGCTCAGCTTCTTCCGAAGCAGCCGGCAGGAAGGGGGGCGGTGAGGACGGCCTCTGCCACCTGATGGCCCGGTCAGCGAGGGCGGTGGCTGTCCTGGGACAGGCCCCCTCCTCGACTGCCCACTGTGCCTCGACCTCCAGGGGGCTCTTCCCGAGGGCAGGCGCACCATCCCCTCCAGGCACCGGCTGGGATCCGAGCTCCTGGCTCGGGGAGGCCGGGCCCAGGTCTCCCTTTGGCAGCTCCACGGACTGCCTCCCCTCAGGAGGAGGAGCCCCGGAGGCCTTGCTCTTGGGGATGACCATGAAGGAATTTCGAGAGTTTGCGCGGAGGCTGGCCAGCGCCCGGGCCTGGAGGTCCCCCAAGGGGATGGTCTCCATAACTGGCTTGGGGGCCGGCCGTATCTCGAAGGAGTCGTTGGTGCTGGTGGCTGCGGAGACGCGCTGGCTAGGAGTGGCACTGGCAGGGGGTGAGGCTGGAGTGGCACTCGGGGTCCCGGGGCTGGGGGGCGGGTGGAGGGAGGGATCCCCCGACTCCACCTTTGGCTTCCACTGTCCCGACCCAGGCGGGGAGCCCGCGAGGCGGTTGGCAGGGCCGGCCCGGGGCTCAGGGGCCGAGTGCCCGTTGGAGAGCAGGCGGGCGCCCGCGCCGCGGTGCAGACCCCGGGGGTGGACGGTGAAGGAGTTGCTGCCGGTCTTCTGGAGGAAGTCGCTGCGCCGGGCCCCGGGGCTCGCCCCGCCACCGCGGGGCCCGGGTGCGGCGGGCGGGCTGGGGGCCGCGGGCGGGGGCCGGGGCGGCGCGGGCGGCGGCGGCGGCGGCGGCGGCGGCGGGGGGCGGGCGCGCTCGGGGCTCCCGCGGCGGCGCGGCGCGGCGGGCGGGTCGAACCTCTCCAGTAGGCGGCTGACGCGGCCGGGCGGCGCCCCGTACACCAGCACCTCGGCGGCGCGGATCTGCGCGGCCCCCGGGGCGGGCGGCGCGGGCGGGAAGCCGGGCACCGTCTCAATGATGAGGACGCTGTCGGCGCGGAGGGCGCGCACGCCAGGCACGCGGCGGTACCGCTCCAGCAGCCGCGCCCCCGCCGCGCCCCCGCCGCGCCGCCGCTCGGCCTCCAGCAGCATGAACGGGTTCTCGCGCAGCGGGCCCAGGCTCTCGGCCAGCACCCGCTGCTCGGGCTCCGCCGCCCCGGGCCCCGCGCCCCCGCCCAGCGCGGCTAGCTTGGCCCGCTTCCGCTCCAGGATCTCACGCTTCCAAGCGGGCACCGCAGCGCGCGGCCCCGAGCCCGGCCGCCCCAGGGCGGCCATGCTGCGAACGCGGCAGCGGACGGCTGGACTGAGGGCCGGAGTGGCAGCCGCCGCCGCGGCCAGCCTGGGCGCCGCGGCCACGCCCCCTCCCGGGCCACCGACCATTGGGGAAAGCCCGCTCTCCCCGCCCCGTGCGGGAGGCCCACCTATGGCAGGGGAGGAGGGCGGGCCCCTCAAGTGACCCTACCGATTGGACAACACTCGCCTCAACCCCGCCTCCCAAGGGACTTCATTGGACAACGTCTATCACCGGAGCTGGCCTCCATTGGGGAAGGCCCCCCGGACACACCCCGGCGCCTCGCGCCGCTCACTGGCAGACCCCACTTCCGCCTCTGCGCTCTCAGCTCCCGGCGTCCCTGGGGGTAGCCGGGTGGGCGGCCCCTGGACCCTGCGCCCCGAGTGACCTTGGCTGAGCTTGGGACTTCCTCATGCTGCCAGCACCGAGGCCTCCTGTTCCGTCCGCTGAGAGCGCGGTGCAGGAAGGGGGCTGCTCCAGGACCGAAGGCACCCGTGTCCGTGGACGGTGCACAGGCCACACTCTGGCCCGGACCCTGCTTTCACCAGGGGTCCTCCGACCTCCGGCAGGTGCCTGCGGGGCTTGGAAATGCCAATTCTGGAGCCCCGAGCAGCCCCAACGAACCAGTTTCTCAGAAATCCCTAGTTTTTATAGGCTGCCCAGGTGGGAGCCTCTTAGCCCAACCTTGCCATCCGTGGTCCCCAAAAAGCATCTGCAGGAGCAGGCACAAAGGAAGCAGCCTCTCCCGCCACACGCAAGCAGGTTCACCAGGGCAGGGCCCTGCATGCTTGGAGAGCTCTCCAATGCATTCAGAGCCAAAAAAAAAAAAAAAAAGCCAGGGTAACGGTGGGCCCCATAGGGCCGACCCCTGTGTCTGATTATTCCACCCTGCTGCCACGTTAAGGTTACTCCTCTCCCATCGGTTGAACGTCCCCTCATCAAGGCTCCGGATACCATGACCCTGAGGGCACAGCCTCCCGGCTGACAAGTCCCTTCTGCCCCAGGGAGGGCTTCGGAGTGCTTCCACAGCCTTTCAAGCCTGCAGACAATAGGGAGATCGCTTGGAGTCACGGGGAGAAGGGGAATTGGAGTGCACGGACATCACCTTCTTTCCATCACCTGCCCTGCAGTCAGCAGCCTGCTCAGTAGACACTGCTGTTTCCCACACCAAGGTCGCCTGGGTCTCTGCAATGACGCAGAACAGATTTTTTTTTTTTAACTTGGGGATGCCCTTCTCAGCTTCTGTGCCCCATGACAGTCTGCAGCAGCCGCTAGCTTAATGCTTGCCTTATTCTCCTGCCACTCCATTAAGCTGGAGAAAATAAACTTTTTCTTTTTCTTTTTCTTTTTTTTTTTGAGATAGAGTCTTGCTCTTGTCACCCAGGCTGGAGTGCAGTGGCATGATCTCGGCTCACTACAACCTCCGCCTCCAGGATTCAAGCGATTCTCCTGCCTTCGCCTCCCAAGTAGCTGGGGTTACAGGTGCCCGCCACAACGCCCGGCTAATTTTTGTATTTTTAGTAGAGACGGGATTTCGCCATGTTGGCCAGGCTGGTCTTGAACTCCTGGCCTCGTGATCTGCCTGCCTTGGCCTCCCAAACTGCTGGGATTACAGGCGTGAGCCACTGGGCCTGGCCAGAATAAACTTTCATTTCAGCTTTCCAGAAGCCAAGTGTCTCCTCCCTTAGGGCCCTCCTCAAATCACCTTTCTAAAGGAAGCGTCTGATGTTCATCACTTCTACCCTAGTAGGGTTGCCCAATTCTGAACTACCAAAATAAAACAGGGGAACACACAAAACACAAAATCTAGAAATAAATGACATTACAAGGAAACTCACTCCCACTGTTCAGCTTGAATCTGGCTTTGACAAAAGTTATGCCAATCCCAGGCTGGACACAGTGTCGTAGCAACAAACCAGATAAGCTGCCTCCAACGCAAGCCCCTCCATGGTTTACACAACTAAGCATACACGCCAGGCAGAGGCTGACACCGCACTCCGCTGGCCAGGCTGATGCATGAGAGCAGAGGTCAGCACACCTGTTCTGTAACGAGCCAGATAGGAAATTTTTTTTTTTTTTTTTTTTGAGACAGAGTCTCGCTCTGTCGCCCACGCTGGAGTGCAGTGGTGCTATCTCGGCTGACCGCAATCTCTGCCTCCCAGGTTCAAGCAATTCTCCTGCCTCAGCCTCCTGAGTAGCTGGGATTACAGGCATGTGCCACCATGCCCAGCTAATTTTAGTATTTTTAGTAGAGACGGGGTTTCACCACGTTGGTCAGGCTGGTCTCAAACTCCTGACCTCGTGATCTGCCCGCCTCCGCCTCCCAAAGTGCTGGGATTACAAGCGTGAGCCACCGCATCTGGCCCCAGACAGGAAATATTTTAGCCCACTGGCTTTTGCCAGGGACAATTTTGTTCCCCAGGGCCCTTAGCAATGTCTGGATAAACATCTGGTTGTCACAAGTGAAGGCTGCTACTGGCATCTACCCAGGAGAGGCAGGAGCACTGCGAAACAGGCTGCATCCTCACTAGAGAATCTTCTGGCCCCAAAGGCCAAGAGTGCCAATTAAGAGACCTTGGACTCTGAGGGTCATATCCACTCTCTGTCACAAGTTCTGCTTTTGTTTTTTGTTTGTTTGTTTGTTTGTTTTTTTCTGAGACAGAGTCTCGCTCTGTCGGCCAGGCTGGAGTGCAGTGGTGTTGTCTTGGCTCACTGCAAGCTCCGCCTCCCGGGTTCACGCCATTCTCCTGCCTCAGCCTCCCAAGTAGCTGGGGCTATAGGCACCCGCCACCACGCCCGGCTAATTTTTGTATTTTTAGTAGAGACAGGGTTTCACCGTGTTAGCCAGGATAGTTTCGATCTCCTGATCTTGTGATCCACCCACCTCGGCCTCCCAAAGTGCTGGGATTACAGGCGTGAGCCACCACGCCTGGCCTGCTTTTGCTTTTAATTATTTAGGGGTGTAAAAACCATCCTCAGCTCAAGGGTCATACAAAAACAGGCCTTAGGACATTGTTTGCTGATCCCTGCTCTACAGAGTGCAAACAAGGCCCACAAAGACCACACACTGGCAAGAAGTCATGGGCTCTGGGGTCACAAACTATTCAATGGGTCTTTAACATGAGCCCAGATTGTTGTCTTCATACAGGGTGGGGGGGGGGGTGCCTGAGTTACCCACTTCCTAGAGCAGGAAGGAGGGATTCTCCAGAACAAGTCAAGTGATTCCCACCACCACCATCCACTAAGCTCTAGCCACAGGTTTCAATCCATTTAAAACCGCAGCTCTATAACCAGTTACACCACGTAGCAGAGAGTATCTCAATATTCATCCTATTTAACCCTTGAGGGTTACAGGCAACCACTATTCATTTCAGGAAAACATTCTCTTACTTTATTTGCATCTCAGCAAAGGTTCTCATTTGGCACCTGACTGGCATCAAACCAAAGTTCGTAGGCCAACAAAGATGGGCCACTCACAAGCTTCCCATTTGTAGATCTCAGTGCCTATGAGTATCTGACACCTGTTCCTCTCTTCAGTCTCTTAGGGAGGCTTAAATCTGTCTCAGGTGTGCTAAGAGTGCCAGCCACAAGGTGGTCAAAAGTCCACAAAACTGCAGTCTTTGCTGGGATAGTAAGCCAAGCAGTGCCTGGACAGCAGAGTTCTTTTCTTGGGCAACAGATAACCAGACAGGACTCTAATCGTGCTCTTATTCAACATTCTTCTGTCTCTGCCTAGACTGGAATAAAAAGCCAATCTCTCTCGTGGCACAGGGAAGGAGATACAAGCTCGTTTACATGTGATAGATCTAACAAAGGCATCTACCGAAGTCTGGTCTGGATAGACGGCACAGGGAGCTCTTAGGTAAGCGCTGCTGGTTGGAGGACATTCCTGAGTCCAGCTTTGCAGCCTTTGTGCAACAGTACTTTCCCAGGATCCACAGGAAATACTCAGAGTCCACCTGGACATTTTACTTATATTCAGTTTCCAAGTGTCAGAGGGGTTCAGGACTGTCTGGCCTGGGGGCCTCCTCATGACCTCAATTCAGGATTATCTACTCAAAGCATTAAACAAAAGGAAATACATTTTCAGGATGAAGGCTGCTCTTTTAAGCCCTGCTGAAGAAACCATTTCAAACAGGATTGGAATAGGGAAACCCGGCACTCAGCTCGGCGCAAGCCGGCGGTGCCTTCAGACTAGAGAGCCTCTCCTCCGGTGCGCTGCAAGTAGGGCCTCGGCTCGAGGTCAACATTCTAGTTGTCCAGCGCTCCCTCTCCGGCACCTCGGTGAGGCTAGTTGACCCGACAGGCGCGGATCATGAGCAGCTGCAGGAGAATGAAGAGCGGGGACGTAATGAGGCCGAACCAGAGCTCCCGAGTCTGCTCCGCCAGCTTCTGGCACAACAGCATCTCGAAGACGAACTTGAGACTCAGGACCGTGAGTACCCAGAAAAGGCGGAGCACCGCCAGCCGCTTCTCTCCATCCTGGAAGAGGCGCACGGACACGATGGTGGTGAAGTAGGTGCTGAGCCCGTCAGCGGCGAAGAAAGGCACGAACACGTTCCACCAGGAGAGGCCCGGGACCAGGCCATCCACACGCAGTGCCAGCAGCACAGAGAACACCAACAGGGCCAGCAGGTGCACGAAGATCTCGAAGGTGGCGAAGCCTAGCCACTGCACCAGCTCCCGGAGCGAGAAGAGCATCGCGCCCGTTGAGCGCGGGCCGGGGCCCGGCCGAGCGTGCCACCCGCGGGGCTGCGTCTCCTCTCCCCGTGGCCCTCGCCCGCGCCTGCCGCCGCTGCTGCGAGAGAGAGGCAGCGAGCGGCCCCGCCAGCCCCAGCCCTCGGCCCTGATGCGCCGGCAATCCCCCGGCCCCGACCCGGGACTCAACCCTGGCCGCCCGTGAACGCCCGCCTCGATCGGACGCCATGCCCCACAGGGCGCGTCCCTAGTGCGTCACTTCCGGTCGACGGCGGAAGGCGGAAGGCGGAGCGGTCCCTGCGACCCGGCCGGCGGGAACTGCCTTCTAGTTTTTAGTCTCAGACCAGACCACCGGGCGTGCCCCCATGCCGAGCCCGCAGCTTCTGGTGCTCTTCGGCAGCCAGACAGGCACGGCTCAGGATGTGTCGGAGAGACTGGGTCGCGAGGCCCGGCGCCGGCGGCTTGGCTGCCGGGTGCAGGCCCTGGACTCCTACCCGGTGGTGAGGGCTCGCTAGGGCCTCGGCGTGGGGGACGAGCAGGCCTGGCGTGCCCGCCTCGCGGGGTCATCGACCCAAAAGGCGTCGCATTTTCTCTGAGAGCGGGTCTTTCCCTTATGGCGGATTTAGGGAAGGAGGTTTGGGAAGGGGAGTTCAGTTTAGCACCTGGAGGAGGTTGGAACCTGAAAGAGAAGACGGTCTGGCTGCTCACATAAATCCCTCTGCCCTGTCAGCCTGAGTAAAGGAGAAGGGGGTCAAGTTTTGGGAAGGACGCCCGGTCCTTACAGCCGGAGGTCTTACGTGTGTGTGTCTTTTTGTTGAGGTGAATCTGATTAACGAGCCCCTGGTGATATTTGTTTGTGCAACTACAGGCCAAGGAGACCCCCCTGACAACATGAAGGTAAGGCTGGCCTGATGTGGCTCCTCAGATCCCTGCCCTCGACCCTCACCCTGTTTTCATTGCCTGGCGTCTAGGTGCAGTAAATAGCTCTCCTTTATCTCATGCACCTTCAGAGGTGGATTTGAGAGAACGTCCATGAGTGGGGCTGGGGGCTCCGGTTGCCCTCTCTAATAAACTCTTCGTAGCCACCAAATAGCCTTATTATCCGTTTTAACCTTTCTTATTTTTCCAGGGCTATCTATATGTGCATCTAGTCTGGGTCTTGTGTGTATTTCTAGACTGTATGACCCTCAGGGAATGTTGCTGAATTCTCTGACCATCTTTTAAGCACATATTCTATTCTTGGCACAGTCTGGTGCTGGGGATCCAGCTGTGAACCCAGCAGCCATATTTCCATCCTGGCAGAGTTCACACTGTAGCAGAAGCAGCTAACGGGCAATGACAGTGCCAGCAAACACCTGCTGCTGGGGAAAGTAGCATATGTCACAGGAGCACTGATAATGGGCATCGAGCCTTATCTCACCCAACCTTGGGGCCCAGGCAGAGGTTTCTGGAAGAAAAGAGTGTAAGCTGAGTCACGGAAGGATGCGTGAGGGCTAGTCAGGCACCGAGGAAGAAGGAGCAGTCTGCGCAGAGGAAAAAGATGATTTGGTTTGTGTGAAAAGTGGAAAGCAGCTCAGGGTGGCCAAGGTGAGGAGTGCACTGGGGCAAGAGGGGAGGAGAAGAGAGGCAGGAAGCCAGGCCCAGTCCAAAGAGCCTGAGTGACCACAGCAAGGCAGATGGGCTTGAAATGAAGGGTTGTCGGAACTGTAGGGGTGACACAGTCATGTTCCTAAGCTAGCAAAACCGCACTGGTCTGCAGGAGAGCAGGAATAATGCCATGAGATGCACAGGACAGGCAGCAGATGCTACCGATCTGAGCTAAGGTGGTGGCAGAAGATAGAAGTGGACACATTGCAGTGGTGTCAGGAAGAGAGAGTCCCCGGGACATGGAACGGACCCAATAGGTCAAGCAGAATCGAGACAGGGATGTGGGCTCTGGAACCAAGATGGATGGTGGTTCCATCCACAGAAATCAGAGAACACGGTGGGAGTAGGGGGCTGTGCAGGAAGGGAACCTGGAGACATTGAAGTGGAGAAGTGCAGTAGGACTAGCGCTCCAAGGAAGATCCTGGGGCGGAGGTAGGTGTTGAGGTAGCCACAATACAGAAGTGTGAGAAGAGGAAGCTCCTCTCTCCCCACAGGACAGGCTGCCCAGAACGTTAGAGCCCAGGAGGGCAGGAGAGTGACCAAGCAGCTAGAAGAGAGGGTGCAGCACCCCAAGGAGAGGACTGGGGGAGTGGGTGTTCCAGGAAGGGCTCTGGCATGTAAAGCTGCACAGAAGTCAAATCAGATAAAGCCTGAGAGGGATCCATGGGATTTCTTGGCAAAGGGATTGTTGGTGATACCAGGAAGAGCAGCTTCAGTGGCTCATGGGGAGAGAAGCCAGATTACAGGAGATCAGCAACTGAGAGAGTGAGTGGAGAGCATCTTTTAAGAATGTCTTGAGTGTGGGCCGGGTGCGGTGGCTCACGCCTGTAATCTCAGCACTTTGGGAGGCCGAGGCGGGCGAATCACGAGGTCAGGAGTTCGAGACCAGCCTGGCCAACATGGTGAAACCCGTCTCTACTAAAATTACAACAATTAGCTGGGCACGGCGCTGTGGCACGTGCCTGTAATCCCAGCTACTCGGGAGGCTGAGGCAGGAGAATCACTTGAACCAGGGAGTCGGAAGTGGCAGTGAGCTGAGATTGCGCCACTGCACTCCAGCCTGGCGACAGAGCTAGACTCTGTCAAAAAAAAAAAAAAAAAAAAGAGCCGGGCACTGTGGCTCACACCTGTAATCCTAGCACTTTGGGAGGCCGAGGCAGGCAGATCACGAGGTCAGGAGATCGAGACCATCCTGGCTAACACAGTGTGAAACCTCGTCTCTACTAAAAATACAAAAAACTACCCGGATGTGGTGGCGGGCACCTGTAGTCCCAGCTACTCGGGAGGCTGAGGCAGGAGAATGGCGTGAACCCGGGAGGCAGAACTTGCAGTGAGCCGAGATCGCGCCACTGCACTCCAGCTTGGGCAACAGAGTGAGACTCCGTCTCAAAAACAAAAAAAAGACAAAAAACAGAACAAACAAAAAAAACCCACGTCTGGCTGTGAAAAAGCTAAAGAGTTAAAAAGAAGGAGTTTTTTATGAGAGACATTTGCCGGGCACAGTGGCTCATGCCTGTAATCCCAGCAATTTGGGAGGCCGAGGTGGGAAGATCGCTTGAGCCCAGGAGTTCAAGACCAGACTGGGCAGCATCGTGAGACCTCATCTCTACAGAAAATTCAAAGTGAACTGGTGCAGTGGCTCATGCCTGTGATCACAGTTACTCCAGAGGCTGAGGTGGGAGGAGCTCTTGAACTTGGGAGGTTAAAGCTGCAGTGAGCTGTGATCACACCACTACACTCCAGCCTGGGCGACGGAGCAAGACCCTGTCTCAAAAAAAAAAAGACGGGAGAAACTTGACATGTTTTTTTTGTTGTTGTTTGTTGTTGTTTGTTTGTTTGTTTTGAGACGGAGTCTCGCTCTGTCGCCCAGGCTGGAGTGCAGTGGCGTCGATCCCAGCTCACTGCAAGCACTGCCTCCCGGGTTCGCGCCATTCTCCCGCCTCAGCCTCCCAAGTAGATGGGACTACAGGCGCCGCCACCACGCCCAGCTAATTTTTTGTATTTTTTTTAGTAGAGATCGGGTTTCACCATGTTAGCCAGGATGATCTCAATCTCCTGACCTCGTGATCCACCTGCCTCAGCCTCCCAAAGTGGTGGGATTACAGGCGTGAGCCACCACACCCGGCCAAAACTTGGCATGTTTAATTGCTGGCAGGGGAGAGACAGGAGAAAGAGGCTGAAGACTGAGTAGGGATGACAGGGGATGTGCAGCGGCTTGGGGGAGAGCTGAGCATAGGTCGAGGGGTCTCAGATAGAGTGGGATGGAAGAGAAGGGGTTTCAGAGTGGAGCACAGGCACGAGAAGGGAATGGTGGGATAGGGAAGCCGCAGAGCATGGGAGAGGAGAGGGACTGGGGCTGGGCTGGGCATTCAGTCAGCCAGTGGCAGGAAGCTGGTGCTAATGCCGGGATTCAGGCCAACGAGGAAAGGAAGAGTCCCAAGTATGGGCACCCACAGAGAAGACCAGGAGTTGGGGGGGGGCAGCTAATGCCCACAGCGGGAACTGGGAGCTCCTTGAAGAGGCTGTGGACCCAGGGCCCATGGCCTCAGAGGCAGGGGCGAGTCTTAGTGGCTATCCATAGCTAAACCAGAGGACCCTGGCTCCTTGCTGAGGATGCTGTAGGTGAGGCAGGTGCCCCCAGCAGCAGACAGGAGAAAACAGAGGAACCACAGTGAAAGGCCAAGTGACCAGGTCCCTGCCTGTCTGGTGAAGAAACCCATGGGGCGCTGGGCACGCTGGCCCAAGCCTGTAATCCCAACACTTTGGGAGGCCGAGGCGGGTGGATCACCTGAGGTCAGGAGTTTGAGACCAGCCTGGCCAACATGACGAAACCCCATTTTTACTAAAAATACAAAAAATTAGCTGGGTGTATTGGTGCATGCCTGTAATCTCAGCTACTCAGGAGGTTGAGGCAGGAGAATCACTTGAACCCGGTAAGTGGAGGTTGCAGTGAGCCGAGATCACACCACTGCACTCCAGCCTGGGTGAAAACATGCACCAGAAAGAACCACACCCCACCCGAGGAAAGACCCGCATAACAGGCAGAGATGGGCAGAGGCCGAAGCAGCCAAGGACGTTACCCCCACGGGGCAAAGCCGGAGACTCAGGAACAAGAAACAGTTTTTTCTCTTTCTCTTTTTCTTTTTCTTTCTGGAGACAGAGCTCTCGCTCTGTTGCCCAGGCTGGAGTGCAGTGGCAGCCATCAACGGTTCACTGCCCCCTGACCTTCCAGACTCAGGTGATCCTCCCACCTCAGCCTCCTGGGTAGCAGGGACTGCAGGTGCACACCACCACATGCAACTAATTTTTTTTTTTTTTTGTATTTTTTGTAGAGATGGGGTCTCAAGCTCCTGGGCTCAAGCAGTCTGCCTGCCTCGTCCTCCCAAAGTGCTAGGTTTGCAGGTGTGAGCCACCACACCTGGCCAGAAATAGTTCTTTAAATGGACATGAAAAAACTTTAAAAGATTAGAAGACGCTGGGCGCAGTGGCTCAAGCCTAGAATCCCAGTGCTTTGAGAAGCCAAGGTGTGGGAGGATTGCTTGAGCCCAGGAGTTTGAGACCAGCCTGGGCAACATGACAAGACCCAGTCTCTACAAACAAAATAATAATAAATTAGCTGGGCGTGGTGACACACACCTGTAATCCCCACTACTTGGGAGGCTGAGGTGGGAGGATTGCTTGAGCCCAGAAGGTCAAGGCTGCAGTGAGCTGTGATTTCAAGACTGCATTCCAGCTTGGATGACAGAATGAGACCCTGTCTCAACAACAAAAAAGGCCGGGCACGACGGCTCACGCCTCTAATACCAACACTTTGGGAGGCCGAGGTGGGTGGGTCACTTGAGGTTAGGAGTTCGAGACCAGCCTGGCCAACATGGTGAAACCCTGTCTCTACTAAAAATACAAAAATTAGCCAGGCATGGTGGCGCGCACCTGTAATCCCAGCTACTTGGGAGGCTGAGGCAGGAGAATCACTTGAACCTGGGAGGCAGAGGTTGCAGTGAGCTGAGGTCGCGCCATTGCACTCCAGCCTGGGCTACAGAGCGAGACTCCATCTCAAAAAAAGATGAGAAATCCTTCTAGAAAGTATGACAAAAAGCAAGATAGAAAATGGAAGGAAGCAGATACCAAAATTCGAAGATAATTCCAGTGGCCTCAGAATGAGAAGACAATGGTGGAGAGGAAGTTATCCAGGAAAGTCATGATGTCTAGAGCGGGGTCTGCGGCCAGAGAGCCCCATGCCCAGGAAGGGCCCTGCTGAGAATGAAAGGGCTACCCCCGGGGCATGTCACTGTGGGTTTAGCCTCTGGGGACAGAGTGCCCTACACACCCCAAGGGCAGCAAGTGGGGCCCTGGACAGACCCAGCCGCATGCCAGTCGAGTGAGGGAAAAGTCACAAGAATGTTCTCTCCGGAACCCTTTTCTCGGGAAGGAGGAAGTTCACCAAACGGAGCAGGGAAGAGAGTCTTTTGGGATTCAGGAAGCAAGGGTGTCTCAACAGCAGGGCGCTAGGGAGGGTCCCGGGGGCAAGAGGCTGGGTACATTTGCTCGCATAGCGTGGCCCAGAGAGGCAGCTGATGAGGCAGTGAGGTCCCGGGAGGCCAGGGGTGGTCCAGGGCCGGGGTCAGAGCTGTGGGCTGACAAGGCCAGGGCCTCCCTGTCCGCTAGCCTCCATGCTTGGCCACGGGCAGGGGAGGTGGGTGGGCGGTGAAGACCACGCACACAGGCCACCTGGGATCCAGGTAGGGAGGGGGCAGTAGGTTCCTTGGGGGGGCTTCTGATCAAGCTGGGAGGACACCGTGGAAGGCAGGGTGTGGAACCAGAGGGTCTGGACCCTGTTGGCTCGAGGTCCTGCAGCCACGGAAGGAGGGGGATGTGTCTCAGCGACACTGGAACCTCAGAGGGCCGAGTGTGAGAGCCCTTGGGATGGACCTCAGAGGTCTGAGTATAGGAGCCTCTGGGACAGACCCACTCAGGGAGTGGAGGCCCACGCTCTGGCTGGGAAATGACAGGTGGAGGTGAGGGACCCCTGGGGCGGTGGACAGTTTGGAGACCAAGTGCAGAGCTGCTCCTGGCAGCTCAGAGCCTGGGGCAGAGGAGGGTGATGTCCCAGGAAGGAAGCTCCACGCAGGCCTGGAGAGCACAGCAGGGTCTGGCTCCTGTGGGCAGGGTGGGCCCTGGTCTCCCTAGACGCTGGACCAGCCCTGCCTCCTCCCGGTGCCCATCATCCTGCAGGCTGGACCCGGGCCCTGCCTTTTGGTCAGATAGGTCCAGTTGTATTCTGTCCCCGTCCTACCCCCCTGCCTGTTCCCCTGAGACCCTCCCCTCACCCCCTGCTGTGGGGCTAGCCTAGAGGTCGAGGACTCTGACTCAGAGTTTCCTCCGGCTGTAGAACTTCTGGGGGTTTATATTCCGGAAGAACCTGCCCTCCACTGCCCTCTGTCAGATGGACTTTGCCGTCCTGGGCCTCGGGGACTCCTCATACGCCAAGTGAGTAGGGGATGGGACAGTGGGCGGCCGGAACGGTTCTGGGGGTCGAGCGACAGGTGTGCCGGCAGAGGACCGAGGCCAGCTTCCAGGGTCGGCCCCTGCGCGCCTCAGGGCCCTCGCAGTGGTACTGGCTTCTCCACGACGCTCCCTGGTGGGCACCCCAGGCTTCACGCTGCGGGGAGGGCACAGAGGGGAGCAGGCAGGGTGGCAAAGGGCTGGGCTCCAGCCACGCTGACGTCACACAGGCCTACCTGGCGCCGGTCCCCACTTTTACAAAAAGGCGTGCTGTGAAGTGTTGACGACTTTGAGCCTGGAGGAGGACCCCGTATGCTCCTGCCCCCCCAGAGGCCGCCTCTGCCTTTTCTCCTGGGCATTTTCACAGTGCTCCTCTGCACCCTACGCAAGGAGTGGCATGTTCAGTGTGCAAATGGCATCTTTAGACCCCACAAGGGTGAAAACCCCGACTGTCCACGTAGGGCCCAGGTCCGCTGAGCACCGAGCATCAAAAGCCGTTTGCGTAGCCGGGTGTCAGTCATTTCAGATGAAAAAGAGAGAACGGGAAGATCGGAGACAGCTCCCCCCGGTTCTGCCGGGAGGTTTTGTTCCGTGCGTGACGTAGGTCCGTGCATGACGTTGTTTCCTGCGTGACGTTGTTCTGTGTGGGACACAGTGTTCGTTCAAGAGAGGGAGGGAGGCCGCTGCCGACAGCGTTCCCAGGGAGGAGCGTGACCCAGAGCCAGTCATGCCTCGGAACCAGAGTGAGAAGAGAAACTGACCCCCGGGAAGATTCCTGGCTCTCTCCCCAGCACAGAGTTTCTTAGCTGAGGAGTGACCCACACCTTGGCTGGGGGCCTGGAGGCCTCAGCTGCCTCAAGTCCCTGCCCAGGGATGAGGGCCCATCAGTGGGATGAGGCTGCATGCTCCCGCCCACACAGGCTCATTCTTCGCGAGCAGAGGACCTGCTGCTTGGCACCCTGGCAGCTGCCCTGGTCTCGGCAGCCCCTGGCATGTGGAGGCCCTGCCCCCTCCTAGGGTGCGGCCAGCGTGGAGTGTGTTTTCCACCCGAGGGAGGCCCTCCCCAGGCTCCACTCTTCGCCCGGGCTCCACTCTCCCAGGTTCCACTCTGCCTGGGCACCACTCTCCGCCCAGGCTCCAGCCCAGGACCAGCCTCACTGTCTCCACAGGTTCAACTTCGTGGCCAAGAAGCTGCACCGACGGCTACTGCAGCTTGGGGGCAGCGCCCTCCTGCCCGTGTGCCTGGGCGATGACCAGCATGAGCTGGGGTGAGTCTGCGGGCGTGGCACCCGCCTCCACAGTCTGGTCTGGCCACACGCGGGGTCCGCTCAGGCCAGCGCACGTGCTCCCTCCCAGGCCCGACGCTGCTGTGGACCCCTGGCTGCGAGACTTGTGGGACAGGGTTCTGGGGCTGTACCCGCCGCCTCCGGGCCTCGCTGAGATCCCTCCCGGAGTCCCGTGAGTGTGGGCCCCGGGTCACCCACAGGCGCAGCAGACCCAACCTGGCCTGGGGACCTCGCCCTGGGTCCCTCCCGTGTGGGTGGGCGGCCCCTGGGGAGTGGGACCTGGTCTGACCCGCGTGCCCTCCCGCAGCCTGCCCTCCAAGTTCACCCTGCTGTTCCTCCAAGAGGCACCCAGCACGGGCTCTGAGGGGCAGCGGGTAGCTCACCCCGGCTCTCAGGAGCCCCCGTCAGAGTCGAAGCCCTTCCTAGCACCCATGATCTCCAACCAGAGAGTCACCGGCCCCTCCCACTTCCAGGACGTTCGGCTGATTGAGTTTGACATCTTGGGCTCCGGCATCAGGTGGGGACTGCTGGGGACCGAGGAGGGCAAGGTGAGGTGGGCCGTGGGTCTGGGGTTCGGAGGAGGCTGGGCCGGGCTGCAGGGGATGACTTCCATCCGGGGCCCCGACATCCTCCCTGCGGAGTCCCCACAGCCCTGGTGGCTTCTTCCACACAGCTTTGCTGCTGGTGATGTGGTGCTGATTCAGCCCTCCAACTCGGCTGCCCATGTCCAGCGGTTCTGCCAGGTGCTGGGCCTGGACCCTGACCAGCTCTTCATGCTGCAGCCGCGGGAGCCAGGTGAGCCCGGCCTCGGCCACCCTGACTCTCTGCCCTCTCCCGTGCCCTGGGCCCCCACCCCAAGGGCTCCGCCGCAGCCCACGGAGGCCTCCCACTCACCCTGCAGATGTCTCCTCCCCCACGAGGCTGCCCCAGCCCTGCTCCATGCGGCACCTCGTGTCCCACTACCTGGATATCGCCAGCGTGCCTCGCCGCTCCTTCTTCGAACTCCTGGCCTGTCTATCCCTCCATGAGCTGGAGCGGGAGAAGCTGCTGGAGTTCAGTTCTGCCCAAGGCCAGGAGGAGCTCTTTGAATACTGCAACCGGCCCCGCAGGACCATCCTGGAGGTGAAATGGGAGGGCGGCAGGCCCAGCCCCTGAGCTACAGCCACGCTGCAGCCACCCTGAGACTCTCTTTGCCTAGGTGCTCTGTGACTTCCCGCACACAGCTGCCGCCATCCCTCCCGACTACCTGTTGGACCTCATCCCCGCTATCCGGCCGAGGGCCTTCTCCATCGCTTCCTCGCTGCTGGTGAGGGGCCTGGTGGTTGGAGCCCAGGACCGGCCCTGGGAAAGCTGGGACCGGGGCTGTGGGGTTTTGTAAGCAGGGGCTGCCCTCTGACCAGGTGACGTTCCCCCAGTCGGACTGCCTCTGCGGGAGGTAGGTGGGGCCCACGGCCCAGGCACAGGTGAGGGCAGCCTTGTTCCACCACCCCCACCCCGCCGTCCTCCCCAGATTCACCCCTCACGGCTGCAGATCCTCGTGGCTGTAGTGCAGTTCCAGACTCGCCTCAAGGAGCCCCGCCGGGGCCTCTGCTCCTCCTGGCTGGCATCCCTGGACCCTGGGCAAGGTGACCCCTGCTCCCAGGGTGGGGGCCGTGGGCCCATATCCCCTTCTGTCCCATGCTCGTGCAAATGCTGGGCTAGGGCCCCCGCAGACTCAGCACAGGTCTTTGATCCTCTTCATGCCACCTCCTTCCTGCAATAGGACCTGTCCGGGTGCCCCTCTGGGTGCGGCCTGGGAGTCTGGCCTTCCCAGAGACACCAGACACACCTGTGATCATGGTGGGGCCTGGCACTGGGGTAGCCCCCTTCCGAGCAGCCATCCAGGAGCGTGTGGCCCAGGGCCAGACTGGTGAGCACCCAGGGTCCCAGGGCAGGGTTGTGGCCAGGGCTCCCCAGCTGAACCTCAAGGACCTGTGGCCAAGAGCACCCTGTATTTCCCTAGGAAACTTCTTGTTTTTTGGCTGCCGCTGGCGGGACCAAGACTTCTACTGGGAGTCTGAGTGGCAGGAGCTGGAGAAGCGGGACTGTCTGACCCTCATCCCTGCCTTCTCCCGGGAACAGGTGTGTATGTTCAGGGGCTGGGAAAGGAGGGGAGGGAGCTCCGGCTCAGCCCCCAGCCCTGTTCTCTGCCCTACAGGAGCAGAAAGTATATGTGCAGCACCGGCTCCGGGAGCTGGGGTCGCTTGTGTGGGAACTGCTGGACCACCAGGGTGCATACTTCTACCTGGCAGGGTGAGCTGGCCTGCGTGCAGCAGGAGTGGGCCCAGCCCCTGAGTGCCGGGCCTCATTGCGCCTTCTGCGACCTGCCCCTCTAGCAATGCCAAGTCCATGCCAGCGGACGTCTCGGAAGCCCTGATGTCCATCTTCCAGGAGGAGGGTGGACTCTGCAGCCCGGACGCAGCCGCGTATCTAGCCAGGCTCCAGCAGACACGGCGCTTCCAGACCGAGACGTGGGCCTGAGGCCCGCGGCTGCCCGTGCCCCCTCTGACATCCATCCTCCTGGGAGCCCAGGAAGGCATCCACGAGGGAGCTCCTGGCCAGCAGCCGTCATCCTCTCGGACCAGCCAGCTGGTCCTCTGGGAACAGCCAGCTCCCGAGCACAGCCGCGCTCCTGTTGACCCTGGATCCCACCCTTTGAGCCTGACCCCACTGCAGCCTCTGCCCAGCCAGCCCTGCGCTCCCCCACCCTGACAGTGAGCTGTGTCCTCGTCCCCCCACCCCCTTCCCAGTCGAGGTGGTGGCCTGGGCCACTCCACCTCACCGGTGCAGTGACCCAGGACGACAGCAGCAGCCCAGTGAGCACCAGGGGTGGCATAGGGCACCCATGAGGCTGCGCTGCACTCTTCTGCCCTGGGGCCACCTCGGCTGCTGCAGCCTGCCCAGCAGCACATTCCAATCACTGCCCCCGCACTCCCACAGGGCTCAGAGGCCACTAAGATGCCAGCTCCTTGAGAGCAGTGGGGGTGTCCCAGGCCAGAGCAGCCTCTTCCTCTCCTGGTCCCAGAAAAACCCTTGCAGTAAATGGTGGCCTCTGGGTGGCTACTTCTAGCGCAGGCTTCCTTCCTTCCTCTAGCTCCTCCCGGTGCCCTGGGTGCTGGGTGCTGGATGGGTGGGCATCCTCTAGCTCCTCCCGGTGCCCTGGGTGCTGGATGCTGGATGGGTGGGCGCCACGGTGCACCCTTGTTGGGCTGCCTGTGCCCGAGTGGCCTCTGCAGCTCTTATGTCTGCCTCTAATGGGATGTGCGCCCTGACTGCCTCGTTCTTAAGGGCATAGTGGGTCGGCTAAGATCTGATCGCCAGGACTGGGTTCTGGGCAGGTGCTGGGAAGGCGGAGCCAAGCCGTCCGTGCCGCTAGGGAGCCGAGACTGCCGGAAAGAGGAGCGGCAGGAGGGGGCGTGGTTGTGCAGCCCCGCCCCTGGGAGGGGCTTTAGGCACTGGGAAGGAAAGTCCTGTTGGAGGAGTCCGGTGGCTGTTCACACCCGCCTCGCTGTCTTGGAGTCTTGATCTGTGGTCGGCGGGTCGCTGGCACAGGACTAAACATGGCTGAGGCTGGGCTCCAGCCAGATCTGGCTGGGGACAGCACCGCGTGGGCCCAGGATCCACCCAGAGCAGGCCGGCCTTGCTGGGGCCCCAGTCAAGTCCACTTCCAGTGAGGAGAGCCAGCCGGGAGGTCAGTGCCAGAGCCCTGGTGGAGCCCAGACCCTGCCTTCCCTTGAGGGCCACCCCTGTCGCCGCCCTGGGGTCCCTGTCCTCCTATCCTGACTCCTGCCCCAGGGCCACCACCCCTGAACTGTGCCCTGGGGCCCCCACCCTCCACCCGGCCGACTCCAGCTCTGGGCCTGTCAGTCCACCTGGGTCCTCTCTGGGCCCTGAGTGCCTGGACCCTCTGTGCCAAGCACCAGCAAGCGAAGGGGATGACCTTGGGCACCCCCAAGGTGCTGAGACTACAGCCAGTGAGCCCCTGCTGGGGGCCAAAGCCATGGAGGGTGCCTGGGCCCTTCCAACCTGGAAGGAGGAGGGGAGAGAGCAGGCAGCAGGGCAGGGGGAAGAGGAGGAGTGCCCAATCTGCACAGAGCCCTACGGGCCCAGAGAGCGCCGCCTGGCCCTGCTGAACTGTGGCCACGGCCTGTGTGCGGGCTGCCTGCACAGGCTGCTGGGCTCAGCCTCCAGTACCGACCTGGGCCGGGTGCGCTGCCCGCTGTGCCGCCAGAAGACGCCCATGCTGGAGTGGGAGATCTGCCGGCTACAGGAGGAGCTGCTACAGGCCGACGGGCCCTCACGCCAGCCCCGCCGAGAGGCCCCTGCATCCTATCACCGCAACCCTGGGCCCTGGGGCTCCCTGGAGCACCGCTACCAGCTGCGCTTCCTGGCAGGGCCCGTGGGCGGCCGGGGCTGCCTGCCCTTCCTGCCCTGTCCACCCTGCCTGGGTGCCCGGCTCTGGACCCTGCGGGAGCGGGGACCCTGTGCCCGCCGCCTGGCGCTGCTGAGCCTGCTGGCCCTTGAGCTTCTGGGGCTGCTGCTGGTCTTCACGCCGCTCCTGCTGCTGGGACTGCTCTTCATGCTCCTGGACCGCTCTGGCCGCTGAGCAGAGCCCAGGACAGCCCCGCCGCCAACAGGCCAGGGGGCCCAGACTGGCCCACGTCCCCATGCCTGGGTGCTGTGAGGCCTGATGACCAGGCTGGAAAAACCCAAGGTTGGGTCCAGGGCAGTGGCCTTCAATCAAGACCTCCCATTGCTGAACCCACAACCAGGGCTACCCAGCGGCCTGACCCTGCCAGAGTCCATGGCTGCACTGCTGCCCAGACACTAGCTGAACCCAAGGACACCAGTGCCCAAGGACAGCTCCTGGAGGAGGCCAGCCCAGCAGGAAAGTCTGTGAGCAGGACCCCATTCACCCTGCGGCAGACGGGCACCGTACTGGCCACGGGCTGACGCCGGCCACACTTCCCCTCCGAGGGCCAGCTGAGCACAGCAGGCATGAAAGCAAACAGAGATACAGCAGTGAGTCAGTTCCTTGGAGAGGGCAGGGACTCCGCCCACCCTGTGTTCAGATAAGGGCCAGTGTGTGTCCCTGAAGGTTAGGCCAGCCGGGGGAGGGGTCCATGCTGCGAAAATTCAGCCTGCAAAGGCTCCTCTCCCCACTTGGTCAGGCCCAGACCAGGTGGGGGTTGGCGCTGGCCTGTGTTGCAGGGGGCAAGGGCCCACCCAGGCCTTGGAACATAAGCTCTGCCCCTGCACACCCTCATGTCACCACACCTGGGATGGAGACATCGGGTGGCCCAGCGAGAGATGGAGCACTGAGCCTGGAACGTGAAGCAGCTTTCAATAAACCAGCTCCTGGGGATGCCATTGTTACTACTTGTCTTTGTTACCCCATCTTCACCATCTGGGCGGGCTTTTTTTTTTTTTTTTTGAGACAGAGCATCACTTAGTCACTCAGGCTGGAGTGCAGTGGCACGATCTCTGCTCACTGCAACCTCCATCTCCCGAGTTCAAGCAATTCTTTTGCCTCACCCTCCTGAATAGCTGGGATTACAGACATGCACCACCACACCTGGATAATTTTTTTTGTATTTTTAGTAGAGAAGAGGTTTCACCACGTTGGCCAGCCTGGTTTTGAACTCCTGACCTCAGGTGATCCATCCGCCTCGGCCTCCCAAAGTGCTGGGATTACAGGCGTGAGACACCGCACCCAGCCTGGGGCGGGCTCTTCCTCCCACCCAAGTGGTCCAGGTGCCAGACAGGAGGCGCTGGGTCCTTATTCCCCTACCACTATTTCAGCCAGTCTTTGTCCCTAACCCCTGCACAGATGCCCAAAGGCTACTCCCACACAACCTTGGAAGACCTGGGTGGGTGCTCAGGTCCAGGTGGGCACCAGGAGGGAAATCAACTGAGTTGTTCCCCACACAGGCACCCCCACACCATTGAAAATGTCCTCTCTGCCCAGCTGGGGTGGCTCTGCCAGGCGCACACAAGCAGCCCACTCTGTACGTGTGGGGGTTTGCACCCACACAGCCCACCCGGCCCTCCTGAGCTGCATGCACAGCCCAGCCCGGCCCCCAGTGCACAGGGCAGGCCCACCCCGAGCAGCGCTGGGCCTCTCTCTGGCAGCTCCAAGCTGGGCCCTCTCTGGGTTGCAGCCCTGGGTGCCCACCCTAGGCCCAGGCCTGAGCACAGCCCACAGGAGCAAGCTTCAGTCCAGGAACAGGTGCAAACTTTGGCAAAGAGTTTTAATGGCAAAGTTGGCTGCAGCGACAATGCCACTTGGGGTGGGGCCAGAAGCCATGGTGGGGAAGGAAGGGTCAGCGGGCGGCAGGGCAGGGCCGTGTCCCTGAAGAAGCAGCGAGCGAGGCTCAGCGGGCAGTGGCGGGCAGGCAGGCGCTACTACATGATGGAGCAGGCGGACAGTGGGTTCCGCACGTGGCAGGTGCACGCGGCCCCACAGTACTGCCGGAAGGTCTGGTAGCAGCTGCCCTCGGGCTCGGCCCCCCACTGACCCCCGGATGGGGCCGTCAGCGCCTCAGGCGGCAGGCGGCTCAGGATGGACGTGTTGACAGCCAGCGCGGCCAGGCCGTAGTCAGTGAAGAGCACAGTCTCGCGGCGGCAGGTGGGGCAAGAGATGAACTTGTACTTGGGGCAGGACTCGTAGAGAATCTGCAGGCACTGCTCACACACAGAGTGCAGGCAGGACAGCACGCGGGGCCTCCGCTGGGTGACATTGTAGGAGTGCCCACAGGTGGGGCACTCCAGGGGCTCGCCTGCCGCTGCCGAAGAAGCCGCCGAGGCCGAGGGGCCAGGCCGAATCACGTACTGATTCACAATGACCTCATCCTCTGGGGCCACGCGGGGAAAGCCCAGCTCCGAGCTTCCCTTACGGGGCCGCCGTGGCAGTGGCGGGGTATGGGGTGCCCCTTCCAAGGCAGGCATGTCCCCCCCACAGGCCTGGTTGACAATGATCTCTGTGTCTGAGGGCCAGGCACGCTTGGGTGCCAGAGTTGGGGTGGGCCGGGGAGCAGGCGGGAAGCAGGGGGCAGCCGGTAGCTCAGGGAACTTTTCAGGGTGGACAATCTTCATGGCCTCCATCTTGAGGATGACATGGGGACCCTTCAGGCAGGACATGAGGAGGCCCGGCCAGCCACTGCCCGCCTCGGGCCCGGGGTCAGAGGGCATCCGGCTGTCTCCAGTCAGACTGGATGTTCGGGTGGGTGGGGGCGTTGTGTGGGGCTGGGGGGCAGGTGACAGGGCAGCATCCTGGTCCCGCCAGGCCTGGGGGGGGGCCCGGACGGCCCGTGGACTCCTAGGGACAGCCGGCGAGAGTTGGGGGTGCAGGGCCCCCCCCAGTGGCCACAGTGGCTTCTCTGGTCCAGTCCTGGGAGGAGGAGGAAGGGGTGGGGGAGGGGGAGGCAGGCGGGGGCAGGGAGGGGTGGGAGGCTGCCCTGGGCTGGGGGTCTGGCCCAGGGTCTCACCCAGGGTCTCTGGCTGCTGAGGCTGGCGAGGGGGCGCGGGGGGGGCTCCCCCTGCAGCCGAGGTCAGCAGGCCGCGGGCCGGGACATCGGGGCAGGCAGGGGCTGGGTGGGCCCCATGGCTCCAGGACAGGGCGCCCAGGGAAGGCAGCTAGCCGAAGCGCTGGCTGCAGGAGGACCCGGGCGGCAGGCTCCGCGGCAGGAGCAGAGGCGAGGCCTGGGCCAGGCCTGAGCTGCAGGTGAGAGACGGCATGAGGGCAGTGCCCCGGCCACCCCCACCCTAGCCCTTGCCCTGCACAAAGGACCGGGCGCCCGACCTCTGACCCTGACCTCAGCCGTGGGATCCCGACCTCCGCGGGCCTCAGAACCCAACCCCCTCCCCGGTCCCCGCCTCCAAGGCCAGACGCACCTTCCCGAGGGCCGACCCCCGTCGCGTGGGGAGGGGCGCTGAGTCCGCCCCCGGCCCCCGCCCCCTGCGCTCACCTGCCCCAGCCTGGCGTCCCGGCCGCGCGCCGCCGCCGCAGAGGTTGTCTCAAAGGCAGGCCCGGACGCGGCGCCCGCGCCTCGGCCCGGCAGCTCGGGGGGCTCCGGCGGCTCCGGCGGCGGCCGCAGCGACCTCAGACGATGGCGGGGCCCGGGCGGCACCGAGGGGCGCGGGCGCGGGCGTGGGGCGCGGGGCGCGGGGCGCGGGTTTCGGCGCGGCGGCGACGGCGGCGACGGCGGCAGGTGCGTGCGGAGCGTGGCGCGCTCTGCGGCGGAGGCGCGGGGACCGCAGTGCGCGCGGCGCCCGCCCGCGCCCGCAGCGCCACCCCCCGTCTGGGGACCCGCGCGGGGTCCGCGGGGCGGGGCCAGCCTCCCCGCCGCCCCTCGGTCCGCTCCCGGCGTCGCTCTCGCCCGTGGACTGCGTGGGGGGCAGGACCCCCGCGTCGCCCCCAGTTCTCTCCAGGCTGACCCTGGGTCCTGGTCAAGCCCCCCCCCCCCAGATTCAGGAGGGGAATCCGGCTGTTCTCCTCCCTCACACTAGGAGGCCTCAGGACGCTGGAGTGAGAGGGAGGGGACCTGCGCGGAGGATCCCAGGGGAGCTGGTTCCAGGGCCCACCGGTGCCTGCCCCCGTCCCCGGCCCCCCGCCCCATGGGAAGGCCCCGAGTCCTCCAGCTCCGCCTGTGCCCGGTGCCGTAGCTCAGATAGATCGCTGTGACCCTAAGGGGCAAGAGCGGGGCGGGCGGAGCGGATCAGAAGGCCGAGGCCGGTGGACGGACGGGTCCGGTGGGAGTGCGCGAAGGACAGGCTGGCAGCCCAGTGCGGAGCGGAGGCGGCCCTGAGGACCGCACCTGCCCGGACAGGGTGGCCCCTGGCACTCCAGCGCGCAGGCCCGGGCCTCTCCGCTTCCTCACCCGGGGCTTCCCTGCCCTCCTGGGTCCGCCTTCTGCCTGTGGAGCCCTCAGGCTTGCTGGTCACCGTGAGGCAGGGGACCAGGGCTTCGAGGGCCTCCGCTGCCACGCTGTGACCAGCTCTGGCCCCGCACCTGGCCCTGGACAGCCTGGCCTCCTTCAGCTCCTCTCTCCGCTGGACTGGCCAGACCGCACCTGCTCTAGGCAGAGCCCCAGGGCCTGCAGAGTGCTGAGCCCAGAGGGGACGGTGCCGCTGGTGCGGGAGCTCGCGTGGGCAAAACAGGCTGGAGGAGCGGCCCTGCGCATAGGGTCTGGCTTGGCCCCTCTGTGGGGCCTCGGGCCAGTGTCACTCAGAAGAGCAATAGGGAGAGGTGTGCGGGTGACAGGGGCGCTGCTGGAGGGGTCCTTACGGGGCCCTGGCAAGATGGTGGGGCAACTGAGGCAGCCTGGGCCTGGGGAGGGCCAGGAGCCCAGCTCCGCCGCAGACTCTGCTCACCGACCCGGCGCGCGCCCGAGGAAGCACCAGGCCGCAGGCCCCGCCCCCTCATCGAGACCCCACCCCGTAGGGGATGAGATCCCGCCCCCACCACGAGGCCCCGCCCCCAGGCCAGGCCTTTTCAGACCCGCCATTCAGAGCTGGAGAACCCCAAGCCGAGTATTGGTCACATCCGAACCGGGTCTTTCGGGAAACCCCGGAGCGCGGGGGCTTCTGGGCAATAATATTTCCACGGCCGGTGTCTGCCTTGTTTGCGCATGCGCCATAGGCGCCACTCAAGTGGCAGGCAGGGAGGTGGGCGGGACTTCCGGCGCCTGCGCAGTGGACCTCCGTCTCCGGCCTCTCAAGTTTTGGGTCCCCAGGAGCACCCAGTTCTCCCCAAATCGGGGCCGGGTTGCCTGAACTCATGTCCCGACCGGTCTGACTGGCCCTACACAGGCCACATCTGACTGGACCCCGCCCTTCCTGGTGCTCCCCTGGGCCCCAAGGGCCCCACTGCCGTGGGTCGTCCCCGCGGCACCCGCCAGTGCCCGCTGCACCCCTGCCTGCGCGGGTGCAGTTGGAGCCTGGGTTCGGCTGGAGGCGGGGGGCCCAAGGTGGGGACGCTGGGGGGGCGCGTGTGGCCCCCACGCCCGCCAGCCAGAGGGTAACTGCAGTTCGAGAAATGAGCTAAAAATGTCAGTAGTGTCTAAAGCCCGTGTCACTGATTGTAAGATAAGACCTGTGACAAAACGTGCAAATCAAACATTTTTTATCAGTGAAAAAAGCAGAAAAGCCACTGGGCACGCTGGCTCACGCCTGGAATCCAGCACTTTGGGAGGTGGAGGCAGGCGGATCACTTCAGTCCAGGAGTTTGAGATGAGCCTAGGCAACATAGTGAGACCTACATCTCTATAAAGAATCAGCCGGCGTGGTGGTGCACCTTCCAGCTACTCAAGAGGCTGAGGTGGGAGGATCACTAGAGCCCAGGAGGTTGAGGCCGCAGTGAGCCAGATCATGCCACTGCACCCCAGCCTGGATGGCAGAGTGAGACCCTGTCTCAAACAAAAATCGGCCGGGCGCGGTGGCTCACGCCTGTAATCCCAGCATTTTGGGAGGCCAAGGCAGGCGGATCACCTGAGGTCAGGAGTTGGAGACCAGTCTGGCCAACATGGTGAAACCCTGTTTACTAAAAATACAAAAAATTAGCCAGGCATGGTGGTGGTTGCCTGTAATCCCAGCTACTCGGGAGGCTGAAGCAGGAGAATCGCTTGAACCCGGGAGGCAGAGGTTGCAGTGAGCCGAGATCGCGCAGCTGCACTCCAGCCTGGGCAACAGAGCAAGACTCCATCTCAGAAAACAAGCAGAAAGCCTCCAAGAGCCTATGGCTCTCAAGCATCTTGGTCTCTGCTAAGAAGAGGCTCAGAGGCTCAGAAGCCCTGCCTCAGCTGGGGCTTTGAGGTGTGTGAGCAATGGCTGGGGACTGCAGGCCTGGGAATCTGAGGGCCTCACCCCACTTCCTTTCCAGAGCCGTGACCTCAGGCTCACCTCCTGCCCTCCTCTCGGGCAAGCTGCAGATGCCCTTTAGGGCCCAGGCCATGCCCCGGATGTGAGGGGCTGAGTCACTGGTTTGGCAGTGCCCCTCAGAGCCCAGGCCTGGGCTGCCACCCACCTGAGGACGAGGGCTGGGCCAGCTGTCGTGCTCCAGTTGCTGGGGCCTCTTGGGATCTTGGGAACCCCATCTCTGAGCCCCACCCCATGGCCCCGCCCCTCCCAAGGAGGGAAAAGGCGGCTGCCAGTCGCTCAACTCAGGCACTGGGACCTAGAGCTCAGAAGACCGAGAGGACAGACTGCCGTGTTGCCACCACAGGTAAGCCCTTGGCCGCCGGGACTGCCCTGAACTCAGGGGCACTGCAGGGTCAGCCCCCTTCTCTCCCATCTCTCAGCCTCCCCGACCCCATTCCCAGCTCCATCCCAGGACCAATGCCACCAGGGGAGGGGGAGGATCCCTGGCAGGGGTGGCAGCTGGGAGACACCGGCCCTTGCTGCTTGCTCACACTTGGCTCACGCCCATGACACTAGCCTTGCACACACATTTGGAGGTGATGGCACCCCGGCACTGATGCCTTGGGAATGCTGAGCTTGGACGAGGCACGCTGCTCCTGGTAGGGGCTTTCTTGGGCCGCAGGCTCGTGGGCAGCCGTCCCACTCCACTGAGTTCATGTCTGTCTTCTCTGCCCACCCCTGCAGGCTGGACCATGGACCACCAAGAGATGGTCGTCAAGAACCCATATGCCCACATCAGCATCCCCCGGGCTCACCTGCGGCCTGACCTGGGGCAGCAGTTAGAGGTGGCTTCCACCTGTTCCTCATCCTCGGAGATGCAGCCCCTGCCAGTGGGGCCCTGTGCCCCAGAGCCAACCCACCTCTTGCAGCCGACCGAGGTCCCAGGGCCCAAGGGCGCCAAGGGTAACCAGGGGGCTGCCCCCATCCAGAACCAGCAGGCCTGGCAGCAGCCTGGCAACCCCTACAGCAGCAGTCAGCGCCAGGCCGGACTGACCTACGCTGGCCCTCCGCCCGTGGGGCGCGGGGATGACATCGCCCACCACTGCTGCTGCTGCCCCTGCTGCCGCTGCTGCCACTGTCCCCCCTTCTGCCGCTGCCACAGCTGCTGCTGCTGTGTCATCTCCTAGCCCAGCCCACCCTGCCAGGGCCAGGACCCAGACTTCAGCAAATGTGGCTCACACAGTGCCCGGACATTCGGGGTGGCTGTTGTCATGGGCATCTGCCCCTTCACACCAGGCACTGGGGCTCAGACCCACCAGGAAGGTGGCCGTTCAGCCCGAGCTCCTGAAACGGAATCCCAGGTCCTGGCTGGAGAGGGACACCCCTGATTACCTTAAGGCCCAGGCAATAAAGCAGGGTGATCTTCCTCCCAGCAATTCTTCTTTGCTGCAGGCTCCTTTGGGAGGGGGTTGTAGCTGGACACAGGGCATCTGCCCCTTTATGTGGACCCAAGAACACACACACACAGTCACTGTGGACATTGCAAGGACAGGGATGCCACTGCCTCATGACGTCCACACTTTCCCCTGGCCTGCAGGTCCCGGGTCTGCCCAGAGACTGCACGAGGGCTTGCAGCGTGTCCACAGCCCTAGCTGAGCCAGGTCTGGATTTGAGCTGACCTGCGCTCCCTGGGGCCGAGGCTGAGACTGTGAGCTGGGGTCAGTCCATGGGTCGGACAGCAGGAGGATACAGCGCATGGAACTGGGGGGACCCCAGGAAAGGCCTCCAAGAGAAGGAGCGTGTCGACAAGAGGGTGGTGGGTGCAGCAGGTGCTGCAGGTTTCAGGGAGTGGAAGGTTGGGACAGGAGAGCCCAGACAGCCAGGACCACGCCCTACCCACTGGTGATTCACCTCCCAACCTCAGCTGGGATGTTTTTCTAGTTTCACAGGAAATATCTAATTCCGGCACACCTCCTGTCCTGCCTCGGGGCCTGGGCTTCCGGGAGGAGGTGGCCTGGACCAGGCCTTGAGGATGAGGCAGGAGGAGGCTGGGGCCGTGGGTGCTGGGCCGTCTCCTGGTCTGCTGAGCAGGGTGGGGGCCTCTCTGGGGCTGAGCACCAGGCGCTAGGCTGCTCTGCGCAGGTACTGCCTCACCACTGTAAGCCAGGATGCCAGGCAGGGAGTGAGCATGGAGGCCAGCTTGGGGCGCCCTGGTGTTCCGGGCAGGGCAGAGACAAGGTGAGGAGGTGGCAGCCGAGCTGGCCACGCAGGACAGACGGGTCCTCACGCCATGCCAGCCCTTCCCTGACGCATGGTGACCAGCTCCACAGCAGGGCAGGGCAGGCGCGTGGCATGCAGAGGTCTCCAGGCGTGGGACGGATGGGTCACTGCCCTGACCCTGTGCCAGGACTTAGCGTGCCAGGCTCCCCGCCTTGCCCCGTTGCTGGCCCCCACCGGAGGGTGACCACACCCAGGCCAGCCACGAGAACTTGTCTGACCAGTCCTGGGGGCAGACTGCCAAGAAGGTGGGCAGGGGTAAGGAGGGGCCATTTGCTTCCACCCAGCGGGGCTGTGAGTGGTCCTGGGGTCCTGCCCACCCGTCCCAACCCTTCTTGGTCCCTCAACTCTGCTCTGCCTGCAGTCTGGTGTGGACACACTGATCACACCTCCCGGAACCTGGGCCTCCCAGGGTGGCCTGGAGGCTGCAGACGGGCAGAGCAGCCAGGAGCTGCCCACCAAGGAGGCGTCTGGCACTGTCTGGGGTCCCGAGCTGGGAGCGGGGATCCCCAGACACGGAGCTGGTGCGCCACCTGGAGTCCATGTGGACTGGTGCAGCCCTCTGCCGTCCAGCCGGCATCAAGGTGAGGCTGAGAAGCCACACAGATCCACAGACAAGCACAGTGGCAAAGTCTGCAGAAGGCTCTGAGCCAGCAGAGAACCCTGGCAGGCTTCCTAGAGGAGGAGATGTGAGCAGAGGCCAAGGCAGGAAAACATTCCAGTATGGAGGGGAGGTTAAGGGAAGGAGAGAGTAAGAGTGAGGGAGCGGAGGGAAGGGGAGGGGAGGGGAGGGGGAGGGTAAGGGTGGGGGAGGGGAGAGGTGAGGGAGGTTTTGAGTGTGGGGAAGGGTGTGAGCGTGCGGAGAAGCCCTAAGAGTGGGGGAATGGACCCCAAGGCCAGCCTGGATGAGGTGTTAGCAGAAGCTGGCTGGGTCTGGACAGGAGGGGGTGGGCAGGGGGCGGGGGGCACCTTATCTCTTGCAAGTGGGTGGTGCCGTTAGATCTAGTTTCAAGGCTTTGTGGCTGAAACGGGAGCCCACGCCCGCCGCAGCTGGCCACCTGCCTCTCTCCTGACTCCCGTGCAAGGCCAGTAATGCAACCCAGGAGGGAGCCGCAGGGCGCCCTGGGTCCCCCACTCCCTTCTCCGGCCACCCCGTGGCTGTGCATAGCTGCCCAGCAGAGCCCATGCAGGTAAGAGGCCTGGGCTCAGGTCGGCCAGGAGGGTGGGGGCCTGGAGCTGGGCCAGGGTGGTGCTGCGGGAACAGGAGGCTGCCCGGCTGGTGCCCACATGAACCAGAAGTGTGCAGACCCTGGTGTCTGCCTGTGCCCGGTGCCACGCTCCCTCCCAGGTCTGCACGCACCAGCCCCACAGACCCAGCGCCTGACCTCTGGGGTGGGCTCCTGGGGCCAGCACCCCATCCAGGCAGAAGGTCCTCGAGGCAGGCTGTCCACCGCTGGCTTCCCTCTGGCAGGATGCTGCAGCCGGAGGGCCCCCAGGCCTCGGAGGAGAGGGGCCCCCGGAGGAGAGGAGAGACTGCATCATCTGCTGCTCGGCCTATGACCTCTCCGGGCACCTGCCCCGCCGCCTCTACTGTGGACACACCTTCTGCCAGGCGTGTGTGCGGCGGCTGGACACACCGGCGCCCGAGCAGCGCTGGATCCCCTGTCCGCAGTGCCGTCAGAGCACGCCCACGCCTCGCGGAGGGGTGGCCATGCTAGACCTGGACCTGGCTGCTTTCCTGGCAGTCAAGGCTGAGCGGGAGCCGGCAAGACTAGAACCCCTGCCCCTCACCTCCCTCAAAGGCAGCGCCATCACTCAGCAGCCAGCTGGGCTGTGCCCTGCCCTGGGACCCCAGCCCCACTTCCCCCAGCCCAGATACTGCTGCTGGGGCTGTGGCAGCCTCTGCTGCCCACCCCTAGGCAGCCCCGAGGTCTGAACTCTGGCCATTCCCACCCCTGCAGGGGAAATGCCTGCCTTGGAACCCCTGACCACACACCATCATGGGTTCAGCCCACTCAGAACAACCTGGCAGTAGCATCCTATAGCAGCTTCGTGTGGCCCAGCAGGGTGGTGTCATCCCAGCCGTGAACATCCCAGGCCACAGCCTAAGGTTGGGGGCTGGGAGGCTCCGCAGGAGGCTGGTGACCTCCCACCTGTCCTGGCCACAATTACCAGACCCCAGACTAGCCCGACCGGATGTGCCTGGTGAGGACACTGCTGTCTGAGTGGGCGGCAAGCCTGGCTTGGGCCTAGACGCAGCGCAAAGGATGGCTCCCAAGAGGATGCGAAGGCCAGTCCCGGGGGCCTGGGCTGCAGGCTGGAGGGGCAGGGCCGGTCTGGCTATGCCTGGCGGGCTGCCCAGAGCAGGTATCCCCTCTCCCACAGACGTCCCCGGGGTGTACCAGGAGGGTGGCAAGACTACCTCCTTCCTCCCCGCCCTGCATGGCAGCCCTGTGAATTCACCCACTCAACAAAGCTCATGGAGTTCCCACTGTGTGTCGGGTGCGGTTCTGGGAGGGTCTCGTGCAGGCACGAAGCCATACAGGCATTGAAGAGGACGCCTCGGCGGGGCCTGCCTGAGGCCAACAGAGGGCTGGGGCCTGCTTGAGGTCTCACAGCCCAGTTGGTCTCATCCTTCGCTGAACCTTTCTTGGCTCCGAGCAGCCACCACACAGACTCTTTTGAGGGGCCGGGGCTGGGGCTGGGGCCAGAGACTGTGGACAGCAGTTACCACCAAGTCAGTGCTGCAACACCCCCACCCCCACTGGAACGAGCTGTCACTCAGGAGCCCCAGGGAAGGACTGCTGCCCCCCACCCCCAGAGCAAGGGCGCAGGAGGGAGACGGAAGAGAATTTGCTGAGCGGACACTCAGAAGCTTCTACCTTCTCCAGGGCAAAGTCCCCATGCACACAGCGGGGGCTGGGCAGCAAGCAAAGCAGGGCACCAGCAGCCCCTGGGCAGGGTGAGCCTCTGGGGGAGCTGCCCCGCACCCCAGGGCAGGAAGAGGCCCAGTCCTCCTAGGGGACACCCCACAGGCAGTGGGGCCAGCTGGGACTCCGCTGGGGAGAGCTGTGCGCTGGGCCAGGCAGCGGGTGGGGAAGGTGGCCTGGGGAGCTCTGTCCTCCCCTCTGCAGATGGAGGCTGCCGGCCGCCGTCGCTGGCTATACCAGGGCCAAGCCCGCTAGCAGCCTGCTGGGCCCAACCCTGCCCTGAACCCGGATCTGAACCCTCTGACCTCGGGCTGGGTGCCCTCCCCGGCTACATGAAAAAGCCCGTCCTCCCCCACCACCTGGTGCAAAGGGCTTCCCTCCCCTGCTCTGCCGAGGGCAGGGATGACCCTGAGAAGGTCTGGGGAGCCCTGAGGTGCATGGAAGTGGGGGACTGGCGTCTCTCGATTCCCGGGCAGCCCCAGCCATACTCTAGCATCCTGCCTGGCTGGGTGGAGTGTGTCTCTTGGGTCACACGGATGCCTGCTGAGGATGCCCAGTACCGAGGGCCGGTGCCCCGCCCCGCAGTGCCCTCGGCCTGATTCAGAGCCCACCCCTGGGAGGAGCCCCAACTCCAGGAGGGTTGGGCTGGGGCTTGGAGGTCCTAGCCACAGAGTGACAGGATGGGGACGAGGCCTAGGGGCCTTGGGGCCAGGAGGGTACCCCCGTGAGGGCCTGGGCTCCTGGGTAAACATTAATGGGCTCAGTACCCAGCAGGTCATGTGCGCGATCAGGGGATCTTTGACCTGCAACTGCTCCCGCCCCATGTCTCCTCCCTGCAGGTGCCCCCTCACCACCCACACAGGTAGGAGCTCCTAGGACCAGGCTGAGGCCCAGGGACAGTGAGGCCGAGGCTGGGTGGCCTCCAGGCCAAGGGCTTGGGCCCCATCCTGAGTCTCCAGGACCCAAGGGCAAGAGACGCCAGGCTTGGGCAGCAGGAGGGAGGGTGAGGCACAGGACACCTGGACCTGAGCCCAGGGCACTAGGTGGAGGGGTCCAGGTGGGGGGCCCCAGGGGTGGGGTGACCAGGCCCAGGGGCTAAGGCAGCAGCTTCGGGGCCAGGAGCCTTGAAGTGGTGTGAGGACCCCACCTGCTCCCCATCACCAGGGCGTGGGGCCCTTATCAAGCCGAGACGTCACTGTTTAGTATCAAATGCCAAAGTCTAAGTCGGGACCATCCACAGTGTCCCCGATGACACCGGATAGGGGAGGTCCCCAGGTTCCCCAGCTCATGGCCTGCACCCTCGGCACTAGCCTTCCAGTCAGGACCAGCAAGGGAGCCGGGGAGCTGGAGCCCCTTCGAGTCTACCCGAAACTGGACTGGGCTCGCCTGGCAACTGCCTGAGGTCATTGCAGCAATCCCCCTGTGGATGGAGAAAGGGGGATGGTCACTGAGGCCTGCAGGGGGTAGGGAGGGAGGGTGGCGGCCAAGGGCTCAATTCAGGGGACCCAGGGGTGTGAATCCAGCTTGTGAGGACAGCGCCGGGGCAGGAGGAAATGTCTCTGACACGCGCGTCCCCCCCCCCAGCAGATCCAGACCTGGGCCCGGGTCTGTCCCTGCCCGAAATCCATGCCGAGTTCCCTTCCTGGCAGCCAGGTCCCCCACCCCACTCTGGACGCGGTTGACCTAGTGGAAAGGACTCCGAGGAATGAAGGTACCAGTGGCCCCTGTGCCCCAGGCCTTGACCAGTCTGACCACCCACCCCCCAGGCACTGGGCAGAGACAGGCCAGGTTTCCTGCGGGCCTCCCGGGGAACCCACAGGGCTCATGACGCCTCCACTCAGGTCCAGCCCAGCTGGAGCCCCATCTTCCCCGTTCCGTTTCTGTCCCTCACTCCAGGCCTCTTACGCCTCAGCCCGTCCTCTGGCCTGTGCCCTTGTGCCCCCAGTTGGAGGGAGGTGGTCCTGGAAACAGCCGTACTCAATTCTACCTCCACAGGGACCTCCAGTTCTGCTCCAGTCTTGGAGGAAGGGAACACAGACCCCTGGACCCTCCCTCAGCTGAAGGACACAAGCCAGCCCTGGAAAGGTGGGTCTGGAGGTTCCGGGGGTGGCAGGCTGGCAGGCCTCTGTCCCCCAGGGGACTGGGGAGACAGAGCAGGGTGGGGCCTGCCCAAACAGGCTGTGCGTGGGGAACTCCGCCATGCAGGCCCCCTCTGGGGAGACACGTGTCCCTCCACCGGGCGTCTGTGCTGTCCTGGGGCAGACTGGCCACCTCTGCCCATCCGTCCCTCCCCTCCTGCTCCTGCGAGGGAGGGTCCCAAGGGCTTCTGGCTTGGAAAGGCAGGGACCCAGGCCCTGCCCTGGGGGTTACGGAAGAGGAGGAAATGGGACCCAGCCCTGTTGGAGACAGAGGAGAGAGGGAGCAGAGAATGAGGGGCCTGGGAGGGAGACCTGTCAGGGTGGAGGGCCAGCCAGGGACAGCCTGCCCTGTGTCCTCAGAGCTCCATGTGGCCGGCAGGCTGCGCCGCGTGGCCGGCAGCGTCCTCAAGGCCTGCGGGCTCCTCGGCAGCCTGTACTTCTTCATCTGCTCTCTGGACGTCCTCAGCTCCGCCTTCCAGCTGCTGGGCAGTGAGTGACGGGACGGGTGCCCAGGGCGGGGCGGGCAGCCAGCCCTCCGCAGCTTCAGCGCACCTCTCTTGCCGGTGTAGGCAAATTGGCCGGAGACATCTTCAAGGACAACGTGGTGCTGTCCAACCCTGTGGCTGGACTGGTCATTGGCGTGCTGGTCACAGCCCTGGTGCAGAGTTCCAGCACGTCCTCCTCCATCGTGGTCAGCATGGTGGCTGCTAAGCGTGCGTGCACACTCCCTCCCCGGGTGGTGGCGGGGGCAGGGTGGGCCGCAGGCTGACTCAGCCCCCCCATCGGCAGTGCTGACTGTCCGGGCGTCTGTGCCCATCATCATGGGTGTCAACGTAGGCACATCCATCACCAGCACCCTGGTCTCAATGGCGCAGTCAGGGGACCGGGATGAATTTCAGAGGTGAGTTGTGGGTGGAAGGGCTGGGCTGGGGCTGCAGTGGCAGCCCCAGCCCGGGCCCCCCCACCTGACCCCGCCTACTCTCTGCGGCCACAGGGCTTTCAGCGGCTCGGCGGTGCACGGGATCTTCAACTGGCTCACGGTGCTGGTCCTGCTGCCACTGGAGAGTGCCACGGCCCTGCTGGAGAGGCTGAGCGAGCTGGCCCTGGGTGCCGCCAGCCTGACGCCCGGGGCGCAGGCGCCCGACATCCTCAAGGTGCTGACGAAGCCGCTCACACACCTCATCGTGCAGGTGAGGACGGCCCCCGCCCCCGCCCAGAGAGCCTGAGCAGGCCGGATGGGAGGAGGGGAGGCCCGCCCTGCCCGGATGGAGGGTCAGCGGAGGGTCTGGGCCCTGTCCTGGGACAGGGGAGGAGAGGGCAGCAGTGGGCAGGGCTGGGCTGGACCCCGCGGGCGCCAGAGCCCCGGGTGAGTCCGGAAGGAGGGTGCAGCACACCGTCACGACCCCTCTGGCCCCCAGTTGGACTCCGACATGATCATGAGCAGTGCCACAGGCAACGCCACTAACAGCAGTCTCATTAAGCACTGGTGCGGCACCACAGGGCAGCCGGTGAGGCACCCAACCCTAGGCCCTCACTGACCCCCAACCTCCCACCTGCTGAGTCATCCCGCCCCACCCACCCTCACCTCGAGCCCTCTGACCTCTGTCTGCCCACTGAGCCTGTCCTGAGTCCTCCCTGCCCTCCCCAGACCCAGGAGAACAGCAGCGACTGTGGTGCCTTCGGCCCGTGCACAGAGAAGAACAGCACAGCCCCGGCGGACAGGCTGCCCTGTGAGGCCCGGCCCACCCCAAGCCCCCTACACCCCCCACACTCCCCCTCACCGGCCCCTACATGGAGAGGAACAGCACAGCCCCGGCGGACAGGCTGCCCTGTGAGGCCCACCCACCCCGGCCCACCCCCCAGGCTCCCCCTCACCTGCCCCTGCCCTGCCCCCAGGCCGCCACCTGTTTGTGGGCACGGAGCTCACGGACCTGGCCGTGGGCTGCATCCTGCTGGCCGGCTCCCTGCTGGTGCTCTGCGGCTGCCTGGTCCTCATAGTCAAGCTGCTCAACTCTGTGCTGCGCGGCCGCGTGGCCCAGGTCGTGAGGACGGTCATCAATGCAGGTGAGGGCGTGGGAGGAGGTGCGGTGGCCAGGGCTGACCCAGCATCCCCCACAGACTTCCCCTTCCCACCAGGCTAACTCGGGGGCTACCTGGCCCTCCTTGTGGGCGCTGGCCAGGGCTGACCCGGCATCCCCCACAGACTTCCCCTTCCCGCTGGG